>NC_137736.1:64259053-64879053 GCF_963264785.1 Psittacula echo | reverse complement strand
CCAAATAAATAAATACCTCTTACTTAATACTTTTTAACTAACACACAACACAACAAAACAATCATAGAATAGTTAGGGTTGAAAAGGACCTTAAGATCATCTAGTTCCAACCCCCCTGCCCCATTACCCCTTGTCCTGTCACTACAGTCCCTAATGAAGAGTCCATCCCCAGCATCCTTGTAGGCCCCCTTCAGATACTGGAACGCTGCTATGAGGTCTCCACGCAGCCTTCTCTTCTCCAGGCTGAACAGCCCCAACTTTCTCAGCCTGTCTTCATACGGGAGGTGCTCCAGTCCCCTGATCATCCTCGTGGACCTCCTCTGGACTTGTTCCAACAGTTCCATGTCCTTTTTATGTTGAGGACACCAGAACTGCACACAATACTCCAAGTGAGGTCTCACGAGAGCAGAGTAGAGGGGCAGGATCACCTCCTTCATCATACCTTACAGCCTTTCTTACTTCAGTAAACTGCAGAAGGTCATACTTTTTCAGGAGCTGAACTGTTGGCATATGGCCCTGAAAAATAAAGCAGTTTCCAAGTTTTCCACGATGAAGTCAAATGCATTTTAAGTGTAATCTAGTAAGCTATGAAAACAAATTTTAAAGAAAAAAACAAATGTTTAGCCACTTTGTTTATCTACAGAATAAGAGGTGAATAAAAGTCTGTGTAAGCCAACCCCCTTGCCCTCACCAAACCCCTTATAGTTCAACTCACTATAACTACCCATTTATCGTGGTTTAGGGAATCTTCATATTTCTTAATGTTGGGGAACAGTTATTAAACTTATAAAATCAAGACTGTGATACGAGGCCTAGACAGATCCAAATTTTATGTCATGGCTGTATGATCTAATCTGCAAACAGAAGAACCATGAGAATCCCAAGCATTGCTAATAATACAAGCAGTGCTGCAGCACTGTCAAGTGCTAGCTCAGTCTGCACCAGATTTTTCCTTCACTATGCCTCCATGTGAAAATAAAAATGCCCTCTCAAAACACACACACACACACACACACACAAACAAGAGATAGAAAGTTTAAATTTAAAGAAATGAGAATAATTCACATTGCTAGATCAGGTAATATTTAACCACTCCACTACCAAACAGAAACTTTGTTTTTTCTCCCCCTGTACAGCAGAGATCAGATTGCACACTGACTTGGTCAGACTTCAAATTTAGTTTACCATCATGCTACACTGTTGGGAACTCGTTTCTTCTTTGGAGGATCACCTGAGAGCAGAACTCAGCTGCACATTTACCGAGAGCTGCTAGGAATGAAAAAACCACCCATCCACCACATTTTAGTTTAAAGTGAGTGTTAATGTTTGGCCTGATTAAAAAAAAAAACAAAACAAACAAACAAACAAAGCAGCTGTAAAACCTGACCTTGATCTAGTTTCTTTAGTGCCTCTTGTACACTAGAACTGCTCCAGAAAAGCTACAGTAATTTAAGACACTAACAGACCCATCACTTTAATGCACACAGTCAGGCACTGGGACAAAGTTTTTGGGAAGACTTTGTTTTTCTTTATCAACCCTACCACTGATCTGAAAACAGCCAGTAAGAAAGTCAATAAATAAAAAATTAAAACCAGAAGTCCATTATCATACCCACTATGCTTTACCAGCTTGACACTGCAAAGGACTGGAAAGAGAACACTAAGTGAAAAAGGGAGGATGGTCATAAACAGCTTGAAGGAAAGGTAGAAGATGGCAACTTTCAGAAGGAAGTGATAGTAACATTCTCCATGGGTAACTTTGGTAATAGGGCCAGGAACCTCTAAAATCTAGTTCTTATACACTCAGTTACACTAAATTAATTGTTAGCATAATCCCATTAACTCAGGGATACATGAATGCTAGCACAGCACACGAGATAGGACAGGAAGAAGAAGCAGAGATGTGCTTCATTCTTTTAATACAAAGCTGAAATGATCAAATAGTAACCAGCCTTCACTCATTTGTTCAAAGTCTAAACACTCTACTTCATGTTCCTTCTGACATGCCTCAAATGGGAAAATGTACAAGGTGCAAATAGAAAACCCAAAGACAGGAATCCTTTCTCTCTAGTGGCAAACCCCTTCAACAGTCTTCAGCCATCTGTTTGCACATCCTGCTTCCTTTTACCAGGTTAAAGAAGCAGACAGATTTGTACTATGAATCCACCCATTCCCTGGCCCATCTGGGCACCTGATCACCAGACAGGTGCCCTGTTACATGGCCTAAGTTACACCCTCAAGTGCTTCTCCAAAGAACTCAAAAGTTATTTTTATTAAAGGAGTAACTCTAGGTTGCATCTTTAGGAGGGCTGAGAGGAAGGCAGGGGGGAAGGAGGATGGGACTTCTGTTTGCTTGTTTTTCCATTTGTCCTTTCCTACATTGCTATGACAATTCAACATTTTTTTTTCCCCTTACACAACAAGAGTGTATATGCTGGCTCTTACAAGGGTCAGGCATAGGTAGCCTCTGAATTCCAATAATGGAAAACCAAGAACAACCCCGAGCACCAGTTTGGTTATCTACACACACAACCCTCCCCCCCCCCAAATAGTTAGAAGAGTCACATCTACTCACCAACAACATTTTTACTGGCAGCAGGTAGATCAAAATCATTCTTTTGTTCTTCTGGCTTGAGCGGTGGCAGTGCTCAAAGGCAAAAGACAGATATTCTTCAGCTGCAGGCACAAATAAAAGTACCAGTAACGTAAGTCAACAACAGAACTGGTTAAAACTGTAACCCAAGTTCTGCGCTCAATGGCCATCTCTTGTACACATTATATTTGAAATTATATAAAAAAAGAATCACATTACTCAAAACATATTAAGAAAAATGCTGTAAGAAATATTGAGGATTCACACAAAATATAAAGTGTTACCAGAAAAATAAGTCCTCCTTCAGAAAGTCTTAGAAATGTGGTTTCTACATCTTCCAATGATGAGAAACAAGTTCTACAGTACAGATTGCTGAAGGTTTCCTACAAGGTATACTACAACTTGAAGAGGACAAGAAAGTTGCAAAGCCTCTGCGAAATCTATTACAAACCTATTCTTTTGGATGTTTACACATTTTATTATGCATGTACTACATGTATTCTTATAATGCATGAGATTACAGAGACACTGACACAAATATTTTGAAACTGGGCATATATTACAATTAGAAGTCATATAATCTTATCTCTGAGCTGACTCAGCGTCTGGGCCTTGGATCTTTCACCATGAATTTTCATTTAATCAGTGAAAACACAACTGCACCTTCTACACACATTTTGAGTCCCACACACATACACAGCATCAGCCAGATTTCACACCAAGCAGCAAGTAAATCTGTCTTACTGGTACACAGTACCTTGCTTAAAGTCACTGTCAAACATGGCTTTGCGTCCAACATAGTATCTGTATGTAACCCTCTGTGCCATACTATATTCATCCTTCAGATTTGAACTGTCAATTGCTCTAATTAAGGGCTTACACAGATGGAGCTTGTTGATCTGTTAAAAAAAAATATTTTACTCAGAGAGTGCAGATAGACAGATATTATCATACAAAAAAGGGTGAGTTTGACTTCAAATAAGAAATATAAACCACAGCTTACCAAACTTGAACCTTACCTTAAAATAGATTTTAAACAGCTGATTCACGAGAAACAACATGCCCCACTTTTTGGAGTCTTCAATGCCTGCTCGACTGTCATACGAAAAGAAAAAAAATACTAGTACTGGACTTTGTAAGAAAATAATTACTTTGTCCTTATGGCAAATTCCCTCCATAGACATTTTATGGATTTTCAGGGTGAAAATAGGTGCCCAAAAATAAAAGCCAAGGCCACACTCATCGTCTTAAACTATACCAGCACTGTCAAAACAGAACATGTGTTTCCATCTTAGATATAGACAGCTCTGCTACATTTTTAATTAACATAATAAAAAGATGTCATGCAAAATATTATTCGTCTGCATCAGGGTCCTCACTCTAGACTGCAGAAAACACATACACTAGCATAGAAGTTGCTTATAAGATTCAGGGTCAAAGAAAGGTGGGAAAACACCACTTACTACACTTTGGAAATGTTAAAATTGCCAAGACTGGAAACCAAAGAGTCACCTTTTTTCCATCTAATGATAATGAAGCAGACTTCACAACTAAACAGGCATAGAAGCATTAGTGATCCTTCCTGAGAAACAAGGACATAATCGATCCCTCCCAGCAACAACTGCTAGGAATGTTAAACTGAAGGGGGGTCTCTCCAGCTGCAGTTAAGAGTCAAGAGAGAACAGACTATAAAGGAAAAAAAGCCTCAGAAATGCTCATCCTTACCTAGAACTAGTTTTAGTAAGTGGGAAAATCTTACGTAAAGTTCATTAACTTTTAACAATTTAATATTGCAAGTTTTACAGAGGATCTCTCACTTACGTGTCACTAGCACAGACTCGAAAACAGCTCATCAGCAGTTCTGCTGCTTTTTCCAACATGTCGCCAACTTTGCCTTTCCCTTTCTTCACTAGCTGTTGATCTGCCTACCATCACACAACAAGAAACAACATCCTGGCTCACTGGTTTGCAAACAGTTTAGTTGCCTAATGCAGCATTTCATAAAGTATTATAGCAGTAGATTGGTCATGGCTGCTATTCACCAAATCTAGAAGACAGTCAAGCTCACAGAATAAAAGAAAACACTCAGTTGGGCTCCTAAACCCATACCAAACCTAATGCACAAGAAGACCTATTATGTTTAGCACCACTAAGCTTAATGCAGCTTTCAGAAAACTAAATTCAGGGATCATCTGATAGCTGAATTAGAACATTAACACATCAACTCAAGTATTCAAAGACAAAGAGTCTGGCAAAAATTTAAAAAAAATAAAAATAAAAAATTCTTTTGAACAGAAGAAAACTAAAATGATTCCCCCCCAGTTATGGAGTTTGAGGTTTAGAATTTATAATTAAGCTTCTCTCCAAAACCAAAGGTTAGATGTTATCTCTAAACCATATTCAACATTTTCTACTAATAACACACTAGAACCTGCGACTTTCAGAAGAAATGAAAAACAGATGTTGCAGCTTCAAGAGAAAAAAATGAGTTGCCAACACATGGAAAAGATCCATGCACTGATTAATGCAGAACTTAATAAAAAGTGTGTGTGCTGGAAATAGAAAACAGATATTTACTATGTGCTTTCTAAAAGTTTTATTATAATGCTTCCACTGTCACTAGCTGAAACGCAAAGAAGAGAAACAGAAGGGCAACCCTTGCTGCAGAAGTCTTCTCTGTATCTGCATGTTTTGAATGTATTAAGGTAACTTGAACTCTAACTTCATCTCTTCAAGTGAAGTGACTAAAAGCAAGATCATGACCCTGACACTTACCATGGCCTAGCAGTTCTCAGTAGATCCTTACATAAGCTACTTCACTTCACTAGCCTGAGAGAACTAATGTAAAACTGGGTTTTGGTTTGTCTGGTTTTGTTGGTTTGTTTGTTTGGGGTTTTTTGTTTGGGTATTTGTTTTGTTTTGTTTTTTTTGTTCCAGCCATTGTATGGGCTCAGCAAGGGCTCCCATGAGCATCAGAAGCAGTACATGCAGCTGGAAAAGGGAAATGGAGGCAGACATTTCACTCTTCAGATGCAGGGAATGATTAGACTACCTGAGTCATCTGTGTATTTCCATCCTTATAAAGATATCCATCAAAGCCCAAGGATAACACATGGAAATAGAGAGCTGTGCCACCATGCTACTCTATAAAGACAGTACTTAATCACTTCATATGCTCTAAGCCACTGCTGTGAGTTGCATGCAAGTCGTCAGAACCTCTCGAGTTCAAGCTGTGCATGGGAGGTAGGCAGACTGAGCAGTCTAGTTTTTCAACACGACTGGATGAATTCTGTGTAACAACAAAATTCTAAGCAATGAGTTAAACGGTGCTGAGCAAAATTATGCTAAGTAACAAAGCCTGAAATATTTCCAGCATGGAAACTCCTAAAAGTAATGAGGTTGTTAATCAGATCTACTTACATTGTTAGCAAAAATTCGAAGATCAAGGGCTACAGCATACATAATAGGTAAAGCCCTGGAAAAGTAAGAGTATACTTAGTATGTGTAATCATGCAATAATGAGACATGAGAAATGTAACTTTTTTTTTTTTTTGCTAGTTGGTCATAAGACCAGAAAAGTCTACCTTTAAATAAGGAAGGATGCACTTTTTGCAAGGAAAGGTCTTCAAGATTTCACCATTTCAGAAAACCTACACTGGAGGAAGAATTAATTCCAAAACCTTTTTTACTGTGGCTTAAATAAAATGCCATCTCACCTTGAAGAAATTTTTCACGTATTTACTTACAGTCCATTCTACAAAATTAAGCTCAGATATTTAGTTTTCATGCTTTTGGACATAAAAATTCAAACAAGCAGCAAAGCCAATTAGGCTAAAATTAAGTATCACTGGGGATAAATAAAAAATATAGGCAAGAATTTTAGTTTGACTACTATGGTATTATACTACGGAAAGATGAGAGTCTAGTTTCTAGCAGCTCTCTATGATGTACTCACCAGTTTTCTTCTTTATGTGCCTGAAACGCCCGGAGGAAAGATGTATTGTATTTAGGACAATATAAAATAGTATAAAATGAATATTTAAAAATAAGCAGTTGAATGGTACCATATATTATTATGTGAAAGGGTAGAAACCAAAAAAGCAGCAAACAGGTGAGTCAGCACACAAAGACACAGTAGGGAAAAACACAGGCACAGCCACATGCTCTTTGGTGTGGCAGTAGCAGGCAGAAACACTGGCCACTTAGAGATAAGATAGCAGCTTTCTGATCAATATCTTCCCCTCTGGCCAAGTAGGTATATTAATGATTTGAGGATCTCCTATACTCTGCGATAAAATAATTTCTATTTTAGAGCCAAGCGACAGATTCCTTCTTAGTCCTACAGAAAGTTGAAAGCAGAATAGTGTATCTGTATTTCTTTTCTTAAGAACCGAAATAGTCGGAACTGCATCTGGAAGCACACCACATTCTATTACATTTTAAAAGACATAAAGACAACTTTTCTACAGGAAGCCATACAGTTAACCTGAAAACAATATATAAGATTCATGTGAAAGGATATTGGACGATAACTGTTTGGCATTTATATGCTTCTATGAAGTCATGGTTTCCAGCGGCGTAAGTACACCTGTCAGAGAAAAAGTGCATTAGTGCATCAGAAAATACATACACATAAGTCAAATACTTCTTTTTGCTTCTTAACAGGCATAGAGTTTTACAGTTTATTCAAGAGACACAGAAATATGATTAGAAATGTTCCTAACAAAATGGCACAAGTATGTTAACACAGCACTAAACTTGAGAATTGTAGAAAATTGACCCAGATGAATGGGGATTTGTTTCTATAATGTACAGTATCAACTGTAACATGCTAATGCTTATTGAAACTATAGCCAAGATAAGCACAGATAAAAAGATTCCGAGATTACTGAAATGAAAGATTATGTTAATGAAGAAATATTTTAAATAAAAGTCTCACAGAATTACTTAGGTCCTAAATCTGTCTTAAGAGCACTTGTATGACTAAAATTACCTTTTAAAAATATTTTTCTTACTTATTCCACTCTAAATTCTCATGTAGCTAGTAAACGCAGAACAAAAGAAACAGCAGGCATCAAAACCAAAGCTGTGTCAGTGGCTGTACACAATGACTGTCAGGTATACATAAAGCAAACTTTATATGGAGAGGAAAGAGGTGGTTTTTATTTCTTGCAGTTCTAGCATTACTTAAGAGTAATAAATACCAAGTTTTCACATGTAAGCCCTTTAAAGTAACTAAGTAAACTCAAGGATATCCTTCCCCATCCCTGCTGGACGCCTCACAACTGTCTTTACATTCCTGGTTCATCTTTACCTTAAGTGGGCTGCAAACATTTCATCATACGGTGGTTCCAAGACTTGTTGACATTTCTCCTCCGGTGACGGAAGCTAAGTACAGAATACATCAATGAAATACTACAGAAACATGCAATGCAACATCGTATGGTATTTTGTCATGGCAGTTTTATGCATGTGCCTTTACCATCTATCAGAACCTTAAATTATATTAATAATCACATCCAGTGTAATGAACTGCTATTGTGTATTCTCTCTCCAGAACCTGATTTGAGCTGGCCTTAAATAAAAGCATCTGAAATGCATACAGTACAGACACTGGACTCTTGTTACTCACTGGTTCTCCTTATAGTAACATGGCATAGCGGAAGCGACTAACTAATGTAGAACTGGCCAGAAAGACTTTTGAGGTTGTATCTACCCAGAAAACAATTCAAAGTGGACCACAAAAAGCAATTCTTATATGAAGAAAAGTGAAACAAACCTAACAGCGGATCCTACCCTGTGAAACAGACTTCTGACGTTCAGCTCCAATGGAAAGAAACCCATATAGAGAGCTAGGAAAACTGAAAACAAAACTAAGGTCAAAACCAGATTCTCACCTGTAGCCTTGGGTTCGCAACATGTGGATGTTTAAATGATACTAATTCTGCACAAAACTGTCCGTCTCTGCTGTCAATGGCTTCTTGTACCTTCCAAAGAAAACCACCATGTTACAGAGTAAAATCCAGACACCGCTATACAACATATTTGCACATGACTACAGAAGCCACCTTCTTGTTACCACTGTGCATCCACATCCATACCAATTCAAACATTATTAAAGGTTTAAAACTAAACAAATCAGTGCTGCACTTTCAATACGCCTGTTTTTGAAAAGGGTGTCAGGGAGAAGGTAGGGTGAACACTATTGTGTTTTTTTCTTATTTGCAGGATACAAGCAAACCGAGAATCCCCAAACAACTTACATGGGTTTAGCATAGTACTACAATTGCTCACCACCCGCTGACACCACCACCAGCCTGACACAAGCAGCAATCAGTCTCTTCAAGCGAAATCCCCCCAGTTTATATACTGGTCATGATGTACTGTGGTGTGGAATACCACTTTGGCTAGTTTGGGTCAGGTGTCCTGTCTATGTTTCCTCGCAGCTTCTTGTGCCCCTCCTCACCAGCAGAGCATGAGACTGAAAAGTCCTCCATCAGGGTAAACCATGCTTAGCAACAACTAAATCATTGTTACCAGCATTGTTTCCAGACTAAAGTCAAAACACAGCACTGCACCAGCTGCTAGGAAGAAGATTAACCCTATCCCAACTGAAACCAGGACACATACACACTGTCTCCATAGAATAGTTAGGGTTGGAAAGGACCTTCAGATCATCTAGTTCCAACTGCTCTGCCATAGGCAGGGACACCTCACACTAAACCATGCCACCCAAGGCTCTGTCCAACCTGGCCTTGAACACCACCAGGGATGGAGCATTCACAACTTCCCTGGGCAACCCATTCCAGTGCCTCACCACCCTCACAGTAAAGAACTCCTTCCTTATATCCAGTCTAAACTTCTCCTGTTTAAGTTTTAACCCATTTATCCCTTGTCCTGTCACTACAGTCCCTAATGAAGAGTCCATCCCCAGCATCCTTATAGCCCCCCTTCAGATACTGGAACACTGCTATGAGGTCTCCACGCAGCCTTCTCTTCTCCAGGCTGAACAGCCCCAACTTTCTCAGCCTCTCCTCATACGGGAGGTGCTCCAGTCCCCTGATCATCCTTGTGGCCCTCCTCTGGACTTGTTCCAACAGTTCCATGTCCTTTTTATGTTGAGGACACCAGAACTGCACACAGTACTCCAAGTGAGGTCTCAGGAGAGCAGAGTAGAGGGGCAGGATCACCTCCTTCAACCTGCTGGTCACGCTCCTCTTGATGCAGCCCAGGATACGGTTGGCTTTCTGGGCTGCGAGCGCACACTGAAGCCGGCTCATGTTCATTTTCTCATCGACCAACACCCCCAAGTCCTTCTCTGCAGGGCTGCTCTGAATCTCTTCTCTGCCCAACCTGTAGCTGTGCCTGGGATTGCTCCGACCCAGGTGCAGGACCTTGCACTTGGCATGGTTAAACTTCATAAGGTTGGCATCAGCCCACCTCACAAGCGTGTCGAGGTCCCTCTGGATGGCATTCCTTCCCTCCAGCGTATCAACCGAACCACACAGCTTGGTGTCATCGGCAAACTTGCTGAGGGCGCACTCAATCCCACTGTCCATGTCACCGACAAAGATGTTGAACAAGACCGGTCCCAACACTGATCCCTGAGGGACACCACTCGTTACTGGTCTCCAGTCACTCCTCCACACTTCTGTACTTCTTAAATCTATTTCTTCAGTCTCTGAGCTGCATTTGTTTCTGCACAATCCCACATCAGTTCTTACAGATAAACTACTTATCTATCCATTATATCAGTAATCATCACACTTTTCAGAAATTCCAGGTATACATTCTTGGCACACAGCCGGTATACTTAGTACAGACTTAAGGAGCATATTTCCTTAACCACATCACACATTCTAGGTTGGCTTACTACTTTAACAAAATAACATACTTAGTAAAGTAAATTCATCTACATATAATGTCCACAAATAAAAACAAAAAAAACTTGCTTACTTGCTGCAAATACTGATTTATGGTGATGTGCGCCATTAAAATACAAGCCGAATAGGCAGGAGTGCCCGAGAAAAGACAGTCGTATCACATTCTGCGAAAAGAACAGGCGTTTAAGAGAACAGCAAAGCCAGAGTATCCAACACCGATCGCTTTTCCCTCGGAGGAAAGGCGGAATGACTTGACCGAGCCTCTCGCTGGCGGGCAGCTGCCGCCAGCCTACAGGAACGGGACTGCAGCCGCGGGGGAAGCACAGCAAGGTGCACATACACACATACTACCTTGCCGGGGAAAGCAGCGTGCGGAAGAACAACCCCAGCACAAAGGCCCTGGGGAGGGCAGAGCACCCTGCAGGCCCGCGGGGGCCGGCAGCGGAGAGCACACGTTGAAAGAAGAACGAGCGCGGTGGCGGACAGAGATACCCAAACACCCAGCAGCCCCTCCGTCCGGTGGGCCCGGCCGCCCCTACCTCACCGCAAACCCACCCTGAGGCCAGAACGCAGCGCGCCCAGCGCTCCGTCCTACCCTTCCGGTACCGTCCGCCGCACTTCCGGTAGCCGACGCCGGTTGGCAGCCGGAGAACGCCCCGCAGGCGTGGGGAAGTCACATGATCCTTCCCAGTTTCTCCCCTCCAGCAATAGCTGCTGCCGTTCCTCTTCCCCCGCCCACGGGGGCGCATGAGGGGCGTGGCTTTGCCCAGGTAGCCAATGGACGAGCGCGGCGGGCGGGACCGAAGGGGTGCATCAGGGACAGACCTCGTGCGGAGGGGTGTGCGGGGGGTGGTTTGTTTCTCACGTGTTGCGGTTGTTGGCGTTGGTGCTGCGTGAGTGGTCGGTCCCGCTCGGCCCTGTGCCCTCACCTGGTGCGGGAGCCGGGCGGCCAGCGCCACCCGGGGGCTGGAAGCCCCGTGTCCCTTCCCCCGGAGCGTGCGCGGGCTCGACCGCCTGTCTCCCCTCCCCGGCTGCTTCTGGGAACGTCGGGGCCCCCCGGGACTGGCGTCCAAAACGTTAAATCGAGCGTTTTAACTCTTTAAACCGCGTTTCTCAACGCCATGGGCGAGAGGGCAGCCTGTAAGAGGGACAGGCCGGTGGGCTGCGCTCCGACACGGTGAACCCTTGCGGGCCCGGCTGTGTCGATGGCTGCTGGTGGCCATGGCGCAGCAGGGGACCTCTCGGGGCTGTTGCGGGATAGGCCAGGTCAGGGTGGAAGACGCGGCTGCTACTCGGCCTGTGCTCCGGCTTCCCCTTGGCTTCGCGCCGGGCGCCAACAAACAGACAGGCGGATCGGGGGTAGCCGAGAGGCCGCGAGGCAATGGCGGGGAGCCGCTGTCGCCCGCCTGGCCCCGCGGGGGGCCATCTTGTGAGCGGGGCTGGCACTGCCCGCGCGCCCGAGCACCGTGGTCGGCCCGGAGCCGGGTTCAGACCCAGACCCGTGCTGAGCGGTGCGAACGGCGAGACGGGCGCACAGGCGCGGGTGGAGGTGGGCGGCTGTCGGTGCCTCCAGGCCCGGCAGCACTTGGCAGCCACCCGCGGACAACCGGCGCGGTGGGGGAGGGTGACTGGGTGGTGGCGGAGGAGGAGGAGGAAGAGGGGAGCGGAGGCGGGGACCAGCCGGCCCAGCCCAGCGCCTTGCCCTGACCGGACACGGCGCCCGGGGCGGAGATGGCGGACGAGCCCCAGAAGAAGCCGCACTTAGTGGGGCACACCAATGGGCTCACCAAACCCGCCTCGCTGGCCGCCGCCACCCGCGCTAGGGGAGGAAGTGGCGGCGGAGGAGGGGGAGGTGCGACCGCCTCCTCCAAGAAACTCGTGATCAAGAACTTCAGAGGTGGGTACGGGGCAGGCCGGGGCCTTAGTCCCGGCAGGTGCGCCCGGCTCTGCACCGACCTTTGTTTACCGCGGGCCGGGCCGCTGTCGCCGCTCTCCTTTCCCCGCGGCGGGCAGCCTCCGGCCGAATAGGACCGAACAAGGCCAGTGGCAAGGGGGCCCCCTCTGTTGTCACCCGCCCCGCCGCCTTATCTGGGCGAGGGGAGGCTGCCGTCGCGCTGATAACCCGCCCCGCTGCCGTCACCGTCCCGGTTTAAGAGCTTACGGGGACACGCGTGGGGCTCCGTGCGTGGGGGCAGCGGCGACCGTGGGAAGCGGTCAGAAAAGCCACCTTAGTGTCAAAACTAATTAAAGCCAGGCGAGGGTTACCTCGCTGAGAGTGACGCGGGGGGTAAAAAGCAACAGCCGTGCAGCGGGTGCCGCCTCTGCTCTTGCTGGGCAGGGTCCGCGCTCCCCGGCGTGTGCGGGAGCCGGCTGCAGGGTCAGCGGCACCATGCAAAGGTTTCGTCGGCTTGGGTGGAGTTGGCAAGCCTCTCCTTGTGCCAGGCTTGTCAAGCACAACATGGCTCGGCAGAGCCTGATGAAGCAGGGTGAGATAGATTGCTACAGAGTCCCACTGGGGCAGCTAGTTTTCAACTACCTGTATCTCTCTTCACAGAAAGACCCAAATTACCAGATAATTATACTCAGGACACCTGGCAAAAACTTCATGAAGCGGTGGGAGCCATACAGAGTAGCATTTCCATTAAATACAACCTTGAAGAGCTTTACCAGGTAAGGAGTATAGGGGTTTTTTGAACAGAAGGAAAAACAGCTGCTTTGAGACTTTCACAGAGCTACCCGTTTAGCATAATGTATTTTGATTTGTTAGAAGCTGATTATATTTTCTGAACTGTTCACACCGCACTCCAGTGTTTCTAGTTTCTAGTCAGTTTGTGGTTTTATATATCAGTTCCTTGGAGAGCTACCAGGATCTGGGCCCATGAAAAAGCAGTTTATGTTGGGAGACATGAAAAGCTATGCCTGGGCAGGGCTGAGATTCAGGTCTCTGTCTCTTCAATACAGTGCCTGCTGCAGATGCTGCAAACGGGATATTGTTCTCACATATTTTATAACTTCTCTTTTGTATGTGCTGTGGTCTCTTGTGAATAGTAATGTTGAAATATTTGTTATTATTAGATAATAACAGTTAGACTGCAGCGTCAATACCCTATGGGGAACTGAAAAAGAATCTTGATTGAGCAGGCAACAAACTGTCAGTTTACCTGAGTTTCAGATTACTGTTGCATTCTCATAACAATCAGGCTCTTAATTTTTTTTACTCAAGTGTTGAAAAAGTATGTCTGGAACATCTGGATTGCTGAAGCAGGGGCTAAGGAGGGTGAGAGAAATATTTATGAGCCATTTCTTTCTACTCTCCCCATTCATATATGTCTTCATTCTATATTACTGTTAATACTCTGAGGTATTTAACTGAAGTAGTAATTTTTACAGTGATCTTGTTATAAAAAAATACTGATGCGCTAAGTTGTGCTATATAGCTTAGGTTAGTTGTGAGTTTTCTGTGGGCACAGGTGTTTGATCTGCAGATGTGGATGTCATTGCTGGATCAGGACTTAAGACATTATTATGCTCACCTAAAATTTTCTCAATGTTCATTTGAGGTAGTTTTGATATTGTCTGCAAAGTGCATACTGCGAGGGACAAGAAATCCAGAATTCCCTATTGAGCTTATGGTCAAGAAAATCAGGATGAATAGGAGAGCTGAGTGTACTTGTCTCTGTGATTAGTTAGGGTATATAACATATAGGTCTGAAATGGCTGATTATGTAAAGACATATTGACACCAAAATGGTATTATTTTATTTCCTTTAAATAGCTAACTTGACTGATATATTCATGTATTAACACTTGCAGCTCTGCAGAATTTGAATTACATAATACATTTTATGGTTTTAAGTTCAGCATGTGAAAAAATCCTGCTTTTTCATGCGTAGCTAAAAAAATCCCAAAAAAACCCCAAACCACCACAGATGCTTTGAGCGTTACCTAACTTGTTTTCAGAGGCTCAGAAATGAGATTATAGTAATATGGCCATGAAATCACCAGAGTACAGACTTGAGTTTTGGCAGAAGAGGAGGAGTGAGATTTCAGATAAACTATGGAGGGAGAACTGTACTTCTTGTTTTTTCTGTTTGCCTGTGTATTTGTACAGACTGCACAAGGCCAGTCCAATGATCTGCAAGGCAGTGGTGCAGATCAGCAAGATTTCTGCACAGTGGGGTTTGTGTGCCCGTGCATAGGTAGGTACTTACTGTCCTGCCAGAGGAATAAAAGATGAAGTTCAGCATCCATCGGAAACCTGATCTGTACTTACAGATCGTTTTAACTGCCTGTTGGTGAGCACAGACTCATCCACAGGGGAAAATTTCTGTGTGCATCAGTTCTTACAATCAGTCTTTATCTGACATTATGGGAGGAAGTGAGAGGCCTTCTAGAGGTCAGTGTGGTGAGCAGAGCAGGCTGGTGTACCAGCCTGCCTTTGAACTTTCTGATTTATTTATTTAATTTGGCACAGTGGCTGAAGAAAAACTGAAGAACAATGACAAGGCTTTGTGGAAAGCCCGAAGGATACTTTTTTCCCAGGCATTAGAGGGAGCATGGGATCAGGCATGAAGGTGCTTGGCAGTGACACAGTCAGTGAGCAATGGGAGAGTGGCAGCCAATTTTTTTTGCGACTAAAATTGAAATGATATCTGGGATTGGTGGTAGATTGCACAGATGTGGATAGAGGTAGCTTATACTTTACGGGATAGAGAAAGTGGGGCAGTGCAAAGACTTGCTGAGTGAGGAATGAGTGACAAAAATAATGGAAAAAGAAAATTCCCTTTGCAGCAAGGTTTTAAATAACCTGAAATGGGTCAGCACTGCCCTTCTGGAGGACATAGAGTAGGAGGGTGTAGTAGTGAGAGGAAGAAAGTTACAAGAGTACTAACCAGACTTTATTTAGATGGATGGATAGGAGGGGCTGTGTCTTAGGAAATGTAACAAACTATCTGTAAAATGATTATGTGTGAATAGTTTGTTGCAGATGTTGCTTTACTTACCTGCTTTAAGACCAGATGAAAAATGTAACACAGGCACAGTGTTATTGTTTTGTTTGTTTCTTTTCTGTAATATTTTATCAAAATTGAGGAAGCCATTGTTGATGTATATTTAAATAAAAAGACATCAGGTAAGTTAGAATTACTCCCATGGATGTTAGAGCCTATAGAGGAAATAATAGAAGAAGTAGCAATGATCTACATGTTAAATGTTAAAACAGAAGACTCTGCTCAAAACGGAGGTTGATTTAAAACAGAATTTTAACTAGATTTGTGTAGGTCAAGGGTCTGAAAGTGTTGTAGATGTAATAATTGCTGTGGCTTTTTTTCCCAAACTAGTTGTGTGCAAGACGAATAGAAGTCAAATCAGTTTTTTTCAGAAAGAGAGGCAGCAAAACCTCTGAATGAAGCAAAAGGTGAAGAAGGATTAAATTACTGGATTTCATGCTCACCCCACCCCCCATCAAAAAAAAACAGGAACAGCAGTTAGTAGAGACAACACGGAGGTGGTATGGCTGTAGTTTGAAATACACTTTAAGCCAGCATTGTTGCTCAAAGAAGCAGCCCTGCTTTTCCTCTCATGTCTTGTCTTGGCCCAGCCACTTGCTAGTCCATGTGCTTGGGTGACCTTAAACTGAAACAGAGTGTAGAACATTTACTAATGCTTTGACAAAGAATTACGTGCTGGTATTAGACACCATAATGTGTCATACTACGAAGAAATTAAACACCAAAAAAACTAAAATCTGGGGAAAACTAAGTTAAGGCCCAGCATGGAAAATACTGAAACTTTGTCCAAGTTCATTGATCCTATAAAAAAAATTGCCAACAAAATGTGACACTATAAATCCTCTGGAGCACAGGAAAAGATTATTGGGTCAGTTTTTGTTGCTTGGGTGAAGTAGTGCTTTAGATCTTAGGCAATATTCTCTGCAGTATCACCTCATAGCATAAGGGCAGTTGAGGTAAAGTTGAAGGAAAAGGCAGATGGATTTTTAGTTCTGAAAATCGTGTCCAGTTCCTTTGGATAATTTTAGATGAAACTCTGAATGGCCAAAAATTCTTACTGTAAACTGCAGTTCTCACAGAACATTTGGGTGTCTTCATTGTGATTCATTTCAGATGCTATGGTCTATTAATAAAATAATTTATTGAAATACAGCACACAAGTTAAAATAAAGTGTGCCTGGAACAATGTCTAAATATAGGAAGTGATATCAAGCAAGGCTACGTTTTCTCTTTGGCATTCTCATTGAGTTTCTTGTGAGGAAAAAATGTTAGTGTAAGACACTGAATTACTGAATAGCTGAACAGCAGTGTTCTAGAGGTGGCCGGAGCTGTCTCAGTGTAGTCTAGGTCAGCTGCATAACAGCTCAATTTACATTAATGTAGTGGCCACAAGAATGTTTGAGTTTGGGCAGAATCAGTCTTCTAATTCAACTGTGCATGAATACTCAACTAAATCCCGGAAGATCCTAATAAATCAAGTCTTTATTTAATGGTTTTTAATAGTTAATGTGGGTGTTCTGTTGGATTTGTTGGTTTGGGGTTTATTTTGTGTGTGTGTGTGTGTGTGTGTGTGTGTGTGGTTTGGGGTTTGTTTTTTTTTTCTCCTCTCAGTTTATGTATGTTAGCATAATAAGTGTGTGAATCAGTGGAAATATTCAGAAAGAAGTAAGTTAATAAAACGACAGGAAAACAGCTGTATTCATTTACCACTTAAAGCAAGTGGTTGAAATGTCTACCTTAAAGTTATTAAGATATTAAAATATTTGGTATGAATGTGTTTTCAAAAAATAATGTGTGTGTGTGCTGGAGGATGCACAAAATGGACCTACAGGTAGAGCTGTGCTGCTGAGCAGTATCTAGGGGGAGGGTGAAGGAGCTCTAGTAATGTTTAACAGAACATCTGAAATATGACCCATATGGTGATGGTGGACCTTGTTTGTACATGAAATCTAGCATTATAAGAAGGGACCAAAATCAGAAAGGAGAATCATGAAGTCTTAATTTCATTTTGATATTTTGTTTCTTAGTGCAGCTTGGGCAGATAACACTGGTATTTTTTCTCTCTGTTGTTGGCCTTGATTGCACACACACACACACAGAGAAATTTCAGTTGGGTTTTTTTTCTGTCTCATTCATAATCTTTTTTTGTTTTTCAGGCTGTTGAAAATCTCTGTTCTTACAAAGTCTCTGCTACACTGTACAAACAGCTGCGACAAGTCTGTGAAGATCATGTGAAAGCACAAATCCTTCAATTTAGAGAATATCCTTTCCTTATGCACAGAAATGATTAGAATGGTTAGTTTAAATAATTGTTTTTTAAAGCAGCACTTTGTAGAAATTACACCTGTAATTGCCAATGTGTTAAAGAAGTTTTTTGACCACTTACATATTTGCAGATCAAATATGTAAGTGAAATATGACTAAGTTGTCATCTGGGTGAATAATTTTTGTATACCAGTGAGTAACATTCTAATAACAATTTACTTAACATTTCAATAGAAATGCAAGTTTTACACCTAATCTAGAAAATTTCAATAGCACTATTGGATTTAACGGCAGGTATGGGTTTCTATGGCGGGTGAGTAGAGAAGATGCGTACAGGAGCAATCGCTTAAAAAAAACCAAACACCACAGTAATTTTCAACAACAGTGTCTTCTGTAAGATAATACTCAAACATAAAGTTTGACCAGCTACCAGTCAGCAGTGATGTGCGTCAGAGTTATTCAAGAAGCCCTTTAGGTATCTTATGTGTACCTTGGGAGGTTCTTAGGAGAGAGCTCTAAGTTCAGGAGATCACTTGGCTGTCTTGGGACACAGAAACCTTAAGTTTTATGGCAAATCTCTCCATAGTTTTCTGAAGTTACATTGTTGGGCTTTTCTTATGTCTGAACTGGTCGTAGAACTGCCTGTAGATCTCTGAACGCCTTAGGTACAGCCGGCCCTATTTTCTGAATGCTGTGTGCTTTGCAAGCTGAGACTGTGCTTTATGGAGTGTTTGTTTTTTGTGTAACAGCATAGTGGTTGCGCTTCACTCAGGCAGTAGATAAATAGAGTCTTCACACATATGTCTGTCCCAACATTCCTGGAGAGTGTCTTAGCAAGCAGATGTTGGGAAGTGCCATACTGAACAGATAAGACAGTACTTTGGGTGCTAGCAGTGTTTCCTGGGTCTCTACATGTATTTCATTAGCACAAAAGGATAGGTTGAAATAGAAAGAAAGAAGGGACTGGCGTCCAGAAAGAACCTTCTTTCCAGGCAAATACTTTAAATGTGCTTTGGATTGTGACTATCAGCTTCTCTGTATACTGTAACTGTATAGTTAGGGAGACCTGTTGATGTATATGGAAAGAGCAGTTGAGGATTATTTTGCAACTGTAACTGCTTTTAAGAGACTAGGGTCACTCCAGTTGTGTGCAGTGTGAACTCATTAAACAAACAAAATAAACCTTTCCATTCCTCTCGCCTCGGTTGGTGACAAGGTTGTTTTTGACACTGGTGGGATTTATTGTTTAAATCTATATCAAAGTTATACAGTACAGCCACTAGGTGGTATTACTGAAGAGCAGTGAGTGCTATTGCCTGAAAATATAGGGAGGCCTTTTGGAGAACTGCCAGCCCTTCTGCTGGGCAAAAGCTCTGCAATTAACAATATATTCTTGGGCAGTCACAGTAACATTGGATGGGATATCCATGGGGCAGCTTTGCTAAGTGGCTGGCAAAGATCTCCTCCAGGATCTGGCCTCAAAAAGATACCAGCAAGCTTAGTTTTCCTTAATATGTGCTGTACAGATTCTCTGGATAGTCTTTTATTTTTAAAGAAGATAAATAAATGCTGGCAAGATCATTGCAGACAAATGGTAAGTTGAATGTTTTTTTCAGACTACATATACTTGAGGTGTGAAATCTGGCAAAAAGGAGTTTGTCATGGTTTTAACTTGGGACTGTGTTGCACCTCCTCCTCCATGTTTCAGCATTGCTTTTCACTTTCTCCTTTGCTAGCTGGGGGTGGTTTTGTTGTTGAAACTTATGTTCTGTTGTGTTAACTCAGACTTTCATAGGTTTCATATGAAGTTGGAACATCACTCAGAAATATATTGACACCTGCTTTCTATGGGTGGAAAGAAAAACTAACAAGGCTATACTGAAGTTGTTTGCTGTCTGATTTTAATTAATTGGAGAACACATAATCTTTGCTTGTAGTCAGCTCCAAGAGCTTGGTTCATTTGTGATCTTTTGTGTGGTTTTGGTTTCTTGGGTTTTTTTCAAAGCAGAGATGATTATCCTGACTATAGGGCAAAGAAACAATAAGATTAAACGACCGAATCTCTTTTTCTTTCTGCCCTTCTTGTCCTTTACCTCCACAACAGAGTATGTTACTGAAGAAAAATCCTCTCTCAAAGACAGTCTGTGAATTTGCCCTTTAAGAACGCATAATTGTAAGCCAGCATTTTACAGTGAGGTTTTGTTGTGTTGTCACTCAGCTTTGGCTACAGATGCCTCAAATGGTTGAATTTCTATTTTCATTCCTTGAATCCACCCCTCTCTCCTACCCTGTGGGGGATGGGCAAAGGTATGCGATTTTTATCTGAAATAAAAATGGGAAGTGTTATGGAAACTATTCAGATTCAACAGTCTGAAAATAGAGTTGAAGTTCATTGCCTTTACAATGTAATTAAATTGGACCTGTGCTTTTACTATGAACTCTGTTCACCTTAATTACTTTTGAGCATTTTTTTTTTTTTCCCCTCAAAGTCACAACTTGTAGCAAGCGGCTTTCTTGCCCCTGTGCTGAGTGAGCACTTGTGCTATTTAAGAAAAAAAAAAATCAGCCTCACAGCTGTTTTACTTTAATATGCTTGGCAGAGACTCTATCAGCTTGAGAATTGCTTCAGAAGCAATGAAATCTTTTAGGGTAGGAGTAGGTGGACAGCTGGGATTGAAATCTCTCTAGCTGGCCTAGGGGTGAGTTAGTTACTGACATCCTAAGTTATGCTAATGCTAAACTGAAAGCTGGGCAGCCTTTTTATGAGCAAAGTTAAAAATGGATTTTGAATGTGGAAGAGTAATAAGGTAAACCCCCCCCTCCTTCTCCCACTTCTTTAATTTAAAAAAAAAAAAAAAAAGAGATTATATATATTTTTTTAATACCTTCTTTACCCAGTTGCATTTAGTGTGTATCAGTTTTTCTCATGAATTTGGCGGGTAACTTTGATTTTGGAAAGATTATTTTTCTTTAAGCAAAAAACATGGCAGCATGCTACTTCAGGGTGTTTACTGAATGTGTTGGTGGCACTGATTGAATGGCTTATGTACCTCAGTAGCAGTAAAACTCAACAGTCTAATAAAACTATTTTGTTAATGGTTATGAATTTGAAAACCGTCTTGGATGTACTTGGCAACCCCACTTAGTAATAATACTAATATCAATAAATTACTGACCAGTGGCTGTACAAGTCACCATGAAAGCCGAAAGTACATATAGCAGTAATTAAGGTGCATGTCTATGTGATCTAGTTTTTCAGTAGTGGCTTTATAAATTAAAATACCACATTTTGAAAAGGTGAAGAAAGAAATATTGTGTTTATCTATTTTTCAGATCATGATCAGAAGCATTTTCTTATTTTTGGATCGTACATACGTACTTCAGAATTCAATGCTTCCTTCTATATGGTAGGTATCCATGTAAGTATTCCTTGAATCTTGACAGTTTGAACATGCTATTGTATTTGCAAAAATTGAAAATTTTTTTTTCACATTTGATCTGTGTAATAAGTCTAAAATTTGGTGTTAATTTATGGATATACATCTGTCAGCATATGCATATGTCATTTCCTCCTTCCCCAGGAATATTCATTGTAAAGTGAGGGTAAAAGATGAAAAAGGTCTGTGAATATATGCTTAAAAGTTAAGGCATATATATAGCTGTAGTTCTCGCAGCCTGGGTGAGGCTGGCTGTGTGAGGAACCTCCTCAGACTGCTGCCTCTGTGTCTAAGAGCTGGCATTTTAGGTGCTTCTGGTTTTGACAAAATTCAACACTCAGCTCCTTGCTCTGTTTCGTTGTATGTTTTTTTGTTTTGGTTTGGTTTTTAAGTAGTCAGATACACTGAAAAGTACAGATCATTTTTCCAGCATTGCCCTGTTGACAACTGAAACCTGTTGGTCAGAGTGTTGAAATGATTCTGCTGTACTTTAAGCACACCACATCTTTGGGCATTCAATTTTTAAGCATCCCTCCTGTGGGGCGTTTTAAATCATTGCCCAACCAAACAAACCCAGGCTTTGCTGAGATTTTATGGTACTGTTACTCTATTTCTATAGCAAAAAAATTTGTAGTTGAACTACTGAAGTAAGCGTGCGCCTCTTCCCTTCCTGGCTAGCTTCTTCTGTGCTCTTGGGAGCTCCTCAGACTGTCTGAGGAACCTGGCATCCTTCTCCCATCCCTTGCATGTCCTGTGGGCTTCTTTCTTCCTGACCTCTGCAGTAGTTTTCCTATAACTCTTTGCGTTAGGTTTCCTTTTACTAAACATTGAAAAGGTCTGCTTGCACTTTCTGTTGTTTTCGCCTCATACTGGAAAAGTTCCCTTTATTGAAATCCTGATTTGTGACAAGTTGGAGGTAACAAGTTTTATCTAAGATTCCTTTGTTTTCCTTGGCCAAGACAATGTTTAATAATTGGCTGTTTCATGGCATAGAGGCATCGTTCCTCATCCTCTTAGAATGAACCAAGAATCTGAGAGGTGATCATAAGGTCCTAAACCTACAGAGAATTCATACTTTTGAACTAAACTTATTCGTTACACATAGATTGACTGATCCAGGGAATCTTATGTTAAGGTACATATTCAGATTTTTATTATTTTATAATAGCTTTTTTTAAATAAATATAATATTATAGTCTATTGTGTGAAATACAGACAAGTTTGTCACAGTTCTTAACTGAAGTATATGTATCTGGTAGCCTGTGGCCTGGTATTGTAATTCATGTTATAGTTTTCTCAGTGGACAATGTCAAAAAGATACACATAATTAATACATTTTCTTTCTGTATAATATATATACACTACATATATTTTATATGTATTTTTCTCACACTGAGATACAGATTTTTTAGAAAAATCCACAGCATGATTTATTAATTTTCAATATTCACACAGGGATATGGGGCTAGAGTTATTTAGAAATCATGTAATTAGTGACAAGCAAGTTCAAAACAAGGCTATTGATGGAATACTCCTTCTGATTGAACAAGAACGAAATGGTGAAGCAGTGGACAGAAGTTTGCTGCGGAGTTTGTTGAGCATGCTGTCTGACCTGCAGGTGAGTACAGCAAACTTCGCTAATAACAGCTATGTTTAGAAACAGAGTTTGGACTTTTCTAATTTGTATGTTGTGCAGAAATAATTTTATCCTTCCAGTAAACGGGCTTCCAAATCTTGCTATTAGATTGGGTGAAGAACAGGCAATCTTATCAATGTGCAATCTTTCATTTTTTGTTTTCAAATGAGACCTCTTTGGCTGTTTCACTTAGCAGAGGTAGTGGCCTGCAGATTCTTAAATAATAGATTTGCAGGTCTTCTAGTATGTGCAATATTGTGTCTGTCTTAATCACTCGTTTTCTAATCCTAGTACCGATTAAATGTAGGAACAAAAAAAAAAGACCACCTCTGTCACTGTAAAAAGGTGTCACTTTTTGGAGTCTAGATCCTGGGTCTGTGAGGAAAAAAACCCCAAAACCCCCAAAAATCACCATGTTGGCAACTTCTTAGGAGAGATGCCAAGGATAGAATGGGATGCAAAGTTAAGGCCAAGGTTTTCAAATAGATAAGGTCAATCTTCAACTTACTGGAACTTTCCATTAGTGTAGATACTAAGCAACCAAAAAGACTAAAAAATGCTGACTTTGACATAGGTTGTGCTCTCATTGACACTGCAGCCTTATGTGATGTGCAATAAAAGTTATAAGCTGTCTTTCATTCTTAAAAACTGTTCAGATTGCTCAGTTAGTTCCCCAGTGGTATACAGTGTTATGGAACTGGCTGAAGGTTTAAAAAAACAGTTCAATGAGGAAGACTGCATAAAATAATCCTTTTGGGTCAGGTGGCTTACCTGCTTTTCTGCCTTTCATGTTAATCTTCCTGACTTTCATCTTTAACTTCCTCTAGTGTACCAGAAAAATTAGTAACTAATTATTCTATTCAAGAGAGAAGGCAAAATTTTGTCAATGACTTTTTCAGATCACATAATGTGGAGATGCAGATCTGATTTGTGTGCTTTTTTCCACCTTTTTGCCCATTGTTACTTGCCAGGTTTCCCTAATTACATCAGCTTTTTCTAGGTGTTGACCTTTCAACACTTACTATTTTTTATCAAAGTACTCTGCTAACTAAAGATAAACATTCCCTTTTATTCAATCTTTCTTACAGAATTGGATTGAAGTCTGCATTCTCCTTCTCTGGCTCAAAAGTGTAGCTTTACTTTTTCACTAGGGAAACTAACTTGGTCTAATCTGTTATTTTAAGATGTCTGTCACTTCACTGAGACAGAGATGTGCTCATAACCCTGTAATTGTATCATTTTCTGCTCATTCCTAATTTTTCATCAATTATGCAATTGAGGTCCAGCTGCTGAAAGTTGATTCCTCCTTGCATAGATCCTATTTTATAGTTGTTTCCTATTGTAGAGCTTTACACATGTTTTATGCAGAAAAAGTTCTGTATACTGTGGTATTAATGTTTTTCCAGTTTTCCTGAAGGAAAGGAAGGTAAGAAATAAAATCTAGCATTCGGTTCCATTGAAAATAAAGCTAGTGCAAAGAGAAGGCTGGAACAATGAGTTTATGTCTAATTGTGGTGCTGAATTCATGAACTATAATCTGTGAATGCTTGTCAAGCCAGAGTTTTCATATTTAAGTTTGCATTTAAAACAAAATATAAAAAATCAAGCTTTTAAAAGTCCAGAAGAGAAAAAAAAAAAAAAAAAAAAGGTCAGAATATGATGAGTTTGCCAGCTCTGCTGTATGTTTTGGAAGAAATATTTTCTTCTGTTCTTCCACCACATTCAATGAATCTTTCCTTTTTCTTTTAACTAACTGTCCCTCTGTTTACATGTTATTTCCTAGCTGCCTTCTTCAGACTCTTTTAACTATTCTATATAGTGGTCCTTTCTGACTTTTCTCCTTTCATACTAAACTGTTAATCGTTTTGCAGATTTTTTCAACATCTCTGATCATTTTCTTGCCCTTTTTTACACACCTTAATCCTTTCCTGGAGAAAGGGAGTTCACCTTATTGGTATAACCCGTTTTTCCTGGGCCACTCAGATAAACTTCAGATCTGAAGATGCATTACTGAGCATATAATTTTTTTTACTGATGGGAATGATCTGTTTTGTGCCAATGTTTCACTAGCTGAAAGTATTTTATGATTTTCTTGCCACAGAAGTACCAGTGGTAGTGTTGAGCTCAGGTGGATTAGATGTCAGCGCTGTGCTGTGATCTTGGGCTTTGTGCCTTAAAAAGAAGCCTGTCAATTTAAACTGTTTGAGTACTGATGACTGAAACATGCTATTGCTGCACTGGGAAGTAATGTAATGTAATTAAATGTAATCTAAGTAATGTTAATGTAATGTTACTCTGACACTTCTCATAGCTGTGTGGGTTCTTGAGAATTTACTTGTCTTTTATGCCTGACAGCCAAAATAGGCTATCTTTATTGGCAGCTTAATGTAAGTAACTAAATTAATTTCTTAACAGGTTTACAAGGAATCGTTTGAACAGAGGTTCCTGGAAGAGACAAATTGTTTATATGCTGCAGAAGGCCAAAGATTAATGCAGGAAAGAGAGGTAGGGTGTAAAAGATTGCTTTCATATTAGTTTTATCTGCTGTGGGATTACATGAGAACTTCTGGTAGTGCCGTGATGTATTAATGTTCCATGAAATTTATTGGTACACATTTGCATGTTGTGATGTGCAGTACTGTATCAAAGGGAAGAGCAGGCTCCAGATTGCCTTGGTGCTTGAAATATGTAATCAAGGGTGGAGAAACATGGTGATGTTTTATGTAGCTAAAGTCACACTACAAGGAAGTAATTTCTACATAAAGTTTAAAAGTGTGCCATCAGCATATTAGTTTTGCCCAATAGCTGTGAAAGATCTACTGGCATCATTTTACTATGTGGTTATTACCTAAGTAAACTGTTTATTTTTTTACTGTTTTGTTGCATTTATTTTGCTGTTTTGTTTCTTTTCCATATTCGTTAAATATACTTTATGCACTTTTGTTTTCTGTCCTATTGCGATAACCACATTTGCAGACTGCCCACTGAAGAGCATAATTTTATCTCTGAAAATGCATGTGTTTCTTGGTGGTCTAAAATACAGAAGACTACCTTTATTAATTCAAATTTAACACTGAGTCACTACAATAATTTTGAAAATGCCTTTTTACATTGCATTGTGGTGAATCCTTGTGTCTAATCCTGCTCCATTCACCTCATTCCCTGGCATTCCACTGGGATTTGAGGTGAAATATTTCGACATAGATGTTGAGACTAAGAGTCTTACTGCCTTTATATGCCTAGTGGAAAACTGTGGAAAAACACAAAAGGCATAAGGCCTTAATTTACACAGTATATACAAGTATACTTGTACAGTAAGTATATTTAAATACATGTACTTACACATGTATTTATATGCGTATGTACATGCATTTAGTGTGAGGTGTCCTTGCCCAGGGCAGGGGGTTTGGAACTGGATGATCTTAAGGACCTTTCCAGTCCTAACTATTCTATGATTCTATGTGTATGTGTGCATATATGTACATGTATGCATAACTGTTTGGTAATTTGAAGCCTGAGTTCCATACCTCTGTTGTAATATGTGCTAGATGTGTTAACACTCCATAGGGACACAGATACTCTTCTGGAGAAACTGCCATAGAAATAATAGAATTACATGGCTCACACGAACTGAAAATCTGCTCCGTGAGACTTCAAGGGCTAGTTTAGCTCAGAAGGGTTTTGAGAAAAAATTAACTTCCTCTGAAAAATCCTCAGATTTCTGTTTTTGTCTTCCTTCCTGTCAGGTGCAGTTATAATGCTTTTAATAGAAATTAACATTGATTAATAAAAATATAGATTATGTACTGTGTGACAACATTCTGGTAGAATAGTCCTTTCCAATTATATTGTCTTTAAATCTGTAGTTTAAAATGATTTTCATGGAACAAGATTATCTGCCTTTCATACCTTTGTAGTTGAACTTGACATTCTCTTGTCTCTCTAGGTCCCAGAGTATCTTCACCATGTTAATAAACGTTTGGAAGAAGAAGGAGACAGAGTAATAACATATTTAGACCACAGCACACAGTGAGTACAAATTTTGTCATTCTTGGCATAAGTCAAGCATCCTTCATAAGACAGTGTGATTATCCATTGCTGTAGAGAGACAGAGATTATTTCTCCAGTATCTTACAAATGTTAGCTTGTTGACAACACTTGTGGTACAACTTGGGCTTTTTAAGACTATTTTAATCAAAACTCATTTCTTCAAAATCAAAATATACTTTGAATAAGAGGAAGAAATTTGTCCAGAAAGATCTATCAGCATGTACTGAAGTTAACAAAACATTATAGAAAACCTCAAACTTGCATTATTGAAATAGCAGCTGATTTTAATAATTCATGTCATTCAGTGATAACAAAATTAACCACAAATCCCTTGAGGGAAAGAAAGATATGCTAGGGGGAAAAAAAAAGAAAAAGGAGAAGGTTAAATTGTGGTGTAGGATAGAGGACATGAACATCACTCATGAGCAGTCCAGAACATGAACTTAACAGTAGATGACTTTTGGTGTCCCTGCTGCCAATGTATTGTGCATGGTAGCTTTTCCTTTTTTCACGCAGGTGTTGAGTAATGTTGTGTGTTTTGCTGGGGTAGAGAATGTGCATTCAGAAAGCACAGCAGGATCACTGACACACTATATGTCTCTAAATTATTGGTCCTGCAGTAAGCTTTGTATTTTATTTTTTTTTAAATAAAGAACATGCTAATAAAGAACATAACATTTTCTTTTATTTTTTAGTTTTCTTGATGATGTATTGGCATTTCATTGGGTCTCAGAAGGATAACTGAATAAAAATTATCTTTTTAACTTGTTAGTTTCCTCAGATGTATTTTCTATATATACTCACACACACATATGTTGTATGTCATGGTAGATACCTGAACTTGAATCCTCTTCCTGTAAATGGCAATTGCAGGGTTACTAACTTTTTCTGGCAAAATCACTCACATTAAAATGTAAGGAACTATTTCTACAGATAAAGTTACAGTGTGTATGTATGTATATTTATTTACTGTTTAAGTTAAAAAATGGGTTGATACCATTTCAGTCTAGAAATACATCAAGTCCTTGCTTTGAATCTTGTCCTGAGTTAAAGGCTTAAAAACCTACTTTTAGAAGACTGCACTAATTTTCTCTCTTTGCATTAAGATACAGCAGTTGTTAAAATTAGTGCCCTTGAGTTGTCCTTAGGTCATACTGTCTTTCTGGGTGTGCATGGAAAAAGCAGAAAGGATGTTAAACTCAGTTACTGGGTTTGACCTTGAGGTGGCAGTGATACTTCCAGTACAAAGCTGTCATGGGAAGCATCATTCAAAATACTTCAGACCAGATTGGTATCACACACGGAGGGTGTGTTGTTGCAGCCCACCAGTACATGCCCTTCTGGACAGCTGACCAGAATAAGCAGGTCTCCTGGTCAGTCTGTAGATGACTGAGGTAGGTGACTTTGAGGCTGTACAGAAGGTATCTTCAGGCTCATTCGTTAGCTAGCAATCAAGATTAATATTCTGTCTGCTTGTTAGGAAATAGCACTGTGCCGCTTAGTCTCAAGCAGATGAATTGTCCTTATTTCTCCCATAGGCAGAATAGGTCTTCTGGGGTAAAGGATGGTATTTTATACAACTTTGACTCCTCCTGCTTTTGGGGACAAGTCGGCAGTTGTAGGTAGCAGTAGATGGAAATTCCAGGGAACATGTAAGTGACCATAAAAATGGCCATATGTGTTAAGACCAAGGGTCTGTCTGACTGGTATTTCATGTTTGCTTACAACCACTGAAAGGGAAAGAACAGAGTAAGTGTATGTGATGCCCTGATACTCTCCTGGTATCTGCCTGGTTTTAGCTGAGGGTGTTTTCTGAACCTGATGTGGTTTGTCTGGTTGGATCTCTTTCAAATACTTGCACTGTCTCAATGGGATTCACATAAGCTTTCCCATCTGTGCCAGCCTTTGGCAAAGTGTTCCACTGCTGAGGTAACCACCATGTGATAAATTGCCTCCTTTTGTTTGAGTCTGGCTCCCAGTACCATCACTGATGACCCCAGTTCTTGTATTGCAAGGGAAAATGATCAGTCAGTTTCCTTCCACCTTTTCCCTGCCTGTCAATGCACTGTATCCCTGCTAAGTCATCTCCTTCCCAGAAAGAAGAGTCCTAACACATGCAGTTGTTTCTGTTGCAGCTGCTGCTGCTGCATAATTTGATCACCTGTTCCCTTCTGTGAACCTTTACAAATTCTCATTTAAACTTTTTGAGATGAAGTGACTAAAACTGTGAATTGTATAGAAGGTCAGGCTTGTCATTGACGGGCTGTTTCAGGAAAGGTGGTGTTTTGGCAAAGGTAGGGACATAAAGTATATGCTGCTGTGTAAAAGGCTCCCGTCAATCACAGCCAAGCACGTTTCTTCTAGAAAATCTAAATCAAGCGTCTGAAAACCAGTTCTATAAAGCTTAACTCAGACCAAAATGATTGGTCTTTTGTAGCCGTATTGCAGGCAGCAGTAGAAGTTTAAACACTGAAATTAATTAACCCTTTGGACTACAGGCATTTCTTTCCTCATTTAGGCTAAAAAAACATCAAAGAAAACTTGCCATTACTTTTCAGTCCTGTCTAAAGTGAATGTATCACATATTTCATTAATAGTAAAAAGTAGGGAATATTCAAGGACAAATTTAAAATGTTTTGCAAATTTGAGTTTCGTGGTTCTAGCTCAATTTATGCTTATATAACTGTGTAACATAATCAGATGAAAAGTGTGAGTTTTGAACATCACCAGCATCTATTGTGTTGGCTTGGAATTCAAACCCTGAAGGGTTTTGTTTTGTTTTGTTATTTGATTTGCTTGTTTGCTGCGTTTCCAAACAAAGTCAATTTGACTTTTTTCCAGAAATATTTTTTGTATTGCTTTTTGGTATTTAAGCTTCTCTCTTTTGCTGTGCAAGAACTTGCTCTTTAGTATTCAAACCTGAATTTCTTTATTCATTACATGCATAGTTTATTGTTTTCTTTCTTGACTTGCATCCAGTCTGACATTTTTGTCTTTAATTTGTAGCCTCTGTTCTAAGTATAAAATTGTTGATTTTTCTTTTTTTTTATTATTATAATGTAAGTTATTCACAAATACTCTGTGACAGCAGGCAACTCTCTTATACTCTAACACTGCTGATGTACTTTTCTTGCCTTATTTAGGAAACCACTGATTGCTTGTGTGGAGAAACAGCTACTAGGAGAACACTTAACAGCTATTTTGCAAAAAGGTATTTTTTTTTTTTTAGTTAATGTAATCTCCAATAAGCAACAGATTCTCATGCTCTGAAATAACTATAAATTCCACAGCTTTTATTTAAGGAGTTGTATTAGCCATGGAAAAAACTTCCACAGGTACAGAAATCCAACCCTAAGACTGTTACACCCCCTGTCACAAGTAAATTGTGACATGGAAACAAGTATCTAAAATATAACTGCATATTTGCAAGTTGTTAAACTCCCTATATCTGCTTTGACTTACAGCAATGGGCTTTGGTATTACATCTTTGGAACTGCTTATTTCATAGAATTATAGAAACTTTTAAATGAGAGCTGCAGTTACTATTGCAGCTTCTTTTGTGTAATAGTCACACAGCTCAAGTGCAGTAGCTTCACATATTCTTGTGATTGTACAGTTCAAGAATCATGAGTTATTGGAACTGGCAACATTCCGAGGCAATGAACTTTCATGTGCCTTTGTCTGTATTTTACCTGGCAAATTCAGATAAAAGCTGCAGTCTTCTTAGGAAGTCATTATTCAGGCATTAGTGTCTTCAAAGCAGCATATGTTTGTTCCTCTTAACTTTTAATCTCTTCCTTTTCACTGAATTTCTGGGTTTGGTCAGAATTTCCTGATCTTTTAATACTGTAAATGATGCGTTTCTTTCCTTGCAGTAGCCATATTTTAGGGTTTAGATCTTCTAGCAAATTGTCCTTACATCTTTGCTTCCTTTGCTGCAAAAGAGATGTCCCTAGTAATATGGTATCTTTGAACTCCATCACATGCGTGTTTGTTCGTACTTTCAGGTTGTTGTTCACTTCTTTATTTGTCCCCTTTAATGACAGACCTATACTCACAGTTTTCTCCGAGTACTCTGGGAATAAGTCATTTCACTGTTTTAAATACATTTATACAAATAAGCATGGTCACTCCATCTTAGCTATTCTTAAGATTATCGTAAAGAGAAGGTAAGAATAATTAATTTTTTGTCAATATATGTCAATTTTGCTCTTTAATTCGAGTATTGTTTTTAAGTAGCTTTGCCAGTGGCATTTATTTTATCAGTTGGCTTAACTGAAAGTATGAGGTCTTGTTTAACCTAAACTTTTTCTTGGTTTATAATGTATATGTACCATCCATGTAAATATGGAGAGATGTGTACATTTTTCTAGTCACTACATTTTAGGACGGTACTATGGTTGGATCAGCTTTTGCATTTTATGTCTACACTTAAAAAAAAAAAGCTAACAGAACTTGCATAACTTTCTGCATTTATTTGATTATTGTCACGCTGTCCTTTGATTATAACATCCTACTATTCTGTGCAAGTAGATGATACTGCCTTTTGTAGGGTTTGTTCATTAGGAGAAGGCATGTGATGTAGTCAGTTTGGTACAGGGTGGGGAAAAAGCTTACAAATGCAGGGTATGTATAAGAAACATTGTTTTCTTGTATTACTACAACTGCCATTGAATAGATATTAGTGGTTTTTTCATTGTGAAAATGAGTATTTTTTTCCAAATTTCCACCAAAGCTGTGGTGGAAGTTGTGTGAAGCCTCGTGTCCGAAGACTTTGCTGGGCGTCTTTTTTATTTGTCAAATGAGTGATAAAATATGTTTTTCAGTCACACAACTCATATGCCAGAGGAAGAAGGTTTATACTTTATCATCTAGGTTATAATAAAGCAGTTAGTTTATCGCTGTCTTTAGATAAATAGGAGATCATGCTTGGAAGTGATGGAATGGACATTTCTCAATTCCCTGTTCCATACCAAAAGAACACCAATCACATGTATTCAAGACTTTGTAATATGTTGTCTTACATTTTAAAGTGTGCCCATTCTTCTAATACTCAGAAATATAGAAAATACCAAAATATCAGGCAAAAGTTTGCCTGGCATCATTCTTGAACATTGGTTGCTTTCTGAACATGTAAGAAAGTTAAAATTAACAATGAAATGATTTTTAAGACAAAGAATGCAGCAGAAAATGGGATGATTCAGTAGTGACTGAAAAACCTTTGCACTCTAATATCATTTAAAATTTGTAATTAATGAAGTATATTTTGTGAAGTAGGACAGTTGTATGGTGTCAGCAACACTGATGATGTGAATTGGCAACCTGTATAAAATCAAGCTTTCTGGGTTTAAAAAGAATGCCATAAATCTTTGATACAACCCTCCCATACTACTAAAGCCTCTGTCACCAACACCAGACAATGTAGCTATGGTTGCACTAGAACTACATTGACCATATTCTCAAATGTAAAAATGTGTACGCAGTTGTTGCACACTTCACATTTTGCCTTGAGCTTCTCTTCTCCATATTTTTAGTGCAAAGCTTAGTCTTATGAAGGGTGATATCATGAAAGGCAAAAGTTGCTTGGGAGGAATTTGTAGTTTTGTGTTACTCCTTTGGTGTGAGCGTAGACAATTCCTATCACATTCTCAATCTAAAAACATGGTTCACCACACTCCACATAAAAAATCTTACTAAGTATTTGTTTTTCAGTTTGGCACAGTTTACCTAGCTTATTGTTTTCTGACATTCTTTAGAGGTACTTGATAAGACCGTACCCTTCAAATCAAGCATTGTTCATGAACATTCTGCAAAAGGCTTAAAGTCAACAACTCTCCTTGTTGGGAGAGTACTGCTGTTTGAAATAGTTTTAAAATACTGTACTGTAAATCATTTCAGCCAGTTTAACCAAGGGGATATGTTAACTCTGAACATACCACTTGCTTTCAGAAATTTAGTCTTAAAAAGTCTGTATTTTTTAAGCACTCCGGAGGGTCTTGTCTTTTGATGTATTTCACAGATTCTTCTGATAAATTACTGACTGTATTTATGCAGCTCTTTCTCTTAATTTATTTATTCTTTGTTTTTAGGACTTGATAATCTGCTCGATGAAAACAGAATATCAGATTTAACTCAGACATACCAGCTGTTCAGCCGGGTAAAAGGTGGTCAGCAGATCCTTTTGCAACATTGGAGTGAATACATCAAGGTATTTCAAAGATCTCTTCCTAATGCCAAAATTTATGCTGTTATCTCTCTTCTATCAAAACCAGGAGTAATATGTAGGTGTATGCATTAAAATTCTGTTTTAAGCAAATATGGGGAGGGATGCTAATACTTCCCCCCCAGCAACAGTCACATGATGAGAAACGGCAACACCTAAGTTTTGGTTTGAAATTTCTACTTGGAAATTGCCTTCCTCACAGGTTTGAAGTTATTCTGGTTTGCTTTGCTTTTAAATAGAGCCAAGTGTACATGTGTTTAGAATATGCTGGACTGTACTATGTGTTGTGTTTTGCTACAAATACACACGACTGTTTACATGTCTGCAAAACCAGTGAAACATCAGAATGTAGCTATTCTACTGCAGGGTAGCAGTGCTACTGTAACCAAACTACAGTAATGCTGGTGAATGTTTAAGCTATTTGGAACAGAATACTCCTCTTGAAAATGATCCACCACCAAAGTCCTATTTAGATGCTTCAGGTTTGTTTTGCTAGGCATAATGTGCATATAGTATGCTGTCCCAGACAGCTTGCACTCTAGTGCTCTTGCAAGATGAAAGCAGAAAAGCTTCACAAAAGATGTTTCATTCTCTCTCTGGAGTTGGTAATTCCTGGTGTAATGGTTCTCTCCTGCATCTCCTTTGTGTTTGTCAACCTTCAGGTCTAAGTGAACAACATTAATTCATTTCAGAGGTGCCTTTCTGCACACCCATGCCTGCAATTTGGCTTGGCTCACCAGTGTGCAGCCCGTGCGAGTGGGACATAGTTAATCTTCTAGGAACCCAGAGATGCAGTTTGCCTTACAGGACAGTGTCCCCATATTCAGCGCATGGATCCATAGGCAGCTGGACCAATTGAATAGCTTGTTGTGGCTGAGAAGAAACATCTTTCTTCTTCCTTGCTCCCAGATCATGCTCCTGACTTTACCCTTGTGCTGCCTGCCACTCCGTAGACTCTTTTGTCACCTGTTTTAACACAGTACCTAGATGAGGTCAGTTTTAAGGCAGGTTTAGTGAGCTAAAGAGGCTCACAGAAAATTCTATGTGCTGGCCCAGGGAAAGAAGCAGGAGTTCAGGACAGGCAGGAAAATAAGGGAAGGAGAATTCAGAGCCTCTTCTTTCACAGCAGCAAGCTCTTAAGTTGGCTTATCATTCCTTATGTCTTGCAGAATCAGACATATTATGGCTTTATTTTTAAAAACGTTTTTTTACAGACTCACAAAGCTAGAAACCATTTTCTATAGTGTCAGTAAATCTCCTTCTTTCAAACATTCTGTATGACAGCCTGCATTAAAGGCTTCAAAAACCTTTATCTTGTGAGCCAGTATAAGAAAGTGCACAGAACACATGACAAGTCACTGGGGTGAAGGTCTGTGCTCTACTGTAGTCACCTTTCCATGATTTCAGAGGTATCAGTTAGCTTTCTGCATCTCAATTCACTGTTTGCAGAATGGAGGAAATGCCTAGCTATTTACGAACGTAACTGACAGAGACTGTGAGATGTCTAAATGCTGTGGGGGGGAATTGTGCTAAGTGTCAGATATGATGGATCTTCAGAGGTCCTGCCAACCCAAACCATTCTGTGATTCTGTGATACACATATTGAATCTAAGGACCCTGGGCAGCCTTGTGTTTGGCTTCACTCTGAATGATACTTGAGAAAGATCTCAGTGAAAGATCACAGTGGATAATTAGATATTGAAGAGGACTTTTTGAGGTTTGGGAAGGATTTCCCCATCTGTCCTTGTTGTTGTGGCGAACATCAGTTGATGAAAACATACTGAAATACTGTTTTGCTGTACTGCACAGATGTTCTTCTTGCTCACCTTGGAAAACAGATGATTCTGTCTAGGGCACTGATCGGTGTTGCTAAGCAATTGTAAAATGTCTGCTAGGTTAAAATTCTCCCTTACAGGATATTTTAGTTCACTAGACAAATGGTATTGTATCCTCAAGATAATAAAACTAGGAACAAGAAAAGAAACACAAGTTTGCGACTGCTTCTTGCAAATGGAAAAGTTCTGTTTTATTGCCAGTCGGGTGTTTTTTTTGCTTTCAAGCCTGTGCTGAAAGAGGAATCTTGGAGTGCTGAGCAGCGGTTGAATATTTGCCACCTGTTCCATCAGTATTGCTCTCTAGTGGATTTAAGAAAAATAGCACAATGTTTTCCACTATATTTAACATTTCTGAGGCAGTTTCCATGTAATATTTGACATGATTCATGTAGTTCTGTATCTAACTGTAAGCTTGCACATCATACAGTCGTGTCTACTGTGTATTTCATTTTATTTTTGTAGCTTTTGTCTGAAGTGTGTATAATCCTTAAATCAAACGCTGCTGTTTGAGATCCATTAATATGTGCCTGGGGTTTTATTTTAAATTTCAGTGCATCTCATTTTTTGAAAACTTGAAGTCACATGAGTAGCTCTGTAAAAAAAAAATGTTCTTTCTAATGATAAATTTTATAAGGGTAAATGTGTCTGTTGGGGGAGACAGGTAGCACTCTGAAGTATTTTATTATCAAAAGTGTTTGTTTTACAGAACTTTGGGACAACAATAGTGGTTAATCCTGAAAAAGACAAGGATATGGTGCAAGAGCTACTAGATTTTAAGGATAAAGTGGACCATATCATAGAAGTGTGCTTTCAGAAAAATGAAAAATTTATAAACTTGATGAAGGAGTCCTTTGAAACATTTATCAACAAGAGACCAAATAAGCCTGCAGAATTGATAGGTACACAAATATTTTTCTGTAAAATATTTCAAAAACCTATAGAAAGCATGATAAGATAATGCTGCTGAGTGTGCTAGTACCATAGCGATGCAGTGCGCATTCTGTTTTAGGATTCTTGTTTTTGGGATATGAGGAAAAGTTAACCTGGGAGCGCTGTGGGTTCGAAAAGCTTGAGTGTGCTCTTAGGTGTGTGCGTGGTGTCCTGATGGAGCATGCCAACTCCTGCTGTCCCTGCGCTCTGCTTCTTGCACAATGCCTGGTGCTAACCACTGCTCAGAGAGTGTAATGCTGATGCTACGAGTGGAGTAAATGATTAGGGGGAAGAGTAGCTGTGGCAAAAAAAACCCGAGGGAATTATTTTTAATTGTGGTAGTAGCAGTTCTTTGGATGCTATGGGACAGGACTAAGTACAGCCCATCTATCTGCCTTGAAGGCTGAAGCTGGGAGAACAATTTTAAAACCTTCAGATACAAGGAGTTTTAATAGGAAAAAAAAATTACCTTGAAGGGGGAACTAGTGCTCGTTAAGGGGAAAAATAATAAAAACAACTTAAAAATACTATTGCTGGGTTTATCCCTGCTCTGGCAAAAGATGCTCTGACTGTGTTGTCTGCAGCAAAACTGGAGCTGTAGCATTTCACATCAGGAGAGGATCCTGCTCCTTTGTTGGTTCTTTTCCCTCTGTACATTCTTTTGCCTTTATTCAGCTTATTTTGTGGCTTCCTTCTAAAACCAGCTTTATGTAGGACAAATTGCACAACCTAGGGATACAGGTCAAAGCCATGGTACAGGCCTCTGTCATTTGTGCATTGTGGTGTTTCAGCTTCTGCAAAGGCTTCCTTCTAACACAGAAATATAAAGATACTAATGTGGCTTAATAAATAGTTAGCTGAACTCATGGCTTAACCATATTTTTGCTGTTCTGAAGCTACTAACTTGAAAGCATTGCTTCAGATTAGATTTTGGTATGCTCCTGCCAAGGAGCATAAGGGACACAGTGAAGGTCTACAGAAAATACAGTCCTCTTTGTGTTGTCTGTTTCTGTTTCTCATAAAATACATTCGTATGCATTGTACACTTCCAAAACATTGTCTTTCAATAAGTAATGTGCTTGCTATGACTATAATATAAAATGTGGGAATTTCTAATGCATTATTTTTACTGGTTATACTGTACTCATTTTTTTTCTTGGACAGTTCCTTTTTGTGATATTTTTTCATTAGGGCAGTATACAGTCGGGCTCTATCGTTCCACTGCACAGAGGGATGGGAAAACGAAAAATAGAAAATTTAACACTTATCCTATATTTTAACATTTAACATACAGTAATATTTCAAGTGGGAGATGCTTAAGTTGGTTATTTTAGGTTATTTTTTTTAAAAAAAGCAGTTAAACTATTTTATTTATTTGTAGCAAAATATGTGGATTCCAAGTTAAGAGCTGGTAATAAAGAAGCAACAGATGAAGAGCTGGAAAGAATCCTTGACAAAATCATGATCATATTTAGATTCATTCATGGTAAGAAATAGTGTTCACTGTTGATGCAATTAAAACTATTTTCCTTGCTACTAGCAGAACTGTGTTCCTCTGAATGTAAGAGATAGGAGCAGCATCACATTCTCAGGCCCTGGTCTTCATGGGAGGGATTTTCCACCCCAATATCTCTTGGAGGGACAGCACATGATTTTGCTCTGGTCCAGCTCTGGGGCCCCCAACTCAAGAGGGATGTGGACCTATTGGAGCAAGTCCAGAGGAAGCCATGAAGATGCTTCGAGGCCTGGAGCACCTCTGCTATGGAGACAGGCTGAGAGAGTTGAGGATGTTCAGCCTGGAGAAAATAAGGCTCTAGTGGAAGGTGTCCCTGCCCATGGCAGGGTGGTTGGAATTAGATGACCTTTAAGGTCCCTTCCAAACCAAACCATACTATGGTCTGCAGTTCTATGATTCTGTTATATCTACCTGCGCTATCAGTGGAAAATGTTGGTGGAAGTTCTTGTTTAAGGTGTGAAAGCTTGTGCGTGTCTGTATGACTTCTTTATTTCAAAAGGCTATCACAAACCAAGTGAGAAGACTTCTGTCACCTTAGGCTTTTAAAATATATATTTTAGTACATAGGAACCTTTTTTTTTATTTTACTTTTTTTTTTTTTTTTTTTTTTTTTTTTTTTTTTTAATATATTGGGCTACTGGAGGGAGAATGTTCTTCTGAACCCCAGAATAGTTTCATGTGGTTTGCAGCTGATCCAGTGGGAAAAACAAGGCAGCCCATAGCCCATGTTCCTGGGGAAAAAGAAAGAATTCAGCAAAATATGTTAAATAATTAAAATATAAGAAGAAAACAAATTGCCTATATGTTTTTCTTCACTGTTGCATAGTGAATATTGTTCTGCTGATCAACATGTCATGAGAAAGGCTTGTGTCATAAACCTGAAGTGCAGTGATGCAAATAGATTGTCGGATTTCAGTTGTATTTATTTTTCTCAATTTCCATACAGGGAAAGATGTGTTTGAGGCATTTTATAAGAAAGACTTGGCCAAAAGACTGCTGGTTGGAAAAAGTGCATCAGTAGATGCTGAGAAGTCCATGTTGTCAAAGCTTAAACATGGTAGGCACCTTCAGATGAGTTAAATTTCTATTACTCTTTGGCATGTAAATCTTATGATTTAAGAAGTGACAAACCAGATTTTAAGTAATAGCTGAACATATCACAGCTTTCATTGTGCTCAGCAAGAACTTTTGGACTGACCTTTTAGATATGTAACTGGTTCACTTAATTTATCTATAGATGAGCAAAATCCTCACAACATGTACCTATTTGTGGGTACTCGGTAACCTGACAAATCTGGCTCAGCTGTCTCAGGTTAAACTTTTATTGCTTGTTCTGTGCTGCTTTGTAACTGTAGGATCTTTGCTTTTAATTTGTGTGACAGAATGTGGTGCTGCTTTTACCAGCAAACTGGAGGGCATGTTCAAGGACATGGAACTGTCAAAAGATGTCATGGTTCAGTTTAAGCAGGTACATTTAACTTCTGTTTGTGTGATGAATTTTCAGTAGTGATGGGGAGGCACTTAATAGTGTTACACCTTGGATTAAGCTAAAATTAAACAGAACAGCTTTTGAGCAGGCCCTGGTTGTAGTATCAGAGTCCTACTTACAGTTCTGTTTATAGAAGAGAATTTATTTATTGTATATCTATTCAGAGAAAACATTCTTTGCCGTTCTATTTGATTCCATTTTAAGTAAATCACAGTTTGATTACCACATAGTAGTTTAGTTGTCTGACATTCTTTAAGATCCATGCCCCTTCATTCTGTAAACTGTTGCTTCTCTGATGAATTCTTTGTGAATGATCCACACCAGAGAAACTCTGTGAAGGTTGCTGAGTGCACAGAAACCATGTATGTCTCAGCCTCGAAGTTTCCGATCTGTTAGTGACAGAGGGAATGCTTGGAGGAAATACTGTATATGCTCATTCTGTTGTTGTACTTCTCCCTGGGTACCTGTTTTTGGGGCCTTACCGAAGACAGGATACTGGGATACAGATCTGTCCCAGGACACCTGCTCCTGTAATAAAATACTCCAGTGACTTTTCTGTCCCAGACTTTTCAGCCTGGCTTGACTGATGCTATACTCAAATTGTATGAAAATGTTTCGTCTAACAGGTGTGGAAGTGCCAGGGGATCCTTTTGACCTTATAGTTCTTGTCCTGGCTTCTGATCAAAAGCTTTTTCTTTTTTCGCTTTATTTGCATGTGGTTAAAGTTCCTTCAACCTTAATACCGTGTAAAGACAGGGGTCTAGGACACTTCAAGGCATGTTGTTCTTTTCTTCTTATTTTCAACCACTTGCTGTGTTTTGAGATTCAGGAGGAGGACATTAGGTTGTCATTCAAGATCCTGGTAGAGCATGTCTGTTCAAGGATGTGTCATGTAGAAACTTTTCAGCATTATACTCATTTTAGATTTCTAATTTAAGTATATATGTTTTCTAATTATGCAGACAGTATACTTGAATGATTTTTGTCTCTTGTATTTCAGTATATGCAGAACCAAAGTGACCCAGGAAATATAGACCTGACAGTAAATATATTAACTATGGGATATTGGCCAACTTACACACCTATGGAAGTCCACTTAAATTCAGAGGTTAGTGTTTAAATTCTTCCAAATGCACTTTATAGAGCAGAATTATAATCACTATCATAAAGTAAACTAATGCCCTTCATTTAATGTTTTTCTGCTAGTCATTTAAGGGATTTATCTCATTTTACAGATGTCAAAATTGCAAAAACTATAATGTGGATACAATATTTTTTTTCAGATTATTGTTTCAATTAATGTGTTGGGGGTTTTATCTTCTTAATAATAATAATATAAAATGAGTATTAAAATAAAATCAGTGTCCTACTTAACATTGCAGTCAAGCACTTAGAAGTTTAAAACTGGGCAGTAATTTAGTTAATCTTTAACTACATTGGTTAGGCACTTTGATCTAGCCAATAGTTATGTTACTGAACATTATTTTCTTCAGTAATATCCTTCCTCTGTTCTCTGCAATGTGCCACACAAAACCCTGCATTTAAATGGCATTTGCCTGAAAAAAGATTGCTTCCAAGTAGAGAGATATTTGCAAAGCTTCTGTCAGTAGTGATTTAAGTTGAAATATGGATTTGGAGTCCTATTTTCTGCAATATCTTGCTTGATGTGGAAGCTTTTGTATTCTTGCTCCTGTGGCATCTTTTCCTCTGTAGCAGAGTACTTTGGAAGCATCCAACCTGAGCAACACGCCATGAAAATGGAGGTGTAAAAAAACCCCTTACTTGGAAGTAAGAGGGTATAAAGTTCTGGAATCAGACTTGATTCTGTATAGGACAATCTGAAGGAAGAACTTGGGAGCAGATGGTAATAGTCAGTGTGTAGGTGTGAGAGGGTATGCTTTTTGTTCTATGACACTCTCGGTCAGATTCAAAGTCCAGGACAAAGCTTGTATTTATTTTTAAGGTTTAAAAGCCTTTACAAGGGGTTATTTTACTTTTTAACAAGCGAACAAACAAACAAAAAAAGGGAGAAATAAAAAGCTGGTTTTGAATCAGGACTTTCCTTCATGCATAATAGTACCAGTGTACTTAAGAGCAGAATTTTGCACTTTGGATTTAGTTTTTAATACAAAACCACTCATTGTGAAACATTGTTGAGGAGAATAAAGAAATTACATGTGTGAAATAATCCAGCATCACTGTACTGATATAATCCTAATAAACATTTATCTCACTTTGCTTTACAGATGATAAAGCTTCAAGAGGTGTTTAAAACCTTCTACCTGGGAAAACACAGTGGTCGAAAGCTTCAGTGGCAGACCACTTTAGGACATGCTGTGCTAAAGGCAGAATTTAAGGAAGTAAGTTTGCTTGTTTAATGCTTAGCCTGTTGGGATGAAACTTAAGTGAGTTATTGGAAATCTAGTCATGTAATGTATTTTTTTATAAAGGTAGTAACATTTTTGTAGAGGGACAGTCACAATTCAATATTGTTACTTTTGCATAGAAAGTTGGCTTTTTATAATTAAACTGAAATACTACCTGGCTAACAGGAGACAACAATATGATACTGGTATTTATTTGACAGGAATTGTTGCTCATTTGAATAAAATAAGTTGTAAAAACCAGGAAATTAATGAAAGAGAAATAATGTAGCATCTTTTTATTTTTAATATCATAGAACCACAGAATGGTTTGGGTTGGAAGGGACCTTAAAGATCATCCGGTTCCAACCCCCTGCCATGGGCAGGGACACCTTCCACTAGACCAGGTTGCTCAAAGCCCTGTTCAACCTGGTCTTGAACACTGTCAGGGATGGGGCAGCCACAACTTCTCTGGGCAACCTGTGCCAGTGTCTCAACACCCTTATAGTGAAGAAAATGGAAATACAGACTTGTTTTAATCATAGAATACTGGTGGCACTTTCAATATGCTTCACTGATACAAAAAGAGACTGAAGGGTATTAGTCATGTAATGATTAAAATTAAAATGATTAAATGGTTAAAATTTAAATGCTTGTCGAATTATTTAAGTCTTAAATAACCACACTGTATCTTAATGTGGTTTTGTTTTGTCTCACAGAATATCTTGCCTAGCTAATAATGCAGCTTAATTGAGACAGCAAAGACAAAAAACCCCCTTGAATTCTTTTGCTAACTCACTGTAACTGAAACTCAGAGGTTTAGGTGTTATGCAACAGTAGGATGGATAGGTTTGTAGCTGTTGATTGACAGAGGTGTTTACAGCTTTCTGAAGAGTTTGAGCTATTTCCTTTCCATTGCCTGTTTGTACAAATATTGTGCTACTTGACAATACAATCACTCTGTATCATGGTAAACAAAAAAATTATCTTTTGTTTCTTTCATATTTGATCCAACACCAAGATTTCTTTTATATTAGTTTCTTCACCTCCATAAAATGAAGCCTGGTTGAAGCATGAAGAGATTCGTTATTGATGGCAGCAAAGCCAGAATTTCATGTATTGTAATTAAAGTGAAGTAAATGATGTCAAGTAAATACAAGGCCATTCTAATGAGCTTCTGCTGTGTGCTGTATTGCTAATGTGAGAGGAGCAAAAAAATCTGAGGTTTTAAAAATATCCTGCTTCCTCAGTTCTGCATTCAGGCAGATTCTTCTGTGTGCCAGGCATTCTAAAAATGCACATTTCTTCTTCTAAAATTAGAAAAAAGAATGTATAGCTTCTGTAACTTGGCAGATTTGGAGGATACAATAGAAAATGCTCTGAATATTACCTCTAATTGTTTGATATTTCTTTTTTAGGGAAAGAAAGAATTTCAAGTATCGCTCTTTCAGACATTAGTGTTGCTTATGTTTAATGAAGGAGATGAATTCAGTTTCGAAGAAATTAAAATGGCCACTGGTGTAGGTAGGAAAGTACTTTTGATTCTTAAATTTATTCATCGAGTGGTTGCCAATTATAGAATCATAGAATAGTTAGGGTTGGAAAGGACCTTAAGATCATCTAGTTCCAACCCCCCTGCCATGGGCAGGGACACCCCACACTAAACCATGTCACGCAAGGCCTCATCCAACCTGGCCTTGAACACCGCCAAGGATGGAGCATTCACAACCTCCCTGGCCAACCCATTCCAGTGCCTCACCACCCTCACAGTAAAGAATTTCTTCCTTATATCCAATCTAAACTTCCCCTGTTTAAGTTTGAACCCATTACCCCTTGTCCTGTCACTACATTCCCTGATGAGTAGTCCCTCCCCAGCATATGTAAAGGCCTAATTTTAAGAAATTTGCTGTGATCATTAGAACAAACTGGATCAATAGCATGTAGACCCTAAAAGAGATGAGGAAAACACCCTGCTTCTACTTCTTAATGTAGATAGCTTCACAAAATTAATAGTGAGAGCTGTGTAGCATATGGTGCTACTAACAACCTATTAGGTTTACAAAATGTATCACTGCAATTCGTAAAATTCAAGTGGTGATAAAGACGAACCTACAGCTTGGTTTAGTTCTATTACAGTTTCAAATACTGTGTTTTGAAAATGATCTTCTGTGGAATGCTGTCATTTTGGGGTGATTCAAGAGAGTATTTTCAGTTTAACTGTTCAGAGAACTTGCCCACCTGTTTTCCATTCCTGTTGCAGGAGTGCCCCATTTGCAAGAGGTCTGATTTGTTAAGGAGAGCAGTGTCCTGTAGGGTGTAGGCTTTGTTAGCTGCTTGAAACCTGAAAGCAGAAAGAACAAAGAAAACTGAGGAAAAGGATAGTTTTCTTTTAATCACCTGCAGCATCTGCCTTCTATGTTCTTATGCTCTTGGATGGTTTAGTTTGTTTTTTTAAAATTTGTTTTATTTTTACACTTTATTGAAATAGTTACAGCCATTAGGCACTAAAAATGGTAATACTATCATCTCTTTACTCTGCAACTTCTGCAGCAACCAGCAGGTCATACCCACCAGTCCTTCATATGTTGAATATTAAGATCAACCTAATAGAGCAACTGCTGAAAGAGTACTTGAACCCATGCAAGTACTAAAATACTGTAAATATATTTACTAAAATACTGTAGAATGGGGATATCAAGAATCCCTCTGTTTCAGAACAGTGCTTTGCAGAAGGCAGTACAGCCTGGGTGCTCCAGTTTCTCAGCATCAGTGCTTAAGTTGCTTAGTCATCCACACCATTAATGCTAAGGGAGCTGAAGAAAACACATGCCAGTGTGAATAAGCATCAGGATAGTCCAGAGAGGCTCATTAGGTCAGAGTACAATGGTTACAGAACAAATATAAGTTCACGCAAGTATGATCCAGATCCTGCTTTCCCATCTTGTCTTGATGTACCTTGGAGCTTGCATTCTGGCTGCCTGACAACAACAGATAAAATCTGCTGCATGGAAATCCATTCCATTATGGCACAATAGAAAGGATTTCAATAGACTTTTTTCAAGGCAGATGGCTGAAATTGATAGTTGGGATCTACCTAAATTATGTCATTGCACCATGTCTGTGTTTCTCTCCCATACGGGGAAGTAGTGTAGGAATGCTGGTAGTAAGGACAGTTCAGGATCCACAGAGTTCCCATGGGGTCAGGATGGATGACATTAAAATCTCTTGTCTTCTCTACCTACACAAGGCATTTGGAGCTGCTTTAGAGAGGTCCCATTCCCACCTAGCAGTCCCCCTACTTCTAAAGAAGAGGAAATTCTTATGGCCAGAAATGGTGTCAGAAATAGATCCCACACTGCGCTTTGCTACTAGGATGATCCTTTTGCTCAGTGGTACCCTGCCAAAATTTGGTATCCTGGGTAGTTGGAAAAGAACAGTGATTCAGTTATTAGAAAAGGTAGCTGAATTTGTGATGCAGCTGCTTGGTGAATTGACCGCTCAGGGCAGAGGTGTTGGCAAACAGACTCTGAGACACCACCCAGCATGAACCAGAGGTTCTGGCTCATGGCTACAAATGGTAGCACATGGTAAAAATCCTGGAGGGCAAAACTTGGGGATTTGGGTTGCCGTAGAAACTGTTTCTAAATGTTCTAAACACCAGGTGCAGGCGTAGACAGACAGGCAGAATTGCAACCTATGCCTTAAAAAATAATGTGTTGAAAAGGGCCTAGATTTATTGAAAAGTAGGAAAGCCATTGAAAAGTAGGAAAGCCACTGAAAAGTAGGAAAGCCTTTGAAACAGGGGGAACATGTACAAGAAGGGGCTCCATCTAAATTCAGAAGGAGTCAAAAAGAAATCGCTGGCACATTTTAAGGTTTTAGAAGGTCTGTAAGGGTTTATCAGAGTTCTCCCTCCACCATCTAGAAATAAAATGGTGGATCTGAGAAGAGTTCAGAGAATGGGAATAAAGATGGAAGACATGGGACAGCTTTCATTAGAAGGATCAGTTGTATATGCTAGGACTAAACTAACTAGACCAAAAGTTCAACAGGACAGGTTCAGGGAAGAGCAAAGCACTGAAGGTTTCTCAACATGTAGAAACCACCTCTGGCTTACGAAGTCTCTTAGCCCTAAGTGATTGTAGACTTAGTGAGCAGTAGGACGAGGAGAGGAGGAAGAGCAGGGAAGTGTGAGGCTGTATTAGCTTTTCTCTATGCTCATCTGCTTGTGGCCACTGCTGAAGACAGGGTGCTGGGCTAGACGGACCTTCTGACCCAGGGTGGGTGTTCTTCAGTTCTAAATACTGAAAGAGACACTGAACCTCCCAACTCTGAAGAACTGGCCCTAACCACTTCCTTTACTTTGGTGTTCACATGTACCAGCTTTTTCTGGGAGGTGGTGGAAGTCTTGCGCAGTTTTCCGTTAGTTAATATGTGTTTATGTTGAGGCACTATTATGAGGGATTACCCACTCTTTGCATATTGCTGTTTACTGCAGAAGAGTTCAGAGGGCTGTGTAAATACCATAGGGCAGAATATAATATTGCAATTTGAAGTGTCAGTAAAGGGTTTAGAACAGATGAGTAAATCACACAGTAAATTAGACCACCACTAACTGAACAGTATTCACCCCGATGCTTTACAGGAATCCATTGTAGTTATTATTCAGGTGATCCTTGGTGCAAGCTTGACAAGAGCAATGCTAAATCTATTTATTTATTTACATTGGTGGGGTAACTCTTCAGATTATTGCAGGGTAGCCAGCCTGTACTGGGAGGAATGGAATTGGCAGGCCCATGGATAAATGTATACTAGGGAAGAGCCAGCATAATTTATGTGGTATATGATTTTACTTTCAAATTCTTTGAGAGAGTCAGTAAGCATATCCAAAACCATATTTGTGCTTTTTGAAAGTTCTTGATAAGAGCTTCTCACAAGCTCTAAAATAGTGAAATAGAGAAAGGAAGCTCTTATTTGGGATCCCCAGGTATTATTCATCGTGGCCACGAATGACCTGAAGAAGATGAATACTCTCATGTGATAGAATTTGATGCTGATACCTTAGGAAGGTCATATCTGAAACATGTAAAAAAAGTCACAAAGGGATCTCGCACTGTTGAACAATTAGGAGATCAAATGGCATCCAGTGTTCATGAATACCTGGGGCAGGAGCTGGGTGAGGGGAATAACCTTAATCATGTCAGAGATTGCCTTTGTTAGGTGTGAGTGTGCAGGAGTGAAGCTGTGCTGTCATTGTGTCCCCTGGAAAGAAAATCCATCAGAAAGAAAAGTTCATCAGTGATCAGAAGGGCAAACAGCATCTTGGTAACTTCTGGGGAAGTAACTGAGAACAAAGCAGACAGGACCTTTATGCTGTGTGTGTGCTTGTGTTTGGATACTTCATAAATTTCAGGATAGCCCATATCTACAGTGTATAGTAGAATTAGATAAGGACAAAAAAGGATAAGAAGAAATACAGCAGGTATAGAACAGTTCCCGTGCAGAGGGTGGAGACTTCATCTCTTAAACTTGGGGCATGATAATTCGGAGAGAGGTGAAAAGGACGAAATACAAGTCTGTTGAATTACGAATCGCTTAGAGGCAGTGAATAGTGAATTCACTAGCTCTCACAGCACAAGAATTGAGGCACCTTTTGGCTTCTCTATCTTACTAGCCAAGTCAAAGAACTCATGTTGGGTGAACAGGCATTTTGATCCGATTCCTGTAAAGTACAATGTGGTTGTTCTCAACTGAAACCAAGTTAGCTGCCTAAGATTAATGGCAGGTCTTAATTGTCAAATGTCAGATCAACTCAAATTGAGTCAGCTCCCAATTTCCTGCATGCACATTGATTTTTCATTGAGAACACCATGAAGGTAATCTTAAGTTATATTCTGCTTATTTAATGTGTTCCTGTGGATCTCTTACTATATAAGCATCATGGATAATGTCTTCATCTAGCCATAAGCTGGAAGTTGTGTTCTGCAGTCACTGTTACAATTTAAAGAGATGAGATTGTCCCTGGTACATTAATACAGTTATAAAATCCATAAACTGACGCTCAAAAGAAAGAATAGTTACTTGCTCTTTGGTAACCATGCTTCTTTGAGCTGTGTTGTCCAAATACACTCTGTGGTTTTACCTGCCTTTCTCCTAGCATTACTAGGAGCTGTAGTTTTTACTTCAGTGATTGAGTGATATTCTTCCCTTTGGCATACTGTAGCCTGAGACTTAGCGTGCCAAGCAGAAGCAAAGCTCCAAAGCATATTGAGTGTTTGGAAAAGCATTTTTTTTTTGTTTGTTTGGACAGAAACACAGCTCAGCAATCTGCATTTACTGAAGGTGAAACCCCCTGAAAAATTGTGAAAGATCACAAATACCTATTTAGTCAAAGTAGCTTAAAGGGGTTTTTTTAGTAATCATAGAACAGCTGGAACTTTAAAAAAAAAGGTCACTCTGTGAAAGTTAAAAGTATTTTAGAAGCAGTAATAGTGTTAATCTTTTACTCAGCTACACTGCATTTCAGCACTAGGTTGCAAAACCTTTCTTTCAATTTTTAGACTAAAACTGTTCAAGAGATCCAACACATTTGATGATAATTTTATATTATGAGTAAAAGTATTCTAGAGACTGCAGAGGGTGTTTGAATGCAAAATCTTGATACATGACTTTGCAACACAATTATGAGACTATTTTAGACTTCATTTTGTTGTCCAAATGCTTTTAGCTTTAAATTGTAGTAAATATAATTTTGCTCACTGGCTTGTTTCTACTATTTCCTGTCAGGGGGGAAGTTTGTGATTATAATAGGTGCGAGCTCTACCTTCACGTAAAACATCTCCCTATTAATTTAAACTTCTGTTTGTTTGTGGGTTTTTAATTATTATTATATGTTTTCTAGGGTGTGTTAAAAATCGTAATGAAATTGTAAAATGGGTGGCTTGAGTTTCTTGTCATCAGTGTTTTTTTTCTTGTAATGTCTTGTTACTACCAAGCAAGATAAAATAAAACCAGGCTCATGTTAATGTGAATTCTTTTCTGAAACTCCTTTTGGTTGGAAAGCTCACTGAGGTGAGTCCATGTCTGTCTTTCTGATGGGTACAATTCATGCACACTCTTGGCACTTGCCAGTCAAGGATGTGAGACCCAAGTTTGACAGCTGTCAGTTGTTACCTAATTTGAACTTATTTGGAAGAAGGTATTAAGATAAAACCAGTGACTTTTCAAATGTATTTCTACATTAATTAGATAAAACTCTTCATGTTATGCTTTGTTCTTCTTTCTCTCAACTCTGAACTTCTTCACAGAGGACAGTGAATTAAGAAGAACCTTGCAGTCTTTAGCTTGTGGAAAAGCACGAGTATTGATTAAAAATCCAAAGGGCAAGGATGTAGAAGATGGAGATAAATTCATCTTTAATGGTGATTTCAAGCACAAATTGTTTAGAATAAAGATCAACCAAATCCAAATGAAAGAAACAGTATGTATTTAATTTTTGCATTCATTCTGTTTGTTTATCTGTGTGTCCCACTTGGAGGGACAGAATCTCTGCAGTTCCTCTCGTAGTTTTTTGCATATGGAGAAAGGAAACAGGTGTTTAATTTTTTGGTAGTCAGGATGACTTGCAGAGGCACTAAAGATTTTAGGTCTCACTGAAATTGGAAAAAAAACCCTTTCTAGGTTCCTTCCTATGATTGTGAATTTAAATGCCTCTATTTAAAACTGGTAGAATCTTGTAGGTGTTTCAGTCCATCTTTGAAGTTTCTGTGGTATGGCTGAAGTGTTGGTATTATATTGAACTCATGAAGCAAATGTCATCATCTCACTTCTTTATTTAGCGGGTATGGGAGTTATTGAAGTCAGGGTTGTCCCTGATTTTGCAGTGGATGTTTTTGTTGCACTTGAATACCAATTCCTGGCACAAGATAATATGTTTTAATGAACATTGACTTCTTTCCTTTTGCCTTTGCATATAAAAACCCCAAAAAGTCAAATTGGAGCTGATCAGTTTGATACAAAAGACTGCTGTATTTGGACTGACAAATCATTGTGTTCTCTCAAAAATCTGAAGTGACTTAAGATTTTGTTTAATTTATCAAATAGAATTAAAATAAGATGGATGATATTATTTTCTTTATATTATTCTTAACTTTGGCTTGCTTTTAGCAGTATGCTTCAGGATCACAGTTCTTAGCATGCAGTAATGCAGGAGTCTGTCTCAAAGATGAATAAGGATACATGAGTTTAATTTCATTGTAAAGGTTAACTATAGAAATATAATTGATTAAAAATAGCAATAAAAGGCGATCTGATTTGTGGCATTGTATTGTTCTTTAGGTCGAGGAACAGGTCAGCACAACTGAAAGAGTATTTCAAGACAGGCAATACCAGATTGATGCTGCAATCGTACGAATAATGAAGATGAGAAAGACTCTTGGTCATAATCTCCTTGTTTCTGAGCTGTATAATCAACTGAAATTTCCTGTAAAGGTAACTGATTTTGATTTTCAAACCTTCCAATGATTATCTAAGAATATATAATATATTTTTCCATTCACCTTGTCCATAAGAGTAAGAATCATAGAATGGTTTGGGTTGGAAAGGACCTTAAGATCATCTAGTTCCAACTCCCCTAGACCAGGTTACTCGAAGCTCCATCCAACCTGGCCTTGAACACTGCCAGGGATGGAGCATTCACCACTTCTTTGGGCAGCCTGTTCCAGTGCCTCACCACCCTCACAGTAAAGAACTTATTCCTTATATCTAACCTGAACTTCCCCTGTTTAAGTTTAATCCTGTTACCCCTTGTCCTATTGCTACACTCCCTGATGAATAGTCCCTCTCCAGCATCCTTGTAGGCCTCCTTCAGATACTGGAAGGCTGCTATTAGGTCTCCACACAGCCTTCTCTTCTCCAGGCTGACTTGCTCCAACAGTTCCATGTTGGGGACACCAGAACTGGAATATGAAATATGTTTTAATCAAATCCAAAAAGAAAGGTATTAAAATTACTGTTTAAACAGAAATAAGCCAGACTATCAGTAGGAAATTATATTTAGATATTTACTATGGCACATCTTATGGAGCTGTTAGCATTCCTAGTTTTTAAAATGAAATATATTTGCATTTATATTACTAACTGTTAAACTAATCTCATCTTTTCTTGTAGCCTGGAGACTTGAAAAAGAGGATTGAATCTCTCATTGACAGAGACTATATGGAGAGAGACAAAGACAACCCTAATCAGTACCACTATGTTGCTTAATGGAGAAGAAATCCTTTTATTTAAAAAAATAAAATAAAATAATAAAAAAACAACGCAAAAAAACTCCCACAAGAATCATGCATATTATATCTTCAGGACACCAAATACCTGTGCTGTTCCAGACTTTCCTTTTAGCAGATTTCAGGTTGATGTATATTATTCAACCAGCTGCATGCACTGCTGTGGAAAAGAAGCAAAATGACATGTTAATTGATCATCCTCATCAGGACTACTTAATTTTAAGTATCATGTTTTTATTTCTTTTAGTTACTCTCTTGTTCTTTTGGGTTCTTCAAAATTTAGTTTTACAATTTTGTTTAACAGTGTCATTGAAGTTGAATGGAAAGGTAAAATTACCTGTGTGAGAAATACTTTGTGATGGATGCAAGTCTGGTTTCTTCATTTCCATGTTCCTAACTGCATCTGTAAAGACCCTATATGCTGCATTCTTTAGCTACAGTGACAACTGCGGTAACTTTTTAAAACCTTTCATTGATGAACACTTATGTACAAGCAGTGTTGTTGAAATACACTGACTTTTTGAAATTACGCACCATGAAACCCCTTCACTTTGTGCTCAGTTAATTTTCTTTCAAATGATTATGAGCTTCAGTCTGGTTTGGACAAATCAGGTTTTGAAGTGAGATCCTTGAAGTGCCAAGAGGACAACTGTGTTCATGTGTGTAGTGAGTTGTTGGATTATTTAACTAAGATATGGATTATCATTTTATTACTACTTCTGCTGGCTTGGGTGGCAAAGATTAGATCTGCGTCAAGAGGCCCTACCTCATTTTAGGGCAACGGGTGTTTATCACTTTGTGTAACGGCCGTAACATTTAGTTTTGCCTTGAAAATAACATACAGGGAACCTACTGTACAGCGTGCTCCACTTGAAAAAAAGAAACCCCTTTTTTTAAAAAGACTTTTATGGTCTCAATCTTGTGAAAGCATAGTTTTTTGTCTTGAAAGACTAAGGATTTTGTGAGTACTTTGTTTCATATTGTATATATGTAAGCTGATTTGAATTCAAGAATGAAAGACACTGTGGATCTGTTAGATAACTGTACCTATAAGGAAGACATCTTTTGTGGTAAGAGTTGCAACAAGACTGTTTATTTTTCTGGATTTGCATACTGGTGTGTTTCATTCTGAAAAAGAGCTACCAAAGGAGTTTTGAGCATGGCATAAATGAGAATGTAACTGAGCAATATTTTTTCTTGAGAGATACCATACTGAGTTTATGTAATACAGGGTTTGTGCATCAATTAAAAGGCCACCACCTCTTCTTAAAGTAAACATCGCTGAGAGTTGACATCTTGTGGATTTACATCTGAAAGTCCTTATCCTGTCACCTGGTGTCATTAATTGTATTACATTCTTCCGAATTATTTTTGTTCCCTTTGTGTTTAGAAACTAAACACATTTAGTTTATTGTATTTAAAGCGTATTTAATATTGTAATTTAAGGTAGACTTATTTTAATATTTGAATCTTCAGTTAATGCAAATAAAATCTTTGATGCATATTAAATATTAATTTCTTAGCCTTTGTGAGAATATCGTACTTCAGTTTGTGCAGTTTGTTCTTTAGTGTGAATTATACCATTCACCTTGTAATTCACTTTGTAGGCACGTAGAAGCGGAGCAGCTCCATTTCACTAGACTTTTAAAACAAAAAGGAGTGTGTGCCTCACAGAAATGTAATGGACAGAGGCTTTATCCTCACAGAAGGTTGGCAGAGGTATGCAGTAACTGATACCAAGCAGTAAATGTACCACCTTTCCTTTTCCCGGTTCAGTGGTTTCAAACAATAGATTAAAAGCAGTGGTGTTATCCTAGAGATGACTGGAATGGTTCTGCCTTACAATGCAGTGTTAATTGATTAAAAGTGCTAAGATGTGCAGTTTTTCTTAATTACCACAGACTAGAACTCTTTGGCCAAATTACTCTCATACAGCAATCAAAAATGAGTTGTTCCACCAGCAGTGGAAATAATGAAGCCTGCCTATCTGTGATGTGTCCCTTCAGTCCCCTACTGTATAACCCCTCACCTCAAATAACCTCAAGCAGCAGTAGTGCAGAGAGTTCTTCTGCTTAGTTCTGCCCTTCTGCTACCTTGTGGGAATGTTTGTTTCATTCTCCTTTATCCAGCTGCTGATCTCCACCCATCCCTTTACCCCCCAGACCCACAGAGAATGTAATGATCTCCAAAGATTTTTACTCTTCGTGGTCTGAAAGTAGCTTCAGTTTCAAAAGCAGTGAAAGAGACTGAAAGGCCAGATGATTGTGACTCTCTTTTTCTCAAGTCTTCATTTTTTATTTGATTTCCTCAAATTCCTGGGAGTTTGCATTTTTCTGAACCAAATGGGTAACTGGTTAGTTCATTAGCATGATAATCACTGCTTCATAGCAAACCAGCTGTATTTCATTGCCTTTTGATGGAGGTGACAGAATTTGGCTGAGCATCCAGCCAGTTGTTAGTCTGATGCCAGCTATTTGGGTTCTCATCACCTTGAGTATATTTGTGCTCACAGGTCAGAAATTGCTAAACATTTCTTGCTGGAAGATCACGCAGTGTTGAAGACACTGGGCTGTAGCAAAGTAACAGATTTCCTCTGTAGCACGTCTATGCTCAGAAGATGTCTTGAAAATGTGAATCTTGGCAATTCAGTGTCCTTGAACAAATCGTACAGCAGCTGCTGTGGAATGACAAAAATAGCAGGAATCCAGGATACAGGTGGCACCTCTCCAATTTTACCAAACCCTTTCAATGTAACTTGAAATTTTCCAGTTTAACATAAGCATTCTGGTACCTCTTCCAGACATATGTGTATTTAAAAAGCAATTTTCCTAAACGTGATGTTCTGTCACCTAGCCCAGTGTTTTCTGAGGGAAAGCCAGTGTGAGAATGCAGGCTGACAGCCAACTTGCAGGTGCGTCCCAAGTCTGACAATTGCAGTTCTCCTTACCAGCCACCACCAGCCTCCTTCCTGCCTGCTACTTGTGCCCTTTCATCTCAGTTCTGCATTTCAGCTTCCCTGTATTCCTCTACCTGAACCTAGGTTTATCATTTAACTCCCTTGGTCTGTTGTAGCTTCTTGAATTCTTTTTTTTTTTTTTTTTGTAATATGCATCTTGGGGGGGGGGGGGGGGGCAGGGAGAGGGACTATTACGCACCTTTCAGGCAACTTTATGCATTAATTTGTTATGCCAACAGACCTATTAGTAAGTTTATGATCTTTGGCAGGTTGGTTGTGGAGAGCAGACTCTCTACTGTAACCTTGGCTATCTATTCCTAGCAAGTCTCTTCAGAAAGAAAGTAACCCTGTGAAGTCAGATAATACACAGCAAAAGGCCACAGGAAAAACTGAGCAGTTTCTGTGGCAATTCTTTCCTGGTAAAAATTCCCGTCTACTCTGTCTCCCATGCTAACACTCAGCCTCAACATTGCAGAACAGTTTGGGTCCTACTATTGGCTCCTAGATCTCCTGGGTATTTCCCATATTCTTCCCCATAAGCAGCTGTTCTGCACCCATGGCTCTGAAGAGGGGACAGGAGCTGTACCACAGTTAATCTGTAACCATGTTCATCTTGGTTGGCCAGCAGCTCTGTCAAACTGTGCAGTGGCTGTGTATGAACTTCATTGCCTATGGTAACAGCACTAATTTGGATCTCCAGGCTGTCTACATGCCAGCTTTTACAGAAGCTGTAACTCCATGTTTGTTTATGTCTTACTCTGCTATCAAGTTTGATTGATGTCAGCCGACAAGTTATTGAGCAGTGAGGCAAATGGTCAGCAAGGTTGCACAAGACTTGCTCCATTAGCAAAGCTGGCTAACAAGCACCCCGTAGTGGGTCACTGGCAGTGACATGGAAACTGGTGACTGTGCAATCTCTACACCACTATCAAAGGCTTAATAAGCTAATGATCCACAGCATGCAAGATCAACATCATTCTCCACTGACAGAACCCGTATGTTCTTTACTTACGATTTCTTGCCACAATGCTGTTGCTGAATGCAACTTGTATATTAATTGGTAGTAATCCAAGCATGTGCCATTTTTCAATTCATAAATGCCTACCGATTTTCCAGTAGAGGGTCAGACTACTGCACAGCAAGTTTAAACCTGACATCGGGTCTCCCTCTCTATATTTTGTTTTCTAACAGACTTAAACTATTCCAGAGACCTTCCTCCACTCCCAGTGCAGGATCCAAAAACAGTGATCAAAACCTGAGAACAACCCATGTCCCACCTCCATTAACCTCAACTCCTCTGCAGATGACTCATTCAAACGCTTGTCCAGAGCTGTTCCTTCTGTCCCTTTTCAAGCTGACTAACTTCTGCTTTTGGCAATACATGGCAAGACTAAAGACTGCTAGAAGTGCTGCAGGGAAAAGCAAACAAACTAAAATAAAACATTACCATCTCTAAAAACACACCGATAAAAATGCAGCATTAAGAAATGTCTGTTTATAGCAACAGCATTGAAAGGCAGATCTCCAAGTCACCATGAACAGCAAATAAACTCTAGGATGGTTTGGGGAAATGGAAAGCGTAAGTGAACTGAGGCAAACGTTAGGGAAAGGTCATCAAGTTTACAGGGGCTGGACTTGAATTTAGCAACTGGCAGTAGCTAAACTGCATTTCAAATTGGTTCCAAAAAAAAATGTTTGAAGGCGGCTTGGGAGCATTAATGATTCTGCCTCAGAGCTGATGAATCTGGAGTACACTGTAAGGAGGAGAGGGATGACATGGCAGTCATTCTGAGAAAGTAGAAGCACCCTGCCATTGGCACGCTTTCCAACAGTACTAGAAATAGGATTTCAGTAGCAAAATAAGTACTTCTGAGGTTTCAGATGAAGAAAGCATACCCTTAACTGCTTAGATAAGAGCATTGAGTTACAAAGTAATCAAATGGCCTGGACATTTCTGTTACTATGCTTAACATCTGAGAATGTTGATAGAACAACTTCACCTCTTGTTTTCTAGTTTTCCCAAGGAAAAGAAAAAAAAAATTGATTTCTTAAAACCTTTTTTATAAAAATATCACACAACATCAGAAACTATGTGAAAGTGCAATTAATTTTACTCATGCAACCACAAGTCATTGCAGTCTCTGTTTTGGCTCTGAACACATATGTGGCTTATCTTTATACACAGGTGATGCATATATATGTATCAGTTCAGAAATAATAGACCATTAACTTCCAGCACTTTTATGCAGCTGGGACTGAGTTAGTTCTGTGTGAGATGACTGTACTCACCTTAGAGCACCTCTAAACCTAGTGGTAAGAAACATATTCTGGAGGCAACACAGAACTTAGGTGGTTTAATTGCTCACCCAAGCCATTTCTCATTCTCCTCTATTACCTCCTTTTTAACACACAGCTGCTCATGCTACATTCCCCACTGGGCAACATATTTAAATGCCTAACACTGGTCAGGCTTACCTAGGTCCTGATCATAGAATCCTAGAATAGTTTGGGTTGTAAGGGACCTTAAAGCTCATCTCGTTCCAACCCATTGGCAGGAACACCTTCCACTAGACGAGGGTGCTCAAAGCCCTGTCCAACCAGGCTGAAGAATGTGATGTTTTTCACAGCTCTCGTTCAGCCTCAGCTAGAGCTAAGACCTATGGCAGCTCACAAAGACCCCAAACCTCAGAACACCCATTGCCAAACATTCCTGCTGCAGGTGAGAGCTGAATGGGCAGCTAGTGGCAGGCCAGCAGCGCACCGAGGCCAAGCCATGGGTATCTTCAGCCCACGGCAGAACAGCACCTGGGAAGCCCCAGGCCCGCAGGTTAGAGCCGTTAGCAAGAGGAGCCTGGCGCTGAACTGCAGCAGCTTGAGATGACGGTGCACTGCATATGCGTGTACCCCGTACACAAACCGCCACCCTTCGGTATGTGCTTGCCCCACAGGACGGAGACATCCACCCGCTAGCCCTCAGCTCTGCACACGCAGCGGACACCAAACACCCCAACCCCACCCTCCTCACAGAGTGACGGCTGATGCACCAGGCAAAACCCCTCCCCTCCCGGGACTCCGCCTACCTCCCTCGCCGGGCCGCCCAGCTCACGTGATGGCGCCTGGGCGGGCCCGGGTGACGTCAGCGGTCATATGACCGACCGGGGCCGTCGCCACTCTCCGCAGCCCGGTGCGCCGCTGCCCCCCGCCGCCCCCCGCCGCTTTCGCCCCTGCCCCTGCTCTGCGCTCCCGCCGGTGCCGCCTCGCCTCGCCTCGCCTCGCCTCGCCACTCCCCTTGAACCCGCCATGGCTCGCGCCCAGGGCGCGTGGCGGCTGCTCGCGGCTGCCGTTCTGCTCGGTAAGGACAGGGACGAGGCGGCTGCGGCCTGCGGCGGGGTGGCGGGCAGGGGGAGCGCGGGCGCGGGGGAAGTCGCCGCGGCCTGGCGTGGCCCCGGGGCCGGCGGCACTGGACGCGGCACCTGCTGTCACTGGAAACCCGCCCGCGGGCGCCCACCTGCTGTTGCTATTCCGAGCCGGTAACTCTGGGCAGGGGGTCCTGGGTCTCCTGGGCGTGGCGGCAACCAGCTGGGCCTCGGCCTGGCGGGGAACTGGGGATATTCCGTCCGTGGGGGTCGCCGGGCACAGCTCGGGGCTGCTGGGAGGTGACGGGTACATTAGGAGATCATCGCTTCCCTTCAACTGCACCGGGTCCCTGCGGCGTGAGAGAGCTTCTGACAGCTGCTGGAGGTACGAGGGTAAGGATGGAGGGAAGGCGGCAGCGGCTGCGCTTGGTGTGGTGCCCGGGAACACTCGTTGAGTATCTGCACTGAATCTACGGACAGCGCTCTGGGAAGATCCTGAAATCACACCTCTGCCTCCCACGAGGCATGGAGACGCAGGAACTACTGATGTCATTGCTGGGAAGTAGCCCTTTCCTATAAAGCATATAATGCTCCATTACTTAATGTCTTTCATCGTGCCATACCGTGAGTGAAATCTGAAATGTCGCTGGGATAGAGAGATTTTAGTGCCTTGATGAGAAGGTTTGTTAGTGCAGCAAGACTGTTTGGTGAGGAAGTGTCTTGCCTGTTTACTAATAACTGTGTTGCTTCAGGTTTCTTGCTCTGAAAGCCACATCATGCGACACTATCAAGTTTCTGAATGTGGCTTTGGCAGCAAAGGAAACCTCTTCAGCGGCCAGCAAAAATACTGCCCGAGTAAAATAGCAGTTGAGCACGGCTATCTGCAGTCATTTTGGAGATTGTGACAGTCTTTAGAACTCTTTCAACTGTTCTTTGGTAGTAAATATCTTTATCATTGTTGATGGTACTTCAGTTTCACTGAGCCCAAAAGGTGTCACTCACAAGGGGCACTGAGTGGCTCAAATATCCAGCCCTTGTTAGCCAGTCTAGTGAGCACAGTGACTTACAGTGCTATCATGCTGGATTTTTAGTTAGTATTGGCAGCTTAAGTGTCATTGAACTGCTGTTGCAGTGAGAATTGTGTGTTTAGCTTATTTAATATAGTTATGGCTTAAATGAAGAATTTTGTTTGCTTTCTAGTTAGGTTGCATAGTTTTTAAGTAGTACCACAGATAATAGGTTCTAGGACTGTGGTAGCTTTTCCCTTGCTTAATCAGTGGTTACAAACATAATTAATTGTGTTAGGTTTGTCACCTTCTGGCATGTTAAATGTGTTAAGTTTCTGCAGCTGAGGCAGCAGACTAATTTATTTTACCACAGAGAAACTATTTACTGACAGTTGGGACTTTGCACCAATGTCTAGTAGCTGGGTGTTTCTACATAACTTTACAGTTTCAGGAATAATCTTTGTGGCGCATACAGAGACTCCTCCTTGGAGTACAGATCACCTCTTCCATTTTCTGCCATAGTGGCAGGGCTTGGGCTGTAGTGAGGGGAGAATTAGGAGATAAGAAGATAGGAGCTGAGTTCTTCAGGAGTTTTTAGCTCATTTGCAGCCTTTTAGTCATCTGAGTGTGGGTAAGGTAATGATCATGGGAGGCTGAAGGATTAGCATGGGTGGGTCAGATGTGAAAGCTTGTTTGACAATGCCTTGACTTTGGGACAATAGGAATTTTTTATTCCTGCAGAATACCTCACCACGCCTCACTTACTGTTTCGGTTTTACATTCACGCTGAGCAGCAAGCACCAAGCTGCATATTTCGTATATCAGCATGAAGTGTTTTGTGATGAATTTCCTTACTAGTATCAAGTGTGCATCTGGAATGAAAAAATTGAGGTAATACAGGGAAAGAGGACTACAGGAAATTAAATGCCTCCCCTCAAATTTAGCTGCTGCTTTTTGAAATGTGGAGGAAGATGGTGTTTGTCTGTTGTTGAGCACAATGGGATGGTTGGATTGTCTGCCAATCCCAACATTGCTGCTTGTGCTCTTTGACTCCTAGAGCACCGGCAGGGTTTTTTTTTTTTCCCTTACCGAGATAACAAACACAACAGAGAACACTTCTGAAAACCTAAGTTTAGAGTCAGACATGGATTTACTATTAGTGAGTAACTAATGGAAGAGTCTGAGATTTGAGGAAGGAAAAATGAGCTTGACCAAGGTAGTGTGATGCCACTTCAGGGTTACTGACGCATAATCCATGTGTTTCTATTGCACAACTCTCGACCGAAGGGGAATTTCAAACCTTGCTACCAATGTAGGGATAGTTGAGAGAAACTTGGATAATAAATTCCTGCCAGTGAGTAATTTGGTGTTGTATTGTTTCACTCAGCTTTGGCGTTGCTAGCTGTATGGACTGAGGCAGAGTATAGATTAGTTTTCATAAAATATAGTGACTTTAATATGCGACTTCCAAAGCATGGTTTTACCAAATGCTGTCCTTAACATTGTGTTTGCTTGATAACTTCCTTAAGAGTGTTGACACAGTCTCTAAGGATCTGAATTTGTGTGCTAGTCCAAGGCTGTCCTCCTGTGATAGGTTACTCAGCTTTGACTAAGGCAGCTTTTCTGACTTAAGAAGTAACTCCTTACTTGCTGAGTGAAAACTCTACAGGCTCCCTGATATGCTGCTTTTACGATATGGTCCCTAGGTTCCCATTCAGGTTGACTAAGAAGTTTTGTCTTTTGTGAAACCAGCTTCTAGATTGTTCTGTAGTGAATAGGGTATTTTCTAATCAGTGGCAGACGATAAACTGAAGGATTGCCTCTAGCTACAGAGGAATCCTACTCAAAGAAAAGATGAGATTGAGATGTTAACTGCTGTTATCTCTGTTAAGCTGTCTCAAAGGTAGCTGATATCTAGCCCTAAGAAGGCACACCTTGCTTTTACTTGTTACAGCTTACCTGCAACAGTTTGTCTTCTCTGTCAGATGTGATTTTTTTAAAAATTCCTTGAGGAAGCTTGGTGCCCTAATGGATTTCTTGGCATTTATTCTCTTAAGCTTGGCAGGAGACCCTTTTGGGTATGACAGTGGCAATAGTTACAACAGCTATTTGAATGCTTCATTGCATTATCTTAATTCTAAATTATATGGTTTAAAATTTACCTTATGTTTTGGTAAATCAGGCTTCCATGGTTTTTTGTGCATCTGACTATAAGATGGACTGGTGTCCTTTTCAATCTCAGGGTAATGGTTTCTTAACCTTTCTGTCACTTGACAGCACCACTGACTCCTGTCAGTATTACTTTCTCTACTGTAATTCAAAGTGTGAGAGTGTTAGCAGCACCCTGGCAGTAGAGTACAGAGTTCCAAATGTGGTTCAGCTCTGCACAGTCGGCACTTACCTAGCTGTTCCCTCTCCAGTGTTCAGGTTTGAGCACAGTAGTCCACACTAAATGTAATTTTCTTGTATTTGTATCTTGTATTGAGTTTTCTTGTATCTGTAACTTCAGTAACTTCTGATTTCTTAACAAGGCAGAATTCAGTCTGTGTAATATGGGAACACCAGTATGTCTTTACTTTCCTTGAAAGAGGTGAGATCTACTCTCTTCTTAATACAACTAGGAGACTATTTTTACTAAGGCAGTCGTATTATCTTTTTTCCAATATCCTTTCCTCTGGTGAGGCCTTGTCTTTAAATTAAAACAGTGCTCCTTCCTCCAAATGTTATTTGAGGCTGCCAGCTGTCTTGAAGGACGTGTGTTAGTTTTGTGGTGTGATACAGCAGCGCTAACCAGAGCAAGTGCAAAATGGACTTGTGTGAATGCTGAAAAGGGTCTAGCCACAGGAGTTCAGACCTTCCAGTGCACTCATGTAATCAGCTGCTGTAGAACCATCCCAAGACTTCCTTCCTCTAGATAGGAAACTGTAAAAAAGCCTCATATGACTAAATGCAATTGTGCAATTCTCTGGCTAAATGGCAAGTGCACAGCTGCTGAATAACCTTTCATTTTTAATGCTTTTGTACTTTTATAAATTTGTTTATAAAGACAGAGGTCATTCAGACTGCAGACTTAAATTGAGAAACAAAATGCTTGCTGCCTTAACGCAAATCACCAATATCAAAGCCATAATCTGAGACTGCATGAATTTGTCTGTTAGTTGACAAGGGTGTATCTTCCAGGGCCGGATCAGGAACTTGATATAATCAGGTGCTGTACCTGCGCACGTGCAGCTGATTCTCTTCTCTCCTAAACTACTTTCATCCATCCTTGAATTAAGCTCTGTTCACCCTTTCCACCACTGTTTGTGTTCAAGTGTGTCCAACAGCAGTTGAAATGGGTCCAGCCTTGTGTTTTCCTATTAGGCTTTCCAGATAACCTGCATTCAGTCTTCAGAATCTCTTGGTAACAGGTGAGTGTAACTCAGTTTTATGAAAACTATCTTTGTTTCACGCAGAGTTGTTCGTGCATATCAAGCCTGTCAATGGATTTTCCTTCTTTCAGTTGCTCCCCAGAAATGTCAGGGTTAGTAAATAGAATGATCTTTCAAAAAATTGCATTTTTATTTCTGTACTATCCCCAGGTAGTATAGATCCTGGATTGTAAGCAAGTGATTGTGACTTGGTCTTCTGAAAAAGGACTTGCACTCAGTGTACCTCTGGGAGGGGTACTTACATTAGAAGACAAGTCATCAGAGGAGAGCATAACTCCTCAGGGATTTTTCCATTCTCTTCTCTGGCATAGATTTAGGAGTCTAACGTGGTAACTAAGGTCACCACTTTGTTCATACTGAGATGATAGGATCCTTTCAAACCATCAGAATGAGTAAATTACTGATAGCTTCTGTACAACAGAAAATAAATGGTCTTTTTAGATAAGAACCAGCATTTCTTATCTCTTTGGATTAATGCCCCATGGATAGCAGTGTTCACTGTGTATACCCTAAGAACCTCTGGGCAAAGGTGCTGGGCAACACAGTAGTGACTAGCTTAGATACAGAATAATTGTGTAGTGCTGGCTTCTGTCAGCAAGCATCCCTTACCTGCAGATTACTGCTGCATAGTAATTACAGGGTAGGCTGTACCCGAGGAGTCTTTGATGTGTATGACCAGGCTGTAGGTGTGATGCTTTGAACCACTGTCGCAGCATATATGGGAGTGGTTAAGTTAGCTGGGCTGCTGCACCCATGGTTTTCCTCCCTAATGCCATAGTCACTTGGTGTAACTGCAGACAGCCCCATTCACAAGATACCTGTATTGCTCGAACTACTGATGATGAGGAATATGTACCCAGGTCGATTTGGGTAGCTTGCTGTCCTTTTTTCCAAGAGAGAGGAAGAAAAATGCTAAGGAGTTTTTTTACTTACACAGGAAACGTAACTATGTTAACAAACCCCAAATTATAAAAAAGTATTGTTTGTGTTTGAGGTCCTTATTGTCAATGTTTCTAATAAAAAATTGAGACAAAGTAAATCATTAACTATAGTAGCCAGAGTCCTCTTTGCAAGCAGACAGTGCAAACAATTACCATTGATATATGCTCAGGTTTTTTAGAGCACAACACCATTCATCTTTCACCTTCAGTAGGTTTCCATTAAATGGGAGAATAACTCAAGGATAGCTGTGCTTGGCTAACAAGATTTCAATTATAATAAGGTTGAAACCTGAAGTCACTTTTGTGTGGTCAAGAGATGAGGAATATGGCCTTCTAAGAGCTGTATTCAAACAGGCTCCGATTTAGATTGTTCAAATGTGCTGGATTGTTTTCTTAACATTGTAGTTTGTAGTTTAAAGCAACTTTTTCTGAGATTTCTTTAAATTGTTATATGTCAAAGAAGTCTTTGTTTTGACTTGTTTACTATATCTCAATGTTGATATGCTCTGTTTGTTTTTTTTTTTTTTTAATGTAGGTATGTTAGATAAGGAAGGATGCTGGATTTAGTTTAAATGACGTAACTAGCTGTTGCTTCACAGTTGTACCTTTGATCTTTTCTTGCATGAGACTCTTAACTTTAGAAAGTTGTAAAGGTATAAAGGGAGAGATTATCCTATGATTTTCAATTGAAAATACATAGCTAGAGTAAATATGTAGCAGCCGTTTTCCAGCACCTATTGAAATACAAAGGAAGCATCTAAACTAAGTGGAAACTCTCTGATGCTGGTACTTTTCTGATGGTTCCTTTACTAGATATCTGTAACATAGTGTTTCCAGCCAAGAGAATAATAAACTTCACAAAACTTTTAGTTTTTGCTATTGAAAAGTCTAGGAGTTCTTCAGCTGTGTGAATCACAGAATGGTTGGGATTGGAAGGGACCTTAAGATCATCTAGTTCCAACCCCCCTGCCATGGGCAGGGATGCCTTCCAGTAGACCAGGTCACTCAAAGCCCCCTCCAACCCGGCCTTGAACACTGCCAGGGATGGGGCATTCACAGCTTCCTTGGGCAACCTGTTCCAGTGCCTCACCACCCTTACAGTAAAGAACTTCTTTCTTATATCTAATCAAAATCTTCTTTGTTTAAGCTTGAATCTGTTACTTCTTGTCTTGTCACTACACTCATTTATGAAGAGTCCCTCTCTGGCATCCTTGTAGGCCTACTTCAGGCATTGGAAGGCTGCTGTTAGGTCTCCACACAGCTTCTTTTCTCCAGGCTCAACAGCCCCAACTTTCTCAGCTTGTCTTCATAATGAGAGGTGTTTCAACCGCCTTGTCATCCTTGTGGCCTCCTCTAGATCTGCTCCAACAGCTCCATGCCCTTCTTATGTTGGGAACACCAGAATTGCACACAGTACTCCAAGTGAGGTCTCATGAGAGCAGAGTAGAGAAGCAGAATCAGCTCCTTTAACCTGTTGGTCATGCTGTAACATACAGTTGGCTTTCTGGACTGTGGGTGCACATTGTCACTGTAGTACTGCCTTTGCTCTAACAGAGATTGTTGTCATACAGGGTGCTGCAGTTTATTATGAGGAGCGTTTAAAGTCTGAAGTTAAGAAACTGGAGGTCGTACCAGCTTTTGCGTTGAATAGCAAAGAATGATATTGTTACGAGAAGTACAAGCAGTATTCTCAAGTTGTAGATATCATAGAATCATAGAATAGTTAGGGTTGGAAAGGACCTTAAGATCATCTAGTTCCAACCCCCCTGCCATGGGCAGGGACACCTCACACTAAACCATGCCACCCAAGGCTCTGTCCAACCTGGCCTTGAACACCGCCAGGGATGGAGCATTCACAACCTCCCTGGGCAACCCATTCCAGTGCCTCACCACCCTTACAGTAAAGAATTTCTTCCTTATATCCAATCTAAACTTCCCCTGTTCAAGTTTTAACCCATTACCCCTTGTCCTGTCAGTACAGTCCCTAATGAAGAGTCCATCCCCAGCATCCTTATAGCCCCCCTTCAGATACTGGAACACTGCTATGAGGTCTCCACGCAGCCTTCTCTTCTCCAGGCTGAACAGCCCTAACTTTCTCAGCCTCTCTTCATACGGGAGGTGCTCCAGTCCCCTGATCATCCTCATGGCCCTCCTCTGGACTTGTTCCAACAGTTCCATGTCCTTTTTATGTTGAGGACACCAGAACTGCACACAATACTCCAAGTGAGGTCTCACGAGAGCAGAGTAGAGGGGCAGGATCACCTCCTTCGACCTGCTGGTCACGCTCCTTTTGATGCAGCCCAGGATACGGTTGGCTTTCTGGGCTGTGAGCGCACACTGAAGCCATCTCATGTTCATTTTCTCATCGATCAACACCCCCAAGTCCTTCTCCGCAGGGCTGCTCTGAATCTCTTCTCTGCCCAACCTGTAGCTGTGCCTGGGATTGCTCTGACCCAGGTGTAGGACCTTGCACTTGGCATGGTTAAACTTCATAAGGTTGGCATCAGCCCACCTCACAAGCGTGTCAAGGTCCCTCTGGATGGCATCCCTTCCCTCCAGCGTATCAACCGAACCACACAGCTTGGTGTCATCGGCAAACTTGCTGGGGGCGCACTCAATCCCACTGTCCATGTCACCGACAAAGATGTTGAACAAGACCGGTCTCAACACTGATCCCTGAGGGACACCACTCGTTACTGGTCTCCAGCTGGACATTGATGAAAAAATTGAGCAATGGTTTATGTAACTTAATTAGAAATATTCCCAGGGCAGATTAATTCAAGATCAGTTTGCTTTTCTGTATTCCTGACATTTTGACTGTAGGCTCTTGCTATTTGTGGGCTGGTGATGATTCATGCGTTAATCACTAGTCCACACTTAAACTGCCTGAGCAAACTCAACAGCTGCTTTCTTGCAAAGCCCAGTGAGCTGTTCCTCTGCCCTACAGTTGCTGCTGGAGTGAAAAGTAGGCAGGACCTTCCTTCCCTCAGTGTCTTGATTTGTTGTTCTGTGTGTGTTCTGGATTTTCTTTGTTCCTATGTCCCTTGTGTTTCATTCTTTCATCCACATTCCTTCAAGACCATGGGAGCAGATGATGCTGCAGCACAGGTGTTGCTGTTATTGCCATCAGCTTATGCACAGTAAAGCAGCCCTCTTGCCACTTCATTGAGGACAGCTCAGTGTCTCGTGCTGGATGCATCTGTCTCATCACTGACACTGCATATCCAGCAGCTGCTGAACTCTTATTAAGGAAAAATGGGGTTTTATAGTTTGTTTCACAATAACGAAATTGGGATTCGTAGCATGGTATGAACTTAACCTGGCAAGAATTTAGCAGCTAGGCAGGTGGTATTTCCTACTGTTTGTTCACACCCCTTATTCTCTATTATTGATTTGTAATCTCTTCATTCCTGGTATCTCTCTCCCATTTAATGCTTTCTGGTATCTCTGCACTGTTTTCTGTTGTTCTCTGAATCATCTGTAGTGTCTGTCACATTTTCCTTTAGGTCAACAACATTTTTCTTAATTGTTTTTCAGTCTTTTCTTTCTTCTGCATCTATTTTTAAAGCTGTTTTGATTTTGTTGTAGTGCTTTTTTGTTTTTTGGCATTGTTTTTTCTTTTGCTGCCTATTACTTGTTTATTTTTAGCTTTAAAATTGCCAAGACTTTTAATAGCTATCAAACAAGGGAGTCAGCGTGCACAATGAATGTTTTCATTCTAGCACATTTTCCATTGGTAGTGTTAGTTCAAGTAGCCGTGGACTTTATTCCCTGCCTCTACACTGTTTTCTATGCTGTGCCAGAAAACTTCAAGAAAGCATAATCAGATTGCTGTTGGGAGAACAAGTGCTTAGGTAAAATGTAAACAAGTTCCAGATGTAAATTAAAATCGAAGGAAACTTTGCAAGTTGAAACTTCCATGCGGAGGAGCATCGGCTGTTTCTAGTGCTGCTCTGAACTGCAATAAGTAACATCATCTTTGTGAATACATGTTTCTGAATGAACATTGAGCTGCACAGAAGGGCAGATGTACAGTTTTGGTTTGAAACACCAGTTTTCTACACTATCCATTCTCAAGAAATTTCTCTCTTCTGCCTATCTCTGGTTTCAAGTCTGGACTCTTCAAACAACTGGGTAAAGTGTACGGATTCCAGCTAAAGCTCTGCCTCCCTTTGGTGCTGAGGAGAGGGTATAGTGTTGCTAAGGCGAAAGAAACAAGGGAAAATGCTTGCTGAGTGCCAAAGAAATTGTTTCCGCTGTATTCCTGCAACTGAAGGGCCTTCTATCAAAGTCCAGCTGTCAGGAGTCAAAGTTTTCCTAATAATAGTCTTGCACCATAGTTTTGGAGTGAAAAGTTTTAAAATTGGGATTTGCTTTTTCAAAACTTCTTGGGGAAGGAAGCTAGCTAATGGATAATCCCTCGACTGAACCTTTTTGCTATATCAGCAGCTGAATGGATTAGTGTGTTTGACTCTAAAGCTTAATTGCTGGAGATAGAATGCTTTATGTTTTGCAGATGCTTTTTTTCTTTATCAGGTTTTTGCAAGACTGAAGTTGTTGGAAATGCAGGCTGGTAAAGCGGTAGCATGAGAATCATGCAGGCTTTCTGCCGTGAGGTTTGCTTTGGCTGTGTGTGTGGTGACAAGTTAAGAACCAGAAAAAAGAAAATTGAAGAACTTGGAAGACCTTGGTGTGATTTCAGATTCAGGCGTGCTGTCCAGTTAGCCCGTACTGCAAATGAAGTAAGAGATAAACAGCTTTTTCGGCTGTATCCAGCCTGCTGCAGCACATTCCCTTAGTGAAGCTTCATTGGCAGTGGATGCTGGTCTGCTGTCAGAAAGGATAATCCTGTGCTCCTCTTGCTGTATGTTCTGACCCTGTTAAGTCAGTACTAGTGTGGTCAGTTGTACTGGTGGGCTGGAGAGCAGTGATGGGGGGAAAGCTGTGCTTTTGTGTGCAGCTCAGTCTGAGGTCAGCTTAAACCAGTCAGGAACACATAACCTCTGCCTGTGTCAAGGTCTTGGCCCCCATCCTCCTCTCAAGCGCAGAAAGCGTGATGACAGTGAAGCGAAGTTCTCCTGGCAATGGTGTCATGCTCCATCGTCTATTTTTGGCAGTCCCTCCAAAACAGCAGTCAATCCAAGCTTTCTTAATGCTGCATTCAGGGCATGTACAGCTGAGTGTCCTGGTACAGCGGGAGCGAAGGCTGTGTGATGTGTTGTGGGGGGAAGGCTGAGTGCTGTAGGCATGCGAGATCATATATGCTAAGTCAATTCTGGCTGAAGCTGTGTAGGATGAACACTAATCAGCTGCCTTGAACACTATGACTGGTTTTTGTTGCAAGCTTTTCTTGCCCTCTGAGGACCCAGCATGTCAACAGTTTTAGTTTGGGTGGCTTTGTCTTTTTATACATGGTGTTTTAAATTTGCCCTCTGTGCATTAGTGATGCTGAAGGTAGTATAGAGATCATTAATACAGGAATTTCCAAATGAAACTGTTGTTTAGGATGTACTCCCAAATGTAGAGTTGTACATATTTCTCTCTTTGCGATCAAAAAAAAAAATAAAATTATATGACACAAAATTAACCACTTGTCATTCTTAACAGGCTTTTTACAGGCTTCCTCTTCATTTGAGGTGAAAGATCAGAGTGGCAAGATCTGCATAATTGCTGATATGACAGTAGCCTTCTCAGTGGAGTACAAAATCAATGGGCAAAAAGAGGTAAGGGGAATATTTCACTGTTTGTCTCTAATTTGTGTTTATAAAATCTGTGGTATTTCTGCAAGTGCACAGTACTTAAACTTTGGGCAAATATCTAAGCGTAAAAACCACTTCAGCAAAGATGTGCTCCCTTCCAGTCATGTTGCATCAAGTTATTATTGGAGCTTCTTCTAATTAAACAGCATTAAGGCTGCCTGAAACCACCACAAACAATACATGTGCGTAATTAATTTTGTGACTGAAATACCACTAAATGGTAGCTAAAATGGCTTTCACTGGAACTGTAAAGATCAGTCGACTTCTGTGAACTTGGTTTTACTTACATGGACTAAATCTGAACTGAAATGGGTGTTGGCATGTAACTTTTAAATTTGCCTGAAATCTGTGATCTTCTTGCTTAGCAAGTCTCTAGATTTCAGTGCATCTACAGACCAGTGCAGTGCTTACAAGTTGTTCCATGTTAACAGCATAAGCCTGTTATTGAAAAGTTGAGAATTTTTATTTACAAGTTCTCTGCTTTTCAGTTTACTTTCTTGGTATCTTCACTACTGAACAGGAATTGTTGATTATTTATAATCTCATTGCAGCTGCATGTTTTGAGGCACTGTTACTGAAGATGGTTTTTTTTCTCCTAGCAATCAGTATGATGTGGAATTAAAAACCAAAAAAGCTTGTTACTTTGCCAGTGGTGCACTGGCTGTGTGTGTTTTGAGCTATATTGCATAGTTCACTTTTTCAGTGGTACAGATGGTGTGCAATCCTCCTGACACTGGTATATAAGTTTGCATTCAGAGGTGACTACTTTCATAATGTGCTCTTGGCTGTTTCTTTGTGTAAGCAATAAGCTCAGAACTTTTCAGCAAACACTGTATTGATCTTCAGGTATCATGTTACTTCTCAATATGAAATAAACTCAAAAGTATTTTAGCCAAACTACGTAGGCTGTACCACTTGCTTTTGTTTATATTCAATTGTACTACAAGAAGCAACACTTAAATTTCCTCCTGTTTTTTTTTTTTACGCATCCAGAGTTTGCCAGATTTGATTCACCTTGTACGAAAGTACATGCAAATTTATAGTGCTAGTTTAGTGGGGGCTGGGAGGGAAGTCTAAAAAGTGCAGTTATTACTGTTTTATCCTCAAATTTCAGAAGGTAATATTCTTAGAAAACTGAGTGCCAGTAACATGCTATTTGCTATATACTGGTATAGAAGTAGACATAGCACATATGAACATCAGCTCTTATGTTTTGTAACAGTTTCATAGGATATTTAAAAAGCAGTAAGCAAAAGCTCATTTACATGTGTGTTGTTTTCTACCCCACAGTTTGCACACTTCTTTCTTCCACAAAATGCTACAGTAGGCTCACAGAGCTCATGTGGTAAAGGTAACACATCTCATCCACTACTGGTATTGGATTTTGGAGCAGGACATTCATTAAGTCTGAACTTCTCAGAACTTGCAGACAAGTACCAAGTTGAAGAGCTAGTTTTCCACTACAATCTCTCAGATGCAACTTTATTCCATAACTCAACTGCAGGTAAAATGAAAACTTCCTGTTCTTATTGCATAACCCTTCCAGATGTAATACTGACTTGTTTCTGTAAATACTTTTACATACTAATGCAATGTAATCTTTTTATAGGAGTGAAGACAGTATCACATAAAACTATTATTCAGGCATATATGGGCACAAAATACAGATGCATCAGCTCCAAGCAAGTCAGTATGAAGAATGTGAACGTTACTTTTAGCAATGTTACTTTGGAAGCCTATCTCACAAATGGCACTTTCAGTATGAACAGTAGGTATCTTGTAGCAGAAAATATACTTGATGAGCTAATCTTTCCACTAATAGATTATTTCTAAGTCCTGACTCATCATATTTAGGCAGGTACAAACTGGATCTGAAGCTCTCATAGCAGCATTTTTTGAAATGAAGGGACCTGCTTCAGGTTTTATCTGTAGGGTTGTCAGCATCCATGACTGGTAGATAGTGCACTGTGTTCCCATGGGTTTTATACAGGTATTGTGGAACATTCCTTCTGTTCATGAGTATTTATGGATGTAAACATGCGCTGCAGTAGGTCAGCTGGGCATATGGCCAAAATCCTTGTTTAAGAAGTATCTGATAACTTCCAAGTATTATGTCTCTATCGAAGTGATTTGAACTACTCACTGTGTGCTCTGGGGAAAATGAGTGATATAATGGCAGACAATAGAGAACTAGTTTATAGGGAACAGATCTGTATGCCTTCCTACAGGAGGCTTTATGTAAGCTGCAACAGTGATGTTTTTTCTCTGACTTGATCACAAAGCGACTTTGTCCTGATTGCCTGTATTGAAAAGCGTTTTGTAATTTCACTGCTATAATGATTAGAAGACAAGCTACTTAATGGAATGTTCAAGTCCTTTGTTTTTGTGGCAACATTCTTCAAACCTGAAGAGCCATATAAACTGATCACCCATGCTGTTGTCTTAAGGAGTGACAAGTCTTTGCTTTGCCTTGGGGCAAGTAGAAAGCCTTTATCTTCTGTGGAAAGTGTAGAACTTTTCTTATGCTGCTAATCCATTTTATGCACCTGTTAAGTTGAAATGAATCTTAAAAACTAGGGTAGTCAGTGCTCACTTGAGACGGATGCATTGAACAGGTGCCTTCTGCTCAATGCATCCATACATTGAACAGGTGTATATCCCATATCTCTGAAAAATGCCTTGCCTGATGCACGATAATAATGGCATTGACTTACTTCATGGCTGCCTCACATGACTGGCTTGGATTTCAGTGTTTATCCTCTCTTGATCAAATCTTTTCCATGCAGTAAGCTGGTTTGCAGCAAAGATGTGGGCCTACATTTTTCATTTAAAAAAAATAAATTAAAAAATCTGATTTCTATTATTCCAGTCTTTTGAACTAGCTCATTTTTTAATTGATATCTTGATCCTGTTATCACACCAGATAAACCTAAGTGATCAGTTATCAGGCTTGAACATAAGCCATGATACTGGAAAAAGCTGGTTTACGTATCTACAAAACTTCAGTAAAATCTCCCTACTGTGTAATACTTTTCCTTTTAAGCTGGCCTGTTACCTGTTCTTGCGTAGTCCTTTGGTCAAAAAAAAAGAAAAAAAAAAAAAAATCAATATTGCATTATTTTTGGAGGGTGCTCTTTATGCAACACAAGGTTGTCAGCATTTTGCTTTATTTTCTATTCCTATACTTCTGTTTTAGATTAATATAAATGCTTTAATTTGCCATGATCACTTCTCCATGTTTGGTTTTCTCCATCCTGAGGGATCACTGTCTTGATGAAACTATTGATCCTCAGAAAAAAACATTTTCTGTAATCCTGGGGTAGACACTAGTCTGAGTTCAAGCTATTGCTTTGGGTTTTTTTGTTTGTTTGTTTCCACATTCCTGTTACCCATAGTGCCATGCAGTTTTTTCTTTATCATTCCTAAGTTTTTATTACTGTCTTGAGTCTGCACCTAGATATCTTTTTTCGTTCCCACTGCAAAATGAGCTCATTCATGTGGGAGATTGGAGGTTTTTTTAATTCAGATAGTTGAAGAATTCTCACTCTATCTTTTTTCATTTTTAAATCTTTTTGACCCTGGAATCACATTGTTCTTTGAGATCAGTTCATTCTTTCCATTCTTGTGGGCTTGAGGCTTCGCCTGTCCTTGTGGTAGCTGGTTATTGATAAACTTTGGATCTGGGATTCTCCCTTGCCTCCCCTCTCCCCAACCCCAGCAACTCTTCCGTTATAGGATATTTCTGCTGGTGATTTGGGCAGAAAGGAAGGGAAGGGATGTACAGTCAGTATCTGGTGTATCTGTATCACTAGAGGCGGTAACTTCTCTCAGTGTACCTAGAAGTTAGTGGCTGAGGTTATGGTAAGGATTATCTGCAGCTCTGAAGAAAAGGAGGCTTTCATTTTATGTGTGTTGGTAGTTCTGTCAGCTGCTTTCCTGTAACTGTCAGAGAAAGGCATAAGAATTTGTCTCATCTTCAGTTTTGTCTTGAAGAGTTACTATGAGTTGTGCTGTAAATCGGTTCAGTAAAAATACTGCGTCAAGACTCCACCCAGGGCAGACTTCCACTCAAATTGGTTTGGTTGCTTCCATCTCTGCCAGCTTGAGTAAGAGGCTGTACATGCAGAGATCTTGCAGATGGAAGGGAAATTCTCCATTGAGATACAAAGTAATGCTGCTGTTGGGTTTATTTTGTGAAGAAATGATCACATTTTGGGACATGACCAGTATCAGTCTACAGAAGATAGGGTCACTCATCCATTCATCCACATTCCCTCTGCTCTGACTTTCCATAAATGGAGTAGAAATAGGAAAGCATGCTGTGTTGGAGTCTGTGTGACTTTAGGTGTGATTAGAGTCCCCTGTTCTGAGCCATAATTGAAAGTTCAGTTGATGTTTCAGTGTAGAGGCTGTATCTTAGATATCTGGTATCTGCAAGGATTAAATTTTAGAAGTAGGCCTTTTGAGTCAGAATTGACTGCTGCTGCAGTTTGTTATCCTTACAAAGTTGCAAGCTGTTATCCCTGACATGGGGAGATGACCTTCGCTTAGAACATGGAAGCCTCTACTACAGTAACGTCTTTGCTCTGACCTTTGGTTTTGGCTTGGATGTTCAATGCAGGAGCCTCGTTGGCTCCCAGATCAAGTTAAGATCTTGCTGCCAGGTGTTTCTAAGTACTCTGGCAAATAAATCTGAGTCACTGCTCCTTCTGTCTTCTTTTGCCTTGGAAGTTGCTGCTGAACTGGATGAAAAGAGAAGGCTGTCTTGTACATCCATACTCAGCCTTGTTACCCCCCTGGTGTGTAGCTGCTAATGCAGGACAAAAGGGGGGATTGACTTGAAAGGATATAGTAGAACATTTGCCATCAGAAGCAGTGTCAGGTCCAGTAGCATTTTAATGTTACAGTGGATATTGCCAAAATAATGACATGGGGTCCTCACAACCTGGTAATGTAACTGAGGGAGAGAGGGGAAGGAGAACAACGTATCTCCTTGGAGACCACTTTGAACAGTGGGCAGGAGAACTGTTCTTCTGCTTCTAGCATGTAAGTGCCTAGAGTGTCTGAGCAGTAGTTCTAGCCTTGCTGTGAGCATACAGCAGGAACACTGGCTCTGTCAGCATAGCAGTATGTTATTTATCCTGACTTGATGGCAAAGTGAAATGACAGACATGAATGAAAGCAGATGTAATCACTGTGAACTTCTGTAAATAACAGCAGAAGTGTCACTTTCACATGCCAGGCTTTAAAAATGTCTCAAACTTCGTAACGAGTTCAAATAATGCTTTACCATCACATTTTTCAGCTTTTATTATCTTGTATTAGAATAAGCTACTTGAAATTCTGTCCTCCTTTCCCTTGAGGATTAAAAAGGTAGAGCATCCCACAGCTTCATTTTATTTTTTCTTTTTGTAATGACTGTTTTCCTTTCTTTCCAGAGACAGAATGTGCTGAAGATATGGTCTCTACTACTGCTGTAGTGCCTACAACTCCTAAACAGACTACTAGCCAGGTTCCAACAACAACTAGCCCAGTGCCAACTGTATCACCCTCAAATCCTGCAGTTGGTAAATACAATGTGACTGGACCAAATGGAACCTGTGTACTTGCCTACATGGGGTTACAGCTTAATATCACCTATCTAAAAAAAGATGAAAAGGTATATATTTTTTTTCTTTCTTCAAAGCCTTCAGATTTGAAGACTTGGTAAATTATTATAGGTTAACTTTTTTCTTTTAGAATCACATTTCTTTGTCGTGTTCATCCATGATAGTACTCCATTTGAATTGCTTAACTTTGACTAGACTAGTGACAATTCAAAAGGTTCTCTTCTACTGAAAGTGGTAATTTTTTTGTCCAGTAAGAGTGTTAGACTTTTCTGTGAGATCCAATACATGTACATGGCTGTTCCACAGAAGCAGTCAAAAATTATCAAGATACGAGTGGGGGGAATCCTGTTATCAAAGATGCTGTCTAAACAAGGCTTTTTAAACTGTTAAAAAAAAAAAAAATCCAAGAATTTGGCCTGAGACACCTGAATGAAAACAGTGTGTGACTATTAGAAGGGAAGGTTATTACTGTTATAAAACTGGACAGGTTTGTGACTTGGTTAACTTCCAGCTAGCACCGGGGAGGCTTGGGTTTGACATTAATGCTTATGAGCTACTGGAGGGCTGATTTTGACAGCAAACATGCCTCATGGATTATGTAAGGTCCAGCCTGGTACTGGTTCTTTCCCTCCATTTTTGATGCAAAGTCCAGCTTGCCAACCCCACAGGCAAACCTGGTACACACTAGCTGGGAAGGCAGAGCAGTGAGGAGTAATCCCAAAGGGACTGCTGAAGGTCCTCAATAGGAAACAACGACCAGGGGTCGGCAAACTTTGATGTTCAGTAAAGCTTTGTTATGAAGGACTTCTGATCACAAGCTGATTACAAGGATTTATCTGATATAATGAGGACAAGTGTGGGCAAATATACAAAAGCAACCATAATTGAAGCGGCATCTTGGTGTTGAAGGACTTGGTGTGGGGAGGTGGTATCTGTATAGGATTTAGGTGCTTAATGCTGTATGTGGTGATGCAAAGGAATCCATTGCATTTTTGATGCCGATGACTGAGAGGTAAGACCAGGAGCACTGATAGCTGGTATGTGGTTGTACACTAGCTGGTTATGAAGGCAACTGTGTTTTAGCCACCTTAATTGCATGAAATTCCCTAGCCATGTATTGTGTGGCATTCTAGCTGTGCTGGAACAGCTGATTTTACTGTAATGACCAGTGAGGAGCTGGCAAACAGGTTTTTGAAAGTCAGATAAGGATCAATAAAAAGCTTCTGAAAGGTTTCCAGTTGACTGATTGGGAAGTGTATTTAACTGACATCCTTTTGCAGATACAGGACAGTACAAAATCATGTCCCATGGGCAAAACTAAAGCATTTTGAACTGAAGTGACTAGGAAGATGCCTGTGCTTACACGTGGTTCCCTTCGTTATGTCCAAGCAGTATTTTATAGCTTCTTGTTCCCTGTGTAGTGGTTAGTGATGTGTTTACTTATGATGCTAGGACCAAGGAAGTTTAGTGTGGAGAAAGCAGCAGGTTATTGGCTGCAGAAAGCTTTGTTAGGCAAAGATGCCCTGTGTTCTCTGTGCCAGCATGGTAATGCAAGTGCAACTTACATGTGCAATTTATGGGCTAGTGTATCTGGCCAGTCATCTGTAATATGTAGTGTGCATGTAAGCATAAGCAAGCCAGAAGTCAGCTGAACATATGGTGATGTGTTAGTCTCTTTGAATGTCATAACTGATCCTCTTCTCTCATAGATGGGTTTGGATGTGCTGAATTTTATACCACATAATACAACTTCTTCTGGGAGATGCAACAACATGTCTGCCGTCTTGAATCTGACCTTTGAGAAAACAAGGGTTATCTTCCACTTTGCATTGGTAAGAGTCTCAAAACAAGCTGTAGGATCTGCAGGACTTTTCACATGGGGAAGACTAACGGGGGCAAGTAGGAGAGAAAAAAGATGTGACTGAAGGAAGGGAAGTAAATACTTCCTTTGCTTTTAATACTAGGATTTAGAGGGTTTCATACTTGGTCACTGTTGTGAGGAAAGAATATATATATGTATGTATGCATGCACACATACATATGTATACACATGTATTTTGGTTGGAATGGGAATTTAAGATTGTATTGACTACTCTAAAGCTTCTTGCCCAACCTGGGAACAGTGTGTGACAAGTAGGCATCTCACTTAATCAATCATACAAGCCTGGAGCTGGATTTAAGTCCACATTATTATTCTGTGCACAGCCCAAGGGCCACGTGTGCCTGTCTTATGGTCTCCTATGGTGGCTAGGAGTCCAGTTTCCCACAGCCCTGTCCCAGTGCCATATTAGTACTGCGTATCCTTGAGGATTGAATGCACCATGTTTGTCAGAGCTTCATGCTCCTTTTAATACTTGTGGGATTGATCAAATTGTAATCACCCTGACCTGTTATTATTAAATGAGTCTCCACATCTCTGTGGTGTACTGACCTGCTTCAAAGCTGCATCTGTAGCACAGGTGAGATCACTTAACTAACCTGGTTAAAGCATGGGCAGGACTATGCCACTGGTGTGGGAGTCAAGTAAGCAGCCTCAGGGGTGATGGTCCCTTTTGCCTCCCTATCTCCCCCAAAGGAGTAGTTTCTCAAGTGCATCCTCTTTTTCTGGATGCTAATCCAAATTGTGGACTATCTTTTGAAAACCTTTCTCAAAATGCATGCAGAATTGAACCTGAATGTTAACAGCTTATGTTGTACATCATTAGCTTAAATGACAACTACTGGATGTTTTGGTTTTTCTTATAGAATGCAACTGCTGAAAAATTCTTCCTGCAAGGTGTGAATGTGAGCACGACTCTGCCTTCTGAAGCAAAAGGTAGGGACTTTTAAGAAGTCTACCTTCAGTGACTAATTCTGTAAATATTAAGGGTTGCTTGCATTAAATAACATGTTAGAAATGTCGGGGATGAATGTATCAAATTTAAAGTCTACAAGCTTACAGCTTCTGCTCTTCAGGTTTCTGTAATAAGACTTTCTCTTATACAGTCCCAAGATTTGAAGCATCAAACAATAGCATGAGTGAGCTGAGAGCTACAGTAGGGAACTCCTACAAGTGTAGTGCAGAGGAGAATCTCCAGGTCACGGACAAAGCCCTGGTCAACGTATTTAATGTTCAGGTCCAGGTGTTCAAGATTGATGGAGACAAATTTGGGGCAGGTAAGAGGTTTACATTTTGGGAATGTAACATTTGTGGAGTACACTTTAATATAAACATATTATTCTGTAGTCAAATGTCAGCTTGTGGGTGTTACCCTTAATCTCTGCGTGCCCCACTACAGATGTTGGGGTGGTGGGATGGTAAGATGTTGTGAGCTGAGGCTAGCATGAGAAGTATGTAATAAAAAGCTTTGAAATAACTAGGACTTCTTCCTTATGGTCCAGAGAAGAGCTAAGGAAAAGTGTTAACTTTCTCTTGTAACTGTGTACAGAAGGTCATATGAAAGGGGCAAGTTCTGGGAAGTTACCAACTCTTTTAGTTAACACTGTCCTTTGTGATTGTGGTTAAAGCAAAATAGCTGTGGGAGGAGTCACATGAATATATTTGTGACAGCTGTGCTTGTATATAGCTTAGAGTAATAGCTCTTGAGAAGGCAAGAATTACTCTAGATCTCTATATTGTGCATACAACTAGTATGAGAAAGACTTCATCCTGAACGATCATGGTGAACTTAGCTTCCTTTTTGTTGTTGGCAAGTTAACCTAGATGTGAACTTGAGCCAGTTGTAGCTATGTGCTGAGAGCAAAAGCCTGAAGTTCTGGATGTAGCTGTCTGTTGGTGCACTAGTGCTTAACATCGATCTTTTTCTCTCTCTCTCCAGTGGAAGAATGTCAACTGGATGAAAATAACATGCTGATCCCTATAATAGTTGGTGCAGCCCTTGCTGGTCTCGTTCTCATTGTCTTGATTGCTTACTTGATTGGCAGAAAAAGGAGCCATGCTGGATATCAAACAATTTAATGACTTGCACTAAAATCCAGTGTAGGTGAAAAGCAATTGCAAAAGGCTGGGAAAACTCCCCAACATGTTTCCCCTGAGCTAAGATTGATATTGTAAGGGAACACCTTTTCTTGCAAATTGCTTCTTCTTTAAAAGTCTGCTTTATTAAATGTGAAATCATCTTGCAGCATTTAACTATGCACAAAGAAAATAACTTCTGAAGATTCTGGTGTTTAATTTTGCTAACTAGTTGAAATATTTACCCACTTAGAAACAAGCTGAAAGTTTTTAAAGGTGCTTTTTTTGCGGAATTGGCATAAGGTCGTGTCAGCTAAAGATTCCAGAGAGGGATGTTGCTAATTCACACTGACTCACTTTCAGAGCTCTTAACAAAGGGAAAAGGTTAGTTCTTTGTTCTGCTGCCATCCAGTGATGATGTTAATTATACTGATGATGCATTTAAAAACAATTTAGTAACAACTGACAAAATTGAAATTTAAAATCTAAACTCCACCTTGTCTCTTAGGTGTGTATTTTTTACTAAGCTTTAAATGCAATGCCTAGCATATGCAGGGTGTGAATGATGCAATACTCAAACCTTACAGGAACTCTTTATGATTGGACAACTCCCCTGTTTGATATTTTTGATGCTACACCAGCTCATTAGGAGCTGGTATTTTTTTAAAATGGATGTTATTTTTATTTACCTTTTTTTTGTAAAGTGATTTCAGTCTCTTCTGTTGGAAGGTCCAGAGAGATCCTGTTACTGCACACGTGTACAATATAGATCTCAATCTGCTGATTCTCTTGCTTTCACCTTGGCTGGGGTGTTGTACACTTTAAGGATCAGTTCTTATGTATGCATTGCCTGTAACAATGCTAATAAAGACACTTTTTTTCTGTATATCTTAGTATTGCTGGTCACTCTTTAACCCAGTGGTCAAGTGTTTAAATGCTGAAGTTTTCGCTTGGCTTTATTTGGGGAGCTTTAAGCAAATCCTTAATGTGGAGTTATGTTAAACAAGTGCTTAAGTTGTTTCTCTGTGGCACAAAAGTGAGGCTTAACTCTGTATGTGTCTTTGGAACAGTCCCTTGCTTTGGACTTTGTGCTTGGAAACAGGTAAAGTTTCTGCATATCAGTAACCCAAGACTTGGAGAAGTTAACTCATCCATTAAATTATTTGTTATTGAGAAATGTCATCGCTTTCTGAAAGTGCTGCTAAGATACTCAGTATAAGGACTGAGAAAGTGACAGTTTGTTTTATTTTAAAGTTGGATTCTCACCACAGAGTAGGAGGTGCATGTCTGCTGAGGTCTGTGTGCGTTGTGATGTGCTGGAAAGGAACCTCTACGTTTAAGCTTCCCTGATTCCCTCCTGCAGTATTGTTTTGGTGTTAACAGTACCACCTATGCAGGACAAGAATCAAGGCACACTGAAACATTGCACAGAACACTGTTCTTTTGATAAGGAGAATTGAATGCAGGGCAGTAGGGCTGGTATGCTGTGGACGTGCCCTGCTACCTTGGATTTTGGTGTGGATTTTGCTAGTGGTGAATAAACTAGGTAAGCATGGTACTGCGTATGTCCTTATAATTCAGTACCCAACCAAAAAGCTGTCTGTCTGGTACCATAAAGAATAGGAAGCTTGGAATCATACTCTGTTAGTAGCTGCCTTTACTTGTCCAGAAGAGCATTCATCTACTTCCTCTGAAAAATTGGTGTGGGTTTTTTTTTCCTCCTGAGGAATGAAAGAAATTCAATCTGCAGGGAGGGGGGGAAAAAAAAGAAGCCTTCCTTGACAAAACATGAAGGTAGCTTGGAGAATAGTCTGAAAAGGAGGGTAGTGTCAAAAGGTGAGACTTTCCACAGTACTTGTTCAACAGGCAGAATAAAACCCATGAACAACTGGTCTCTTCAGGTGTCTTCTCTCCCCTCCCGAGTGGCAGTAAGGAAAGGATTTGGCCACGAGAGGGCTCTGTAAGGACAAGAAAGCAATTCACAGGCCCTGGCTCCAGCAGGCCTGGAAGTGGCCTAGTGCTGAGGCAGGGCTGCTGCATTGCTTGTTTCTGCCCAAGGGTAGGAGATTTAGACTTGCATTAAGGCCCGATGTCTCACTCTGTCAAGGAAAAAGCCTGTTCATGGCTGTCTATATGACTGTTTCTCCCAAAATGTTTAGGGAGAATGAGTAGTGCAACCTCAGTACACCAGTACATAGAAGTACAGCATCCCTTAAAATGAGAAATGCTATTTCTAGATTTAAGTAAAATCTTGACTCACTTGTTTCATTTGAGCCACTTTTTACCTACTGTGCTAGAGATAGAAAACCCTGAATAAGAATATAAACTACTAGGAGTGATTATAGAGGAATTGTTTCTGCAGCTTTCCATAGCCTGGACTTCAACATGTTCCCTGCTGCCTTTACCTGAAGAGCTGTTACACACTGCATAGAGTAATTGCTGGTGAAGATAAAGGTTGCATTCCTCATTGCTGTCTTGCCCTGTGCTCTGCCATATTTATTGAATTCCTTAAGTGGTAGCTGCAAGGAAAAAGGAAGAAGTTTGTATTTCAGCCAGGAATGAGATCAAATATTTTACCCTCTTCACACCAAGAAACAGGTTCTGACAAATTAATTTATTTTGTACAAATGACAGTGGTGTTACAGTTACACAGTAGGAAGTATATGCAATTTTGTACACCTGTTTTAACATTACAAAATGCCCTGTGACTTTTTTAAAAGGAGTATCCTGACACTGATCACATTCTATTCTGAAAACACTTAAAAAACAACAACAAACAACAGAACCACCAGTTCCAGTTACTAAGTCTGACATACAGTACGCAATGTTAACAACACTTACTTGAAAGGCAGGAAAAATTGGTCGTGTCAGTTAACCCATGGAAAGCTTAAAGTGTGCTTTAGTCAGTGCAAATAGAGGAATGTGTCAATTGCTGTAGTATCTAACCACCTGGTTAAATGGGGCGAGTTATCCCTGAGAAAGTAACTTCTCTCTGCAAGTCTCCCGGAGTTTGTTGATTGTTGCCATGGACAAAGTTCCAGGGTCTGTGAATATTTTCTGTCAGCAAAAGGAGAAAATTCTCAGTTAAAGCGCTGGCTTTGGACAGTATGTTGGAATTCTCACATAAGTCTATGAGGTGGGAAATCCCTGCTTTGATACCCTCACTGATCTTTGGCCTCTTTGTAACAGAGCAGCATCTTCTTCTACACTGCTGTAACAACATGGTAAACCTGCAGCTCATAACAAATGCTGTAAGTTACACAAACACAACAATAGAAAAGCTAGTTTGAATATAAGTGTCCAGTTAAAGTTATTTTAGAAGGCATTTGTGTTGGTGGATGGGAGGCATATTTACAATGTATTAAACCATTCTAGGTAATGATACAAAGCACCAGTGTGTTTCTCATGGGGTGCTAGCACAGGTTTTTCAAGCTCTGGAACACACACACATATATAAACTAGTATGTTCCTACTGAAAAAAAAACTAAACCACACCCAACAGTCTTAGTCCCCTTGCTATATCACCTTTGCTTTTTTTCTTTACCAGGCTTTCAGGGTAGTAGAGTACATGTAAGAATTTGAGGCATTTCGAATGCCACCACACAGCTGTAATTATCTATTTTTGCTTTGACTTCTTGCTCTACAACAATACATTTGTTTCCACTGCTTCATCTGAAGCTTCTGATTGAATAAAACTGTGAAGCAAGCTCCAGGTTTATGTACTTTAATCTAGAATTCGGATGTGTGGGCCCCTCAGTTTTCTACACTTGTAACTGACAGCTATGGAGACAAGATTATAAATAAGCCAGTCTGAACAGCATTCTGGTAAAGAAGCCTGCACTGCATTAAACTAAAAATTAAGGTTTTGTTCAGGGAGAGAGAAGCATAAAATACTCAACTGTCATTGTCTCAACTGGTACTAGTATCTGTACTGCTGAAGAAAAAAATCCAAACCCAAGCAAACAAATCCAAACCCAAAAGTATGTGTTTCAAAGTTACCTAAGAACCTAACCTAACTTCTTTATTTAATTGCCCTAAAAGCCCCCTTGGTACAGAAATCAACACAATTAAAATAAACTGATTTATTCAGGGTAAAAAAAAAAATAAATGAAAAAAGCAGTTGAATTTCTAAAAATAGCGGCTGTAGAATGTAATTTAATTAAGGGGGAGGAGTGATGACACGTGGGATGGGACCAGTCCTTAAAGGACAAGTCATCAAATAGCCAGTTGGAATGAACCTGATCCAACTTTTAAGTGTTTGTATCAGCCTCTGAACTGGTATTCTCATGGAAGTTAACGTAATAAAAAAAATCTTATTCTAAACCTTTTCTGGAATGTGAAAACCCCTCAAACATCTCCATTCTAAATTAAAGCTGTACCTGTGATTTGTCTTTTGTGCCTTTGATTCAAAGACTCACAAACACCAGTAAGTTAAGCTTATTTTTCTTCTGTATCAGCAAAGATGAAACTGAATGACATCCTCCTATGACAGACCTATGCACAGAGCTCTGACATGAGCATGAAACTCTTGGGGGTAAAAGTCACCTACTGGGCTCAAGTTTTGGGCACACTTATCATAGATCATAGAATAGTTAAGGTTGGAAAGGACCTTAAGATCATCTAGTTCCAACCCCCCTGCCATGGGCAGGACCACCTCACACTAAACCCATGTCACTCAAGGCTCTGTCCAACCTGGCCTTGAACATCACCAAGCATTCACAACTTCCTTGGGAAACCCATTCCAGTGTCTCACCACCCTTACAGTAAAGAACTTCCTCCTTATATCCAATATAATCTTCCCCTGTTTAAGTTTGAACCCGTTACCCCTTGTCCTGTATCACTACAGTCCCTAATGAAGAGTCCCTCCCCAGCATCGTTATAGACCCCTTCAGATACTGGAAGGCTGCTATGAGGTCTCCACACAGCCGCCTCTTCTCCAGGCTGAACAGCCCCAACTTTCTCAACCTATCTTTGTACTTGGCAAACAATGGTAGTGGAGTTGGCCATGTGATTTATGACAGATGTGCTCCTGTTATTTTTTTGCAGCTGCCATCTTTTACAATTTGTTCTTCTAAGTTAAACTCTGAATCTAATGTTAAATACAGATTTGGTATCCCAGCTATTAATAATTTACAGATTGTCATGAGGCTTCAGTCCTCAACTTCCTGGTTTTGTCTGGAAATAAGAATTTGGTGCTACCTTTTTCTTAACAGAATGCTTAATATTCTAGCACTATTAAGATTTAATAAGGCAACTTTAAAATTCACTTTTGTGTCTATTCTACAATACTCTGTTACAATTCATCTGAAAAATGCACAGAAATCATAGTTCACTGAAAAATGCACTGAAGTTATTTTCTCATCAGACTTCCTGCCTTACCTAGTAAGGTAAGAATGTGAATACCAAGAATGTGAATGGATTCTATACATGGATTTGAATAATCTTTTTAAGAAACTCAAACCTTTCTAAAAATTTCTTTTAAGTCAAAACTTTTTTTATCCTTTTGTCAGTTCCCACAGGTACATTTCTCCTAACCATATCCATCATTTGACTAAGACATTTCTAAGTCAGTTTTGGTTTTTATTTGTAACAACTAAAGATAGCAAAGAATTATACCTGCATGAAGCTGTGACACTCTGTTACAAATGTTCCTTTGGTGATCTGCTTAAATTTATCACAGATGTCGGGGAAATTCGTGGCTTCCAAAATAAAAGCTTGATGTTGCTTAATTAATGTTAAGGCCACACGGAAGATGATCTTAGATCCTTCATAGAACAAACAATCCCATATTCGGAGCACAGTCTGCAGGAAAGGAGAGAATTTCAGATTACAGCTTCTTGATTTCCAGTAGCCAATTTTCAAATGAAGTAACAATTATGAGTGTATATTAAGATAACTTCTTAATAAAGAGTTACACAAGAATAACAGAATTACCTCTACTGGAAGAATGTCAATGAACAAGCATATAAACCAGCGTGACACCACTAAGGTCCACATGACTCCATGTCTTTCCATCAGCTCTGCCACAGCTGGAACTTTCATTTTCACAAGTTCTCCAAGGACTTCCTGATCAGTTTTCAGGCCCAACATCACAGGACTGTAATAATCTTGGAGAGAAGAAACCAAAATTCAGCAATGTTTAGACATGATCTTGCCACAAAACTGAAGAGAATGAATGTCCTGTGCAGCTCAGTATATGAAAGTATGTTGAGCTGATGATCCCAAGCTGAAGTACATTAAACCATGCAACAAAGATGTCTGCATTGTGGACAGACAGCACTTCTTCAGTCAAGGCTGATCTCTCTACACAAACACTTCATTCAAGTGTACCAAAGAATCTTCTTTAGATCTCTAATGTTTTTTGGCAATTCATTCTTCCTTCCCCAGGAAGAATAATATAGGTAGTTTTTAACTGCTAGCTTAAATTACTAAAGTATTGTTAATATTTAATCAGTTCAGTTAACTACCACCACCTTTCCGGGGGGGGGGGCTACACACCTCTCTGTTCACACAATACCCAGACAAGAAACAAAACCACAAAACAACCTGTAGCCTTTAGACTGGGTCCAGTCACAAACTGGAAATGCCAATTTCTGAGAGTGTCAGCTGTGCAGGGGTGCTGAAGACCAGACACCACTTCTCCTGGGGTATGACCTAGCCCTTAAGAGTTTGTCTTTCTTTCCTCTGAGCAAGGAAATCACACTTTTCACAAAATAATTCCAAGAGGATGTGAATGATAGGACCCTCAGGCAACATCTCTTTTACTTAATTTTTGAAATTAGACCTACATCTCCCACACTGATGGTTATTGTGCTAAGCTGTTAAATCCCAAAGAACAATGGAGCACGCTACAACTGTTAACCCACAGCCTTCTTGACAGGTGAGAGTTTTCATTACAGAGGTGCAGGCTGAATAACGAGCACTTTGGTTCTATAAACACATAGGTCTGGGTATTCTTAAGGGAAGAAAAAGATTCTTGTAGTTTACAAGAGTTCAGATGGCCCAGCTAGGGACAAAAATTGCACAGATGTTTAAGAAATTTGTATCTGGGGTTTAGGTGTTGACAGAAACACTTAAGCTGGACTTGATGACTCCAGCCTTGGGAAGCAGTCCTTGATGTTTTGCTGAGAAGACTCATATAATTAACATTATTTACTGGAAGAAATAACTGGTACCACAAGCACTTTCAGTGTGTTTCTTTCCTTCACCAATTCTGGAAAGCTGCAATTCAGGTTTCTCTAACTTAGCTGCTTTCTGCCAAGGTCTCCAGACCCATACTATACTGTGACCAATGGTTCACATAAAGGTGAAGGAATCAGAAAGAGCAAAGTCCATTTGTCTGAAACAACTGTAATAAAACCTCCCAGTGCCACAAATAAATTCAAGAGGAAGCTCAAATTATAGAGTACATTTATAACCTCATTAATTTCTCTAATGAAATCACAAGAGCAGTTTAATATTCCACTCTTTCCTGGGACAGTGGTTTCCTTGACCAGACTGCCTGCCCCAGGAGCTATTCGTTCTACATTTGTTCTGTCCAAACTGCAGAACATTTACAGTTTTTATAATACCAAGGAGCATTGCATTCAGCCTTTAGAAATCCATCTTTTTGTCTCTGATCCTTATTTTCTTTGTTTCCATTGAAGAATGACAGGTAAAACTCCTCTACAGACATAAGGGTCACTGCCACCGTATACATTCCTTCAACCATTTGCCTTTCAATTGCTTGGAGGGAAAGCTCTGACAGCTAAAGCACAAGTAATCCCACGAAAAAGTGTACTAAAACCAAATCAGTCACACCATGACCTCAAAGTCAACACAAGCTTCTCTCTCTCTATGTATTTTGTGTTAACGTGCTGCTCATTTGTGAACTAGAATATAGGTAAAGTAACATTAACTGTCCGAGTAACCCTTTTTTAAATACCTAGTTTAATATAAGTGAAAACCTAATCACATTTCAAATAACAGACCAAGCCTTCTTCCCTTTCCTACTCTTCCTCTTCCTTTTGTACACCCACAAACCATTTTCTTCTCTTTTTTGTGCTCCTAAGACATACGAATACTTAAAGTTAGCACCGCCGAGTGTCCTCAGGAGGAAGGACAGCAGCCCACACGCTTTCTGCTCTGCTGCAATCATCTGATACACTTAAATCAACAGCAGCTGCTATTTTTAATTTGTATAGCAAAGTAAATGTCAGGATTTCAGTGAGGATGTAACCGGACACCCCAGTCAGCTTTCTGAGAGCTGGCAAGTAAAAAGTTAACAGCCAGGCAACTTGGATACGTCACTCTTTGAATTACTGAAGCAGCCGGGAAGCCTTGGCATAAATAAGAATTTCACTCCAGTTTGTTAGATTGTACTGCTGGACAGGAAAGAAAAAGGAACTATTCATCTATCTGGGGCTGCCTCCTGCTGTCCCTCACGGAGCAGGAGGGGCTCCACGTGCCCCGCTGCACAGCACTGCAATGTTCAGCCCAGTGCTGCTGCAAAGCAAGCGGGAGGAGTGATTAATGATTTTATGCAAATGCCAGTGACTGAGGAGCAGGGTTTTTCCCAGGATATTCACTGCCAGTTCACAACAGAAAGGAGTCACATTAAAAAAATTTGCATCCAAGACATTCTTACGTGTAATTATTACATATTAATTACAGTTACCGTGGGTATTAATTACAATTACTACATGAGATTAATATGTAATTATAATTTAATATAATTTTACTTTTATACAGAAATGTACGTATATAAAATTAGCTCCTCAAATTGGAACAGCTGCATTCCCAATCCTTTAGAAACATTTCTTCAGGATCTGTATTTGTGCACAACTTGTCCACAGATGATTTACAAGGCACATAACAGCACTGCAGTGGCCCAGGGGGTAGCACAGACCTGACCTTAAGGATCTAACATCAATTTTCTGAGGACAGCATTACCCCGGTGGGGAGCCAGACCTTTTGGAAGAGCCATTCCAGAGCACAGCCAGCAGCACCCACACCTGCATGCTGCCCAAGGGGCACACACCAAGTCATAAGGGCTGCACAGGGATTGCCAGAACTACAAAGGCAAGTCATCCCTGGCAGTGTTCAAGGCCAGGTTGGACAGGGCTTTGAGCACCCTGGTCTAGTGGAAGGTGTCCCTGCCCATGGCAGGGGGGTTGGAACTAAATGAGCTTTAAGGTCCCTTTCAACACAAACCATCCTAGGATTCTATCATCCTGCTTAAGCCACCTTTCATGGTCCATGTCTGGTCTCACTAGTGAAATGATTTTGTAACTTGGTTCAGTGCCTAAGTGCTTGGTAACATTTAACCTACATGGCTCTTCTGTTCTTACTTGCTAGGGATGCCAAGTCCCTAGGCCTTCTGGAAACGTCCCCTCAGCAAAAATCCTGCGGCGCTCCCTTCCTGCAAATGTTTCACCGTGTGCCCTTGTTTCTTAATCTTTTATGATTGGCTGCTCTGCCCAGAATCTTCCCCTAAAGTCAAGATATCCTTGTTTATAAACAAGTCTACACAAGCCTAACCCTCTCCACTCCATAAAGCCATTTTTCACAAGATACTGTGCAGCAAATTATTTTTACTTACCTACCACCAAAATACTCTAGCTTTATATCTTATCTTCCAAATTATTTGAAATGTATAGATTTGCATGATCCACATTTAATTAGCATAGCACTTACTTTACCTGCTCAGTAATCTGGCAGAATACTGAGCAGTTGATGATCCAGAAACAGACTCCAGTCAGCAACTATGCCAAATCTGCCACTTACTAAGCAAAAAAAAATTAAATAATCAAATATAAGCTAATTATATTATGTATCTATTGATCTATATTGGTTTATAGGAATGTCCTCTGACAACAGATCATCCCCTTGAAAACACACGTAGCCAGATTGCTTCCTTTTATTCCTCAAGTTGTCAAATGAAAGTGATAATGTTAACATTTAGGTGACCAAGCACTGCATTACCTTTCATTGCATTTTCTTCTATAGGGCAAAAAATGAAATACTATTTCATAAATAATTATATTATTATTAAATTATTATTATTAAATTTCAGAAAGTATCTAAGTTAAATTACATTTCCTGATACGAAAATTTCATGTTTCCAAGCTCTTCTGTAAATTGGTCCTAGCCTTTTCTTACTTTCCTCTCAGCTTTCCTTTGTCTGTTGCCTGCCCACACGCACCCACTTCACCAAGTCTATTGCTCCTGGTGCCTGCCTATGGATTTTGAATGCCTTCCTAAATTTAGCAGCACCCAAGAGTGTAGCAAAGAGTAATGCAGGCAGCACCCCACATGAAATTTGCCCTGCTGAGAGATCCTTCCTTATCAAAGCCCTGTCCCCAAACAGCAGCGCAGCCCCATGGCTCTGCTGGGATCATCAACTTCTTTTCTCGTAGTCAAGCAGCAAAAGAAGGAAAAGCCAGCTTTGGTAACTACCAGATATTTTATTGCTACTGTACAATACAGGTGAACAGATGAAGGGACTTTTTACTTGTTCAAAGGGCTTTTTGTTAACACTGTGGCATGCTGTCACTGCGCTTGAAATCTGTTCTAGCTCAGCATCTGGCAAAGAGATATTCCTTAAACTACATTTCACTGTCTCCCTGTTGCATAATTAGCACACCTCTGAATCCTACCACGATGTCCAGGTCTAAGACATAACTGTCTGCTTGTGCTCCAGAGCAGTAATGAGATTTGCAGGAAATAAGGATAAAGCTTGTAGGGACTGTACGACCTTGTTCTCTGTTACAAATAGATTAAGAGGTTCCAAAAATAAAAGTTTAAGAAGCAGTACTCGTATAGCCTTAAATTACCTTTACAAGTCAGAGCTGTAAGAGCTAAAAAGAGAATCCTTCAAGTCTGTTGTGCATATGTCAGGTTAAATGTAAATACTCCTACTGGAACCAACATGAGATGAATTCTTAGTGTTACAGAAATACCTCAGACAAGATCTCAGATCTGCTGCTTACCTTCCAGCATTTCTAACTATTATTTCAAGAGCCTATATAATCCAAACCAAGCATGATTCACTTTAGTAATCTAATTTATTTAAGCAAACCTAAAAATTATAAATTAACTGGTTTAACTTCTCACAGTTATATGGGATGTATTTTATTCACAAGAATATGTTTATAATGTCCATGAGAGCCATGGGGGGGTGGGAGGGAGAAAGGAATTAATGTTCTCTCTCCTCCCCCAAACAAGCAAAAGTGGTTCAGTTTTCTACCAACATGTAACATTTAAAATGTCTCCTTACTGTAGATGCATGTAACCATTTGCTACTGGGCTTCAGTGAAATCCAGAAGAGACAAACAGAGCCTCAATGCTGGCAGGCAAAAGCAGAGGATGCCATGAACAGAACTGGCCAACCTCGTGAAGAGCCCTCAGTTCTATAATTCAGGTCAAACCAGAAAGATTCCACCCCATGCCTTTGGGGAAAAAATTCCTTTCCAGTAATCCTTCACTGTAAAACTTACCTGTTTGCATGTTACTGAGCCCCATGCTACACAGCAGTTATATTAAACAGCCTTGGCAGCACAAAGCTTTCCTTTCCAAAAAAGGGTATGTTGTCATAGTTGAGTTTACAAACTTCGTGCAATAGACATGGAATGATTTTCATCATTTCAGTTACAAGAGGTCAAGCTAGATGATGATAGCAGTTCTTTCTCACCTTCAGAGCAGCTAAATAATTTTTCTTCCTAAATAGTTTTACAGACTCACTCATTCCGCTGTTGGTGACTCTAAGCCTGCCCTGTCCAAGAAGGTTGGGAAATGTTCTGCTATTTTATTTCTACCACCACAGGATAATCCAAAAAGGTGCAATAGGCTTTCTAAGAATCTGCATCTAGTCTCGCATAAAAAGTTGGACAACCTATGTCCAACAAAGTTACAACAGGAAAAGGAGGGAAAGCAAGCATACTGCCAATTCTTTTTGCACTATCAGACAAAAGTGACCCCCTGCAGATGCCCTGATCAAAGCAATATCCTACAGATAGGTGGTTAAATGTCAAAGTAAACTCTAAACTATGACATTTTTAAAACAATTTCCTAATCCTCCTTCTAGGAAACAGTAAAAAAATATCCAAACAGCAAACCCAAAACAGGCTCAAGCCACATTTTTTTTCCTTCACTGAACCAAACTGAATCAGAACTTCTATCCTGAGGTATTGACCTCCCACCAGAACCAGCAATAGCCATATCAGTCAAAACTGAACATCAGCTTTAAAAAAACATAAGCAAGAAAAATTTATTTAGGATGGCAGAACTACCTTAAGAAAAAAAATAAATAGAGAACACAAAGCATTTTATGGATGCTTATTGGTTGTGATACCAAGATCACAAAAAAATTTAGCATAATCATATTTTGAGAAATTATTTACTATTAACAGCTTTTCAGCTAGCACAAAAAGGTTTCATTGTTTCTACATAATCCCATCTGCTTGTATTCATTTTTTGCTTCTGATCCCAAACCTGGAAATGGATCCTGTGGAGCTGATCAAACCATTTGGTTTCCTATTTGCATTTCACACAGCACAGTCGGAGTCTGAGCAGATGCAGTAGCTACCATTTGGAAATTGAAGGATGGTTGTTAATTTTGAAGACAATGAGAAGAAAGGCAAAGATTATATACTTCCAGACATTACAGAAGGCAGAGATGAAATATAAAGAAACAAAAAGACTCCATGTGTAACCTCTCAGAGAAATAAACTGAAGTTCAGATGCATGCTAGAAAACACAAATGCAACTTTCAGACATTCTAGTTATGGAGAATGAAACTGTCTAGTGTTTTTAATTACGTTTTTAAAAATACTACCTCTCTGTTATGTGCTGCTCAGTAGAGACATTTACAGCATTAAAAACTAGTCTAGATTAAAGTTATAACTACCAGTGTGCTCTCATATTGATTAGATACAAGTCTGAGCAAAATGCTGTTGGCTAACTCTTCCCCCTCCCTGCTCTTCATATCCATTACCACTGGAATTGCTCTTTTTGTAAATACTGGTTTACTCTTAGTATCAGTGAGCTGATGAACACCAGCGGACAAAGATATTCACCACTCTGCTGTTTCCAAATGTCCTGCCCTGACTCCAGTCATTGCGCTCCATGAATTGTACCAGTCTAAAGACGTGCATGCTGGACTGAAGATGGTTCCATAAGCCAAGGCACATGTTCCCAAAATGCTTTGACAGACTTTTAACACCAGTTTCCTCAAATACAGAGGAAATTCGTAAACAAGCATTGAAGATTACCACAACTGCTTATCGTGCCTGTAAAGGAAACAAACATTTCTTTTTAAATGAGTTTACAATTGTACAATGCATCTTAATGACTGATGACTTCAGCTGAATATGGATTCCCGGATCTGTGGCTTTTTTAATTCCTCTACAGAATTAGAAACAAAAGCTATTTTATCAGTTCACTGCCCTTATAAGATTATTAACACCTCAGCACAAAACACAGCATTTATGTTCTCTCACATACAAGAGTCACCCAGCATTACATTTTCTTCAGGGCTTTACAAGAACGCTACAGTCACACCATGGGAACTACCAAGTACATTACTTAGAAGACTGGGATAGAAGCAGAAGGCTTAGAACAGAAAGCTGGTCAGACACAGTTCTAGCCTGATGTTTGAGAGGGAAACCAATCAAACCCTTCAGTCTGAAGAGAAGAAGAATGAAAGCCACAGCCCTCTTACTTCAAGCCTGAAGTAGTTAATAAGATAATTAATTTTAATCTTGAAGGAACAGGTTTTAAAACTATGCGAGGAACAAATTACAATTCTCCACTAGCCATAAATTGAGAGCTTAGTAAAGCATTCAAGTCTTCAGAACGTAAACCACATGAAACAACCAAGGTTGTATTTCCCTAGCATCTCTGGAACTAAACAGTCACTTCTCGTACATCTAACTAGACAAAAGTTACCACTATGCACTGCACATTATTTTCTTCATATAATTTCCTTTACTCCCAAGCCAGACACAGAGTAAGCACATCTCAGCTCAGGAAAAGCCAAAGTAATCCTTGGCTGTATTCACTACTGAAGGAGAGAGAGCATGTCATCTCTGTGTATGACATTAGCAAAACTGAGGTTAGAAAACCATATCCAGCTTTGATATTCACATTTAAGGCAGGAAGTTGAAGAACTGGAAAGTACATGAAAGACACTACTTAGAGAAAGTCCTTACAGAGCTCAGTTTTTCTATTTGTAGAATTTATACAAGGAAAATGAAAAGCAAACTTGACCACTTCATAGAGAAGAGCCCAGGCATTACAGGCTTTTCAATATACTAAGAAAAAGTCTTAGAGCAATAGCTACAAGTTAGGACAATGCAAATTCCAATAAAAAGTATAACAAACATTTTTAATAAGAGTGATTTATAGTTTGAATACACTACTAGGAGTGGTGGTAGGGTCTCTCTTTCAAACCAAGACCCTTCACAAAGATGAGCTCTAGCCAAATAAGTCTGCTACTGTTTCCTCAGCTGGCTTCTCATACAGTAAATCTAGTTACATTTCCAGTTTTATAAGTCTTGGTGTTTAACACAGGGATTACTTCAAGCACATGAATACATCTTATGGGGATTTACAAGGTAAAATACAAAACTGTATGTTAGGATCTGCACTGAGACCCTATTATACATTTGTCAGCAATTGTATCATGCTTCTTGCTGTTGAAATATATATTTTCATATTTATCCTTGTTATTCTAAATATCATCATATCTCTCCTACTCCAATCTTTTCACTATGCTACTCTGTTATGCCTTGTGTATTGATGTGGCGCAGTATCTTAGTTTGGGATTGTCAGCAAATACCACCTTTTTCTCCAACATTATTAATAAAACTCATGCATCATGTAGAGCTTATAAACATTCTTCAGGATCACCATAACAACCTTCCTTTAGCCTGATAGTTTTTAGCCTTTAGTTTGTTGTTTGGTTTTGTTTTTTTTTTACCCATATGCACTGCATGGTTGTCTATCAATAATTAAATATAAGAACAGAACTTTGAATGATGAAATACAAGTAATAGACTGCACTGAACTAAATGGCAGTATGTGCAAGGACATAAGGTGCAGTGCAAGTGGGTAGCTTGGCAACTGCTGGTTAGAACAAATGCCTGCATGTTGAGATAATAGATATGTAACCCATTTTCTGGCTGGAGCTCTCTGGTTCTCAATTACATTAGCCATAGATTTGCAGGTACTGTTGCAAAAGAGATTAGGCATAGTCAGATTAGGCATAGTCAGAGACATGAATATTTGAACTGAATAATAACATAGTTATGTATCAAACTCTTGTATATCCTTCTCTTTCAAGTGATTAATGTTTATAACATTCTTTGAAGTCCCATCATACAGACTTCCAGCTTTGATGGGAAGGGCCACTTGAGAAATGCAGAATGTTGTAGTACTTTACAATATTTCTGTATAGATTGCTTGCTTTTAATCGCAGTTAAGCATGTATCTATTTAGTTCTTGTGGCTGAATTTATTTTAATACCTCTGAATGCAGAACTGGCTAGGCAGCTGCATCTTAAATGACCTGCTTCTCCAAAGGAGAATGGAACTTTGTTCCACATGAAGCAGTTTTTCAGATGTGAAGGTAACAGACACTGCTAGACCAGAACTGAACTGAACTTGGAGCCTGTGAAGAAGAACCAGGCTGTGTGCCCTTTCAACAGAGAAGACAACACCATAGGCATGTACCTTTGGTGTGGAAGGCTCCTTGCAAGGCTATGTGTAACATGAGTGACCCCATGTTTGTCAAGTAGTTTTTGACAACAGAGCTTTTTTAAAGCACCAACCACCCAGAAAATTTCAGCAGATTGATCAGTTTTGGGCTGTTTGCTTACATTTGTCCTCTGGCAGCACCCACCTACAGTGCCATGAGCTGACAGTTTTTAGAGCTCATCCTTAGAAAGTTGCTCAGCGATCCCATGTGAAACCATAGCAGCATGCATCTCTGGAGTACATCACATCTACCACTAGGAGAGATGTGGTTTGGCTGGTAGACTGAATAATTAGGAGTTTTGGAAGATGGGACTCAAACACATTTTACTCTCAACCAACAGCCATGATGAAAACATTAGTCTTTGAATATTAGAGGTCAGTTGTATGTACTCAGGAATCATGTGCCTGTATTTAGAAACCATGATAAGCCTGAAATGCTTACTACTTACAAATCTGAACTGCTAGGAGATTTTCCTGAGCAAGCAGGAAATGAGTAACTGATGTTTTTCTTCTTTAAAATGACAGATATATTTATACATTTTACAATCATTTATTTCCTGTATGTATCATATGCCCCATCCGAATCACAAGCCTCATCAATAAAAGAACAATCTCAGTATTTACTAGATGTGCTTTAGGTAGCTGAGTAAAAATTTTACCTTTTTGTCTAAACCAGAAGTTTCCTGTATATGACAAGAATATACATGTTGTCAGCCTTACTTTTGCAAAGAACCATGGAAAACTTCAGCAGTACAGTAAAAGGACCCACGGTGTTTAAAAATGCTGAAGAAGTGTTCCTTGATACAGCTGTATTTACACTAGAAGCAGGACCTAAAAGACTTACTTCACCCAAAAAAGTCAAGCATGCCTCTCTCCTTCTGGCAAGCAAGTCTTAAGTTAATACAATTTCCTTATGTTGAACTTGAAGTATCTTCAGTAGGCCTTCTGGTGCTACTCTGGATGGGACTGCAGCCTTTGGCTGTCTGTGCAGGCAGTGGTATTTACCTGTCTCCCCAGTAAACCAAAGTTTCATCTTTTTCAAAAGCCAACAGCAAAATAAATGTTTCAAATGAAACCTTAGTTCAGTTAGGACTGCTCAAAGGTAGCATTCCCTGGCTGTGTACAAAGGAGGAAGGTAGATAGAGTGGTGGAAACAGAAGTGTGGATTTGGGGGAAGAGAAACCCTTTCTTTGAACAGTGAAAAACGATTAGTAGCTAAGCCTTAGCATGCAGCACAGGGCTTATTTAGTCTGTGCTGTATATTTTATTGGAATAGCCACGTTGGAGGGATGTTATTTTTTGTTGTTGTTTTACCTAATGGCTGTAGTTGTGAAAGCACTAATTTGCACATGTGGTATTGAACCTATAATTTTGACAGACCTGTCTCCATGTTAAAGGGATTGTGCTGGTTTAACTGTGGAATTAAAACAGCAGAGGTGCAAAGCCAAAGTGAGGAGTTTATTCCATTCCTCATAGCATGCATATATATATGTGTGTTTTTCATTAAGAGTAAACAACTCCAGTATAATAACATAGTAGACTAATTAGAGTATAGCTTGATAATCACTGCTGCTTTCAGACTGAGAACCACTGAAGGGGTGGGGGAAGAATTGTTCTGGTACGTATAAGCATAACTGTCACGCTTTAGTCAGTCCAAATTGTCAAGTTTTTCTTCTCTCAAATTCACCATTTAATCACAAATATGTAAAGTATGACAAATATGCTCCTTACATTACATACCAAAGTACCCCAGTTGAAAGCTCCCACCTACCTGATGCTTTCTAAAGCAACCTTCCCAATATTTCCCCAATAGAACAAAAAAAATTCTCAACAAGAACCACAGTGATGAACAGAACAGAAACACTAGAGCTATGCTGAATACAAATTGCAGACACATCTACTCTGAGCTTGAATTGAATCTATACTGCTTCTTGTGGGCAATACTGTCTGCTTCAGCCATCTGTTTTGAATGAACATGGGAATAAAAGATTTCAGTAACACCCAAAATTTCAGTTAAACAAATAATATTCTTCCCTCTTGCTGTGTTTAAATGAGATATGCTCCTAATCTCTTCAAATCCCTGGTTGAGCTGCTGACAGTAGACTACAGGCATGCCTTCAGCAGAAGCAAGATCATTCTAGCCTCACCCAGATGTACCCAGCAGTGCTGTGTTCAGCCAGATGAATGGCATGCACACAACTCCACATCCCAACAAGCCAAGTTTTGGTTTTTGCTGGCTCTCTGTTCCAGCTGTGCTAACTCCATTTCAGTGTAAGCGAACAATTCAGCAAGAAAAACCTCTACTGATACAGTCCCATTCTGTCAGTGGTTGGGGCAGTCATACTTTCATCATATCCTACGGTACATTCCTCCACCCAGACCTAAAACCCAGTACAAGCAGGGAGGGGAGCTATAGATTTGTGAGCCCTTCTCTGTCACTTCCCCAGAAAGCTGCCACTAGTAGCAGCAAGCTGCTACTTCCATCTGTCATGTCCTACACATTTTTCAATCAATGACATTGATCTGTGGCTGGCTTGGTTCATCTGCTGATCAAAAAAAAAAAAAGCTGTCAGGATCAAGGTACTGGAGTGATTGTTAATGTAATTAAATGCTTGTGGGCAGGGGGAAGGAAGCATTCACAGGGACGCTGCTGAGGGCAAAGAAGGCATTTCTAAACTGTCCTAAACAGACTTAACTGGCAGCAACAGGACATACTCAAAAATGAGGACATGGCCTGGAGGCATATCTGTTGCCATGAAAGGGGAAAACATGTAGATTACAATGCACACAGAGTGAAGTGAAGTAAAATAACCCCACTAAAATAGTATCAGCAACAAAAGGAAAAATGGCTAATCAAACAGTTAGCATCCAACAAAAACCAATCATTATTTTTCCTTCTGAAGATGTGAGGAATATAAAATGCTTCACTCCTTCCCCAACAAGTAATTGTAGGGCTTTCAGCTAAAACGCACTATTAACAGAGTGTAGTGACTACTTATCTAAGCAAGTTTCTTTATGGATACAGTCTGCTCAGTTCTCTCACATACACAGACAAAATCTCACTGAAATTATGCCAACTATTTTATCTGGCAGGCTCTGAATTTTATAAATGTACAATTCAAACGTAATACAGGAAGGTAGTGGGAATAAAAGGGAAAATATTTAAAGAATTTTTTGGAAAAAAAGAACATCAGCAACAAGTTTTCTGACAATAAAGCCTTGAATTACCTCAATACAGGTTTTTTTACTACATAAAAGATTTATGTACTTGGGTTCCCACTCATGCTGGAAGCAACATCTCAAGCTCTCTTAATACTGACTGTGGAGTGGTAGGGCACACTCAGGTCAGCAGCTCTGATCAGGTATCCCCTTCCCCACTGACTATCAAAGGAATGTAAGCACACATGTTTCTAACTTCAGTGTCTCAAATGGATGCCTGACTGGATGTGCTGAACCCAGGCCAAAGTCTGTAATAGGACTCTCATTACAGGGTAGTAAAAATATATGTATAAGCAGGGTAGTAAATATATATCTACAATTATTACTTAAGTAAATGTACATCTCCTTTATACATAGTAATTACCCTTCATGTTATGAATTTCTTCTCATCACCAATGCTACTGTCACAAGATAAATTCAACAACTAAGAGGGAAAAATAAGAGCAACTCTTGTCATTTACACATCAGCAGAGTGAGAGAGGGAGGATATACAAGAACTAAAGCTTTTATGACAAACTAAAGTAAGTTCCCTACCAAAAACAATGAATAAAAAAATTCTGAATCTACTCGTTTACCCCAAATAAAGACATAAAAGACTATCAGAAAGCTTAAGAGCAAAAGTTGCAATGAAACTTGCCTTTTACTGAGGGCCTTATCCCTCACACAGTGACATCAATGGAAAGACATCCACCCATGTCAGCCAGTGGCATGTCACATGGCAGACAACAGCCCTGTCTCCTACCTGTTTGCACAGCTTACAGCTCTCAAGGCTGTACAAAAGCAACAGACAGACGATTTCTTTATTTTTATAGCTTGAAACCAAACTTCAAGGCTGCAAAATCTCAAATATTTGCAGACTGATACAAGTTATATCACTCCCTGTCTGTGTCTCCTCTTTCAATCTGAAAACGAAGTCCAACCACCCTGCTTGTATGTAAGGAAGACCCGAGTTCCTACACGGTGCACTTTCAGTGTATAGCCATTCAAAAGCATGAAAAGACTCTCTCAGCTCTTTCTCCTTCCTTCTCAAAGTCTTTCCTTTCTGTTCAATAAGGAACCAAAAATTATATACTTTTTTTTTCATTTAATATTAGACAAGAACAAGAAGAAGTAGAAATGAAAGTAGCAACTTTGATGTGCTTAACCAGCACTTAGTTGACACTGTAATATTGAATTCAGCCTCCAACCATCTGGGATAAAGATCTCTTCAAAAGCAAAACTGAGAACTGGGGCAACAGGGAATTTCAAAGGCTCCTTTTAGAAGACAAAAAAAAAAAAAAAAAAGTCTTCCATTTTGAGTAAGAGTTTACATTATGGGTGTAGGTGTAGTCAGTCCTGTGCAATGCTAATGGGAATTCACAATGAAGCCAATCTCCCTCTATAATTAAATCCCAAGAAAGAATATTCCCAAGTGTATTTCACAGAAGTATAAAACATAGCTGTGCCTGATGTCTGCTTCTGGTTTTAAACTACTTCACTGGTGCAGCAAGATTCAGCTTATATATAGGGCAAAATTAATTGTGGAAACACCTCCTGCAAACCCAGAGATCCAGAGAAGGGAACCTACAGAACTCCTGAACTGACCGAATGTAGGTACTGGCTGTAGCTTAAGGCGTGCTGAATTTCCCTTTGGACTCCAGTGATCAGCCTGGCTATATCACCATTGATTGTAACAGAGCTTTGACAGGAACTTTGCATACAGACACAGGGAATAGACATTTATTTGCTCTGTTGCAAAATCAGGATGTACGCCCAAGATACCCCCACTCAGAAGCGGGAGATGCAGCAGAAACTACTGTGCGTAGCAGAAACTACCAACATCCTGCCAAATACCTCTGAAGAAAGCTCTCACTTGTCCTGCCAAGCCACTGGGAATTCCTGCTTTCAGTGCTAGAACTGTGCACATCTCCCATCTGCACTCTGCTCTGTCATCACTGCTTCATCTGTCACTCTTATCATATTCCTGCAACCAGAAATGCCAAACCCCAGACACCTTTGTAAGTCCTGCTCCCCAGCATCATACTGATACAGGAAGACACCTACCTAACAAGTTTAAGTAGAGTGAGAAGCAAGACAGCAAATTAACATACACATAAACCACTGCATCAAGATTAAAATCTGACTATAAAACAGACAAGTTTGCCTGTGTGCTGTGCCTCTGCCCTTTGTTACCAAGACCCTAGAAAAACTTCAGTCTGTGCAAGTCTATTTTAACACCTAAAACCTCTGAAACTAGAGAAGAATGCAAAGATAAAATAAAAGCCAAGCTCCAGTATATGAATACCATTATACACATTTTTAGCATACCAGGCAATATCCTTCCAATAAGAGCATCTAACAACCAGAAGGACTCCTCTTCATTCTTTGTAATAAGAATCAGGTATCCAGCTATGAAGTTCATGCCCTGAAACAGAAAGATGGGCTTTAAGATGCATGCATTTAAGAGTTTCTAGTTTATTTCTTTTGATTAAAGGCTAAATTACTCCACTTCTACAAAGCGGCATATTGAATAAAATCTACTAATAAAGGCCACCAGTTCAGTAAGCTGTTAAACCTGCATGACTACAGCTAACAATAATTATTAAAAAAGACCAAGGAGAAGAATTTTAGAAGAAAAAGCTTAGTAGTCTATAATATACCTTCCTTTTTTTTTTTAAATCCCTGTCCCAATGTAACTGAGAACTGCTTTCACCAACACCAAAACACAGCTGTATTAGATGTGCAGTAAAAGCACAACACACCTGCAGTAGGCAGCACAGCTGCAGAAGGAGAATGAAGAATGCCCGACACACTCTTTACTCAAAAAGCTGCAGCTTCAGCAGCTTTTACAAGCTGCTGCTGCATAACTCAAATGACTGTATGCAAATAATTTGCTTCCATAATACCTCCAGTATTCTTCATGCTAGTCAACAACTGGCCACTACAGGTCCTACCTTTCAATATGCAAAAGAAGGTAAGCACTGGGAGGCGGGGACATTGGAAGAGCTACCAGAAAATCTGTGAAGATAGTCAGGTCACGACTGGCCAAAGTCCAACTGTGCAATTTTCATAACTGCTACTCACACTCTGACTGGAGAAGTGGCTTATAGAGCACAGAGGTCATCAACTGACATTCCCTATAAACACATTGCCTTGGTCTCAGGCACTTGTTTTCTTGTATCCACCATAACACTGTTAAGTTACAGAAATATGACTGATTTACATGCACAGCAGTCCACTTCCTTAAGCTTTTTAAAGTACTTTTTTTTTTTACTCTAAAGTAAACAAACTGACCCCCATAACAACATAGCACATCAGTACAACAATAGACACCAGCTGCCTCTGAGGTGCAAGCCCTCCCTCCACCCAAGTCTTTGTAAGCTAACAGCAAATTATCTTTAAATATTTACAGACTATGAAGGCTGGTGTTGGTTACATTGCCTTCTTCTGTTTCAGCCCATTCTTTGGCCCTCTCCTTGTTGTTCTCTCTCCCTCTGAGCTGGAGTCCTCCAGCACATCTATCACCACCAGCAGCAGCACCACCACTGTCTCTGGTTATCCTGCAGCGCTGTGAATCGTGGCTGTGAGACAGACCACAGCTACCAAGAAGAACACTTCTGACAGCCTCTGGAAGCTACAACTTCCTCTCTGAACTGAGATCTCATTTTTTGCATTCAACAGACTTGACTCACCTGTCCCACCTTAGATGGCCTTGCAACACCCCCAGAATGTGGAACTATTAGGACTCTGCATCTTTTCTAATGCTTCCTTTCCAAGCCTTGAGTCATTACAGCAGTTACACAACTGGCCTGGATAGACCTTCCACAAGCTTACAAAGTGTTTAGCCTTCTAGTTAGGAAGGCACCTATTTATTTCCATGCTAACAGTTAGCTTAATCATTGCATCTACAGTGACAAGAGACTGGTATTTAACATGGCACACACAAAAACCTATTATGGAGCACACAGTCACAGGACACTGAATTTTGCTGGCTACACCAGAGTACACAACATCATACCATTGTCACAGCATGACAATGCACAGCCTAATAGACTCCCAGAGGGGAGATTTAAATGTACCACAAATGCACTAGCATTATGGAAACATCCTCTGGAGAGCCTTCAAACAGTAGAAGCTCTGCAAAGCACTTAAAGTGAAAAATGGATCCCCCCCTCCCTCCTTTTTTTGCTGTTTCACTAGCAAAAAAGGTGACTTCCTGAAACTTTGCTTGATTTACAATATGCCCTGGAAAGAAGATGTTGACCTTTGTTTATATTCTACTTATTTAGCCAGAAAAGATAACATTCATCCTGTGAGGAGACAAGAGGTGAAAAGAAATCACATAAGGCTTTCTAAATAATCTTCTCTCATCTTCACTGTTCATAATGCCAAGTCAAAATGCAAAGATTAGCCCATTAGACAGTTAATGTACTAAAGCTTTGTACTAACAATTGGACATATGTTCTGGGTAGAAGCTAGCATGGTTTAGAAGTTGTGTATGTTTGTGGGTATAACTACGTCTATATAGGAGCCTGACACTTGTAAAAGAGTATCCATTATTCTACCCCTTCTGTTATTCTTAAAATACTACAATTATATTTTAATACATAATATTGAGAATAATAAAAATGATTAATCTTTTACTCCTATTCTTCAAATAATTTTTCTATTAAAACTGGTTGGGATACATAAAAAGAAATATTTTTTGTGACTTTAGTTAAGTCCCTCTAAGTCGTCTTCTCTCAAGATTTCAATAAATATAATTAATATTTTTAACTTTGGAACAATTGTATTTACTGTACTTTCTCAATTAACAGGAGATAGAGGTTAGCACTTACATCCTTGGTGAGGATGGGGAAGAGACAGAAGAGGACTTAAGTGAACTGAAAACACAGTTTGCTTATGACAGTTCTTGCTTCTTTATGATCCTTAAAGATGACCACATTTTTCTTGACTGTCATGAATCAACTTTTATCTTCTTTGCGTTCCATAGGAAACTTTACAGCACTTGGCAGTGATGACAGGAGCTTTTTCTGAGCTGCTATCTATGCAGTATCATGTTGAATTTCAAAGAATTTTTCTTCTTATTTGCCTGTCTATAATGGGAGATGGCACCAAATAAATGGTAGCCTCCCCCAATTACATGACATGGCATGAATGCTGGTCTGTATTTTGCAAAGCGTGACAGTGAAAACAAAGGAAATTGAGATCCTGTGGTGACTCATACATAACAAGGCCCATTCTGGGAAAGACAGCAGGAAGGACAGAGGGAAAGGTAAGGTCACTTTATCTTCCTTCTCCAACACACTTGATACAAGCAGGTGTGATAAAACATTTATTTCATAGCTAATAAATGGAGCCAAACGTGATCAAGCCAGCTACAAAAAAGGCCACAGAGAAACTCACAAAGACATCTGAATTTGCCTGAAGCTATTTATTTCCATGCATTCCCCAGACCATTCTAAAAACAGAAATAGTTTGTGGATCTGCTTCTAAAAACACACATTCAAATGGACAACAAATGCTGCTGAAATGAAGCATTGTTTAAAAAACAGTCATTACATACCTGACAATATCCTACTGCTTTATTATGATGCCCATATGCTACCAACACGTTGTAGAGTACATGCTGCAAACAGGGATCAGCAGTTTTGCGGAATTTTACATTATCTGGAAATGTTCTGTTCATGTCTAGATGAAAGGGAAAGAGATCAAAATTAAGAGCAGTTCCCTTCTCCACTTACGAAACAAACTTTTACAGCTCTTCTGAAGTGCAACTGATACTTCACTATGGTTCACTGAACTAGCTTTGGTGGATGAATTTTAAGAAACAGCTCTACCTCCATTTCGGCTAAAAGGCCATCTGCATTCAAGGACAATAATCTATTCCTCCAAAAAATAATCCTATTAGTGCACAGAAATAGATTTCAAGCAGGATTAAAGAGATTCTCTGTAGACTGGACTCTCTTAATGTCTGACTGCAAAGACTTAAATGAAAGCAAACAAGACGTTTAGACTGACAGAAAAAACACATATCAAATTGATCTGGCCAAGTGGCATGAAATGAGCTGTGCCTCTAGGAAAGCATGTTCTCATAACAAACTCGATGACCTTTCAATTGACTTATTCAGTAAACTTCTACTAAACAGTCCCAAACAGCTAAAAAACAGCCCTGTTTTTGCAGCTGGTGACTTCCACTAAAATCACCTTTTGAAAGTTGTTTTTGTTTTCTGGGGTTTGGTTGGGTTTTTTTTAAGTTTCTCGGTGATGGGACCATGATAATAGTTTTTTCTTCATTGGTGCAAGATCACCAATAAGGAGAGTGATTTTTGATATCCAAGCAGCAGAGCATATCCCACATGCTTCAAGCTCAATCCTAAACCAAGGGAGGACTATGCAATCAGTAGCATTTCAAAACACTCATTTCTTCCAGACCAACCATGAGCAGTAGGACTCATCTCTCCTTACAAAGGTCTAAAAATTAGATATGCAAGTTTGAGCTAGTCACTCAAAACTCCCTTTAACTGCTGGAAAGAAACAGACATAGTTGATTTTTTGCCTGCTTCACTCCATAAAGAGGGAACCCAAGGTCACTAGTCCAGACTTGTGCATCCGATTTTAAGAAGTTTAAGTTGGGGAGAAAAATCCTATGCAGAAGTAACTTTGATGATTTTCGAGACTTATTAATACAATACAAAGAGCTGTTTTCTTTACTTTTAATAACAACAAATTGTGTTAAAAGTTAATAAATAAAATTAGTAACAGCACTACTGTACAGATATCTATGTCCTAAGACTTATCACGTCTTATCAGCCCCTTCCTGCATAAAGGAAGAAGTTTGTTACAGCTTTGACACCAAGCTGAGCTGTAAGCAACCAAGGAAGAAAGCTCCCCAAAAATCACAAGTAGTGTAATGGAAGTCACAAGTATTAAAAAACTATCACATTAATCACTAGCTCTTCCTTTTAAAATGAAAAAGTCATTAACAGAAATGGGTGGGCAGGGAAATATTTCACTTCACCTCTCATGTGACTGAAAAGAAAAACACAAGGAAAAAGACAATTTTTAAAAGGACTTGAGCAACAGCCAGTTATGGGATAAATACATTTGTTACATTTCTTCTTGGTACAAAGAGCAGCACAGTATTTGCATAATCAAAATTTGTTGTTTATTAAAGTACATGCTGGATGTTACAGAAAAGATCAATGCTGACATGTCAGTTACAGCTCTTCCCTTCAGCTACGCAGACAGGATGAGGGGGGAGTATGAGAAGTCCATCATATACAGAGCAGAGACTACTCAAGCTGAACTCATCTTTAATTTCACAACCTGAGGGAGGCCTGCACTTGAGAGAATCTATTCCAACTTGCTTTCTGATTGTAGGAAGTCTTGGCCAATTTTATGAAGGAGTTAAAACTTTTCTTTATATTTACTAACAGTATTTTAGTTTGAGGAGAAGGGATGGGGAAAAAAAAAAAAAAAAAAAGATACAAGAGCTAGAAGTCTTTACACTTAATAGAAGATAACGGGCATGGTTTCACAGGATTCCTTGTGCCAGAATACCACCCTGAGTGCACCAAGAGCAGGGGGTCCCACTTGCTCTCCATCCTCCCCTTTCTGTTACATTTACATGCTCTCCCCTTTCCTCCAGCTCTGAGGCTCCTCTGACTACAGTGTGAGGGAAGTTAACCCACTCAAGTGCACACAAACTCATGTTTTACCATACTGTGAGATGACTGCCAGAGATGACTTGAAGCAAACTGCAGCAGCAGGTGAGAGCTTTTCATTTGACTTGAACACTTACCCCCACTTTAATACCCCTGTTCCAGAGGAGATATCCAAACACCTTCTCTCACTCTATGCAGCCCACTCTTTTGACCTGCTAGCCATTAATCTACTTCATTCTTGATAGACATTAGTGTCCAAAGGAACGTAGCCTCAAACTAGTCCAGTTTGGGGGGAAAAAAAATATTCAGAATTATTTTCAAGCAGCGAAATGAATGTTAGAACTTTATACTGCTCGATAAACCCCCAAACTATGACCATCTTGTGATTGTGTGCAGATCTGCTGGCTATAACCAAACTAAGCATAGGAGCATGGGACCAGGAAGAAGACCACAGAGAAAAGCTAGCTACTCCTTTGTGGTAAATTCAGAATAAATCCCAATAGCATTTATTTTTCAAATGATCTTTCAGCACAGTGAGATGGCAGCATTATGCTGCTGTGAAACAAAACCAACAGCTTTCCTCTCCTGTTGATTTATCTCTGTGCAACAACCTTGAGAAGACCATTAGCTTTTTTCTTCCCTTCCACAGGTCTGTGGCATTTCTACCCCTCATTCAGTAATACAAACATAGGCAGAAAGCCACATTAGCCCCAGTTTCTAAAACAGACATCTATTTTGATAGATGTAACAATTGTTGATGCTGTTTCTACAGCAAAGAGATTTAAGTGTGCAGTCCAGAAAACTAATGCTTTTGTATCAGTCTTGTGCTTTTCATATCAAAGGTACTTCAAAAGTCAGATACCTACAAGTTGACCTTCTTCATCTTGCTATCTCATCCTTTCTGTTCTTACCTTCAGATCCAGGTGCTTCCAACTCCCAGACACAGTGCCCAGTAAATTACACAACATCCTCTACTCCACTTACAGTCACTCTTTTGACACTGCTACATCTGTAACTTCCATCTGCTCTGAATAGCTTCCAGGCAAGTAATATTTTTTAGCTCCACTGCAAACCTCCAGAATGATGAGGTTAGGTCATCAACTACAACTTTGAAAAATAATATACTGAAAGTGTATTTTTAATAACTGGATATTTAGGACTCACCTTCAAGCTTTTCCCTGCAACACCTGGAACTAGAAATTTTTTGGGAGGTTTGGGGTTTTTTCTTGTTTAAGTTAAGGTCAAGATTGCTATCAACTAAATCCAGCGAAACTGAGCCTGACACTCCTCACCACCAGCACAAAGTAATAGCTTGCAGCAATCAAGAGAGCAAACAGGGCTTGGATTTCTTACAAAAGAACAAGAATGCCACTGTATAAATCTGAGAAGCACCTACATAAATTCCATTCCCCTTCATCTCCAAAAGGGGATATCAGAATTGGATGAAGTGAAGAAGAGAATGACAACAAGAAAGATCACATGTATGAAATGGCTACCGTATCTAATATAAACCAAGGCAGATTATAGCTCCTTAGTTTGGAGGGAGATTCTTATGAGCAAGACATCACAAATCTGTAAAATCATGAGCAAATTAAGTTATGTGAAAAAGAGCAGCCAGAGGGATTTTCATTATTTTTTTCCCCATCCAGTGTTATTAACTACAAACATATGCATGTTACTCAGGAACTCCACAAACCACAGATAACTGGAGACTAGGAAAAACACTCTGAGGAAGTATCACTACACACTTTACTCCTCCAGTTCTTCCTTTAGCTGTTCTTGTAGACAGAAGACCAGATGAGGCAGCATTTGGGTATGACCTGATACGGCTTCTCTTACAGAGAGACAGAAAAGCTGACACTGATGTTTCCCTTGCTCTTGCAAGGTTAAACGCACTAAACTCAGGTGAAAATTCCCAACCTTCACTAACAGTATAAACCCACTTAGAGAAGTTTATTAGTGTGCTGATGGTAAAATATTCATTGTCTCCAGTGAAATGGCTATTTAACTTACTTTTTGAACCCATAAACTTCACTAAGATCCTGCAACTACTATCCACAATCAGATCTTTATGCCAGCAGTCACGCAGTATGGCATGGTATCAGGGGACTGACTGACAAATAGCAGACACAGAGTTTCACAGCACCTATAGCTCCTCCTCATGAAATAAAAGTGGAAACATGGATATCAGCTGCACATGCATGCAAAAGGACTTGCAGACAGACATACTTACTACGAAATTCAATGGCCCAGCCTAAGCAGGGGCTTACTGCAAGGAAGCTACATCAACTAACACCCCAGCCTTTCTGTAACCAGCATGTAGCCTTTGCATTAGGAGGACAGCTACATTTCATGCTGCCAACATCATTTGTCCTACCAAACTTTACTATAATAGGGCATGAACAACAAAGGGCAGTAGGAATGCATGTCCTTCTAAATCTGTACAGAAACCAAGCCATGAAAAATTCCATCAGAATTTAGAGACCTGCATTCTTTAAGCTCTTACTTTTATGTTTAGAATAAGAAGCCTGCTCTCTCCTACATTTGTCTTTACTAAGTGAAAAAAAACAAAACCAAAAAAACCCCCCAAACTAAAGTGCACCAAACTCATAGCATAAACTCAGCAATAAAGCCCACCAGTTAAGAATCATCAAGTTAAAGGGCAAACATGGTGAAAGCACTGTTCAGATCAATTGAGCTGAAAGACTTTTATTGCTATTACTAATCAGATTTTTCCTTCAAGATTAGACCACTCCTCCACACAGTCTACCTGTACTTTTTAACCTGATGATATCCCATTAAAGACACTCCCATATTGAAAATAAGTTCCAAACACACATGAAAGTTGTTTGGAGTTTCTGGGCATGTAAAAGAAACAGGACACATTTAAGCATATTTTAAATTGACTTGAAATAAAGCCTTTGGTTGGCCTTGTCCTGCTGCCCCTTCCGCTAAACAAAAAGTAAGCATGGTTGCTGTTGTTTTTAAACTGCAGCATTATCCTGGGCTAACTTTACAGCTAGATCACAGGACGAAATATGGCACAACTGCCTAAAAATTTTAGAAACTGCAGACAGGAAAAGTGAACAGCAGCAAGATTCCACATTTTTCTTTAGTTTACCATTAAAAACAACTACAGTGATGGGAAAACACCACAGGCAGAACAAAATTAACATCAGACAACAATTCACACTGAAACAACCTCTAGCTAAAGCCCCGTATAAAATCTGCACAATCAAGAGGAACATGAATTTTATTAAACAGAAAGTTACCATTCACCTTAAGTACTTTGCTCCTGTGCCTTGTGTATTCACATTATTTCTTCCTTTCTGAAGGGACATCTATCATTCTGGAGTCAAAGGTCCTCTTTTTACTTCCCCACCTCTTCCAATAAAACTCCTTCAGCCTATTCTTCTTTATCCCTTTCCTCACTTGCTTCTTGTTAGTTTTCTCTTCTGCAGTTTTCCAATCAATGCAGTAGCTCTTCCAAGACTTTATTTCCTTCATAATTCACACATGATTCTTTATCTTGTTCAATTATTTGTCCTTCCCCACAAAAATATTTTTATTTCTTGGCATAAACTGTGTGAAAAATACACCTACTGTCATGCTATCATCCTTCATCTCATTGTACAGTACTGGAAAAAAAATTGTTTGCAGCTCCCTCTTGCAGCAATTGTACCCCAACTGTTCAATCCTTCTCCAGGCCCTTTCCCAGGCTAGCTTTGGAAAGTCATCTTAGTAGCTCCCCCTGTATTCATAGTTATAGCTCTACTGTTTCTACTTCTGACCAGGATATGAGCCTGAAGATTTCTGGCTAGTCTTCATATTTATAGAAACATCAAAGTTTATGCTCCAAAATGCCTTACTAAGGCGTGTACTCCCAAAAGCCCACAGTTCTGTTGCTGATGTTGCAGGGAAAGGCAGAGAAGAAACTCGGCATAAACCAAAAAGTGTTCAGATGTTTATCCAACTAGAATAAAAATCCATAAAGCACCAACTTTAACTACCTGTCTTTCTGAAGAGGAGAAAGATGACAATTGCACCTGCCATTCTAACAGTAGAACCTCAGCATTGTGCTTGTCCAGAGCACAGCCCAACCTCTTGACTCATTAACTGGGCTATTCCGCCAATATCAGCTTCTCTACAAAAGCTCTGCTGCAGCAAGTTGAAAAGTTTCAGGACAAATATCAGTTACATCAAACTGCTACTTGGTTGTCTTCCCCTAGTGCCTCTTGAAAACACTCAGTGGGCCAGTCTAAAGACTGGTTGCCCCAATACCCTGTCACCAACACTGGCCACTGATCAAAAGTTCACAGACAGTGTGTATGAAACTGGATTAGTAAAGGAGGGTTATTTCTCCTCCTACACTTGCATTCTTTCAGGGATTTACATTTAGTGTTTAATATTTCATGCACCAGGTGAATTTCCCTATTCCTCAGTTTGTCAAATTGCTGTTTAAACCAGTTCATACTTCTGGCCTCAGGAGCACCCTCCAGTAACACAACTGCCACAATTCAGTGATACACTAAACCTGCATCATTGCAATTTCATTCAGTGTCCTTGGTTCTTATATTACAAAAATCAAATAACAATTGCTCCCCATTCACCCTCTCTACACCATTTATAATTCATATAGCTCTATCAGCAGCTTTTCCTCAGCAGTCTTTTTCCTCAGACTGAAATCCAAGCCTACTTCACCTGCCTCATACAGACACTGTACCGCATCTTTAACTATCCCTGCTGCTCTTACAGTGTCTTACTGGGACAGGAGTCAGGAGAAACAGACCCAAAGGCAGGTCTCATTGTACATAACTCTCCAGTCACTTAGGAGATGACACAGTAATGTCTTCCAGTTGTTCTCTGTTCCTTCCCAAATAATTTCTCATCTCCCTTAATGCTTTTGACCACGCAATGAACCTGGAAAGATCTATACTGGGAAAGAGCTTATGACTAATCTAATTTATATGATAATTCAGCACTTAAACCACTACTACAGAAATGTAAGTTTTCCATGACATAACTTCATCCTTAACATTTGAGGACATAGGACAGATAAACATGGATAAACAGTGTTATCAAGACAATAACCTGTTTTGATTGCTTCAACCAGCTTGTCATTTTTCTCTCCTTCAAGCAGTCTGTGGTAATACCCAGGGTTTTGTTCCATGTTGGCTTGAGCCCCACTCACAATCATCCAGATCAATGCTCGGTGTTCATTGGGGATGCCTTTCCTGATATATCTTTTCACTGCAAAACAAGAAGTTTGGTGATTTAAAAAAAAGAAATAAAATTTCCATCTGCATTTTTGTTTTGGAAATGAGCAACAGAAAGTTCAGATATCATAGAAGAACTCTTGACTAAAGATTATTAAGCTTTCTCTCCTATGCATTTCCTTCTCAGCTACATAGTATATTTTAGATTCATTACTAAGTTCTTGCCACTCAGACTCCCCATACAGATGTTCAGACTCAGGCTTTCTTAACTCCCTCATCTATTTCCTCATTAGGATTTGGAATCCTTTCCTCTTCTTCCCACCTTTCCAGACGGAGATACAAATAGCAAGTTTCTCCTTGATTTTTGTCCTTTATCATTCAGATGAGCACTGACTTTTTCTTTCCCTACATCACCAATGGCCTCTGACATGATAACCCCTTCTGTTTGCTTGGTTATGCTCTAGCATAAATAGCTGTTAACATAACCCCAGGATTTCAGCTTAGCACCTAACCAATGAAATCATGGCAGAAACTGAGAAATAGGAAGCATGTGGCTACCGTCTAAATGAGCCTCTGGAAGAACTGGACATGTGAGTGAGCAGCAGATGATTTTTCCCAGAATAACTGGGGAAGTCTTTTCATATCTAAAGTAGCTCTTATCTCCTGTATCGTATTCATCATCAGGGTGTGCTGTGAAGGTTTTTTTAAGTAGATGATTCAGTGTAAATAACTAGGATGGCAAGATTGCAGGAGGAAGCATCAGGCTAATGACAGCCAAAGCAGCTTCCTCCTGGGAATGGTATGAAAAATATTAACAGGGAGCCAAAGCTCCTCACTGGTACATAATCCTGACTCAGCATTACCCCTTCTGACTCAAAAAGACATCCAAATGTTTGAGATCCTTCTGCTTTTTCCAAAGAGAAGAAACTCACAAAGGAACCAGACAATTCTTACTAAATGAATGAGACTGTGTCAATTGAAGTATTGACTTCTCCTTCCTAAATTCTATGGGACTCACATGAGAGTGGGGATTTTTATTCTGTACACACACACAGACACATATAAAATATCATTACCAGATCTGATCTTATCCAGTCACAAAGATCTGAAACTCTAGATCAACTCTGCCTGAAGTAAAGGCCTTAAAAACAACAGAATGAATCAAGGTTTTGCAACAACTCAGCTAGCCACCTTCTAAATACATTCCACCTCATTTCAGCTGCATATCCTCTGGGAGCCAAAGCTGCTTTCCCAGTGTCAACAGAGCAATCTGTGCATCTCTGATGGGCATTCCACCCACCAAAAGTATGGTACTTTCTCTCAGAAAAACACTCCTACCCTTAACATTTGCAATAAACACCTGGTATTTAAGGTAGAGTTTTTGTTCAGCATTTCGATGAGGATTTATACTCATGGGTTAGTCTCTACTGTTCTAGCCGTAAAGTAACTACAGTCTTCTTGTAGACAGGCTGAAAATAATTTACTTGTTTCCATGGATGTTTAATAATCCCCACTTCATCTTTTTTTACAATATTTTGAACTCTAAAGCTCAGGAAATCTATAGATGGACATAGCGAATTCAGGAATGAGCATGAAGAACCAGTCTCATTTAGGTCTGCAAGAAGAGATGTTTGGATGAGCCTGTAAATGTTTCTAGAAGCAAATTTACTGGCTAAATTTCAGTATTATCATATTCTGACATATAATTCAAATGGTATTTTTTTTTATGGACCAACTGTAAATCTTGAGAGCATAGCCAGCATCCATATCCAAGAACACACATTAAACTCAAGAGAAGCAGGGACAAGCCTTTGAAACTGACACAAGGGGAAAGCAGGCCTGCAGCACAGCATATACTCATTAATTCTCAGTGTCATCGTTCTCATGGTAATAGAGAGCCAGAGGCTTGTATCACCCCAAGTGTCTATCTACCCCAGCTCCCCCACTCCCCGAAGAATGAAAAAGCCCTTTGCATGGTGCTTTTCTTCCTCACACCACTATCATACTTGTCAGGATCTGCAAACTGGCATACAGAAGCAGCAGAGTAGTTTTGAAAATAAGGAGAGTTGTGATTTAATGTCATATTCTATACACAAAATTGTATTGTTTTATACAACTATGTATCTGCTTCCTATAGGCCTTCTTCTGCATTATCCTCAGGAACAAAAAAGCCACAGCAACAGTTCACACCACAGAATATCCTCCCACTGTAACATTAAAGAAGCTTTCACAGATTAAGCCGGATTGTGCATGTGTCTCCAACCACACATCCGACTAACTGTAAAGCAAGGCCTTGATCTTAAAAGCAGCACTGCTGAATACCATCAAGCCCTGAGTATCCACATGAGGGATCACTCCTGGAACAACTACAGTGTACACAAGGCAGTCTAAGCTTTACAACATGTGCAGTAAAGAAATATCTTTATGTGAAAATTTTGTCTCTGTTCATTAATAGGAAACAGCAATATTTAAGCAAACAAAAGCAGTATTAATTCCATTACTTAAATCCACACTTTTCAGCTACTTTTTCAGTTACCAACAATTACTGCTGAATGCTGAAGAAACTAACTTGGACCCTAGAGGATAAATCCTACAGAAGAGCTGAAACCAGCATCCATCAAGGAATTGAAAGTTTTATTTCATGAATACATCACAGAATAAACAAAAGCAGATCTGGGCTGTAAGTGTTCAAGTTATAGTCGAACATGAAAACTGACTTTCTAAGATGCTCCTAACTTTCTCCAACCCATGGGCTGGAACAGAAGTGTCCATGTTATAGCCACCGTTTAGTATCATTCACCTTTCACTGTATTTTATCAGCCTCAAAGACTAGAAAACACCTTACGCTACTGTTCAGTTCTGGTTAATCCACTTACAGCCAGATTCTTTTACAAAAGGGACTTCTGGTCAGAATTACACTACTTTGAGCAATTATGTCAGTTTGTTGTAAACAAGCCAAAGTAGAAAGCTGCTTTTTGGTCCCATAAAGACAGCAGCTGAATGGAGAAAAACAAAAATTAAGAGGATCTCAGTAGTGGTGAAACAAGAGAGAGGAGGCAAGTGACCAAACAGCAACTACAAATTCAGATGTACAAAGGAAACAAGGTGAAGACAACAAGGGTAGAGGGGAAAACAAAACAGAACAAGAAAAAGGAACTGTCAGCCAAAATTCCTATGACCTGCCCTGCTGGAAGAATGCAATCCAGAACAGGATACACTGCTCAATTACAGTTGTTAAAACATAGTCTAACTACTTATCTTTACAGTAGAACCAAATTATATGCATACATACATACCACCCTGGATGCGAGGCATGTGAACATGCCACATTTCCAAACTGGAACACTAACACAAGTCATCACTTCTTCCTGTTCACTGGATCAGGAATTATGAGCTTCTCTATGTGCAAAGACAAAAGGGGTCTGGAGCTACTGAGATACCACATATATAATACCTCTCTCACATTTACTCACAACAGGACGCATTCTGAAAAGCCCCCAGCAGAACTCCAAAGAAGAGTATGGGTTTGCAGGTACAGCTATTGCATTCAGGGGGAAGTGGCAGTTTTAGCTTATAGCTGACTTGCAGAAGAGGGGAAGTTAATCAGAACCAGCAGCTACTAAGCAAAGCTTCAAAGCAATGAGGTCAGGTTCTGGAGGAGTGAAATTCAACACATCACCAGGCAGACCTTCTGGTCTCTGACTGCCTGCAAGGAAATCAAAGCACACATCTAAATAATTGCTTACATAATTCTAGGTGCATATGCCACAGGCTCCCATCTTACAGATATAAGAAGGGAAGTATTTAAAAATCAGCAATTGTACAGGTTAATCTGTTGCTCTCCTCTTCTGTGATATCAGTTTAGGATAATGCCAGAGGCTTATTGTAACAACTCTGCAGTTGTACTCAAGATTACATTTCCTCAACATTATTTATATCAGTCACTCTCCTTACATGCTACACACACACACATATATAGACTCATAGAATCATAGAATAGTTAGGGTTGGAAAGGACCTTGAGATCATCTAGTTCCAATCCACCTGCCATGGGCAGGGACACCTCACACTAAACCATGCCACCCAAGGCCTCATCCAACCTGGCCTTGAACACCACCAGGGATGGAGCATTCACAGCCTCCCTGGGCAACCCATTCCAGTGCCTCACCATCCTCACAGTAAAGAATTTCTTCCTTATATCCAATCTAAACTTCCCCTGTTTAAGTTTTAACCCATTACCCCTTGTCCTGTCACTACAGTCCCTGATGAATAGCCGCTCCCCAGCATCCTTGTAGGCCCCCTTCAGATACTGGAAGGCTGCCATGAGGTCTCCACGCAGCCTTCTCTTCTCCAGGCTGAACAGCCCCAACTTTCTCAGCCTCTCTTCATACGGAAGGAGCTCCAGTCCCCTGATCGTCCTCGTGGCCTTCCTCTGGACTTGTTCCAACATTTCCATGTCCTTTTTATGATGAGGACACCAGCACTGCACACAATACTCCAAGTGAGGTCTCACAAGAGCAGAGTAGAGAGGCAGGATCACCTCCTTCGACCTCCTGGTCACGCTCCTCTTGATGCAGCCCAGGATACGGTTGGCTTTCTGGGCTGCGAGTGCACACTGCCGGCTCATGTTCATTTTTTCCATCGACCAACACCCCCAAGTCCTTCTCTGCAGGGCTTCTCTGAATCTCTTCTCTGCCCAACCTGTAGCTGTGCCTGGGATTGCTCCGACCCAGGTGTGGGACCTTTCACTTGGCATGGTTAAGCTTCATAAGGTTGGCATCAGCCCACCTCACAAGCGTGTCAAGGTCCCTCTGGATGGCATCCCTTCCCTCCAGTGTATCAACCGAACCACACAGCTTGGTGTCATCGGCAAACTTGCTGAGGGCGCACTCAATTCCACTGTCCATGTCACCGACAAAGATGTTGAACAAGACCGGTCCCAACACCGATCCCTGAGGGACACCACTCGTTACTGGTCTCCAGCCGGACATCGAGCCATTGACCACAACTCTTTGCGTGCGGCCATCCAGCCAGTTCTTTATCCACCGAGTGGTCCACCCATCAAATTGATGTCTCTAATGATATCTATATGAGAAGGCATAGTCTACAAATCTTAGTATCCTTAGCAAAATTTAGTAATGTCAAAGATGATGTACCAGTCTGCAAGGGCTTGCTACAGCCAAGAGCCACCGCCTGCATCCACTCAGTGGATTTATGGCATGCTAGTTTTCACCAACAATAGCCTGTTAGAAATAAAACCACATTAATGGTTACTGCCATTATATGGCTAGTGGGGCAGCATGATCATCAGTGCTGAAATCTGGTGGACAAGTTGAGAATTTGGTCAAAGTTTTGGCTCTCAAATAAGACCAAAGGCATTCACACTGTTTGCATCACAGCAACATTCTGTGTCTGCAGTGCTGGAAGAGAAATGTAATGAACTCCTAGAAATTGGTAAAAGCTGCCTCTGTCACAGTTCTTGCATTTTAAGAGAAGGAGACGAATCAAAACCTGATATTTTTTTCTGAAACTAGAAGACTAAGTTTTGCAGAATCTTAAAATCCTCACTAATTCAAAAAACTGCAGTTATCACTATATTCAAACTTGCCACCCTTAGCAAAAGTTTTGGAAGAAAGAGATTAGAAGTAGCTACTTTCCGATTTGCAGCATCTGATCTCGCAGCTATAGCTCAAACCTACAATCTCTGGGATTCCTCATCATTAAAATTGACATCCATACACTAAATACACTGTTATAATACCTCACTAGTTATCATTCCATTTTTGGTGCCAAAAAAAAAAAAAAAAAATCTACCCCAAACCAACAAAACCACCAGAATTACCAATGAAAGCCTGCATCTGAAGCACAGCTCTAAGTATTCACCTGTGTAACACTTGACATACTCTACTCAACAGCCTGATTAACTTTTGCTTAGTTTTACTCACTTTCACATATTTATACAGAACTCTAACTCCAAAAGACTCCTAAAGGGAAAACAAGCTGAATAGCATCACTAAGAGCAGAGAGGAAAACTTAAACACTTATATGAAAAAATAACCCAGAGAAAGAGTGGGAGGAAACCCCCCCCACTCTTTAGTTTCATGGGACTCCCTGCCACCTTCTGACTCTCGCCATTTATTTCTCCCTGTCCCTCTTTGAAGATAAAACATTACTACAGGTTTTCTTGCTTTTGAAAGTGGCCATTAACAGTACCATCGGCATTTTATCCAGTGCTGCATTAGTGCCTACATTAAATTTTACTTTCTTCACTTTCAAAAGTTACTTAGCATCAGTTCTCAGTACACACCTTTTTTAGCTGTGGGGTGACACCATTTTAAAAAAGGAGGATATAGACAGCTGGAAAATCTCAGCAATCTGAAAAACTGTCAGAGTCAGCAACTAAGAGTCCCATGGGGTTCAAGACAGTCATACATAATCTCATGTCTCTTTAAAGAGAGCACAAAGCAGAGTACAATACAACAAACAGCTAGAAAACAGCATCTTGGAAGTGCAGTGGACATGATCTCTGCATTACAGGAGTAGTAAGATATAGCATATGCCAAAGATTACTCCTTTGTAAGCTTTAAATCAAATCAGTGATTCCCCTAACAGCAGCACGCTTGCCTACTTATTATTAAGTTTATACTACTGGTTTTCACTTGAAGACAAAAATAGTATTTAACATTCAAGGACGCAAAACCCATTTATATTGGTTCCATCATAATGGGGTTTTTTACCTATAAATAGACATATACCTCACCTTTTAAACTCTTCTGTATACTGTTATTCCCCTTTAGGAGCTTGGACCATTTTATAGCTCTTCTAGTGAGTACCACTAGATATCTGGAAAAGAATGCTTCATAGGATGCATAATCAAAGTCTTCTGGCCTTTCAAACCCATATGGATCAACACTACAAAATAAAAAAAGAGTTCTTGTTAAAATGTTTCTACATACCTACAGCTGGAAAAAAACCCCACAAAAATGCAATTATGCTTTAAGTAACTTCCAGTTGCTATTTTTCAAAGCACTCAAAACTCCTTCCTCCCAACAAAAGCCTATTTTATATGAATTTAAACATGCACTGTTCAGTCAGTTTTGTAGATTTCACTACTTTTGGAAGTAAGGAATTTTTACAGCAAAGGATCCATTGTGTGCAAAACCAACCCAAATTATGACCACACAGAATTCTGGGGGGATATTTTTTTCTCAATACATACAAACACTTTAAAAGTATGAAGGTATAGCACAGCAGCTCAAACATGGCTTGAACTCACCTTCCACACAGCTCTGCACAGGAAAATGACAACAAAAAGTACAAGCGTAAAAAGCTACAAGGGCTGTTTTCAAAAGTGGTAATTTCTGAAATTATCTTTAGGAAAGTATATGGCATGGAGAAAAAAAAACCAAATCACAAATCCTTGTGTCGATGTACCTTCTTCATACTTAGTATCAAAAATGCTTATTTTACTATCTTTAACACTATGTCAGTGTTATAGTATATTGGGCAGCACGACACTGAAGGAGCTTCAGAACTGCAAGTCTGATTCTGTTTTAGCTTGATATACAGCTAGCTCACCTTGCTAAACTAGATTTATGACAACTTCCCAGGATGCTTTACACCTGCCAATTATCACCTGAGTACAGAACACTCATCGGCTTCATAGAAGTTAAACAGGCAGAGAAGTCTATTCTCAGAAAACATTGCTAGATGGACATCAAGGCATAATTTCCAAAGAGCCACTGCCCATTTAATTCATGGAGCAGGAATCTGCCCATGGAGTGGCACTGATACAGCCCTGGGCAAACTCTGGCTCACGGGATGGTCACGGGTAGTAAAGGATGAGTCAGAACAGGAAGAATTAAATATTCAGATGTCAGATTGTTATTATCTAAGCGGCTGTTAGAAAAGTCACCTTTGTATTCATGTGCTCCTCAAGTTTGACACAAAAGCCACAGATGTGAAAAAACAGTGAAATCACCAACACAGGCTTCTCTGAGGAAATGAGTATAAAACCACCCAAAAAATCCTAACGCCTCCATGAACATACATCTCATACTTATGACCGCGACTGTACAGGCAGCAAGCGCAGATTAATTTCACGCTCAACTCCATTCCTGAGGTAGAAAGGGAAACCAGAGAGTCAGGAAGTAGAGTTGTGAGGAAGTTACCTTCCCCAACGCGCCCCCAGGCAGCGCAGGTTACCACAGCCGCCCCGCGATGCCCGCACCTCGGCAGCAGCATCGCTGTCCGGTTGCTCTCCCCTCTGGAGCCCCCTCAGCTATTTCCCGCTGGGCCAGGCCGTTACCTGCCGCCGCTGCCTCCTCGCATCCCCAAGCGTTCTGGGAGGAATACACCTCGCTGCCCCCACGTTAACCGGCTCCAAGTTCATCCTCCATCATCACAGCTCCTCTCAGCCCCAGCCCTTCGTCTGTCTCGGCAAGATACCAGCAGGGCAAAAGGCTATTTTAAGGCGCTACAAAAAAAACCCGGGATCTCTGCACAGCGCTGAGAGCCACCGCTCCTGCTGCCGGCTCGCTCCCTCCCTCAGTCCCGGTGTCGCAGATTCACAGTGAAGTTATGAAAGGCGGTAATTTTAAACGCGATCCCCCCGCCAGGAACAGTGCAGGTGGGAGCGGGCAGGCGGTCGTCGCGGGCCCCGGCTGAGGGGCTGGCGCGCCGGACCTCAGAGCTGTTAGGCACCGGACTCAGAGCAGACCCGCCACACGGGCCCGGCGCTAGCGGACTGAAGCACCGCCGCCAGCAGCCCTTACCTGTATGGCCAGTCCCGCCCGTCCTCTCGCCTCTCCATGGGCCGTCTGCGCTCGGCCTCCCCCCGGGCGGGGAGCGCGGCGCCTCGGCCGCTGAGTGACCTCTCCTCGGGCCGAGCACCGCCGCAACCAAAGCCCATACGGAGCGGCTTCTCAGTTCAACTCTCCTGGCGCCCTCCGGGGGGCGGGGGCGGCCGCCAAGTCCCGCCTCCTATGCCAGCAGCGGCCGGGCGGCGGCGACGGCGACGGCGGTGCGGCCTCGCACCCGTTGAGGCACAGTCGAATCTTCGCTCCGCTCTGCTCCGCTCCGCCGGGCGGGCGCCTCGGCAGGGGAGGGGTGTTGGTGCGATCGTGACCCCGGTTTACATTTGTGTGTTTCACGTTTATGCCACCTCTGGAGAAAAGCTTAAATATTGAGGAAAATACCTCCCTAACAAAGGGGGAGAGCGGCCACAGGTGCGGTCCTTTAAACGAAAAGGATTTCCCCCTAACCAATAAGAAGAGGTGGTTGTATTAGTATTTAAATCGTCCCCCCCATTCTTCCATTTAATTTCCTCAAATAGCTCATTAAAATCAATGCTGTGTTACACTGAAATATTACCATCCTTAGCTTCTGCTTAGTTTCCACCATAAGCTAACAATCATTTAAATATTATTTAAATAATCAATGAAAGGTTGTAAAAACCATGGAGTAATAATACCTAAAACTATACCCAAAAAAGGCTTCCTAGTTTCCATAACCCACCTCTAACACTGCTCTTTGTCTTTGGAGGTGTCAAACAAACCTCAAGACCCACACAGATTCTGCCCTACCTGACTGCCAGCAACTTAATTCGTAACACACTGCCTGACAGAAGGGAAATTATATCCCTTCTTGTCCTTTTGAATCAAGTTCTAACTTTGCACCCACCAAAGCGCGCGGAAAATTACAGCTACTGCTGGAGAAACATTATCTTGTTCAGCCAGCAAGTAAGAGTTGCTGAAGACAACAGATGGGATTTCACAAGGGAGATCAACAGTTGTTCTCTCTCAGCACACTCCTCGAGAAACCTGCCTCCTCTCTGCGGGATCAAAGGCAATCACCCACACAGAAATGTGTAAGTAGTTTGGCTCCAAAGGCAGGGAAAAAATACAGAGGTTTGTACTTGGTTTGACTGCCATCACAGGGCTGTAAACGTTCATGATTGTTCAGCAAAACATAGTATTCCTTTTTATTATGCTGTGCTTCCCCTGCAGGAGGGTGGTCCCACTCAAATTACTGTGCGGCGTCACGAACACGCTCGGGTACTGCCAGGACTGGAACTTGATTACAAACCATCCCAGGGAGAGCCGGCCGGTGCCTGTGCCAAGCTTGTGCTTTGACATCCGGCCAGCGTTGCCTTGGCGGAGCGTAGGCAGAGGCACGCTCTGCAAACAGCTCTGCCCCACTGACTTGGTCAAAGTCGCATAGAAAATCCTTGGCAGGGCTGTGATTAGAAGGAGGCGATGCTGTCCCATGGGACAGAAGAAAGAAGCTTTAGTAAGACAAAGTATGCCTTTCTCCCCTGAATCCTGAAGCTGCAGGCTTTAACAGGGTTAAACTTCACCTGACAAGGTCAGGCTCTTTGGTTTATGTTCCTTTTGAAACAGATCCATCAAACATCCTCCAAGCAGCAGATTGTTTCTGTGATTAATTAAGGGTACATCTGCAGTGCATCAAGGGTAGCCTTGTGTATACCACAGTCATTTTTACTGTCAGCAAGCCTTACGTGTTATATACAGTTTCTGTTGCTCTAACACAAGCATAATAACTGTGTGGTTCACTCAGATTTATGCCTCTTTCACACAAAGGCTCCTATGAAAAAAATTCCTGTGACTCCTGTTAGGGAAGCTACTTAGAATATTAATGGATTAATAGAAATAATTCCTTATTTTCAGAGCAATAATTGGATCCCCATATTGTGGCTGATAATATGAACCAGCCTATTGTCTGGCAATAGATAATACCTTGGTTGTCCTTCACAGGGTATCAATGCTGCTCTCTTCTGGGCAGATTATATCATGCTGCTTTTAAAGGCATTTGAAGAAACTAAAGCATAAACCCTTGAGTCTGAGAACTGCATGTCCTTGGTGGTCAGCAGAAAAGGATACTATTTACTTTTGCTCCTTTACTTCTGAGGGAGGTGGTGGCAGTGGCCGAAGGCAGGAGGAGGGTTGACTTAGGTGACGTTCAGATCAGTGAAGCACGCAGCATTCCTACCTATCAACCTGGAACAAAAGAAATTTGCCACATGTAATTTCCACACCCCCCACCACCCTGCTTTTGCATCTGAATCTTATCCCTGAAGTTTCTACATTATAGTAAACATGTTTGGTAGAAATTCCCATCCTGCTGCTGTCAAAGTGAGTCCTTAAAATAGTGACTTCTCTTTAAGGGTAGGCATTTCGATGTGTTCCCTGCAAAGGCAGATGAAGACAGCAGACAAGTGTTTCACAGGCTGATATTTTCTCAGCTTCACTTGTCTTATACCCTGCGTTTCAGGGAGCAAGGCTTCCCTACTTGTGTTTGCAGAGCAGCTATTAAGTAACAATGCCAGCTTTACAATCTTTATCAGGAATTAGTCTGGGGTGGCCTTACACTTCCCCAAGCTGTGAAATACATCCTATGAATGCTTGATGTTCTAGCAGGGCTGAAATGTGGTCCAGATCCTCACACACCATCCCAAGGCTCTTGTTACTTTTAAGCCAGAACTGGGAAAGGAGCACCAGGAGAAAACCTTTGATAATATTTGTCCGTGAAAGTATTTCCTTGTCTGTGGGGGCTGTAAGGATTCTTTATTCATCCAATGGAAGAATTATCTTTATTATTTTGTATATCATAAATGTGTCACTTTCTTGCCTGAAGTTCTCTTCACTGACTGCAGGGAGGTCAAAGAAAATTAATTATTAGAGGGAAGAAGAGTACAATAGGACCATAGGTGTGTGTGAATGTGGAAGGTGTGTGTGGATATAGTGTCCTTACTATTTTTAAGACAGCACAGGTGAGTCCGTTCATTGAGAAATAGCAGTGAGAAACACCATTCCCAGCAAAGCTGGCAGCTCTGCTTTTCCAGATCCAGATAGTAAGTTTAAAAAAATACCCCTAACCATTCACAAAATGATTAATAGCTCCTGCTTAGAAAATGTGAAAACAGCAACATTGGAGAAGAGATAAAAAAGGTAAATTCTTGCTCATGTCTGGGTGCTGTAGTATCCCAAGTAAACAATGAAATTCCCACAGTATACGTGACTTCCCTAGCTTGTGTGGTTTGTCATATAGTCACTCGTTTTTGTGTTTCTACTTAGTAAACTGTGAGACACAGGCATACCCTGTTTTGTTGGAGCTCTACTCTGCATCCACTTAGTTCGAGCTACTTTCTCATGACCTGAAAAAAAATCTGCTACTCCATACTTGTGGAAAACAGTTTAGATTAAACAGATCTGACAGTATAGAAATATTCAGTAAGAAGTGAACTTAGGGGTATATATATATATTTTAATCACTCCAAGTCTATCTTCTAACCTACGCACAATGTGTTCAAGGACTAGACAACTCATTCAGCTAACGAGGTTAAGGAATGCCACCATCACATCCAGACACCTTTTGTTCCTGTTCTACCAACTACCTACCAAATTTAGTCAACCTTCGCCTACGTATGAGGCTCTGAAGATGTAATGAAATGCTGAACTTGATCTGTATTTTGTCCCAGAAAATTGCATCAGGCTTACATAACTGTAGTCTGGAGGCCTGATTAAACCTGTTCACGTGAATTGTTTGAACAGCAGTCACTGAACTTTAGAACAGACTGCACAGCAAGGACAGAAGCATATTTGAAAAAGTTAATTTCCTCTATTCCCTGGAGGCTTCACAGCTTCACGTCTATGAAGGTTACTAGCTGGTAGGACATGTTACAAATCCACGTGTAGTCTGGGAAGTGCCAGTATTTTGATTATTCTCAGTATGACTGTGGCCCCAGGAGTCAAAGCATACTGATATGAGCAACTATAAAAAGGAGCTGTAAAGCTTGCTGCATACCACTGCAGCTGCCTGGAGAATCATTACCCATGGAAATCTCTGCAGAAAGGTTTTTGCACTCCACTGCCATCCTCCAGTTGCATCAGAAAAGAAGGCTCAAGGCTGTAAGTGGCAACACTGGAAACAGCAGTGGAAAAGAAATTATATGGTAGTGCCCTTAGTGTGAAAAACACTGCAAAATTACATGTCAAAAGTGATACAGAAAAAATACTCCAACATTATTAGGAGGAAGTCATCCTAAGACAGGGAGGAGGATGTCCTTAGAAAAAGGTCAGTAACTATCAAACCAATAACCCAATGGTGTGGAACTGAGTAAGCCAAAAGAGAGGTTCATGGTGGTTAATTACTTGATGAATCTAGTTTATGTCAGGCTACAACTCTTTAAAATGTGTTTGTTACTTCAGTGGACAAAATTAAGTATTTTCTAGATGGTTTTTCTCTGTTTTGTTTTTCCTTATCTTCTTGAATGATCAAGAGGGGTGTGATGAAAGCACTTTACATTCATGCTGATGACGTCTGCTTTCTTGACTGCATGAGTACAAGGCTTATAACTGAACTTTGAAATTTCACAGGGAGAGATGATAGACAAGATTGGAAATTATTAACTCCTTCCTCCTTCTCCCACCCCCTTTTTCTTTCTTGTCCCTGTTTGTGAAGGCTGCAAATCCAGCAGCTCCAAGATCTACTGATTGGTGATAGGATTTAACCTGGATGTTCTCTGACTGTCTGCTTTGATTTTACATTTGGTCGTAGTTGGGAAATGTGAAGGCAAACCTTCTCCTGGCCTTCAACTGCCTCTGCATTAGGACTTCTGCAAGGACCCTCATTTCAGTTGTCTCAAGCAGTTCCCTATTCCATAGAAGCAGGCAGGCTTACCATTACAGGTATTTAAATATGACCATTGTATGTAAATACATAGTGTTAGTGGTGAAGAACATTGTGTGTTTCACTTAATTGTGGCTCTGCAGTTAAGGGTTTCTCTAAAAAATATGCATTAAGGAAAAAAGTACTTAAAGTAATGACACATTTTAGTGTAAAACAAAGAAGGTACAGCTATTCATTCAGGAAGAGACATGCATTTCTCACATGGAATAAAACATGAGTTTTTCAAGACACAGATAATCTTAAGTTTCTGCAACTCAGTACTATTTCATAATGCATAGGTGCAAGGGTACTGAGTTTGAGTCAGATCAGCAAATTCCCTTTCTGTAAGTTGCCGCTGAACTCCATGAAGGTCACGTGCTCCCAGGGAGGTTGTTCTTCACAGTAGCTTTCCACATCTTTATTCCCTACACATTTTTCAAGCTCATAGGCTGAAATAAAAATAAGTTTTGTGAAAACAGAAACTTGAGTTTGATGGCAAGAGCGGCTGAAGCTTCTTTGAACTGCAAGGTTACATCAACAGCCATCTGCACAGCTATGTCTCAGTATTTACATGTCATCAAGATACTGGCTGAGGGATCATGGTTTTAAATTCATTTGAGTGGTAAGGAACTTTGATTGCAGCATTTAGGATCAAATTATTACTTCTCTCTGGCTTACTTTCTTAGCTTACAGATTATATCACATGACTAATATTGGAGGAAAAATTCAAATCTCTTTTTGTGTTAACTTGCAGATAAATGTCTCCCGAACACTGATACATTGTCAAAACTGAAAATACTAAATTTAAATTTCCTTTTTTTTTTTTTTTTTTATTTCAGGTATTGCTGACACTGGTCTTTCCTGTCTTACAGTAATCAAATTGAAGAGGAATGTGTAGCACTGAAAACGGTCAGCAACATTTTGGCATTTCATGGTTTGCTGCCGAAGTGGTTACAAAAAATAGTATGTTCTCAGGCAGCTGTTTGATTCTTTTTTTCCATTAAAGTGTAACTCACATGTCAACAATACACCACACTGTTTTTCAGCTGAGGAATTTTATTTTAGCTATGTGTGAACTTACAAAAATTGTAGAACTTAATTCGTTATTATTATGCAGGGAGCCATAGCAATAATCGTGTATGACAGTGTTGCACATTTGTATTGCTTCTGAGATAGGTACATTGTATTTATGTATTTTCATATTTCTCAACAACATATTTTTCAAGAATTTTCTTCCCAGAAACTCTGATAGTATTATTTTTATAATAATTTCCTTTTACATGGCATCTCATCACTACCAGTCCTCCATGAGCTGTTGATAAACTTTTGAACACAGTCAAATAAGCTTTATGAAAATTAGTATCTTTCCTGAGCTATACAAGGTCATTTTTCATACGGTTGCAAAAGTGCAAGTGTCTTCTTAATAGATGTTGATGGAAAATCATTGGTGGAATATTGATCATTGTCATAATCTGCATGTAAATGCAAAGCAACCCTCCAAAATACAGAAGCAATACTTAGAACTGACATTAGGTCATTACAGTTTTGCCTGATGTAGACAAAGCTTGTAGGGGCCCTGATGCTGTGCTCCATGGAGTTACAATTTAGCCCATGATATCTACATGTGATGAAACCATTTAACATTCCAAAGAATAAGTCTATAAATAATTCCCGCTGCAATCCTCTTAACTACACTGTTCTGGAAATCTCTCTCAGGTATGCGTTTTTGCATTTTGATGGCAGCATAAACGCCCTGTATAAAATTTGGTGAGCATTACAGACTTTGAGTCTTTAATGGTTCTTTGTATGCAACAGATTAGTTTGTGTAAGTGAAACAGCTTTCTGCAAAGAAAGCTCAGATTCAGTCCCACAGAAGTCACTGGGATGCAGGGGGGGAAGGGGCTGAGAGTTTGTCATGCTTCTCTTAATCATTTTCAGTTCTTTGTTTCAGCCTGTCCCAGTCCCCGGAGTTCAAATAGCCATGGCAGTCCAGGACTAGAGAGCGTACAAATCACTCAAGGAGAGGAGATGGTTCTCCTACAGTGTAAAAAAGTCTCACTCAAGCTTTCACCCAAGCACAAAAGGTGATTTCTTGCTTCATCTCTCATTCCCAACTCTGAATCCCATGGAAAACTTGGAGCCCCACAAAGCTCTACGTGAGGATGGTGAGCTGGGAGAAACCCTGCTGGGAAGCTCTAGGAGGGTCTCTGCCTGAAGGAACCAGCTGGCTCTCACAAATGTATTACATGTGGCTGTTCTGTCTCTCACATGACATTTCTTTGCTTGTGTTACAAAGAATAGAGGCTGGGAGTGATACTTTAAAGCAAGCCAAGTCTTAAATGTGAAGATACAGCCAGAGTTTTTACTTCACGTTTGAGTAGTCAGGGAAAACAAACATGAAGGAGCTGCAAGTAGAGAAAAAGCAACTTTAGCCTTCCATCCAGTAGACAAAATGCTGGTGTGTTGGACATTGCACAGAACAATAGAGTTTTCCTCCTGCACATCACAGGACCAAATGTAGTTCATGGCAAAGTTGCAAGCCTAGCATGTATATGCAAGCAGAGAATTGAATGGTCAGATACCAGGTCAGATGGACAACTTCTGAGAATTTCCTCTGTGCTTCAGAAAAAGGGACTCTTGGAAGTCCTCTTCTAGGAAGAATTCAGCCTTTCAAAGTACGCTGTTGGTATTCATCAACATGATTGTGACTTTCTGTGGAAAAAGTGGTGGCACTTCTGATTTCAGTGGCTGCTTGCTAAAGTCCTGATGTGTGGTTACTGCTAGGGATAGTTAGTGTTCACAGTGTAGTCTCTAGTAGGAAACACATACCAGATTACCAAGGTGTATTCCCCACAGCAATGATAGTGCATTGCTGGCAATATCATCCATATTCCCAGGGAGAAAGCTAAGGCTGGTCCTAGCAATTAACTTATGCTGTGACAATAAACCTCACAGTTGCTGTCAAGAGTCCTTAGAAAGGGGGCACTTGTAATGAAAAAACAAAAGACAGCTCTGATGGACTGATTCTGGGAAGAAATAACAATTAGGTAACACATAAGAATCAGTGACTGATTTTAGCTTTTGAATGGTCTGATTTTCTGCTGGAGCAACCTTCAGTATGTTTTTATAAATACATCCTCCTGTGCATAACTGGCTTTTTCAACTTGCAGTTCCCTGACAGAGCTATCTTCAGGTGTTTGGGTTCAGACTGCATTTACTAAACACTACTGAAAACCAGTGGAGTAATATCAAATAATATTTGCAGATGATTGCAAAGAGCAAAGCTGTGTATGGTGAAATGTTGGTAATAAGGAAATGGAAGATGCATATCTTGGCACTTCTGTTTTAGCACTTACCTTTACTTAAACTAAAAACCTGTGTTGACCAAATGCATCTGGGATCTCCTTCCTGGATGTATGTAGTTCAATACAGTACTTAAGTTGACGGTCTATTCTATTAAAGATGGATAAAAATAGTTTAGAACAAGGTGAGGCAAAATCTGTCTGTGATGCCTGTGAGAAGAGATGAGACAGGACACCACAGAGCATTGCTGCATTAGGGTTTTTACAGCTCTAATTTGAACATGGCTATTTTTAGAGGACCTGTTCTCCATACCAACAGCACTAATGACTGCCAGCAGAGACAAATATGTTCCTAGAGCCAGCAACATTGTGGGCAGGTCTCAGGATTTAGCTAAAGCATGTAAAGGACTGACAAAGTAGAATCTGGGAGGTTTCCACTGGCAAAATTATCCTGAGATAAATGAAGCCAATCCAAAAGCGAGTGTGTGTGGAGTACAAGGGAGGATGGCTCAGGGAGCATTAGGCTGGGCCAGTTAAACTGGGTATGGAGTTTGGCTTGAGGCCATTACCTCTTGTCCTATAGCTTCTTACTTGAGAGAAGAGACCAGCCAGATCCTTGCTCCATCCTTCTTTCAGGCAGTTGTAGAGAGCAGTAACATTCCCCTTGCACCTTCTATTCTCCAGACTAAACACTGCAGGTTCCCTCAGCTGTTCCTCATCACACTTGTGCTCCAGGCCCTTCACCAGCTTCATTGGCCTTTTCTGAACCCACTCCAGCACCTCAATGTCTTTCTTGCGGTGAGGGGCCCAGAACTGACCACAGTTAAGGTTCTAGGTGTGGCCTCACCAGTGCTGAGTACAGGGGGATAATCACTGCCCTGGCCCTGCTGGCTACTCAGTCTCTGATACAGGCCAAGATGCTGTTGTCCTTCTTGGCTGCCTGGGCACAAGCCAGCTCATGTTCAGCAGCCGTCAATCAGCACCCTCTGCTCCTTTTCAGCCGAGCAGCTTTCCAGCCACTCTTCCCTAAGCCTGGAGCGTTGCGTGGGGTTGTTGTGGCCCAAGTGCAGGACCCGGCACTTTGCTTGTTGAACCTCCTACAATGGATTGATGGCCACAACACATCGACCCAGCCTGTGCAGATCCCTCTGCAGAGCCTCCCTATCATTTAGTAGATCAACACTCCCAGCCAACTTGGTGCCACCTGCAAATTTAGCGAGGGTGCACTCGATCCCCTCATCCAGATCATCAATGAAGATATTAAACAACACTGGCCCTAACACCGACCCCTGCAGGACACCACTAGTGACTCATTGCCGACTAGATGTGATGCCATTTACCACCACTCTTTTGGGGTCTGCCATCCAGCCAGTTTCCAACCCAGCAAAGAATCCTTCTATCTAGGCCATGAGCAGCCAATTTCTCCAGGGGAATGCTGTAGCAGAAAGTGCCAAATTTGCCATATAAACCTACATTTGGCTGTCAGAGGGGCATCCTGACCTGGCCCAGAATGGCTGAGCTGGCTGCCTTTGCCAGAGCAGCTTTCCTATCACCATTTGCTATGAGCAAGCTGTTTGCTCACAGATCTACCTGCAGTGCCAAGTGATAATACTCATAAGTGATAAAGCAGCCTTGTTAAAAAAGCTTCCAAGTGGATATGGTGGCTGGGGAATACAAGTTGTATGGCAAGCAGTGAGAGGTCAGAAAGAGCACTTTAATCTATGCCCACAGCAGAAAGCCAGCCAAAGAAATCACTGTGCAGATGCTATCAGGGAATGTCAAAAGAACCTTGAAGCAAATCGTGAAGGATTTGGTTGTTGATCTCAGCAAATCCCCCTCCAGAGCTTTTCAAGTCTGGAAAATGAAAGAAAGAGGCAGATCCTACAAAATGCAGGGGCTGCAGTCTAGCAGAAGCACTTTGCTGTTGGTTTGTGCTCAGCACAGCTGAACCCACTGCAGACATGACATCAAAACCCTTTGTCCTCAAGTGGTAGAACTTTGCAGAAATCTGGGGGCACCTTTTAAAAATGACTTGTGTGGGGTAGAGAGAGCCAGTGCTCTCACTGGAGAGAAATTACCAGGGGTGCAGTCTTCCTCTTTGGCCTGCACCACCATGTCATCTAAGTGACAGCAAACCCTGGGGCTGTATTTGCAGAAGTAATCTAGGGCAGCAGTCAAATTATTTCCATCCTAAAGATATAAAAATACACTCTGTGCCAAGTGGTAATGGGGTTTTAAGATGCCAGTGCTCTGGTACTCCTAAGACCCTGCAGCAACTTCACTCTCAACTGGGCCTGGAAGCCTTGTGTGCATTGGGAAGGGCAGAAGTAAAGGCATAGAAAGTCTTGCAGCGAGGCAAGGAGGCTTAGTCAGCCAAAAATTCAATTTTTTCATCCGAAAAAAATACTGTTCATACAAAGAGAATGCCTCCAGGTTAGTGAAATATGCTAGTAAGGTATAGCTCTGCCCACAGAGCCCACAGACTGTTGTGGAGTCGGAGGCAAGCTATTAAGACCTAGAAATGAAGTAGAGTCTCTGGGTTGCTGGAAGGATTAGGTACTAAGTGCTGCTCTTTCCCAGTAACATACTCTCCTCAGCATAAATCAAGAAGTTTTCATATTTATTAACACTCAGCCTTTGCTGTGTATTTCTCCTTTCCTGGTACTGTAGGAAACCTCCATCCTTCTGCAATGCTGGAAATATTGGAGGGGATGCTGCTACGTGCTTTGCAGCAATACTGTCAACAGCTGCAGCTGCTTGTCCCTTGTGCTGACCAGGTCCCCCAGGATGCAGGAGACCCTGCCTCCATAGCCCCCAGGGCTTTTCCTGCAGCTGGGGTGGTAGCAGAAGGAAAATCCCAAGCCATCCAGGGAGAAATGGGTACTGCACTGAAGATCAGGAGGGTTTGAACCACCCCCCCCCATCCCCCACCCCCATATTTTAATTATTTGGGCACCAATTTGTGACCAAATTTGAGATTTGCAGCCAGAATGCAGTATGTGTGTGTGCCTTTGAGTAGCTGATCAAAATAGCACATTGAAAATGGGGTGGGTTTTTTTTTTGAATGGCTGTGTGTGCTTCCTGTAACAAAATTGCAATGGAGCTTCAGAATGGAAAGATTACTACCTTACTGAAAACTCTGTTTTAGGGGTTTTCCCATGCATTAATGAGCAGCTGCGTGTTGGAAAGAAATTCCTACTCATGAGGCTCTTGGGAGGGCTCAGAAATCTTTATTGAAAAATAATAAATGGAAAATTTGACCAACATAGTGAGTTCTCTGTTTCTTGGAAACACATGATTCACATTCCAGCCTCATTTTGTAGCCCTTGGACAGGACAGAAATGTAAGGGGAAGGTAGGAAAGTAGAAAGGAAGAGAAGGAAGCCAACAATAGGAAATGCATGTGTCACAGAAAGAGGTTAGTGGAGTTTCCATGTAGGCAGTCAGGGAAAAGCATGTATTCTTGTGTCTTTTAAAACTACACTGTTCAACATTCTATTTTTACTTTTGTGAAGTATTTTTGCTTTTGTGACTTGGTGAAGGAGAACAGATGAGTCTAAAACAGATATGGATTTTGAAAAACTGTTACGGAAAATATAAATTCCTAAAAACATAATTCCTAAAAGTGTGTGATGATTCAGTGGGGGCTGGGCTCAAAATACCTTACCTCCTCGGAGAATTTGGCTCATGATGACGCACGGATCAGAAACACTGCAAGTCGTTGCTTGAGTCTTAGTCTTGGACCTTGCTGTAAGACCTTTGGAGTCACAATAAACGTGAGTATCTCTTAATTCAAGTCTGTGAATTACTGAAGACCATAAAGAGGACAGGAAAATGGAAGGGTGATCATCATACACCTTTACTTTGCCTCCTGGAAGAGCAGCCTTAACGATTTTGTGCTATGGACTGTGGCTGTGAAGCGGCTAGTGAAGCTCCCCATTTCCATTACAAATAATGATACTGAATGACCAGCTGAAGCACTGATACTTCGATCTTCAGGGCAATATCCTCATGCCTAGTAAACAGCTGTTCGTGCGCACAAAATTAAGTATTCTGGGAGAGCTGTTAAGGAGGGGAAGAGTTAACTCTCAGCTGTCACCTTCAGACGTGTTTGTTTTTCAGATTCCCTTAAGGATGCAGAGCTTTTCCCCATCTTCAGCAAAGAGCCGCGTCTCCAAATGGCAAACTCGCCATCTGCAGGCCAGCAAGACAACTCACAAGGACTGAGGAACAAAAGAGCCCTACAAGCTCCAAAACACCTTGCTTATGGTGGTCTTAGGATTTCTTCTTCTTTTTTGCACCATTTAACAAAAGGAAATCACCCTTTGGGTGTTATCCCAAAGAATGTAGAGCATCCGCCTCTGGAGCTTGATCCTATCCCAGTGGATTGCTTAAAAAATGTAAAAAACCTTAGATGTGATGCTTTTTCTGCATCAGGCTGCTTCTACACTTGCTAGCTGTCTCCTCATTCCTTGTCTCAGCTGCAAGGAGAGAAGGCAGGGCTCCTGCCCTCTTCCCATCCCATACCTTAACACTCTCCCCCACTACTAGAGATCAGCCTCGGTTTCCCCCTGAAATCCAGATTTGATTGGAACATGCTGTTTCTTAGGCATTTTTTTTCCATGAGAACATGTTTTATTTTTTGAAAGATATTAAAACACGGCGTTTCAGGAAGTTTGAGCTTTCTTTGTCAGGCTGCAGGAATATTATCGGAATGCATTTTTCTATTGGAAAGAAATTTTAAGAGTAAAAGAGTTACCTTATTACAGTGGTTGTCTTGTAGTGCTCGTGAATATCAGTTGCATCCAATTGACTGTAAAAAGTCAAAACTTAAAGAAAAAGTTTAATTTTTATAATATTATTTCCATTCAGCCCTCAGAAATCCAAAGAGGAAACAGGCAACCTCAGTTTCACCTCATTTTGAATGAAAGCTATCTCATAAGCTGCTGAAAGAAAAACACATGTAGTCTAGGTCCCCCAGGAACAGAAAAGTTTGAAAGTACCACAGAGGAACCAGAGAAGCTGCAGCCCTGTAATCCATGTCCTAAATTCCATCATGCAGCACACTAATGAGAAACAGCAGAGCCTTGTTACTGCTATGCCTCCTGCCCATAATTCACTGTTCATTTGGCCTCACCAGTCCTAGCAACAGTGAGTGAGAGCTAAGTCTGTCTGCCAGGGCCTCCTCTGGATTTTATCAGTGGTTTGGTGGGGGTCTTGTCCCACCTGGACCTTCTGCTGCAAAGGGAGCTGCTCTGCTGCCATAGGGTTACAAGGAGGGCAGCCTCCAGGTGAGGGGCTGCCCAGTGAACCTGTCAAAGCTTTGGGGTCCTGTCCCTGCTGGTTGGCTTAACACGCTTTTAGAGTCCACCGGTCACAGGGCACTCAAAGAGAAATTATAATGACCTTCATGGAGTCTGTCATGGTCTCATGGCTTACAGAAGGGAAGCTGAACTGTTCTTCAGCCCCTGGGAATCATAGAGTCTTAGAATGGTTTGGGTTGCAAGGGACCTACAGGGATACCTTTCATTAGACCAACTTGCTCAAAGCCCCATCTGGCCTGACCTTGAACACTGCCAGGGAGGGGAAATGTGACCAATTATCATAGTATAGCCCCTGAGATTTGTAAACAACTGTTTTTTCATTTAAACCTGTGTTTCTAAAGGAGAAAGCATATAGGAAGACCTCATTTTGCCTTTCTATTTGCCTAGAGTTTGGCACTAGTGGTGTACACTGGAGAGCAGTGGCCACTTATTTTAAAAAGATACTTTAAAAAGTCACTGAACCAATTTTTTTATACAAAACTAAGCCTCAGCATTAGCTGGCTTGAAAGGGAGCACCTGAGGTTGCGCCTGTGCCGTGTGTCTGCTTCCACGTGAATTCTGAAGGTGAGGAACTGAAGTTAATGGAAAATAATAAACGTATTCTTTAGTCTGAGTTTTCACATTGCCTGCAAACTTCAGGTGGGCTCTTGGTTGCTGTCAGATAGGTGGTACATCCGTATACATGTACATACTGCAACACTTATACATATATGCAAATATACACATATACAAAGACAGGCACCAAAGTGAGGAGAAAAGTCATTCTTTCCCATTAGGGAGACGGAGAAGCAAGGCGTAGAAAGAAGCTGATTCTTTTGACATCAGAACGACTTACTGTATTAGGGGTGAGAATCAAGACTTACCTGTATTTTCATTATATTTTCTTAGGAACAGCTTATGCTTAAGTGCTTGTTTCCATGTGGTACTTATATAAGTCTGTTTCTTCTAATTCTTAGTGAGATCCAGATTCATACTTGCTTCTGCAGGGGTTTGTGCTCCCAAAAGCTTTACATACACCTTTTGTGACTTTTTCAAACATGAGTTGTAAGAACCGGTGAAGAGAAACACCATAGAAACATCAGAAGTCCCCAAGCAACTGCTAGCATCCATTTGGGTATTAACAGGGGAGTTGCAACTCAGCTAAATATGCATCTGAAAACACGTTGCATATGTATGGGGCTGCTCTGATAATCTGTGTGCTCATGTGGGTTCTCTCTCCGCTGCACTTCTCCCGTTCTGTGGCCATTCACCCCATATCACCTAGAGAATTAACTGAAAGAGGTAAAAGGGAGGTGAGGATTGCTGATGGTTTTGAAAGAAGAGTCAGTCAATGCTGTTTTCCTTAAAGGTTTTATAGGAAGGGGTAGCTGCCAGAGGCCTTTCTGCACCTCTGATGCACTGATGCGGTCACCAGGTAACTGGCTTCTCCTGCCAGCCTTGAATCACAGATAGCAAAACCTGATCCAGCTCTGCCGCGGCACCAGGTTCGTTTCAGGTGAGCATTTAGTCACTCCCATTGTCAAGCGAAAACAAGATAGGCAGTCATGTCAGATCATGCAGCCCTGGCCGGCCATCGCCTCCCTATGGGCAGCATGGGAGGAGGAGGTTATTTCCACCAACCTGCTCTTTAGCCCGTCACTGCTCCTATTCCAGTGGCCGAAGTCATCTGCCTGGCACTCAGCCTGCTCTTTGCCTGGGTCTGGGGAGCCAGCAAGGACAGGGTAACAGGGAGCAAGCTGCAGAAAATGCATCTTGTCGTACTCTTTTCAAAGCCACAACATTTGCATAATAAATGCTTCATGTTTTCTACCTATTCCCAGCTGTCCCATGAAACTCAGCATGTGTCAGCTCCCTTGGGCACAAGGAAAACAGCTTGCATACTGATGAGATACTTACAGGCGCTGTTTGTCTTTGTTTCTCATGCTCCTTCCTTGATAATGACAGGATGATTACAAGATCGTTATTTTGTATGCTTTTATTATTTTCATCTTCTCAGCACAGAATACTCAGTGGTACAAACAAGTAACTCATCTAAGAAGGAAAACAGTTTTATTAAGAAATCAGTAATGTATGACAATGGTACAGACTTTCTTGTTACATGATGGGTGTAATTTAAATGAGTTAATAAAGAAGATGTCTTTTGAGGATTTTTTTTTGCCTCTGATAAGTTTCCTGGAGCCTGGAGACAGTTAGAGCTGAGGTACATTTGATGGGACCTTATTTGGCTGCTCAGATAACCACTGCCCGCACTGTTCCCATTCTTTTGAAGAATGAAAGATCTCAGTAACCAGGATTTGCAATCCAGAGCTGCCTTTAGGTAGTCCATTGTATTGGTATGAATCCCAAGGGACACAAGAATTTTGCTCTGATGGTGCAACTTGACTAAACACAGTTGTTTCTTGGTAAGGATGGGCTGGCTTTACAGTGTCCAAGGGGTTGCTTTCTTTGATTCCTTCCAGAAGCCTTGGGGAGTGATGGGAAGGACTTATCTTCTTTTTAGGCTCATCTCAACCATACCAAAACTCTCCCACCACCCTGCAAGGACTGGCTTAGCAGCTGCCATGGTGCAGACCAAAAAGGTGTGTGGTCTGCAGAAAGTGATTGCAATTTCTTGCGGTAAAAGCAACCTGCACTGGCTGCATTCACTCAGGCAGCTGACAGGTTCTTGCACACCAAGTCTTTATTCACAGCCTTTTTTTGTAGATGCAGGAGCAAGCAGGTGCCTGTGAAACTCTCAGAAATCTGGGTCGATTCTTTTAGAAGGGGGTTTGGCTGCCTAAAGAAGCAGCTTATGAAAGAAACTTGATTTTCAGAGAGCAAGTGCTGAGCACTGCTCCCAAAAATCAGATCCTTCAATAAGATGCTCCATGTTGGATATTCAGAGGCACTTGCCATTTTTTAAAATACATGTGCTAAGAGCTCTTTGGTGGCTTTTTGAGGACAACCACTTCATAGATTTCTATGGCTTTATTTTCTCAGGAAATTTTCCCCCTGGCAGTACACTTCTGCTGTTGCATGACACGCATCGCTGAAAGCCTGCTGTAGCGCTTGATTGCCAAGTGAAAATCCCACCATCGTACAAAGTTGTTCTTGCACCTGCAGCTCAGCAGAGTACAAGCGACTGAAGGCACATTAAGGACAAAGCAAGTACAGTAACAGGAGGTGTGTAGCAATTCCCAAAGCTGTTTCACATCCTTCAAGGTTGTAAGAGGTAAAAAACTGACCTGCTGATTCTTTGGCTATTCAGTGTACAAAAATAATTTTTAGTTGGCAGGAAAGCAGATACCCAGCACGATATTTTTCCTATGTTGAAAGTTCTCATCAAGGACTGAAAAATGTTTCACTCTATAAAAAGATGCTTGTGGAAATGTAAAGGAGAAATAAAGCATAGAGGACATGATGCATTTTGGAAACCATATAGTGAATGAAATAGTCAAAGCTGTTTCTGCTAAGAGCGGATAATACCCTTGTGCTTATTTCTCAGCTAACAGACTTGCTTAATGTTCCAGAGAACCCCCTCCCCATAAAATCCATAAGGATCCCCAGTTATCACTTGGGTGGTTTCTCTGGTTACACAGACAAACGCCTTTTGGGCAGTGTGTAGTCCTTACCAGCACGGGAATAAGAGAAGAAATTCCCACCGCTACTCCCACTTTTCCTCTCTTTTCATCACTGCTTGCTTGCAGCCCGCTTTACAAATTCGACCATTAGGTGGAGCGTTTCCACCGTCAGCAGCCCAGAGATTTCCACTGTGGCACCTCGAGGCTGGGAGGGATGCTTTACCCGGGTGCTGAATAATCCCTGTGTGCTGGGATTGCTGGCTGCAGGTGGAAATGAAAAAGCTAAAATGAGGGGGGAGGGAAGGGGGGGAAAGGGAATGCATTATGCATTTTAATATGAAGTCTTTTCTATTCTCTACAGTGCTTTCTTCAATTACCAGCTCCATTGACATCCAAGAAAGTACAATGGGGAAAACCTGAGACAAATCATGCAACTTAAGGTCTTTTTTGTCATGCACGATGCACTAAAGGTCGTATGAGAAACAACAGTAGAAGATGCTGATAAATTATAAAGTTTTTTTGCAGTTCAGAGCCGGAAGTGTGCATTCATTATTTTTTTGTTTCATTTGAACAGTTTGGAATCAGCACTACCGGGACAACTGTTTCTTCCAGGTTTTGACCTTTGGAGACAAGTACTGAAATCTCCTAGCTTTGATGTGGACCGGTTGTGCCTCATGGTACAGCACTGGCCCCGAGTTCTTCCACTGGCTAAACCTTCTCAGGACTTGGGCTCTTTTTGCTGCGAGTAGCTATGCTTTATATGGCCTCTTTCTTTTAAAAAATGAAAAATCAGTTTCATGAAGACAACACTCATCCAGCATGACTTAGCAACCCTTTATGAGCTGGGGGGGGGGGGGGGGGGGGGGGGGAGCTCTTTCTTTTCCTGGAGGGATTAATTGTGTTAACTCCTGAAATGAAGTGATTTCCTTAAGTGAGGCACTACCCTTAGGGATGCATTTATTGCAAATGTCTGTCATGTTTTAAGTGCACTTCAGGGAGAAATGGTCAGTTGAGTTGGATGCATGATTTATGTCTTACCAGCAGAGATTAAGGCATGCAGCAACTTAAAAGTTAACCCCCACAATGCGAGTCCACCTGACCTGTCCTGAACACAGGGTGCTGCGTCTTCAGTTTCCTAGTGCTGTATCTCTGTGGAAAGAAGCAGTCATTGCAGGTGTAAACTGGAAGAGTTGGGGGCCTCCTGTTGCCCACTGCCTAGCTGTCCGGGGGGGGTATGTGCTTAATGTCTGGTTAACTTTCTGGCAGACAGAAGAAGTCTAACTTGCTATAAGCTAGTGATCTTTCCAGGTGTAAATAAGGGGCAAAAAATCCCCCTGAAAGTTTTTTTTTAAAGATTAGAAAAAGAATAATTAAAACACCTTCTCCTGTGCTGGCAAGAGAACCATCTAATAGAGAATTTACTGTTCAAGTCTGGTGCAAACACCTTAAGTTGTAAGGACTTTTCTCAAATGGGAAATGAAATCATAGACAATAAAATGTAAATTATGATTTGGTTTAGTACAGAGTGGCCTTTATGGTTGCCAGCTTATAAAAGCTCAGTGGGTGAAATACACCTCTGTAGAAGGGTAGTCTTGTGTCTCCAATAAATCCTGTTTAGCCTCTGTTTTGAGGATTAGTGTGATACACGATTTTCATTCTGTGACCCTCTGGATTCCAAAAAGCCTAATTCTTGGCATGTTGTGAAGGAAACAAAAAAATCAAAGCCTAAGCCTTTCCAGCAGTCAGGGGACAAGATGTACGTGTCCCCTCTCCCTGCCGGCAGCGTCCCTGGCCGGACCTGCCCAGTTGTCACATATGTGGCTCGTGTGCATTATGCTGGCAAACGGGTTTGATCTCAGCTTGCTGCCAGCTTGTTCTTGTCCTCATTTGCTTGCTGGCAGTGGGTCGGGGCACTCTGCCAACCTGGGCTGGAGGAACGGCCAGCCCTCAGCTGCACAGAGTGAGGTTGTGGAGAGCGTCTTAAAAATCAACAGGAAGCCAGTGCCATAGGGGAGCGGGACCTTGCTTGTATAAACCCTTTCTCTTTCTGGACAGCTCTCTGATTTTCTTGAAAGCAGGTCCTTATGATATGGCTTTAGGGTTCCTCAGCAGTAAGTTTTAACCTAAATGCATGGTTACAATGCGAAGCTAAATTGGTGTATGGGAGCGTGGTGCTGTAAGACTTCTCTGTCTGTCACAGCTCTGCTATAACTCCCAAGGCAGCAACCCTGTCTTCACTTCTCCAGAACAAAATTTGTCACACACAAACTTTGCACAGAAGCCACTTTTACTGTAAACACAAAAAATCATATCCCATTAGTAGGATTCAGTGACACTCTCTGCTTCTTAATGCTCCGTTTCACATTGTGTTGTAAAATAAACACTTTGTAAGACTTTTAATGTAAGCAGCAGCACCTGCCTCATGTCTGTGTACCCCATGATTTGAAGTGGGACAGATGTCCCAGGAAAAGCTGAATTGCCCTGGCAAGGTGTTGCGTCTTTCTGGCTTACATTGTCCTCAGGAGAGGTCCTCAGGGCCTTTCAGCGTTGAGCTTTTCTGAGCTCATACACTTGTTGCATGTTCATCTGCAGTAATTAAGAACCCCTTGAAATGGCATATCTTTAAAATAATAACACGTACAGTGTATGGCCAAAGTGCAAATAGCTTAAGAGGAGGTTAAACCACTATTTTTTTCCAATATTAATATTAATGAGGCTGAGCATTCGCATTCACAGAAAACCCTCTTGTAGCGTCAGCGTCCTTTAAGGATTTTTCTGCAGATAAATGAAGCATTCCCCTCCTTCCCTCATTACTTCTGTTAACAGCATCACTCAGTGCAGCAATAGATCAACAGCTCCAGTTAATCTGTGAAAAGACAGAGCTTCGAACAAGTGCTTTTTGACATAATTAAAGCTGACACTGCCTAACACCATTCCTGGAAGAAGTTCTAGTGGAGTTTCATTAGAATAAGTAAATACAAATAGAGTTCACCCTGAACAGTGGTCTTTGTTACAAACAAAACCCATTAGTTAGCATGGAGAGTCTGGAGCAGGGCTGAATTCATGCTGATCTCAAAGCCTTTCTCATATTTAATTTATAAACTGATGATTAATTCAGTGATTAGCTAATTCACTTGCAGTGATTAATTTAATTTGTGTCTTCAGGCTAATGTTTAAGAAAGGAAAAAAGCCCAGCTCAGACAGATGCACATCAATGTCCTTGTGATTAAAAAATGATAATATAATGCCCTGGAGAGTAAAGGAAAAAAGAAAGATTGAGAGTCGGTGGCACGATCAGTTGTAAGTTCTTGCCTAAGCTGTAGCCGTATTTTTAGCTGTGATGTTTAAATGTGTCAATTACTCTAATGATCAATGGTTTGAAAGATGAATCTAAGGGTCTTTCACTATAGCTTTCTGCTGTGTATTTTGGGAGTGATGTTGCTTTAGCACAGTTCTCAGTTGTTTTGCCAGCTGCCTGCAAGCTCCCCTCTGTCTCTGCAACATCTTTCTCATGCCTCTCCAAATTCTTTGATGAGAGAGCTTGGTACTTCTTAAATCCAGGCTGACTTTTTCTGTTTCCATTAAAATTTTCCTCCTCTTTTGATGCAACATGAAATGAGGATGATTTGGGGGACAAACTGGTCTCTTTCGGCAGAGTATTGCTTTTACAACGTATGCCATCACTTGGCAGTGGAGCTTGATAGCTCTTGAAGTTGCCCACAGGGCCTTCCTTTTCTGAGCCGTCATTGCTGTGCCTGTCTGACTGAGCTGAAAAGAATAGCTGGTATTTTTCTCTTCTCTCAGGCCCACTCTTTTTTTCTGGACTACCAGTTTTATACATTGTTTTTTCATCAGGTGGTGGTGGCAATTGCTTCTTCATGACTGTGGAGTTCTTTTCTTGAGGCTTCGCCAGCAAATCTGAAGATGGGGACTGGCACATCCCAGAACCTGGATCTTTGCTTTTACCTTTTACAGCAATTGCATCAGACTTTGTAAAACTTTCAGATACAGTTCGTTGTTTTTCTCCTCCTGAAGCATTTTTCTCAGACTTTGACAGTTTACTTGAAGAAGGTAACTCATGGTTCCCAGAACAGCGGTGTTTATCATCCCCTTTTACAGCCTTTGTTTCGGGTGATCTGCTGTCATCCACTGCTGGTGACTTTTGCTTTCTGTCTCCTGAAGTACTCTTGTCTTGGGATTTCACCACTTCCTTTGAAGCGGGTGACTTCTCAGGATTTAGATCTCCATCTTTTTCTTTTACAGCACTAGTACCAGACTTCTTAAAAGCTGCAGAAGGTGATGTTTGTTGCTGTTGGTTTGGAGTATATTTTTCCTGAGAATTTTTTTCCTGAGGCTTAACCAATATTTCTGATGATACTGATCGGTACTTCCTGGAAATTGGGAATTTATTCTTCTCTCTTGCAGCACTTGTATCAGGTGGCACAAGACCTTCAGGTCTTGTTCGCTGCTTGTTTCCTCCTGGAATGTTTTCCTCATGCTTTGATGATTTTCTTGAAGGAGGTAGCTGGTAGTTCCCAGAACACTGATGGTCATTATCATCTTTTACAGCCTTTGTTTCAAGTGATCTTCTATCCTCTGCTGCTGGTCTTTGCTTTCTGTCTCCTGAAGTATTCTTATCTTGGGACTTCACCACTTCCTTTGAAGAGGGTGACTTCTCAGGATTTGGATCTCTGTCTTTTCCTTTTACAGCATCAGTACCAGAATTTTTTAAACCTGCAGAAGCTGATGTTTCTTGCTGTTGGTTTGGAGTATTCTTTTCTTTAGTACTTTTTTCCTGAAGCTTGACCAATGTTTCTGATGATACTGACCTCTTAGAAACTGGGAATTTGTTCTTTTCTCTTGCAGCATTTGTATCAGGTAGCACAAGATCTTCAGGTCTCATTTGCTGCTTGTCGCCTCCTGGAATGTTTTCCTCATGCTTTGCTGATTTTCTTGAAGGAGGTGGCTGGTAGCTCCCAGAACACTGGTGCTCATTATCCTCTTCTACAACCTCTGTTTCAGGTGATCTGCTATCTTCTGCTGCAGGTGACTTTCGCTTTCTGTCTCCTGAAGAACTTCTTTCCTGAGACTTCACCCCTTCCTTTGAAGAGGGTGATTTCTCAGAATTTGGGTCTCCATTTTTTTCTTTTACAGCACTAGTACCAGACTTCTCAGAAGCTGCAGAAGCTGATGTTTGTTGCTGTTGGTTTGGAGTATTCTTTTCTTGGGTATTTTTTTCCTGAGGCTTAACCAATATTTCTGATGATACTGATCGGTACTTCCTGGAAATTGGGAACTTGCTCTTCTCTCTTGCAGCATTTGTATCAGGTGGCATAAGATCTTCAGGTCCCTTTTGCTGCTTTTCTCCTCCTGTAATATTTTCTTCCTGCTTTGCTGATTTTCTTGAAGAAGATGGCTGATGCTTTCCAGAACACTGATGCTCATTATTCTCTTTCACAGCCTTTGTTTCAGGTGATCTGCTGTCCTCTGCTGCTGGTGACTTTTTCTTTCCATCTCCTGAAGAACTTCTTTCCTGAGGCTTTAGCACTTCGTTTGGAGAAGGTGTCTGGAGCTTCTCAGAGGTATGCTTAGTCTTTTCTTCAGTGGACTTAGTTTCAGGCTTTACAAAGTCACCTGTTGACATCTGTTTCTGTGTCTCCAGATTGGGAAATTTCTTGTCTTGCTTCACCAATGGACTTGGTGATGGCATTTGATTTTTAGGATCACAGGAAATATTTCTCTCTCCTTCACAACTCTTTTCATGCTCCGTTGGCTCATTTTTCAAATTATGAGGGGTATTCTCCTCATCAGTGGTCTTACTGTTTTGCCTTGACGTATGTCTTGGTGGCATTGAATAATTCTTGAAGTTCGACTTGATGGTTTTTTGCACTGCACTGTCATTTGCATGTTTCATCGGTTCATCTGATGAGGACAGTTGGTGTTTACCATTATTGCAGCAGATGTTTTCATCTACTGTCATATCACGTTTGTGTTTCACAAAATCTCTTGAAGGTGTTAGATGCTTTAAGCTCTGCCCAGTATTTTGCATTCCTTGAATGCTATTATCATGCTTTGAGGAAGGTAAATGGGATGTTTGAGGTCTTTGAGCATTCTTCTCATTTGAAGAGTTATTATCATGATCCACTGTATCACTTGGTGTGAATACTTGTTCATCTTCAGGTTTATGCAAGACATTTCTTTCTTCTCTGTACTCTGTCTCCATCTTATCACTCTCATGCTTTATGTCATCATCTGATGACAAGAGTTTATCCTTTCTATGTTCAGAGACCTTATTTCTAACTTTCTCTTCCTTCTTTTTGTCTGAGACTGGTTCAGTTAATGAAGGAGACAGATTCTTTTCCAGCATATCGCTTTCTTGCTTTGTGGTGTCATCTGAAGTTGGTGTTCGGTTCTTCTCCAAGGTTAATAGGGGCTTTCTTGCGAGTGTGATTTTATTTTCATGTTTTCCTGGCTTCTTGGTTGAAAGTGAAAGACAGTTATCAAATCTCTCATATGTGTTTGTCTCTTCAGCTGTAGGGTTTTCATTTTCTGTGGCATGATTTATGGACATCACTGGGTTCTTAAAATCACATGTGGTTTTTTCCTCCACCTGTGTATCATTCCCGTGGTTTGCCAATTCATCTGAAGAGGGTGGTGGATGCTTCTCACAGCCGTGGCTGGCATGCTCATCTCCCACACCATCAGCTCCCTGTCTTGCCAGATCAATAGGAGGATGGGCTGGGGGATTTCCAAAAGTGTGATGGATTTTTTGTCCTGCAATCCCACTCATTGGTGTTGGTAAAAGAGTTGACGAGAGGGACTTGCATGCCTCAGAGTCAGGCCAGGGCATCTCATCTGCAGTGGTCTCTTCACGTTCAATGAAAGATTTAGATGGCTTGTGACAAGTCTCCAGGTCAGTAAAGGTACTCCTGTGCAGGGCTTGATTGTTTGCATGATTGATCATTTCATTTGATGAAGATGATTTGTCCTTCCTAAAATCTTCTTCTGCAATACAGAAATGGTGCTTCACAAGGTCATCTGCCAAAGGGCTTTGTGTGTTTTCCAAATGAGAAGAGATTTGCTCTTCTTCTGCAGCACCAGATTTCTGCTCCTTGCTCTCATTTAAGGAAAGTGTGTGTTTGATCTGATCGGCATCTGGATCTGATATGTCTCTGTGGTAATTAACAAAGTTATGTTGTGGGATATGCATTTGAAGAGGCTCTTGCTGCTTGCTTTTGGATTCATTTTGCATTTGGCTGTTGGGTGTCTTATTCTTCTCTTCCTTTTTCGTTGGGACATCACTATGATCATTGCCAGAAGTAGAGGATATTTTCTCTTCACTGTGGTATTTCACTTCCTTTTTGGCTTCCTTAGAACACCTGCCTATTAAACCTGGTGCCTCTTTTTGGACTATTGGTGGCCTTTTGCCAGAGGCTGGTGTTACAACAGTTAGCTGTTGATCCTCCATTGGAGGCTCAGCTTCACAAGATGCTTGAACTCCTGAAGAGTGAAGTGGCAGAATATTTTTCGGTGCTTTCTGCTCTGGAAATCTTTCCTGGCCTGTAAAGAAAGGATTCTTTTCTGGCTCTGTGAGCTCTGTGTCAGCTTCCTCTGAACTGTACACATACATAGTTATTTCAGGAATCTCACCTGTTTTAGTATCCTGAGGACTTGGTTCATGAGATTCTTCAGCTGTGCTAGAAGAAGGTGAGTTAGAAGGTGGGCTGTCTTCCTTAACATGTTGCACAGCACTGGTAATCCCCAGTAACGATTTATCAGGCCCAGCTAGTACATTACTGTTCTCACAGTCTAGACTACATTCAGACAAGGGCGGAACGCAGTCCGCAAGAGCTTTGTTTTCACAGGTACTAGAAGAGCTATCTAGATTAGGATTAAAATTGGGTCCTTGCTTTGTGGAATCTATTTGAGTCTCAGCACAGTCCTTTGCATCAGACATGACCCTGGGTGCCACTGGTAACTCTTCCTTGTGCTCCCTGTCCTGTGCTGCATTTGCTGGTATGTTGTTCTCATCATGCTCTCTGTCAGATCCCCCCTTTTCCTTCAGTGGTGTGTCATGACCAAAAGGCTGCTTGGCAGTGTTATTTTTCAACCAGCTCCAAGGATGGTTAATTTTGGTAGCCATGCTGAGTCTGGGCACTGGGACTGTGGAGCACACTAGGAACTGGAACTCTGGATTGTTTATATCCGTGGCTGTCACTGCTGCTGTACGCAGCACTCTGACCTCTGGCTTACGAATAGTTTTTCTGCTCGGGAAGCTTTTAGTCTTTTTCTCCCCTTTGCGCAAGAGCGATGCTTTCACCTCTGCAGCTGAGCGGAGAGTGCTTTGTTCAAACTGCTCCTTCAGTTTGGACAGGACTGAACTCTTGTTGACTATCTTTGGCAAACCATTCTTTGGCTCCTTCTTCTTCCAGCTGGGAGAATTCTCCTTGGCTTCTTTCTCTTCGGCAGCTAAGAATTTCTTCAGGATGTTCTTCACTGTGTTTTTCCCACACACGCTGCTCCACCTGGCCCTCTCGCTGAGCACTGTGTCCTCATCCTCCTCTGCTGCTTTTCCATCTCCTTTCCTTTCTCTGCTTCTGTCCAGCTTGTTACCAGCCCTGCTCACCCACAGCTTCTCCTTAATGACCAGTTTGCCAACTTCTCGTCTTTTCTTGGTGTATGGCTCGCGATTGTTGTTCAGAAACCTGGCCCGCAAAAGCTGAAATCTGGTTGGATACTGGCCTCTGTTTGCATCTGGACATGGCTGGCTGTAACTCACCTTGTTTTCTTTAACTTCTGCCCATTTTGTCCTCTTGTTGCTGAGCTGTGGATCACTGGCTGCGAGCTCGTTGACGTATAGCAGCAGACTGCTGAGAACAGCAAAGGCCCCTTGCTCTGTTGCCATCCTATCGAGCTTCTTCTTTAGCACCAAAGGGTCTACCAGCATCTTATCATCTCCACAAAAGCGTGTGCTTTTGGTGCTGTGCAAGAGAAAACACGAATGTTCTTTTCAAGTCATCAACATTGCCACTACCTCCTTATTTTGCTTTAATGGCATGCTGCTGAGCATAAGATGGAAAAAATTACATTAACTTAGAACTTCTCAAGACAGTTGTCATTAGTGGCCTGTTAAAAAACATGCAAAGTGCTTTTTAAGCTACGTGAAGTATGGTGTAGCAGGAGTGCATAGGGCTTCACATGGTCCCACATGGCACCTTCAGCTCTTTCTTTTATGTTTTGCGGGCGGTGAAAGCATTTAAAGGAGAAAGCAACACTAGCTGACCACATCTCCTCTGTGCCACTCCTCACTCATCTAGTATCACAGTGTCCTAACGTGAGGGCACCACTGAAGGTGTTTTCCTCTCCTGCTAGGTAAAGTGTAGGCAAAGATAAATACTATGAGAACACAATTAGCAGAGAAACATGGTTCTGCCTCTGGGTTATAAAAACAGACTTAAACCATTAAAAAAACATCGAGGCTGAGGAGCACAGATGTGCCACTGATAGTTTTTGCTGTTGGTACAGGTTAGAAGCCAGTTAAGTACCTCTCCAGAATTAAAAAAAACACCACAGGATTTGCATTACTTGCTTTCTGATAGCATTCAAATCCCACATCAGGACTATGCTCTTAAATCTGCTTTATGAAGGGTAGCACCACCACCACAACCCTGGCAATGTACCATGACTACAACTGCCTTTGATCTGGAGAAAGAGGACTTGTATGTTGGACCTACACTTGGCTTTGGAGAGTCAGGCCCTTGGACAGCTGGGGATTTAGGCAATGCTTTAATTAGTGTGGATCAGTTACTAAATAAAATAGTGAACTCAGCACAAAAGCTGGAGCATGAAGTCAATAACAATAGATGGGGCTAGGAGGGGAAAAAGCTAGAGGTGTCAGCTTTCTGACACCACAAAAAGCTGGAAAGTTACTCCACCATGCAGTGAAATAGCTTCACGCACAGAATGCAGCTTGCATACCAGGAGGGGATTATTTTTCATGAGCAGAAGTGGAATAAAAAATTCTTTAAATTAAGCCCACAAGTTGAAAGTGAAGAAAGGCTGCAAAGAGGGTCATCCTTCAGGGACTGTCAGCCTCAGAAGGCTGCGGAAGGCCCAGCTGTGCCCCAGCAGCTGGTACCACATGGACTCCAAAAGAAATTGGACCTGGTCCCCCACTGTGATATTATGGGGGCAAAGTGGGGGGCTGGTCCTCATAGTTAGGTCATTACATTTGGATTCCACCTGGCTACATTTCAAGTGCACATATTGAAAATTACATCCCTCAGCAGTGGCATGATGTTGCCATCTTGAATGGAAGAAGGTCTATTTATAATGACTTGGTAGATATTTTTAAAGGCCAGTAAAAGAAAAAAAGCATGACAGCTGGCCCATGTCTAATGTGACAAACAAAACTTCGTAGGTTTTGATTTGGAATAACCACATTTCAGCATAGCACAGGTGCACTCTCTCATGCGCATAATGTGGTGACATCTACCCTTTGCTTACTGAATTGACCACAGCCAGGGATGCAAGGCTCCCATGTTACACCAAGATCCCCATTTGTCACAACTATGGGGAATTTTCATAATAAAAAACCAGAATTCTGGGTATGATTGGCTAAAAATGTCCTGGTTCACTCTCCCTCCTATGGCCAGTTTGCTGATATTTTGACTGAAAGCTTGCCATGGCAGAAGGCTGCTCCTCGCCTCCATAAGAAGTGCCTGGTGTATTCAGAAATGCACGTGGTGGCCATAAACCAATGTGATTTAAGACCATCTCTAATCTCTCAGTACAGCAGTGGAACCAGATGTCCTGCTTACCTCTTCCTTACGAACTACTTTGGATGCAATAAACAGGCACTGTAAGATATGGACTAGTCCTGCTGTCAGTGAGGTCAGCGTAGCCAGACTACTATTGATTGTGCAGGGAAGAAGATAAGACCTTCTCTGCCAGGACTGATCACTGTAATTAATCACTCATGAGCTATAAAATTCAAACAGCTTCATTAAAATATATTGCTAGTTGGCTTTGCACAAGGTTTTCCTTTTCCATGTTGGAGCATTCTTGTAGGACGTCATTTGAGATGTAACTTTTGTGGGAATACTGCATGTTGCATGAATTGAGTGTTTGATCTGTATTCACCAGCAAGCAGTAGAAAATGGGCAAACAGCCATGGCATCTATTTAGGATATCTGCAGTTCTTCCAAGGTGACCTCACCTGCAAACCAGCATCATGACCATGTAAATCTGAAATGCTTTCTGTGCAAGGGCTTTGGTACAATGACACTAAAGTCTGAGACCACGACAGAAAATGTGGGTAGTGCAGAGTCTATATTGTCCCAGTGTCTGGAAAACACCTTGCTCCCCTCTCAGGGAAGGAGAGCAAAGTCAGAGGGTTTGTCAGGTTTGGGAGCATGACCACCTTTTTCAACAGGCCAAGATATCATCTCTAATATTTCTTCACCACCTTTTTCCAAGTTGCAACCTGCTGTTCTTAAATCTGTGACCTATTAGTAAAACATAGCCACCTCTGTCTCAACCACAGGCAGTCAACTCCAGCCCCACCTCCGGCTGGGAAGAGGTGGGCAGGTGCCTCCCCTGCACAGGGGAACCCCAAGCCAGCAGAAGTCTCTTCCCAGCAGTGTGAGCTAAGCCAGACAACAAGGTAGATACTTTGGCTCCTCCCTGATGCTGGGAAATGATCTAACATGGGCTTCAGACTCCTTGCCCCTCTCCTCCCTTGGAGATGCTGGTTTTCAATGTTTTAATGTGTGTGATGCTGCCTCAATGTGCTGCTGGTCTCTGGAAGTGCTGCTGCATGGTTTTCAGTGGTAGAGGAAGATCACTTGGACCTCCAGAGGAGGCAAGGCCACCTCCAAAAGTTTCCTGTCTTCTTGGCCCACGAATAATTAAGATATATAAGACAGGCAGCTTAGTTATTTATTTATAGGTTCTTCGGTGACACTTATCATAGCAGCATCAGAGTGGCAACAGCCTGATATGCTAATGGGTAGCAGTGCAACACTATCCTGCTGGCTGGCTTGTCCCAGGGAAACCTCTGCAGCAGACACCATCGTATTCCAGAGTGGAGGAGAGCCGACATGCCACGGCACAGGGAGAGGAGATGGCACTCTTCCCTAGTCCTGCCTGCACCCTCCTTCGCCAATGCACTCCTGCCTCTCCACTTTGTCAGGGGTCTGGAGGCCCCTGAGTAGTGGGAGGTGGTGGCATTTGCTAAAAACATGCAGCTCCAGGATTTTCTGGGTTATTGTCTTTGGTGTGGAGAAGGGGTGGCCCTGTCTCTTGATCCTGAATTACATGTTAAATATCCAGCTACCTCTCTGGAACAGCGCTCAGGACAGGGGCATGGGCAGGAGGAGGCAGCACTATGGAGACTCACTGTTGGTTGGTTCTGGGAAAATGGCCATGACCCAGAGCACATGAGGTGCTCCATCCCATAGACGCCCTCATCCCTGGTCATCCAGCTGCTGCTCAGCTCAGCGTGGTGTTTGGTGCAACAACCTGCCCCTAGATAAGGAAGGCAACCAAGAGCAGATCTGCTTGCTTGGACCACTGCACAGGCCTTTATAGTGTTTTTAGTGAAATGATGGCAAACACTCTGATTGCCTCAAAAGCTCAAAAAAAAGAAAAGGTGCTTTATAGGTTCAGTCTTTGGGAACCACCTTTCAAACTGTATTCTCTTATTTGTCTCTGAAACAAACCTTGGTCCTCCCAGCCTGGATAGAAGGTGAAGTGTGAACAGTTACGAACGATTTTCAGGTTGGGTTTTTTTTGTGATTATTTTTTTCTAAAGGAAGAGGAAAAGCCGAAGTACTAGAGAAAATCCTACCTTATGCAGGATATGTTCTTCTCTCTTCTCTATTGCTGACTTTATTACAGGTATGCTAGAGGCATCCTAAACTAGAAGGAATGTTTTTAGAAAGCCTTGGTATTCTCTTAAATCCAAAGCTACTGACACAAATGCTCCTTTTGGTTTAACGTATCTCCAAAGCAAACAAGAAAGCACCTTGCCAAGCTGCCAAGAGAAAACATGCTAAACCAGCAGTGTGTGAAGTAGCTCATAGTATGGAAAACCTTTTCCTACAGACATTGTCATGCAGGCTGCTATTCATAGCAACAGGTATCGCTTGCTTCTCTTTCTGCCACATAACATCCCAGTGACGATTCCAGCAATTGCTTACGTGGAAAAAGGGATAGGAAAGTACTTCTGTATTTTTAGCTATCTTTTTAAAACAGTTGAGCAGCTGGAGAAAGATAGGGAAAACCAACACCATGTAGGCAACCACTCACGGTAGGGATTAGAAAGTGCTACTTAGACCTCAGTTTCTGAAATTCTGAGCTAAAGCATAGGGTGAAACAGGAGGAACAAATTCTGTGCTCACTTCTTCTCATTTCATTGAGGATTCCAGATTTGTGCCTGTGCTTCTGCAGGGGCATCAGAATCTCCTTCGTCAGGGTCTACAGATTACTTTGTCTGCGGTGTGCAACTTTTAACTGAATCATATTTTGTTGGTTTTCTTGAAAAATAAAAAAAAAAATCAAAAAAAGAGAGAAAAAGAAAGAGAAAAAGGAAAAGAAAAAAGGAAAAGAAAAAGAGAAGTTGAAAAAATTGGAGAAAGGCAAGGTGAGGCGAGGCAAGGCAAGGAAAAGGAAAAAAGGAATAAAGGAAATAAAGGGAAAAGCAAAAGAAAGAAAAAGGAAAAAGGAAAGAGGAAAGAGGAAAGAGAAAAAAGGTAAAGCAGTTGTAACTATTTTCTTCCTGGGGTTTTTGTGGTGTTCAGACTGGTGAAACATATCGCAGCCTGACTGCTGACCTATCACAACTGCTAGAAGACCTCAGCCAAAAATTCTGATACTGATATGGCAACATAGAATCTGCTCAATCTAAAAATAAAGAGTGATGCTTAGAAAATAGTGTAAGAGTAATTTATTTACAAATATTTCAGCCAGTTATAGTTTAAAATAACTTTTGTTCTGAAGACTGAAGAAGAATAAAAGCATAATTCAGAAATTTTAGACACTCTGGTGCTCTGCTGTTCCTTGGGGGTATTTTTAGTGTTGGCTTTTCCTTTTCTGGAAGCTTCTAATGTAACAATACCTTACACCACAGTGCTGATACAGGGATCAGTGATTCATTAAAAGCTAATCCGTGAGACATTAGATTTACAAGTATCACAGCCACATTAGATTTGAGAACAAGGAGGAACACAGTGGTGAAAGGATTGTCAAATATACAGAGAATATCCCCGTAAGTAGGTACTACCATTAGTTTTGCAGGAAAGCATTAGTTCTGAAAATTAATTTTGTATGTGTAAAGGCTGGTCACAGCTGTTTAGGAAGTGGTATTATGGCAAGTTAGACTGAAATCAGTCAAAAGAGGGTTTATTTCTTTTTTTCCATTTGAGATTATCTCACTGGTTTGGACAGTACCCTTTATACTTGGAAATCCCTACATCTGTAAAAAAAAAAAAAAACAACCCACAAAACTGTAAATATAGAACCAGTCTTGAATAATTCAGCAATCTTCACTCACACACAATCTACATATAGTCTTTCAGACTAACTCTCAGCTAATCCCTTTGCTATGAACGTCAGTCAGTTATCTACAGGGTTTGATATAGTCTTTATAGAAAGAGAAAATGGCAGAAACTGCTTTACTTTTCCTCCATGGATAGTCGGTAAAGATTCTCGCCCAAGAACTCGAGCCTCTCCCTTTGGTCCAGGTCCTGGTACAAGCCTTTGGGGACCTTGCTCAGGCCATAAACCAAGCCGTACAGGCAGCCAGCGATAGACCCAGTAGCTGCGCTTTCTCCTGCAGGTTTAAGCACAATTGCAATGGTCTTTTAGTGTCACCTTCACGTACACAACCTAAACCCACGCTGCACACAGAAGGAAATATTAAGCTGCTGATGGAGCATGATGGGGGCACGTTGGGTCAGTCCCAAAGGCTTGCACCACCCCATGTCCTGTCTCTGGCAGTGCAGGTAAGGATGCCCTAGGGAAGAAAGAAATGCACCAATGCAAGCATGTGGTGATGCCTTTGTGGCATGTGCTCCTGGGAGAAGGAGCTTATTTGGTGTGGAGAAAATCCACTCCAATGAGACAGCTCTTGCAAGCAGCTGGCTGCTGTTAGGGAGAAAGGAGGGGAGAGTAGTTGCAGGGGTCCTGCTACACGGCAAACATCCTGGACTGGAGAATGTCCCTTCCTTCCTCACGGCACAGCAATGCACTGCACACACTTTAAAACATCCAGCCATGGAGAGCAGCACTGATGCTGTGTGGTGCCTGCAGGTTCATGCCTGCCGGGCTCTGCAGTGAGGGGCTGTGAGCTCTCACCGCTGTATCAGGGTGAGTGAGTGACACAGAGCTCCTGCAAAGAGCCCATGTCAGGCAGGGAGGGAGCGGGTGAGTCGGGGCTGGGGTCCTTCCCCCCACAGCTACACTGGCCCTCTCAAAAGTCCGTGCTGTTGCCAGCAAGAGAGTTATCTCTCGCAAAGCTGTAGAAGAAATAGTGTGCCTCTAAGTACAAGGTTTTATCTGCTGGGCATGGGGTGAGGGAGGGGGGTGGCAGGCACAGGGGACCCTCACCTCCGTGAAACATGGAGCGGTTGCAGAGCTCTGTCCAGTCTCCTCCACAGCCCAGCAGGGCGTCGTAGGCAATCATGGGAGCATCATGGCCTCTCCTTCCCCCCCGGCCTTCGGAGCTCCATCTCCTGTATGTCTGAGGGAGAGACGGCGGTGTCAGGATAGGGCACTGGAAATGGGGATGTGGGGCACACGGCTGTGCCAGAATGGCTTCTCCCCTGCTAGGTGGGAATAGCTCATCTCACAGGGAAAAGGCATTAGGCAGCTGTGTTGCCTGCACTGCCGCCTATGGCGTGGGATAAGCCAGCACAGCGGCTGCTACCGCAGCCTAGGTGATGCCTGAGGGGCAGGTATAAGCCAGCAGCTCAGCTAATGCACCAAGCTCTCAACAGGCCAAGAAGTTGGCTTGATTTAAGCAAGCCAAGAATGGCAAAAAGTAGATCAAGAGGGATTCCAAGTTCATACCCTAGAAATTCCCAATAATTTAAAAAACCAGGGTCTATAAGGACTTACTTTGTCAGTCCTCTTCCTGCCTCTTGGAAATATTCTCAACTCCCTTGTTTCAATTAGCCAAGCTTTATGTGGAGGGTGAAAAGTTCTGATTCAGTAATTTCTTGAGGGGATCAATTTCAGACTGTATTAATTCAAGCCCCGTTCTCTGACTTTTTCTTGCCAAGCCTTTTCCCTCCTCTTCTATGAGCTTTTGTTGAACAAAATGGAAAATAATTGATAAATATAAGAAACATTTCCTCCCCAGGAGAGGGAAGAAGAGAAAAAAACCCAGACCCACTGTAAGGTTTGCAAAAGAAAAATCAGATTTTCTTTAGAGAATTCACATTTTCCTGGCCCAGATTCTCAAATTAACTCAACATTGATAAATTTACGGTAAAAACCCCCAAATTTCCTTTAAAGGAAATAGGCAACTTTATTTCCAGAAATTTAAGTCACGTAATGATAAATGGCATTGCTGCTTGGCTGGCTCTTGGCTTCTGCAACATGTATGAAGTGTCAAAGAGTTTGCATTTCTACCTGTTCGCTTTCACCTCTGCCCTTACATACTTGGCTGTGGGTTATCTGCACATACATCAAACAGGCAGAGTTGGACTAAAGCTTCGCTCTGCTACTTCCTTTTTCTTTTTGCAATGTAGAGAATGTATGTCTTTATGCTGTTCTCTGCCACACGCAAACCTTCCAGCCTCACTGCTGCAGTTCGGATGTTAGTGGAGCAGTACTGACACACGTGTAATACCACCAAAGGCAAGAGGACTAAGCACGGAGGTGCTATTCTGGGCACACAGGCAGGCAGCTCAAGTGTCGCTCCATTTAGCCCTTCAGATCGCTGATGCTCTGCACACATCTGATGTCATCTCGCCTTGCTGAAACAGCTTTACACTACGGATAGCTGTCCTTGGGACCAAGCCTGCTAGACTTAACTGCACCAAGGCAACATTCCTCAAACTTCTCAGAAGTGCGACCTCCTTTCAAGTCCTGTGCCTCTGTGCAGCCCTGTGATGGGACACCAGCCCAGCTTCCCTGGAATGGGCAGGTGAGGATGGGTAGCTCTGAGTGCATGGATGAGGGTGTCAACACGCAGCCCCTCCTGGAGAAGGCACTGAGCTGCTGCCAAGTCCTGGAGGTAGTTCACACATTCCCTCCTTGCTGTAAACTCCTGCAGACGGTAATTACAGCTGCCTCTGACTTACTCACCCTCCAGGAGGTGACCCGCTGCTGGCTAGCACTCCCTTTCCAACCATTTTGTTTCCTTTTCTGGGTCCTTTCACAGGGCTGGGTTAAGCAACTCCACCTTAAGGGGACGAGCTCCTCAGAGTCTAACTGACCTGGATGACTTTGGTTTGGTTCCTCCCTTGTTTTGTAGCACATCGTGTCCAGCATGGGAAAGTGAGCAGGGCGAGTGATTTGTTTGCAAAAGCAAAGCTGATCCTGTCTGCCTATTCACATGTATCTAACATGTTCCAAATGTGTATCACTGAAAAAGGACTTATCCTGCATTGGCCCATCTTGTATTTAAACATTCAAAAAGGGCTAACTTGTCTGTTATCCCCACATCTGTAGTAATCTCTAAGTTTAGGATGAATACCTACTTATCCAAATGTGCTTTGCTGTTTAGCATTTTGACGTGTAATTCAGAAAGCTGTAAACACCAGGGAAGAAGACACCTTATTTCTCTTGAGTTAAGAAGGTATAACCAGAAGACATAAGCCAAAGGACAGATCATGTATGCTATAAAATACTATCCCATGCAACGTGATGAAACACCATCTCTCAAGACACTTAAAACGAGCCTGGGCACAGCCTGCCTTGGCAAAGGATTGCTTGGGGTGGCTGTCTTCTGTTCAAAGGACCACAACCAAGTCCAGCTCCCAGTACCTGGGGGATTTCTGTGGGCCACAGCTCCATCAGGCTTTAATTGGAGCTCCTGGCAAGACAGTTGCCTTTTTCACCTTCTAATAGACATGGCTCATGTTTTGTACCTGCTCTGGTCATAAACACATCTGGCCATTAAGTCTGCTGCTCTGCACTTTTTCCTCCCATTGCAGCAACCCCAGGACTGGTCCAATTGCTTTTTTATGCTAACACATACCTGAGCCAAGAATGGGAGTTGTTTTTTTCTTTCTTGAAATTTCAGGAAACAAATAAAGACTTCCTGGCAACTCTGACACTGGAAACAGTTAAAAACCCCTGTTGTGTCCCTTTGAAAATGCCTCTCCCATTTCAGAGCCTTCCTGAGTGCTTTTTGAAGTTGCGTTTACCTTTTCTCTCTCCTCTGCGTCATAGTTGTCTGGAAAAACAGGTTTGTTCTGATTTTCATTATTGATTTCTCTTTCCTCCAAATAGAACTGCCACTTGGCTTCGAAGTAAAACCAGTGCTCCTGATATTCTGGATGCAAAAGAAATTGATACAGGATTTCATCTCAGCAACATTTTCAGTTCTACTTTAATAAATTTGGAAGAAAATTACAGTATTGAATGACCTGAAAAACTAGGTATTTTGGTGTAATGCACATTAAGCAGTCATATGTACTAAATATATGTTTGACTACGGAGCGGAATACATAACTGGAAACAAAAGATGTGAATGAACAAAACATTTTCAGAATCTCATTCTATTTTTACGGTATATTAAAATTACATTAAGTTACATCAAGATCAGCTTTTTAGAGAACTTACTGAGGAACACTCCAAGGAAAAGTTAAGAGTTGACAAAAAGGGAGGAAACCCCCCCAATTCTGTGCCAATCTTTTGTATTTCTTTACTATGATTAAAGAATATCTAAAAGAGCTTACACATGCTAAATACAAATTGTCTCCTAACTCAGTTGTCAGGTGTTAATCACATAATTTCTTCAGTATTTCTGTTCTGTTTTCACAGGATTTCTGTGTGATCTTTCAGGAAAAGGCAGATAGAAAAGCCCAAAATTTCCATTGCATGTATTATAAATATGAAATATAGTTAAAAAAAAAGGGTAAATAACACATACCTCTGCTGTCTGTGCCCATAGAAATAAGCCTTTTTTTAATAACCATAGGTTTTTCTCCTCTTCCTGTTACTCTTAAAAGAGCATCTCCAATCATGTTTAACATTGTGCACGTAAATAGTATTACTAAATTCAATTCATTTTCAAGCCAGTGCTCTGGTTCAACCTTTTCATAAAGGCTTTAAAGGGTGTGTAAGTCACACTGACCTCTTAAGCACATAAACAAACACTGATCTGCAGAAATGAGGCCTGAGTGGAAACCCTGCCTGGGAAGCTAATGGGGGTAAGGAATTAGGAACCGGTGAGATGGACCAGACAGCTAGGTATGCCAAGGCGAACTAGTAATTCAGTATGGGGCTATCAGTGTACAGTTCAAAACGAAACTGAGCGTTGCTACTTTTTCCCTGTCTCTGTCCTGCTTGGTCGCTCAGTTATGTGCTGCAAGTGGCTGAGGAGCATAAACACAACCAAACCGTTTCTCTGAAGGACACAATCTGGTTTTGCTTCTTTTCTCAAAATGCCATACGGGTGATCCTCTTTGGCAATTAAGATCTTTAAAGAGGTTCAACTCCATGTAAAAAAATCCATGCTGCCTTCTGGGACCTGATACTTCCACAGTGTTGCCAGTTCCCCAGCCCCAGACAGGGATGAGCCTTCAGCCCCGTGCGCTATAGAGTCTGGGAATGCCTTCCTCTGAGTTCATGGTCTGATTTTCCCTGATTGCAATGAAGCCATTCACTAGAACAGTAAAAACAGTGGGATGTTTAGAAAAACAGCGAACGTGTGTCCTCAGCCATCAGGCCAAGGGAAGCATCTTGAAGAAAAAAGAAGTTACACGAAGAAAATGTTGGTTGATGTAAACTGCCGGTTGATGTAAACTACCGGTTGATTTTAACTACTGACACCCACTCCAGCAGCTGGTTACAAGACTGCTTTACAGGTGACCTGGCAGGTTCCTTTCTTTGCGGGGTTTGGTTTTTTTTTTAATTTCCCCCATGACTATAAATGATAAATACCTCAAAAAATAGTGCCTTCTATGCAGCATCTCAGCAAGCCAGGATGTGGGATTATTCCAATGCACAGCCTCAGAAACAGAAGGATCAAGAGGTTGCAGGAGATTTTTCTTGCATGGATGACCTGTAGCATGGCCAGAAATCCCATGCCACCAGCCCTAGTGAAGCTCTACCCCACCCCTTGAGCACAGCCCGAGACAACAGTCACATTCATGTCCGTGGGACAATCTGGCAAGTAATTGCAACTGAATGTCAGAGAGGGACATCGCGTCAAGCCCTCTGCAACTGAACACTGTGTGTTTGTTATTCACTGGGCATAATGCAGCTAAAAAAGAGTTTTCTAAAACTGGAGGACCCTGGCAGGATTTCTTTGCAGGATTTCTTCACCAGCCAAGGAGCTGAACTTTAGTGCAGGAGACTTTTCCCACTTCCAAAATAGGACAAAACTCAACAATACAGGCAAGAGCCGGAGAGCGTGCCTCAGGAGCCCCGGACGCATACCTCCATGCCGAGGGGTCCTGCCCGGGTGGAGTGACAGGGACCTGCTGCAAAGCCACTCAGAGAGGAGCTCGCTTACACTAATCCTGCACCTGCTCCTCATAGGTCTCAGCTAAAATAATCCTGGTGCACGATGAGGCATAGAGGAAAACCTGGGGTCTTTCAGAAAGGCTCCCTGGTGTGCCTCCCAGATTTTAAAGTGGCAGCTTTCCTTCCCAGGTAAACCTCCACTGCCCAGTGCTTGTGAGCAGATTTCCATTGAATTCAACCTTTCTCAACAGCCACCCCTTAACAGAAAAACCTCTTTCCTCCACGTTTTAGTGCAATGATACTTGTCTGTTCATGCAGGTTTCACCGTTACAAACACATCACTCCCTGGCAAGAAGAGACCCTTAAAAAATAAATATATTAAAAATACCTTTGCCCTGAAGATCACACATATTAGTAACATAGCAATATCAAGTTCAGTAGTTGTGTTACACTCAGTTGTTTTAAGTCAAGGATACAACAGGTTGAATCTTAAATATTTGTTCACAAAAGCAACAAGTCAAATCTGAATTTGTGGTCCAAAGTTAACACTTGGTCAGGGGGCATCTGCAGGGGATCTTTTCCTGGCAAAATGAGAAATGTCAGTGGGCTTTCTTATGGAAAATATTGGACTGTGCTAATTGATGGAAGCTGAATAATTTATATCTCAGCAGTCAGTTTGCCTAATAACCCACTAAATATAATTTCCTCCCTCCCCTTACACAGCAATCTTTGAAGACTTCCTAAAAATAAAACTGTGCATCACCATTGCTATTTCTCTTCGTATTTTTGCCACCAATATACCAGGCAATTAACAAACAGGAGAAGAGGGCACCACCTGTGAAGAGCTTACAGTCTGAGCAGAGAAAGCAGCAAAATGGAGAGACTGGGAAGTGATGTTTCTTCAGTGTCTTTCTAGCTGAACATAGCTTTAAGAAAATAGCTCTTTAGATTCAGCCATGTTACCTGCCATGTGGCGAATGGTCTTCTTGCAGTATTCCTCAGCCATTGGCACAACCTTCATCATGTCTCTTCCCCACTGCACAAGGGGTTTCCCCTGTATAGCGTATGCCACAAAGAGGGCTGTGCACAGGGAGCCTAGAAAGCCTGGAATTCATAGATAGCAATGATTATCAATGTGTAGTATGTGACTGTACACATCCCCCATAGTTTGTCCCTGTCACAGCCCACATAAATCATTAGTGGAATGCTTCATGGTTGTTGGGTAGATTAACGAATGTACATAACCTACCTCTGCTCATGGCATGTTGAGGTTCTTGGCTAACGTGTGGTGTCTGTTGGTTTACAACTTACTTTACGTAAAAGGGAGTTTCTGTTCTCAGTGGTGTAACACGACAGAAATCAAGGTAAGGGCAAAAAATAAATATGATCCAATAATGTGGTGCTGAAAATATTCTAATTGAAGTCGGGTGAAATACGTGACTTGTGCAAAGTGGTTCAGTTACAAGCTATATCAGCTTGCTTGCAGATTCATCCAGCACAAGGGATGTGGTTGTCAGATCTAACAACTGTTTCTGGCTCATTTTATTCTAAGGGGACAAGTCCATGTCTTACTTGGACAATGGCTTTTTCCCATGTCTCCTTAGAGGAAAGAAACAATTATCCAAATAAGACATGCTGTCTGCCTGCCTAGTTAGGTCAAAGTCTTCCACTTTGAACACAAATACACTCAAGATGAACTTTCTGTTGATGGGCACTCAACACTTCCATGACATCAAACACAGAGGGCCTCGCTTTTCATATTTGTTTGTGCTCTTGGCATTTTCTCAAAGACAACAAAACCAATCTGTGGAAAAGAAGGTTAAGAAAACAACTCAGTCATTTAAACAAGCCCTGGGTGAGTGAAGTATTGATGCATATACTTCTTGCGGTGCAGGAGTCCAAAAGCATTCACTTGTGCTTAGAGGTAAACATGAGCTTCACGTATGTTGCTGAAGATAAAACTTAATTGTTTTAGGAGGTTACAAATCCAGATGAGACAATCACTAATCCTTTCTGCTGTAATGCCTGCAATACTGGATCAAGCCCAAGGTACATCTAACCCAGAAAGCATCTTTCATAAAGAATAAAAACCCAGGTAGAGCAAGCTCAAAGGGTCTCACTCGAATAGACAGCATCTACCCCAACTGCCATAAAGATCCTTGAGTGCCACATTAAGTGTGAGGGTGGCAGCGGAGGGTTTAAAGGGTGATGCAAAGGGCTAGCAGGAGGCAGTGGGACAAGCCAGTGCAGAGGGTGGTAGAGATTGGGGTGTGCCCAGAAGGTTTTGGGGGGGACTGGCAATCTCCTCCTGCCCACTCCCCAGGTAGCTCACTTCCTCCTGCTCTTGCTCTGCTCTCCCTACTTGCTGCAGCCCTCACACCAGGTAAGAAAGCAAGACCCAGCTGAGGTCTCTTGCTCTGCAAATAATGCCAGTGTGGAGTGAGCCTCACTGGTTTGGCTTCTCCACTCCTCAGAGCTGCTAGCCTAGCTTATGGGCAACTTTAATTACACAGCTTGATTGTTTTTAACAGTGACAGCCCTTCTCATCCCCTTGCCTGATCCTCTTTGAAGCAAGATGTATCTGTGGACTTTGCAGCTGCCAGTAGCATCAAGGTCTGTGGCTTAACTATGCATAACACTGGGAAATATTCCTTTTGTCTGTTTGCTTCAGTCCTGACCGACATGTCAGTTGGGTTTCCTCTTTGAGTCTTTGAGTTATGAGAGTCACAACTGGCCTTTCTCTGGCACCTTTCAGTTCATGGTAGTGAAGTCCATGGTGGGCCTTCCACCCTGCTCCTTTCTGACTCCCTGATGTGCCGCTTGTCTCTTTTCCCAGCTGAAAACTCCTTCTGGATGTAATTTCTCCTCGTATGGAAGGTGTTTGACAACTTGGGTGCTCCTTGGTGCCATTTTATGGCTCTAGTAAGTCCTTACTGAGGGGGGAGACCCAGGCTGCAACCAACTTACTGCTGCTAATGCACCATGGGCTTTATTGGCTTAATGATACTTCCAGCTTTGCTTTCAATTATTTTCCTCTAATTTTATGTCATCCTGATGGTTTTTCTGACTGCTTCACAGCACTGTGTTGAACGTGCCACCGTTCATTATGCTTTTATTTGTTGCTGTTTAAAACAGACAGAATGAATACATGCTTATGTAGCATAAAATTATCTGAATGACAGACCTGAATATTCAAAACAACATTAAATTTATTTATTTGTGTTTTGTTTAGAGAATATTTCAGATTGTGTTTTGAAATAAGTGGAGTTAGATTTTCTGGGGGTTTTAAACCTTTGCCTACAGTGATTGGATAAGACAAAACCTATCAAGAGAAAAATGTTGTTATCCTTTGAACCATAAACTTGCATGATAACAGTGAGTCATCTAGATGTACGTGAACTCTAAAATTAGATCACGGCAAGTGATATGAGTACGGATTGGAAAAGACAGGTTGTGTTTGGTTGTTGGGATTTCAGGAGGGAAAACTCCAACACCTGAGGTTTTTCTCTGCATAATATACAAACAAATATATAAGCTGATAGAAGTAATATATACGTTTATACATTATCCAAAATTCAAATGGAGGCCTCGAAGTCTGCAAAGCGGAAGGGGTTTAACCAGGTGAACTCACAGGAGCCTCATTAGTCCCTGAAGAAGCAACAATCAGCCTTAGGGGCTTTGGCAGTGGATCATACCTGTAGGATGGTTATGAGTCATTCGTCCGCATTCAATGCTCACTTCAATAAGGGACTCCAACTTTTCCGGCTTCCAGTACCGCATCCCCAAACACATGGCTTTTGTGGATGCTCCAAATCCAGAACCTAAAATAAAAAGATAATGCCAAGCATTTAAAAGGAGACTAATGATACTCAAATATGCTGGTAAAATGTGAAACAAGTACATTTTATTTATTCAAGTCATGTGTGGGAACTCCTCAGGAATGGGAAATGAGTTAAAAGTTTTGAAAGTTTTTGCAAGGAATTTTGCTCCTACACGGTCATTCTGGTTTTACAGGGATATTCCAATATTCTCAGGTGCTACGAAGAGCACAGTGGGTTCAGAAAGCAGTGTGTTCTCTTGTCCACAGCACTTGCTTGACTCAAACTCTCATGCCATCTTTACTCTTTCGTGGCTGACACTGCTTCTTTTGCTTGCTCCAGATGCCAGCACTAGAAACAGAAGTTTGAGAAACAGATACACTTTTACTACGCCCTTATTTTAGTAGTCTTCATGCTGAAAGCACACAATTAAAACTCTTTGTATGACTATCACAGCTGATCTTACAATTTTAATTCATGTTTTATCCTAGAGAGCCCCACAGGTAGTTCACAAAATTGCTTCTGCTATGTACAAAAATAGTGTGTCCAAAACTAAAAGAAATTAAAGGCTATGGAGCCAACTCCTCCAAAGTCAGGCAATGTCAGAACTGAAGTTTTCCATGCAAATTGAATTTAGTGTACACACTCATTATGCTATAGCCTGCACTTACTAAGCTTGGTCTTCAGAATTTCTGCCTTGTGCAGCACGGAGTTTATTTATTGAATAGCTAATTCAGAATTTCTTTTAATCCTCAGCATTCAGTGCATGATCTCAGGTGTTGAACTTTTAAACATTTAATTGACTAGAGAGTTAAATTTCCTAATGAGTTTCTTTGCAGTACTTATCACAGTAATGTCAGGATCCCACAGAATTTTTAATGAGCTTATCTTCACAAGGCACCAGTGAAGTGATTATCTCCTCCTTGCAGCTACTGAGCCAATACCCAAAAAAGCATTAACTCCTTGCAGGCCCCCACCCTGAGATGGATAAGGTTTGATTTTTCAAAGTACTTGGCATTTTTCAGAACTGTCTTTGCTCAATCACACTTCCCAGTGACCTTGGATATAGCTGGGACCAATCAGCATTTCTCTACTTGGTCCCTGGAAGATAAGAAGCATATTTATGCCTCCTAATTTTAGCCTGGGTGGAACCTGTGTTAGGAGCACAGTCTTTCCCAGATAGGCAGCGTGGAGAAAGGCTGTATCTCCATTTACTAGTATGATGGCATAGTGGGAACAATTCACGGGCCAAAGTGAATTGAAGCAGCAGATACCAAGGAGCCAAGGTCAGGGCTTTTAGCCACCTATCTTGAGAAGACACCTTAGCTGCTCTCCTGGGCTATGCTTGCCATGGGTGCGCAGCACCAGGGGCTCTCTTGGAGCACTGCTTGTTGTTGAGTGTCATCCCAAGTGGCTTCAGCTCAGGTGTCCTAAGATCACGAATGTGATCAAAGTATTTTAGCCGTGATGTCAGGAAGCATTACTTCAAGCCAAAATAAAGCCTGAGCCAAACTAATATAAGCCACCCATTGACATCTCCAGGTGCAATACTGACCAACTAGGACCAGAATTTCTGTCTTGAGGGAAGAGCTCTTCTCCCTGGAGAGCAGTTATCCTGAGTGAGCACCCTGGTTAGATGATCTAATTAGTTTAGCTGAAGACATTTCTTCCCTTCCTCCTCAGAGTCTAATGTGCAAATTTTGTGTCCAATAGCTCTCCCAAAAGGCCAAACAGTTGATAAATGTGCCATGAAAGGCTTTGCAAAATGCCATTTTATTCCCTGCAAGCCCAGAGCTTGCATCCTTATCCCTCACTAGCCTTCCTGATAACAGTGAAAAGGGCCATCTCCAGAACACTTTTGGCCACTGCTCCCGAAGAAAAGGCTGTATTTTTGTCCTGCAAATCATGTGTTTGCTGCTGTAGCTCACATATGCTGCAGCTGTAGCACCTGGTTATAAGGAGTCAGGGGCAGATCAAACTGTCTGCTTATCCCACAGATCACACAGAAATCACAACGAAGAGTTAGGAAAGAAACCCAGTCTTCCAGAGCACCAGTCAGCTTAACTGGGAGAACATATCTTCCGCTGCTTGCAAGACCAAAGTCTTCGTTAAACCATCTGCTGCCACGGAGCATTGAATGAGAGTCTTCTTCACTATGCAGTCCTGGTTCCTCCAAAGGACAGAATCCATGCTGGCTATCCAGGAGGAAAAGGTGTGGTGCTACGCAGAGCTGCCAATCAAATAACATCTCTTAGTATATCTGAAGTGGGTGATGCACTACAGTAATCTGACTGCTGGTCTGAAGGAGCTTGCATTTACAAATTCATTGTTTCCTCAGTGTAGGAAGTCATATTAGAACCCTCTGCAGACAAGCAAACTCAGTAATGAAAAATACCGTCACATGCAGTAACATTAAGCCTAGACAAGGCTTCAGGTGAGTAGCAGCTCTTACTTCCCATGGCTCAGTATCTACCATTTGAATCGATGAAATAAGGGATAGCGACTAGTCCAAGCAACAGGTGAGATGTGTGTAAGAGCATAAGGACTGTCCTCCACAGTCAGACCAAAGGTTAACCTAACTTGCCATGTCTGACATTGGCCAAGGGAGAGGATGATGAGAGCATGATGAAACTAACCCTTTATACTGCTGCTGACAATTTGCCTCCCTGATCCCAGAGGCAGCTGGCTGTTGGTCTTTCTGCTCAATAACCCTTGAAGGATTTCCCTTGGGTGAGTTTGTCCGGCCCTTTTTTGAACTCACATGAATTGTAACATCTGCAAATAGGCATTGAAAAATAGTTGTGCAGCTCAATCTGGTGTTGTTTGGAAAAGTCCTTCCTTTTGCTTGCTTTAAACTCATGACCTGCCAGTTTCATTTGAAGTCCCTAATTCTTGTGCTGGAGGAGACAGTTGGCTTTCTCTGTTCCTACTCACGTTGCCCATGTTATCTATGACCTTACAGCTCTGTATCGTACTGTCTCAGACATCACAGCCTATGGAAGCAGTTTTTTACTGATCTAACCATACTTCCTCGTATCTTTTCCAGTTCTCTTACATACTTTTGGAGGGAGGGACCAGATTATGCACAGTAATCAAGAACAACAGCTATGGATTTATACAGTGGTGCAAACATGTTTTGTGTTTCGCTGTGTGTTCCTTTCCCAGTCACTTCTAAGCATCTATTTGCGTTCTGACTCTTACTGAGCGCTAAAACAACATTTTGGTATAACTACTATAGCTCCACGATCCTTTCATTCCTTCCCTGAATAGTTACTGAAGCAGCAACCGCAACTATGCATATAAAATTAGGTCACATCCTTCCCTTATAACTTTTCACTCATCTGCTTTGCATTTGGTTCTGCTAGTGCCACACGGTTATGCATCACTATGAGCATCTTCCACAGCCCTGCATCACATGAACTTTGACTTTGCCAACCCACTATGCACTTGAATTTCTGGATAGTTTGTGGACATGTTGAGCACAGAGCTCCAGCACAGGTTCCTACTTCTCTATGGAGGAAACAGACTGCAGTCTCCAGCTCTTCATTTTCTGTCTTTTAACCAGTTGTCTGTCCTCAGGAGAACCTTTCCACCATCCTGTAGCAACTTAGTGCCTCATCACTTAGTGCCTTTAGAGAGGGACCTTGTTGAGAGTCTTTTGGAAATCCTAACAAACCATCTTCACTGTGTCTCCTTTTTCCTCCTGTTTATTTGCTACTTCATAAGCTTTCTAATAGGTGTGACTTCTCATCACAAAAGCTGTGTTGACATTTTCTAATTACATAATTTTCATTCATGCACTAGATTAATCTCTTTTAGTCTGTGACACCTCAGTGTGCTTTTCTTCACTCTACATCTGTGGAATAACAAACATCATAGAATCATATAGAATAGTTTGGTTTGGAAGAGACCTTTAAAGCTCATCTATCCAGCCCTCCTGCAATGAGCAGGGACATCTTCAACTCAGATCAGGTTGCCAAGAACCTGATGGCTTCTAAACCCTGAAAAGGGTGTCTTTTGTGACTACAGACCGTTCTGCATGAGAACTCACAGCCTGGTACCTTTATGTCCTGTCTGTCTGCGGCTTACCCTTCTCTTCATTTTTGTTCCCCAGCCTTCTATATTTAACCCACACTTTTTCCTCATGACTCTCTACCAATGCCACCAGCAAAAAGGCACCATTCTCAAGTGCTACTAGGAAGCCCAGCAGCTGTTCCAGTAGCTGCAAATAAAGACCTGCTTAGATGCTGCAGCCTAAGCCTGCAATATACACAGTTCAGGGTAGACCCATCCTGCCATCTGACCGGCCTTTCAAGATGGCTCTGAAGGCACATCTCTAGCTCAAGGGGTACCGTCTCACCCAGATTTCAGTTCCAGCTCTCAAACATCAGCAATTCTGTTCTGAACAATTTGAGGTTTTAGCAATGGAACAAGATCTTTTTACCATGTCTCAGAAACAGCGTTCACCTGCATCAAAACTTTAAACAAATGCTGACAGAAAAACAGACAAACAGTGGTGAAAATTTTACACTTGGACTTATCAACATCATAAATTAGAAACAAGCTCTTAAGATGGAAGGTGTCAGACAGCCTTGGGCAGGTCTTCTGGCAGCCGCAGGAATCTTACCAGGCTTTAACATAATCCGGATAGCTCTGCAATGAGCGTGGCAATGAGCACAACATGAGATGGCAGAGACACACAGGACAGTTTGACTTGAGAACTTGGTATGCTGACTACACCCACAAGGATTTGAGCAGAGGAACGTCATATAAGCGATTCAAAATTACCTAAGCAAAGATTTCACTGGTCCATGAATGCTGGCATATGAATTCTTGCTAGAAATGAGATAAGAGAGAATGGCCACAGGAAAACAGCATTTTGATTCCAGCCCATCCAAATACCATCTGACCGCGAGGCATTCAATGCCCATGGAATCTTTTTGCCTTGAGAGGAAATTTACAAAAATTCAATTAAGAAGCTGATTATGTCCATAGCAGTGTCAGGTGCCACAGGAGGCTGAACATCCCCACCTCAGGTCACTGGTTCTTTTGCTCTCATGGTGGAAAAAAGGCTTCTTGAGATGTTCAGGATGATATTTGTCAGACCAGATGGAAAAGGTGGGCTTTAGATGCCAGGTCTCAGGGCAGGAATTCATTTTAGATCCTTCCAGCCCAGAGTGTCCCAAAAACAAATAGTTCATCACGGAAAGCTGGGGAGTAGGAAGGCTAAAAGAAGAGATGTAGCTCTCACAAAGCAACGGGCCACAGAACAGCCATGCTCCACTGCTGGAGGTGTCGAAAGCTGCCTAGGACCAGCAGCAGCTCCCACAATTATTTGACAAGATGTTACTCGCTGTCAATCAGAAAACATGATGTCTGCTGAAGGAGCCCTTTCTCAGATCTACCTGGCTAATAGCAGGGTGGGCAGAATACCTGGGGAGGGGATCCTTTTCCTTCCCAAGAGCTGCTGTGAAAAGTGGGAAGTTGAGTGAGGGATGCTTTTTGTGTCCAAGACAACTGACTGTAGAAACCCAGAAATAGCCATGGCATTGTGCCACAGGGTCTTTGCCACGATGTTGCATCAATATGCAATGTTGTTGAGTGGTGCCAATACGTACTGTGGTGGTAGAGCGTCACACCAACGCAGCACAACGTCTGTGTGAGCTGCCATCATCTTGTGGCTGTCTAGGTCTACCTCCTCTGATGATGCAGTGTCTCCACAGGCTTTCAAGATTAATGGCACTGTATAGGTATATGCATATGCATGTGCACATAGATGCATGCATGTTATTTAACTTGTAGTAGAAATTCAATTCATCTTAAAATGAAATTGTCGTAAAGAGAAAGAACGAGAGGGTCAGGGGTAGGGAAACAGGGCTAGGAATGAATATTAGGGATTATCAGCAGAACAGTTATAGCTATTAGTGGGGCATCCTCCCGGAGAAAAATCTCCATTTTCTCTTCAGTGAATGAATTGGTGCTTAGAACAATTTTCAGCCTTGGCTTTTTGTTTCAGATCTTCCATCACTGAAAAGATGCAAGACTACAAATGTTTGAACAAAAAGTGGCAGAAAATATTTCTTAAAATAACCATTAAACTGAAGGTCAAAGATCTGGACCCCAAGAAACAAAGCCAAAACCAACGTCTCTTTAAATAGATGTTATAGTGGGAAGGGTTCATTTATGAGAGGACATAGTGCCCTACAGAAGGAATTCCTGGCAGATCTCTTGCCATCCTCAGGCAAGCATGGAAACATTTCAGAGGTAGAGGCCTTTGATGTAAGGGGGGAAAAGGAAACAATTTCCATACAGCCACAAACACCGAAAGCATGCATTATTCAAGCCAGGATCTATAAATGGAAATGGTACCATACCCTTTTCATTGAAAGGTGTGTGCCAAGCGAGGAGGTGGTTGTCTGGTTTTAATTCCCTGCAGCCTTCAATGGTAGCAGGGTCTGGCCGCCTTCCCGAGAGCTTATCGATAGCATCCACGTAGCGTTTTACCAGCTCCCGGTACAGGTCTTCTAAACTCCAGTACTCTGCTCAGAGATAGGAAGAGAAGGTTGCTACCTGAAGGCAGAAATGCAAGAGAGCACAGAAAGCTGGCAAGTTCACTATGCATTTAAGAAATGTTCCTGTTTCCACTTCCAATACACTGAATTATGTTTCTGGTGCCACTGTCAACACATGTTTACACACCTCGAGAGTGGGCTGGAGGGAGAAAATTCTCATCTCTCTGTTCTCATCTTTTCCTGCATTCTTTTCCACTTTTAATTCCTTTAATTGGAAAGATGAAGGCATTCTGTTTGTCAGCAGTAGCTGCTCGGGGGCTTTATTTAGGCTCCATGGTATGAAGTGTTTGCAGAGGTGTTTAAGGTGAGTGTGTGGCTGCTGTAGGGACTGGGTGTGCACAAGAAGCCAGCTGTGCCTGGCTCAGCTGGTGCCTTTGCCGTTATTTACAGATGTGAATCCAACTTAAACATGAAAGCCTATTTCTTTCTTAAACTATCACTGTTTTTTTAAGAGGCATGGGATCAAACACAGAAGCAAATCAGTGACCTTATTTTTTAACCTGCGTTTATTTTGTCTAAAATTTGTAGGTCTTCCATGCAGGCATCCCAATATTTTGTGTCAGTAGCCAGAAGGGTGAGCTTTCATAAAAATGAATATAAAGATCAGTAAGGGTACAGAATCCCTACAGTCTGTAGTATTTCCAGGGGATAAATTTCTTTGTGGAATAAGTTTACTAAAAATGTCTGTTTATTGCTTATTTTTACCAAGGCTTACAGGCTTGCCTAAGGAGGAGCCTTCCTCCCCTTAAACACGAAGGGGAAGTCTCTTCAGTATCGCTGCTTCTCTCAGCTGCTGTTGCATGTTGTTGGGCTTGAAGAGCCCTGCCCATGGCTCTTGCTTCCTCTGGCATCTATTACAGTTGTGCAGTCAGTGGGAACTGAGGAGGCCATTGGGGTTTGTCCATTTGTTCATCTGTACATCATTCTGTGTACTTAGAGAAACTCCATTTAACACTTGGTTTGATGCACAGATTGAATGACACAGCAGGGGAAGTTCTTCTAAAAATATCTTTATTTCGTTAAAGATGGTGATTTCTTGAAATCCACAGAAGAGGCTTAATTTAAGAGAAAATTTGGAGCCCTGAAACCCAGAGCCACACTAAAGTAATAGTTATTCAGACAGGCAAATAAAGAAGATGCAGGATAAAACCAAGATTCCTTTCCTTTCAAATAAAAAATAACACGTCAGTTACGCTGGCCACCCCACATACAATCCTAAACGAACAAGATACTTTCAAGCTGCCGACTCTCTCCACATTTAGGAATCGGGTGTCTGTTTATCCGGATGTGAGCCAGGATCAGGATTTATGGCGCAGCAGCTTCTGCAGAAGAGTCAGAGCCAGAGTTCCTGTGGTCCAGCACCTCAGGGCTGCCCAAGCCAACCACAGTTCCTGCACCTGGATCCAGGCTGCTCTCTCAGCCATCAAGTCAATAGGACAGGTTATTTCTTTAGAAAAGGACCCTTATGTTTTGTTACCCGTGTTTCAGGTTTTTCTTGTTGGAGGAATAGTTCCCCTGGGTTTTATGATGCTGTTCTCATTCCTCTCTTACGGGACAGATTCCTGCTGGAAGCAGACATTGCTTTTATCCGTCATTACAGGGTAAATTTTTCAGCCCGTGCACATGGTGGATTTGGGGAGCACCAGCTCAGTCTGCAGCAGCACCCACAGCCCCCACTGCTTCTGGCCACGGCCTTCCTGGGACGTTCTCCCTGCAAGTAGCAATGCGCTGACCAAAATCACCTCCCCAGGTGAGAACAGCTTTCATCCTTAACACAAACCTCTGCATCGTGCTTGGCTGCTGGTAGTGTCCGAGACATCCAATATATTCCTTAAAATCTCAGTCTCCACAGCAGAGAGGGCTCCCCGCTGCATGAGGAAGGCAGGGCCCCTCACAGACCCATGCTCACCTTCTTTTGCCTCACCTCTGTTGACCTGGGTGATTTGGCACGCAGGCTGGGCCATGAACAAGCCCCATGGCTTTTTTGTGTTCCCCTTGCCAGAAGACAGTGCTGCAGGGAGGAGTGGTTCTGTTTCCCCTGTGGAAGCTTAGAGGAAGACTCACTTTTCCCCATCCATCAATGTTACTATGAAATGAAGATCTCTTATTCAAATCCCCCACTCCAGCTTATAGCTTTCTCACCAGCCCATAAAAGCACCTTTCTAAAAAGCTTGTTTGATCAGGCCAAAGAAATGGGAGTGTAGAATAAACACAGCTGATGGAAATTATAGCTGAGACTTTTTCTTTAGAGACACAGTGCTCCTGCTATATTTAAGGAGTGAGATTTATTGTTTCACTGTCAGTTTAACTGGCTCGATTACCCAGAAGTTATGGTTTTAGAAAGTTCAATAAGCAACAAAAATATGATACGTATTTAATCATAGCCTATATTCAGAAATATGTTAGTCATCTTTTTCCTTGATAGGCTGACATCTTGCCCTTATCTTTAGTGTATTAGCTACCCCTTAAACCATTGGCTAGTTGATAGCCAAGTATGAAGTGTCCAACACACTCTTCAACTGATCTCTATGTACTAAATTTAGAGCTGATTTGAAGCAGGCAGATAAAGTGGTGAAACAGAAGCACAAGGGAAATTTCATTGACATGAAGGATACTTGGCTGCATGTGAGCTTCTGCAACTGTTAGTTATCCAGTGTTACACGTTTCAGGAAAAATCAGGAATATCTTTACAGAGATCAAAAAATGGATTAATTCTGAAGAGGCAAAATACTGCTGAATGGTCACTGTCTTCTGGTGTACTTTTGATGATGATCTTAGTCTCAGAAAGCTCTAGTTGGATGGGTTAAAGTGTCGATACAAATATTGTTGTATCTTACAAAAGACTATTACTATCTTAAGAAAAACCAACTGTTCTCTCTCAAACTCTAGAGATTTTAGAAGACATACACTAATAACTGCCACTATTCAGATAGACTTCATTATAAACATAATATGTTAGAATATTTTTTTTTACTGAAGACACAGAACTCTCCTTATAAAGCAATTTGTTCCTTTTCTGGCCTTGCAGGGCAACCCTTTGCCCAAGGGGCAGCAAAAAGGAGACAGCACCAGTGATTTCAGCCTGAAAGAGGTATTAAAGGACTCTACTCCATCCTGGAGTTCTGGACACAAACATGCTAAAATTCACTCAGAAGAGCTCTTATCTTTTACTGAAGAATTTCTAGTGGCTATATTATTCCCTGATGTATTCCAGCATACAGATAACCTACTTAGCAATTGTTTTTGTTATGTTGGACATGTGATATTTCAGTCTTTGAGCTTCAACCACGTGTATAAACTTAGGAAAAATAAAAGGAGAACTCCTCCACACTCAAGAAATCAAAACTCTCCAGTTTGGGTGATAGTTATGGATTATGCTCATAGAGAAGCTAATGCACATTATCATTCACATAAGCAGCATTTCTGGCACACTTTCTCATGACTCCCCCAGCACTCAGGCTTAGAATAACCAATAAAAGCAGCAGCTAGAGAGTTTTGCTCCTTTCCAGACTGCATCTGTTAGTCCCGTCGTACCTACCTGTGATGACAGCCTCTGCTGTAGCCATGTGCATGAACGTGTTGTCACTTACTGGCCACTTGTCGGGAGAGAGCACCAGGTTCTCAAGCCCTCCAATTTCCTTCAGCTCCTGCTGGATTTTTGCACCTAAGGCATTGTTTTCTCGGGAGAAGTTGCGGTAACCGAGAGCATCCCCAACCCCTGCCAGCACAAGCGCAGCCTTGAATTTATCCATCCCGGGACACTTTCCAGTTTCCTTTTGTCCGAGACAGCCACCGAATCTCAATCGTCCTTTGTTCCTTTGCCTTCAGCACAGCTCCCCCAACACCTTATATCAGCCATTGTGTCACACTGACAGCGCGCTCTATAAGGCAAGGACTTCCTTTTCTGGCTTTGCAGATGCCATCTCTTGTCCGGGACCCGACAGAGAGGAAATATTTCATAACCCAGGGATTTTTCAGGGGCTTTGTTCAATGCAACCACAAGAGCGGACCTGCAAAGTGAAGCACAGAATTGTTTCTGCACCCCAGTGTAAAGCAAGCCAGGAAATCCTTAGCCCTACCCAGCATAAGTAACTCTACACCCAGAAAAACAGATGCCTCCATAAGGGTGTTCATTTATTTAATAACTTGTAAATTAATATTTCCCTTCCCTTTTCTGATATGCTGGAGTCAGGCTCCCTTTCAGGAACTGGTCAGAAGGAAAACCTGTGGAAAACAGGAGTTCCCAAACTGTAAACACTCGAATGAGTGGTCAGGCTGGAAGAAATCTAGTCCAATGCAGACAACCTCTCCCATTTTTTATTGTGCTTTATGGTGATACTCTGTGAACAGCTCTCTCGCTCTGTCCCACCTAGAACAAGAATGTCTTGCTAATTCACTCGTGGATAAACACCAAGCAAAACATCAGCTTCTGTCCCACCTCTTTTACTCCCTGGCAAGGAGTGACTTTTTCCTAAGGCCAAGCCCAGGTGCAGCCCATGTTTGAAATCTGGAAGGAAACTATCTGAAAGATGTATTTAAATGGCATCCTCTGGGTCTAAGAAAGTTCATGTATGAAGAAATCTCACTTTGTAAGAACCAAGCTTTATGGATACTATCCTTTCAAACTGGATACTTGTGCCATTATGTGCTTCATTTTGCTATTGCCATTTTTTTTCTGTGCTTCTGCCATGCACTGCAAGAAGGGGCTCTGCAGTCTTGCAGCTTTTCAAATGTGTTTTGCCCACAAATACATCTCTGTGTAGGCTCAATATCTTCCTTCAAGGAGTCTGCTGAGACTGACTCAGATTGTACTTCTGAGTCACCATCCATGCTGTCTTAAAGACTCACAAATTACTACTACTTTAAAGATAGAGACAGAAATACAAATGTAAATATAAACTTAGGCAGATAAACAGAAAGTTTTGATTGGCTTGACTGTAATTTTGATAAAGCATAACTTGGGAAAGGTCTTTGTTTTTCTTGGATCTCTTCCAGAAAGCAGTAATGATTGCCATTTGGATGGAAAAAGCCAGCAGTGTAAAGGATGCATCATCCTCCTACCACCCAGAGCACTAGGCAGTTACTCACGGGCTCAGTTATTGACATGTGTAGAAATATCACTGCACTTCACAAGAAACCTCAGCGCAGTTTCAGAACACAGATAAGCCTCACTATTCCTATTCTATGCTATAAGAAGCAAGGTGCCAAAGTGGTGAAAGTAGCCTCTGTTAGTAGGCTCCCATTTTAAAGATCACGGCTTGGGCAGTGGAAGTGCTGAGTATTGAGAAGAGGTCTCTGAGAGTCTTTTCACTGCTAGGAAGGAACAATTCTGCACGGAAAAGGCAAGGAAAAAAAAAAAAAAAGGCAGTTATGCCTTAGGATACCAGGGGCATTATGTAGGAACCAGAGGAAATGCAGGGCCAAGTGTTCTACAGTGGGGCTGTGGCCAGCCTCCTCTAGAGACAGTGAGACAGCTTGGCATGAGCAGTGAGGATGTCAGCCCCTCTGCCCTGTGTGGCCATGGGAACAGGCATCATCTCCCTTTCCAGGGCAGTGAAGCAACACAGAGGTGATCTTAGTGTTAACTCTGTGATGTCAGTCACCTTTCATTCTGTGTGTCTGAAAGTGAACACTCAAAATGGCCAACTAAGGGCAAGGCAGCTCACAAAAACCACACCAGGCAGAAGCACCAATGCTGATGTCTCCTTTACAGGCTCATGCACCCTTCTGCGGCACCCACCCCTTCTCAGTTTCCACAGAGCATTACAATTTGGAAGCCTACGGGAATCTGAACTTGCAAAGGAAGGACAGGAGAAAACACCTGCTGAGGCACTGTGGAGAGGTAGTAAGGGCCTCATCAGATGGAAGGTTCCTTCCTGAAAATGGGCAAAGCTATTCTTAGTTTTCCATTTATCTCTTCCTTCTGAATGTGGCTGGCAGTTGCACTGCCCTTTTGCCTCCAGTGGACTTTACCCTGCTGCATGCACGCTTAGCTGCTCGTAACAGCCCAAATTAGGAGTAAAATGTTTGGCTTTAGAAATATGGCTATAATGAAAACCCAGAGAAAATTTCAGAGAAGTTCTACTTTTGAACTCTGCAAAATAGAACATGCAACAAAGAATTTAGTTTTTATTTAATTTGTTAATTGCACATGATCTCTTTTTCATGTGGTAGTTCAGGTCACTATGAGGTTTCTGGGCAGAGGTAGGTTAAGCACACTGTATCTGCCCCTACTCCCTCCAGAGGAGACCATTATCTGTAAAATAACATACTTGCATGTCTTAAACACAGCCAAAATACAGTAACTCTATTAAGATCTGTAAGTATTCACTTACCATAGATATTCACAATAGGGAAAACAAATAAACAAACAAGTAGGGCTGGCAAAAAATGCTTGGTAAATGTTGAATCAGATAAAAAAGCAGCTTTGGTGTCCTCTCATTAGTGCAGATATGACCAGATAGGGAGAATCCAGAAAAAAAAAGGAATGGGAATCATAGAATCACGTCATAGAACAGTTGGGGTTGGAAGGGACCTTAAAGATTACCCAGTTCCAACCTATGAACAGGGACACCTTCCACTTGATCAGGTTGCCCAAAGCCCTGTCCAACCTGGCCTTGCACACTGCCAGGAATGGGGCAGCCACAGCTGCTCTAGGCAACCTGAAGCAGTGCCTCACCACCCTCACAGTAAAGAACATCTTCCTAACACCTAATCTAAATCCCCCCTCTTCCAGTTTAAAGCCATTCGCCCTTATATCACTACTTGATCTTATAAAAAGTCCTTCTTCAGCTGTCTCAAAGCCAGAATAGAGAAGGCTTCTTTGTCTTGGTAAGATGCTGTTTTTTCACCCTGTTTGAGAAGACGAAAGCAGACCATCAGCCAACGTGGCTCCACCTCTGCCTCCTCCACCTCGGTGGGTGCGAATCAATGATCTCCACCACCCAGGGGAGGGCTCATGGGCCATACAGGAGCTGTTGTTTTCATGAATAAATGAACTGGCAAATGGAACATGGGCTGGTTCTGCTCTGTCAACTCAAGCCCTCCAGCATTTTAAAGACTACTACACCCAAAGGATTTAATCCATGACTGAGTGATGCTTCTGCTATTCAAAAACACTCAGCAGAGGAATGCTTTTGGTTTCAAGTTCACCCATCCAAAGGATTCAGAGACATATCCTGGAAAAGCAGGGTTGATACCAGATGGGTGTCAGACTTGTCTCAGACCTGCATCTTTGTAACTCTTGTAGTGAAGGGTTTCACTTTAGTAACAGGATTATGCCTTTAGGAAAGAATACTAATTCTAGAATACATTCATTGAGATCCAGGAAAAAAATAGATAGGTTTTACTGAATTCTTTAATAGTGGGGTGAATCATTTTCATACAGTCTTATACCACTGCCTCATAAAAGAAGAAAGAAAAACACAGCGGCACAGACTTCTTTGCTCTTTACTCTCTTGACAGAAAGCCTATGTTGTGACAGGAAATCCTATGGGGTATAAGAGTATTTCACTACTTGTAAGAGGCACAAGAAAAAAACACATGAGAATTTGCCAAGTATAAACAACAAGAGGAAGTATCCCAATAATTATACTCGGTCAAAACCTGAATGCCCTTAAGAGGTGAACACTGGACCCACTTCTCTGAAATACGGAATTTTCTGCGTGTGGTTGTAGAAGCAGCTGCAGTTGCAGGACCCCTTTTGTCAACAATTCATAACAAAAAAGCCTATTTTAGAGGTGCGTCATCCTCACCTAATTCCATCCAGCATACTGTACATACTGCAAAGGTCACAAACCACCTTTTGCTGAATACCTGTATTTTTTAAAGGTTTTCATGGTTGTAAAAACCTTACAGTTTACACCTTTCAGAAGGGCTATGCCTTTTGGTGTGCCAGATGCTGGTTGGCATCAGCTGAGGGAACCTACTGAGAGGTGCTGACACTTGAAAAGAGCTTGCCATGGTTCAAGTATCAGAATCAGCAGTTCTGCTGTTACGGGGGAAGGAAGAGACTCATGATATCAAAGAAGCCAGCAGCTGACGAAGCCACTGGAGAGCGATGCCAATGGGAAAGTACAGAGGATAACTTATTTATTTGGATTTAAACTTTTGGAAGAGAATTCGGGACAGTTTAATACGTATCTCTGAAGGTCTTTGCATAGATTTCCAAGCATGCTGTTTCTCCTGCACAGCTCAGAGCCTCGGACCAAGCAAGACTTGCCTTGCAATTGCACCTCTTGTTGCCAGTACAAACTAATGACGCAAACCGAAGAATTTGTTCATTAGCAGGTACATGTGGTGGATGCAGCACTGCAGCGGAACACAGTGAACTTCTTCAAAGTTTAAAGGTGGCACAAATGAGCAAAACAGGCATCAATTGTAACTGGTCAAAAACTAACGAGTCACCATCCCTGCCCTCTACTGACTGACGGAATAACAATGCAAGAATTTAAAGAAATAACCAGAAAACAAACACCACCCCCCCCCCCCATCCCACCAGCCTTTGCAAGGCTTCCAAAGCAGAAAGCTGACAAAAACCATCCAGACACCTCACATGACTGACTTCAATCCTTTGACAGTCCATTTATTCCTTTTTCCACTGCCACAAAATTTACACACGTACAGCTTACGCAGCAGCAAAATCTCTCAGGTGCATTGAATGAGCAGATGCCTGCAGGTTTGCTCTCCTTGGCATGACATACACAATAAATTACATTTAAATTTAGAATTGGCAAGTACAAATCCTATGGCTCTGTTGCAAACACTCCAGGATGTAAAACCAAACAACTTGGCACCAAGTTTAAAAATACATACAGCGTATCTCAGAATTGATACTGTATGCACCAAGCAACTTGAACTTGTACCGTATATGATTACAAATTGACCAGCCTAGGTGTTACCCCTGTACCAGCTTACCTAAAAAGCAGGTCAGAGTGCCTTGTAATGTGGAACTGTGCATAGCAGCAAATGGTTAAAATACAGAAGGAACTCATAATTTTAAAGCAGGCTATTTGCATCTATCTTTATGACAGCTCAAGTGTGAAGGTGTTACTCCATGTTATTATTTATGGGAATGTAAAATGTATACATGATTTCAAAAGGGTAGAAGACTAGGAAAAACATCCTACATCTAGGAAGCTGGTTAAGGAGCAACGCCTATTTTAAGATATTTTGCCCAGTCTTCCTTTAGTGGAAGGTGTTTTCCATGAAGAATCCTCACAGGAATAAGGCTTAAGAGCAAGTGAATAAGTGTGCGTATATATAGAAACTGAATACTGTGCTAAGCCCCTTCCTTCTTCCTCAGATTACAAGGCAAAAAACTTTAACCCACATGCAATTTTTTATGCTCTACTTATTTTAAAAGGTAGAAGGTTCATCACGTTGATTTGAAGGAGTTCTCAGCATGAGCAAATGCTTCACAAGCTCTAGCGCTATAAAACTATTCAGTTACATCACATACCAATAGATTAAACTACTTCTGGTCAGTTATATTTAGCTATATATTTTAAGTGGCAATTGTGTGAGTAACAAGCATCCTATTGCTTTTTTGCTAGATAAATGCAGTTGATGTTACGAGATGTTACGCATTGTCCAACACCTACTGGACATCTATAGAAATAGCTTGTTTTGGGAAGAAAGAGGAGGTAAGTCAAATGTATTAAAAAAGAGCACAATACTGTTTTTAAATCTGTTGACTTCTGCAAAATACCTGTATTTACGTATACAAATGTACTTTTAGAAAGATGCAGTCAAAAAGTAATAATTTGGCTTAATATTATTTATTGCCTAATGCTACACAGAAGAGAGAGGCATCTGAAGACTGAGACTCTGACATCTAGTGGCTGCCATGCAAGATCTAACATTTACAAATACCGCTTAGGTAGAAAGACAGCTACTAATAAATCACTCATGGGGCATCTGTAACTTGCCTGCTATGTTCTTATTACAGAAAATTTGCTAGTATGTTCACATTTGTCCTAATCCTGCTATTTAAACATCATACACAACTTACTTAAATTCTCTGAAGCGGAAGAATGAAGGCAATCTTTCTGTATACAGCATGTATATTTGTCCTTGTAGGTTGCATTGACGCAAATGAAAGCTGACTGCTTATATGAAACTCTAAATATTAGAGTTTAAGAGAATATTGTAAGCTTTTATACTCTCACAACTACAAAATATAATAGTATGCTGTCATGCAATACTTAAATGATGTGATCCAAACAGATATAAATTACATAACTTAATGCATCATCTTCTCCAAAAATCTTGCATCTATTCAGCTCTGATTACAGAAAATATACTGATCATAGCTGTACATACTCTTTAGCAACTCTGTTTTAACAAACTTTTACAGTGGCTATGACAAACTAATTTTGATGAGGTAGCGTTTGAAAGAGCCCTGTGTGAAGATATGTTGAATACTGATAAACCTTTTTTGTGCTCAGGCATTGGAAGACACTGTACACTTTATAATCAATGGCTGGTGAAAGGGGGGAAACAAATGACTAAACAAATTCAGATTTGGTAAAAACTGGCCCAACTCCACTCACCTTGAAATCAATGGTATTGCGTTACTTTACTCTTTTTTTTTTTTTTCCTTAAATAAAATTGAATGCACAATACATCCAGAGGCATGACTGCTTACCATCATTAATATAAAGTCTCCTTGCTCCTACCTATTGCTCCCGAGTGGAAGCCAACTATTTAAGGTTTTGGGCTTATTCACACATATTATCTGCAAGAAGTGCCAGGAACTGCATTTATAACGATGCTGCATTCAGCTAGAATTTATGATTTGGGTCATAGTACAAATAAAACTGAAAGTCATAGTCCAACAGTTCCTTATTTAAAATAAATAAAACACATAATGAAGCGTAACTGATTTACGATAATCATACATGAATTATGAAAGCATCTTTGGTTGTTTAATGTCTAGTTTGAAATGGATATTAAAGAGTTGCAACATAGCATAAGACAAGCAGGCCTTCCTCAGCAACACTACTGTTACATGTCCAAGCACTTCAAGAATAATGAGGAAGTTAACCTCATTGGGAGAAAACAAAAGGCTGGATGTAATCCATCTCTACATCTAGGACTTCAAAATACAAATTTTAAATTTTTGTAACAAGTAAAAAAAGCATAATTTTTTTTTTTTTTGATCTGTTACAATTCTATATTAGGACAGATCCATGGAGCTAACTTTTATAAAAATACAACATACTGCATAAGTTTTATTTAGGGATTTAATTTATATACCACAAATACTGCTTTTAATATAAGTACAATATAATACAGTCGTATTTACGTAACTGCTGGTGTTCACTCTGGATCATGAACTGAATGGCATGCTGTGCTGTCAAAACTTTAATAGAATTGCCTCTAGTTAAACTTCTCCAAAGTATAAAATCATGCAAAATCTACATCCTATATGATACAACCAGTACAATAACTGAAGCCAGTAGACCACAAACAGCCTGGACTATCTTCTGAGTTTGTTCAAGTGTCCACGAGTCAGCCATCATTTTCTTTAGGCAGAAAGGAAGAATTTCCATTTTGTTTGCAGAATCTCATCACAAGCACTGAAACCAGCAACAATGCGCACAGTTATCAGCTAAAAAATCTTCATTATGTAATGCAGTTCAGAACACAGGTTTAGTCCATATTGACAAGCCTGGTGTTAGGAAGTTTTACGTTTTCCTCCTGTGACTACTGGTCGTGCATATTCCACAAAATCATCTATAAGAACAGGCCACGCTCCTGAAAAGAAGTTAAGCAATTCAGAAATCAATGCATCATGTATCAACAATAAATTGGTGCAGATTCTAAACATAAAGTATCGGAAATTCACTTTGACATTTCTGGCCTGGTCCAGCTTTAACAAGCATGACATGATAAACACTTGAAAAAAGTACCTAATAAATTAAACATTTGAAGCTCTTCTTGCAGTAATAGTTCTTAGTACAAACTAAGATTTGTATTTATGGCATAAATATCCATACTATAAAGTTTATAAACATTAGCTGATGGCAAAACCACGTCATCCCTATCCAAGCCATTTACAACTTAGGAAATATTTCTGTACACAGCCATCCCAAAACAGGATTTGCAGGATTAGCAACAAGAGTGTAATTTGGTTTTAGGTTGGTAAAAAAACCAATGCTCATGTAGACATCCTTGCAAGCAGAAAAATTATGTATTGCTTTGCAGTTAGCAGCACTTTTGTACAAAAAAAAAAAGTTACACTGAAATTCCTGCAGCATGACAGGTTTAAATAGCACGTGCTATCTCACGGAGTGACAGTATCTTCTATTTACATACTATAGCAAGCTAGTTAATCTTCTTATCATTATTGTTTTGGCAACAAGTATGACACTATAATTGCAGCTAAACCTCTAAGGGTAAACAAATTAAGACAGAAGGTACCAGCACCTTCTGTTAATTTAATGCAAAATTTTAATTCTGCTGCACCAAGTTTTGAATATATTCAAGTGTTGCTTACCTTCTTCATCATAGTTGGACATATCATCTGCAATCATATTTCCAAAATCTAACAAAAGATTCCAAGTATCTTTTGGAATTGATCTTTTATGATGCTCCTATAAAGGAGAAAAAATGATATTGTTCAGTCCAAGCTATTTTCAAATTCCTCACTAGTGTTTTATATTGACATACACAGAAATGTTTCACAAATATTTTTTCTTCTTGCTCCTTTTTTTTTGTAATAAAGTTCACAGCTTCAAAAGGAAACTCCAAAATAAAAATGCAACTAAAGAAAGAAAAAAAGCCTAAGAATTCTTTAATAGTTGTTTTATTTCTTCTGCTTTCAGTGTGTTTTTAGCTCACTATGGAAAAGAATAAAGCAATTCCATTTATACTTCTAATGACGTCTATTCCAGGTTTTGAAACTGGGCAGCCATGGATTAACATTCTACCATTTAAACTTCAGCCCTTTTCTCCTTACCCCTTTTTGCTTATGCTTACCCAGCCTCTCCTTCAACTTTCTGGTTACAGTTGCACCTATGGTCTTCTCACTTACTCCCAAGACTGCCTTTCAGATAAATCATATATCTCAGCCTCTCTTCAGCTATACTATTCTTCACCATAATGCACTACCTGCACTTGCTCCACTTCTGCCCAGTCTCCTTTTTCCCCAGTCTGCACTGTTTTCCACTACCACCTCCTTGTCTGATTTAAGACATACTCTTTCTGCATCACCCCATTCACAATTACCAGTTGCCACCTAGCTCGTTTGAGCAGTACTTCAAAACACTTCAGTCCTAGTCAGAATCCTCTCAACTTTTAAAGTTAGCACTCCCAAGAACAGAGAGTGTGCAGGGAAATACAACTACTAAGCAGTTGTGAACAACATCATCAAGTCAGACCATCTACATCTCCCTTCATCTGTTGATACTTCTGCATTACTTGCAGATAGCAGGTGATTAACAGGGAAATAAATTTCAACATCTAGTTCTGGTTTGCAGTAAAAAATTGCAACTACATGAAAAGCCTTGTTTGGTGAAGCATTGGGATTTTTTGTGTTTATGGTTTTGGTTTTGTATTGTGGGTGCGTTTTTTAAGCAGTAATAATTTAAAGTATTGAGAAGAACAGATTTCATTTGAAAAATCTGGAACTTGGTAAAAATGAGGTTGATGTAATTTCTTTTAAGGTAAATATTTAGGTTAAATATCTGTAGCAAAGTAAGACACTTCATACCAGATCATCTAGATTGAAGCAGAGATCTGCAGAACTGTCTGTTGTAACAAACATAGCCTAGTGGGAAAAAACCATTAAGACTTTTCTTAAGTTATATCTGAAGATGTGTTTATGCATATATTAAGGAAATTAAAACATGAAATGTTTTCACAAGTTCTCTTGATGAAATTGGTACTTTATTCAGTGAAAATAAAATATACTGTTCAAAAATTTTGAGAACACGTCAGAAAACATTGCAAAAGGTGTACGCTTCCCCTCTTAGGCACTGGTGGTTATGGAACAAAATGCAGAAAGATTTCTTAATTCTCCTAAAGTACAGAAAAGAAGATAATAAACAAGATAAATTACAAATTATGTAACATTATGGAGAGTGTTTGGGGTTTTCTGCAAGCACATAGAAATGCAAATGCATTAAACATGGATGAATGAATCAGGTCTTTAACAGGAATATTCTGAAATTTTTAAAGTTTAATTTATGCATCTTTACTCCACTGCCCACAGAGTTGCACTGGTAAGAGAAAAATGTCAAGATCGGTTCATAAGTATTATCTAAAAAATGAGTTGAAATAATTACTTAGGCAAGAACTTTCTTTTAAAAAGAAAAGTCTCAGGTTAAGTTGGTCATAACAGAATTGACATTTAAGAAAAAAAAAAAAAAAAAAAAGAGTTTATGCATTAGTACCACAAAAGGCAGAGCATGGTAAAATACGTGGTTGACAATAATCACAGCTGTCTTGAGAATAAAGACAACATAAGTTCAATCTACAATCATGGCCTCCTTTAATGCAGAAGCTTTCGTCAGTAGGAGGATACAGGATCAAGCAAGAGAATGCTCTATTGTTCTGCTACATCTTTCTGCATTCTTCTTAATTAGAAAATAAGATAGAAAAGATTTAATTTGGCTTGACTTAAGAATATTTTATATTGGTTTTCAAAAAGAAAAAAGTTTGAAGGAACTATTGAGAGATTCTTTTTCTTTATTGTTGAACGCACAGGCTACAAATCAGACTGTTGTGGACTAAGATAGTCAGGAAGGAATATGGTACATACTTACCAATAAAAATTTATTCCAAAGCTCTAGAAATTTAAATCTTCCTGACAATACTAAATTCCAATATGCAATTGCCATTTCTAGATCTGCAAGAGACAAGGCAATACGTAAATATTACAGCATATTATACACAATAAAACTCTTATGGTTAAACAACTAATGCTCCATCCAGTGTATAATGATACAAATGAATAACATTCTTCTGAAATCAGTACAAAATTATAGGGAACTGTTTTCTACTCTTACTGACCCAAAAGGTAGGAGACAAGCAGCAATGGTATAAACTGTGTATTGAATACCAGAGTCATACAGACTAGAATATTTTTGTCACCATCCAGCAGTGCCAAACCAAAGCTACTTTCAGTCTACAGAAACGGAACAAAGTAGTTATAACTCTATATACAAATAATAAAAGATATACACACAAGCACAATACTTACTAATAGAAACCCAAACATTTAAGTCTGCATATGCCGATTCCTGTTAATTTACCACATTTTAGACACACATTGACTTTAAAGAGATTTTGAGGACACAAGGGGATAAAAAAGCCCCAACATTTGTCTTCGGCATGGTAATTATACAGCACTCCTTACAGCAATAATTCTCTTCTTCTGGAATCATCCATTAGACAAACACCTACGTCCAATACTGAAAATATGAGTCCAAGAAAGAAGCCCTTATTCTGTACCATGATCATTGATCTGAGACCAGAGTTCAGCTCATGCATCATCAGGAGGATGCAGCACTGCCACACACCGAAGCAGAGAAGTAGGAGCAATATTAGATGCAGCATAAGGGTAGAAAGGATGTTTTTCTGAAGACCTATTTTCATTCTCAGCAGCTTACAATATGTAATGGCTTCTGTGCTCGCTCACAAAGAGCGGCATTAAATGTACACATAGTGCTGTGCAACCGCAAAATAAAGCACAGTCTGTCTTAACCACAAGATTTCAGTTTGTCCTTTCAGTGCAAAGTAAGTATAAACAAAATGTGAAACTTAATAGAGTGTATTGTTGTAGTAGATAAAACAGAAGCTTGACCTCCACCTACAGGAAAGAAGCATGGTATTTTAAATTGTACATACCACATTACAAAACAAAGGACACCCTATCACCTGAAATTAAGTTTCAGATCTGAAAGAGAAGTTGCAGATTTTAACATAGCCAGCTTCTCAGGGTCTGTATCGCACAGGGCTAGGGCCTAGACAAAGTGCAGTACCTAATATGTAGAGAAATGCAATATGCCTGTACCTAGCTATGGAGAGACAGTGCTGCTGGAGGTGTTTGTTCTACTATGATCAGAGTGCTCTTCAGTATAGAACATGCTTTGTGCCCCGATAAACTTCTTTCAGTTCTTCCTGTCTTTGGCACCATGCTCACTTTTCACAGAAAATAAACAGAAGAGAAGAGTTAACAGCATTTACCTGCTGCTCAGATACGCAGATTAATTATTCGTATCTGTTATCCCAAATGAAAAGCAAAAGAAACGGGAAGGGAGAAATGAATAATCTTAAGGGCTTCTAAACTTCACTGTTAAGTGACTGGCTTTGATCCCATTCACTCAGGCTTCTTTATGAAGACAACCTTTCCAAGCCATTGGTCATGTGACAACATTACAAAATGCACTTTGAAGAAAAAAACACCTTAATAGGTGAAGAGTTTTTATACTTCTGATGGAAATACTCCTTGGAAAAAGGAAGAAGGTACAGGCAAGGAAAGCATATCCTGCTGAGGATGCTACTCTGTAGGGTCTGAAACTGGTCCACGCCGGAGCTGCTCTCCCCATGAAGCAAATGGAGGGAGGTCTTGATCTTGGTTAAAATTAGCTCAAGGGAAAAAAATTTTAGAAAGTACATCTTCCTCAGTTGGTTCACTGCAATCACACAAACCCCTTAACTAACACAAGAGATATTTGTACAAAAGGAACCAGATGGGACTATCACTTCTGGTAGCGGTGCCAGTTAAAGCAATCTTAAAAGTACTTGAGAGAACAAGGCCTTTAGGGATGCTACATTCACAGGAGATGCGGCTACACTTTTGTTTGAAGACAATTCCCTACCTATGTTGAAAAACTTAGCACTGGAGAACAGAAATGGCAATTTCTGCTTTAAAGGAAAGACCCAGTTACAGAGAGCTTCAGTTCTACATTGGGACGCTAATAGTAGTGTCAATGAACAGTAATTCTGTGGAGTTTGTGTATCTGCTACAATTAGTGCAGCACTAACAAATATAAAAAAGCCAAAAAAACCAAACTCACAAAACCCCCACAAAAACCCTTACGCCATCAGAGTTCTGCATCCCCACAGGAAGATGTGTTTTTTGCCTGGATTTCTTAGGCAGTCTTATTGTATTTCAATGCTGCATAGACATGAGGGCACCATTACAAATAAAATCAAACTACAATTACAAAAATATGCTGGTTTTGTACCAAGAAATACACTTCCTGCATTATAGATAATAATGCAAGTTTTATAAAAGGAAAGGAAATCACAGATGCATACTTTCCAGTGCTCCGGAAACTACCGCCTAAGCAAGGACCAGTTTAGAAGAGACTTTATTGGAAATATCCATGTTCATATTCAGAAGATTAAATACTCACCATTTAGCAATTTTAAGATCATAAAAATACAACATCACATGCTGTATGTTATACAACAGTCTGAGCTACCCATCCACCCCACATTATTTCCACTGCTAGTATCTAGTGACTGCTGTATACCATGCAGCCCCATCCGTATAGTCCAAAGATTTTCCATACACTGAAACAAAGCTTCAATATCTAGATATTCAGCCTTTCCGGTACCAAGTCTAGATGTGCTAACATACAGCATCTATAAGGCTTTCTGTAATAAAACCTTAAGAATGGAGTTGCCTAAAAGTGATACCAATTACCGTTACAAAATTATTAAAATTAAAATTACTAAAAGGATGGTAAAAATATATAGGATATCCAAGTAAAGCAAGTTCAAGAAGGAGGCAAAGGTTGGTAAAAAATATTTCCATTATTTTACACATTATTTTGCTAAACAATGTGATAATTACAGTAAACATGTTTTGGTATGCTTTAAAAGTTCTGAATTATTTAAAATATCAGCATTTCACAATCAGAAGTAAAGCATTTCACATGCAGCATGATTTAGTCTGCAACATTAAAGCTTCATTCTAAAGTTGCTTCTAAAAAAAACCCTCAGCCTCTTTTGCTGATTAAACAGAGAGCTTGAAGTGATAAGAAATTAGCACATTTAATGCAGAAGGAGAAATACATCATCCATTAGACAACCTGCACCTGCTTTCAAGATATGATCAATGCTTATCCTGTTAACAAAAAAAAACCCCAACAAACAAAAAACATTACTCTCTTGCGTGAATAAAAAATTAATCAAATTAAGCTCCTCATTCCTTTGTGATGATTTTGGACAAGGGCAATGAAGTCATTGCACACAAGTAATCAAGGAAGTGAGAAAACAGGAAGATAAATCAACAGATAGCAAGGAACTGGCTGGAGAGTAGGATTTATGAGGAACATGAAATGAAGTTCATTTAGACCTGCTGTGCCAAAACAGCACTCTGGGACTGCAGCACCCACATCATCCTCTGCCAAACAAGAAACTTCCAGCTCTCAGACTGCCCTATCAATAAGACTGTTCATGCAGTCATGTTTGATGCTGTCAGAGTATTAAAACTAATTCACCTAAATTACTGATATATAGATATGTAACAAAAAGTTGAAGGCATTACCTTGGCCTCCTAATATCTGAAAATCTGAAGTTGTTTATAAGAATACTTTAATATTAGCCACTGTTTCCCTCATAATCCCTAGTCAGCATATTAGCTACATTCTGTACATTACAATGGTAGATTCTATCATATTTTAGAGGTTGAAAACAAATAACATATTCTAAGATCTACTGACTGTCCCAGTATTGCCTTTTCTTCCTTTACTGATGTTTAGTCTTCTTATCGGATTATAAAGCTTTGTTACTTCATTATACCCCCTCTATGGGAGCCTTTCTAGCAGCTTGTTATATGAGTCAGTGCCCACCCATGAATTTTATTCAAAGAGTACTCTTTCAAACTACATTTTTATTTTCTTCCAAAATAACAGGACGAATCAGCCTTACCCAGTCCATCTCCACACCCAAATCAACAAGTCAGTAAATATTGTATCAATGTTAGAAGGAGAAGAAAGGAAAAAGTTAACAAGGATTGAAGGAAAAAAAAAAAAAGAGTTTTTGAAATGAGAATTTCAGAGCCAAGAGCCCCTTTGTTTGAGGCGTTTCCTCCCCAGTGCTTTCACCAAAACTTACTCTATAGCTTTGAAAGCAAAAGAGTAGCCAACAAACTCTCCTGTTCCCAACACTGCATAACAAATTAATCCGGACAGGTGCAAGACACAGGAATCTATTTTATCATTCAATTGCCTTGTAAAAATACATGTAGCTCCTGCAAGAGACTGAACTTACGATGTTTTCTTTATAGTCATGCAACTTGCCCTGAAGTATCACTTGGTTGATATTAGTTGGTCTCGTTTTCTCACTGGGATCACAGGCAAGTATCATACGTTTGTAAAGCTGAAACAAAAACTACATTGCACTAAATTATTTGTTTCAATAAAATTCCTGGACACCATGTTGAAACCGATGCAGATGTGGGAACACTGGAAACTGGTGTCAAAGTATCTCAACAACTGGGCTATCACACTATCTAACCAACAAACATTAGGTGAATACTTGCAAGATAATTATTGAGTTACTTGATTCCTTGTTTCCTCATCTCTGACTGATTTTAAGATTCTTTGGGCTCCAAATTACTAAGAACATGAACACAAGAATCAGTTTCTTCTCTAATCAGAATGTTTTTTTCTCCTCTACAAAAAAATGACACCCACATGGCAAAATAACAAGAAAATACCATCAGGATTCAACGTAAAAACCCTTCACTAAATTACCGAAGTTCAGAGCAAAATAGCTGTTATCTGCAATTAGGAGCTTTCCCATGGGAAGAGAGAAGGGGAAAAACAGGTAAGGGCTATGAAACAAATGGAAAGTGGCTAAGCTCAGGATCCAGCTGAGTTGGATCCTTTCATCCCTGCAAAGCCGTAAGCAAACAGCTTTCCAATGCTCTGCGTTTGGGGATGTATAATGTACAGTGTTGGAGTAAAGTCCCTGTGGTGGACACGGAAGAGTGGTGAAGCACAGCATGTGGATTGCAGAAGAGCTCTGGAGGAATTAGGAAGGGTGTAACTGTACTTATTACCTCTATCTCAGCATCTGCCACACTGAAGGAGGCTGATTCCATGCAGAACCTTTCATGCGATTATCTTGAGCATCAACTGCACAAAAGCAGAGAAACTGCTCCTGAATATGAGCTAGGCTTTAGGAGATAATCTATCTAAACATCAGAGTGCAGACTAATGAACCTGAAGTTTCAAAATCCTTCTGTCGCTGCAAATCTCTCCAGATAAACTACAACAGGTGACTTAAAGTTGACTGGATATACGTTTCCCAAATAAGTGCCAAACATGAGTAAAAGAATCAATGAGACATTTCTGGAACTGGCAGTTACGCCACAGTTTCGCTGCTACTATTGGCCTTTTTTGATCAGAGCTGATCAAAAGCTGATCAGCTGTTCAAGAGCTGATCAGAGCTTTGCTGTTCTAGACTAAACTTCTCTTAAATTGCTGACATTTTCAGAAAGAAAAATGTGAACAAAAAGTAAACCAAGGACCATAAATACACACAGACAAGCCAAGGTCATTGAAACACCTAAAATACAGCATTCGCAGACCTTTTCCAAAGTAAGCATGAAATTCAGTTATTGAACTCCCTCAACTTCTTGCATCCACTCACTTCTATAAACACCCTACAAATGGATCAATCTAATTCTTCACTGAAAGTGGAAGAAATCTTGATGACTAACTGGGGACGGGGATAGGGTAGAGATCCTTCCCTAATGTCTAGGCATCTTTTCAAAGAATTTTGAGATAGTGCTATGATGAAAGCCAAAGTTGACGTTGCTTCAATTAAAAAGAGCACATCATACTCATCTGCTCATAGAAGAGGAAACCTCCTTGAAGTCCACATACTGGATGCAAAGAATCATTCTTCTGGTCTTGAGGTAATATTTGATTCAAGTCTGAATGCCCTCCTCATGTATCATCTCTTGCTTGATCCCAGGAAACTGGCAGAGAGAAGGAAGCAGAACCTTTTGAGCCAGCAAGCAGGCGAAGGGACCACAAAGGAGTGATGAAGGACCCAATTTGCTTTTTGTTTCCATGTTGAAAGTTGAAGACCATGAAAAGAATTCATTCAGTTCCTGCACGGTGCTGAAACAAACTGTAGTAAACTCCTGAGCATGAGGAATCTCCTGAACATGTCTTTTTGGGGCTCAAAGGGAGACCCATTGAGAGACTTACAGCAAGTATCATGTTGAAACAAAACAAAACAAAACTGAACTGCTCTGTATACAAATGACAAAAGATCCATAATCTTTAGTACACTCAACCAAGAGCTAGGATGCAAAATTTCACTCAGACTGCAGCAGAAAAAAATAAAACGTGGGACTAGAAGGCAAGACAAACCTCTCCAAATCTGCACCATACAAAATTTACAGATTTATTGTACTAAATATAGCAGCAAGAGCATGAGAGAGCAGATTAAACAGACAAATTCACAGTTATTCATAATAATTCTTTGTAAAAGTCTCCTGGCAAACCAGACTTTAATAAACTGCACTGTTTACATTATCTCAAAATATATACAAAACACTCAGAAGAAGTCTAATAAATATAAATCTTATACCTGCCAGGTCCAATATGCAGCCATTGAGACAGAACTGCTGTGTTGAAGCCTTACTATCATTTTTCCCTCCAAGTTCTGTCCACCACTTTGAGAACAATTGTCTTAACAGTTCTAAGCATCCATCTTTTTCTTAGATAATAATAAAATCTATTCAGACGTATTTGAAAGACACTTGACAGATAGATCCTGAGTAACATTAATCAGAATGTCATTTTCTGCTTAATCATGGTAGATCTTAGGCAATATGCTTTTGCCTCCTGCATCTCACTACTTACACAAGTTATCGCCCAGGGTGACTGGTGACTACTTTTACTTCTTTAAACAGCATGTGTCCAGACTGAAGAATATTGCTTGACAATATCAAGCTAATAAAAGTAAGTGGAAACATTCAAGTTGGATGAGACTATAGAGACGGAAGTCCTGCAAATATAAAGAGAAATAAAAATTCCCTAGTATCACCACATGAACTATGGAACACAGGCTCCTATAAAAGGCAGTCCTATTTCTGCAAATGAGTATTCGTGTACCTATTTTGGGGAATGACAGAACAGATGTAACTTCATTTACTGGAGAGGATTCTTCCCATCTAATTACATAAAAGCAGAACTTCTTGCATTGGTTTTGAGAGGAACTGTACAATTAGAAGATATTAAAAAGCAATGGAAGACAGGCTTTTCTAAAAGTAAATAAAACACAAAATTGCAGACGCACACACACACATCCGTCTGGAATGTTTTCCTGGAGCAAAATCCACTGCATCTCAAAGATGACTGTGTGGGGTACCACCAAAAAAACATTTTAAGAAGAGCTTCTGTGCCTTCCCACTCCCTCCCTTACAAATGGCAGCTGGAGTAATAAGAGATACTACGTGTCCTGCTGATAACTCCTGAAAGATAAATGTTTGGGATAAACAGGTTATTTTCAAGATACGCTCCAGGCAAAAAGGTTCAATGAAAATGGACAGTATTCTCAGAAACAACTTTTAGGAATTCAGTCTGAAAGCACTGGTGCCCAAAGTGAAGCTAGACATAGCGAAATTTATCCCAGTATACTAAAGGAACCTCAAATTGCTACCTAGCATCTTTGAGAATTCATAGAGATCAAAGAGGTTCTAGAAGAACCTCAGTGCTTCTCTGCCAAAATGGGAGAAAATAACTCATCCATGAGGGTCAGTCCTGTATCTAACACTAATACTTAAATAACTCAGATGATACAGCAAATCTGCAAATTACACAAAGCCTGAAGGAGTACTGTGTGGTAGAGGACAGGATTAGAATTCAAAGTTATTTGGACAAACTGGAAAACCACTTGGAAGTAAATAGGAAAGATTTCATTAAAGAGAAATGCAAAGCCATATAGCTAGTGGGAATAACTGACTGCAGATTCAAAATTAACTGGGTGCACTGCAGTTCTGCAGAAATGCTGTTAACATAATAGATGACAAACTGCAGACAGTATCAGTGTTATACACATAAGCAAGGTAATAATGCAATGTAAATCAAACAGCAAAATATCTAAAGTACATGGAAGCTTATCTAGCTTGTTTGGGTACTACAAGACAGGAGGAAGTCAGACAATAGGATCCCAGAAGGAAAAAAAAAAAAAAAAAAAAGAAATATAGAGTTGGAAGATACAATTGCAGTATCAGAGAGCTGGAAGATTAAATTTATCAGGGTAGTCAGCTTTACTCAGTCCAGAGATTAAGGGAAGACACATACGTAGCTGTCAAATAGATAAAAATTTGTTACTAACTTCAAAAAGCATTCTGCGCATACACTCTGGATGGGTAAGTACTGAACTGAAGAATTCAGGAGCAAAAGTTTAAGTTATATGCTAGAAAAAAAAAAAAATGTAATCTAACACTAGGTTTGAGCAAGCATGGACAGAGGTGTACGAGACCTGCCATCAGAACTTTAAGATATTATGTGAAGGTGGCAGCTCCCCAACTGTCAGAGGACCACTCCCAATCAGGTATCAAATCTTGCTGATACCTTGAAAAAGCAAGTTAGTGTATATCGCTAGCATACCACTGAACACTTTGTTAGAAAGACATCTGTGAGGAGTGATCCTGTCTGGCACAAGGAAACACACTATGTGTGTTTATCTTTTAAATGTAGAGACCACCTGGCATATTAAGAAGGAACTCATGAATCACTGTATTTCATAGAATCATAGAATAGTTAGGGTTGGAAAGGACCTTCAGATCATCTAGTTCCAACCCCCCTGCCATGGGCCAGGGACACCTCACACTAAACCATGTCACCCAAGGCCTCATCCAACCTGGCCTTGAACACCGCCAGGGATGGAGCATTCACAGCCTCCCTGGGCAACCCATTCCAGTGCCTCACCATCCTCACAGTAAAGAATTTCTTCCTTATATCCAATCTAAACTTCCCCTGTTTAAGTTTGAACCCGTTACCCCTTGTCCTGTCACTACAGTCCCTGATGAATAGCCCCTCCCCAGCATCCTTGTAGGCCCCCTTCAGATACTGGAACACTGCCATGAGGTCTCCACGCAGCCTTCTCTTCTCCAGGCTGAACAGACCCAACTTTCTCAGCCTCTCTTCATACGGGAGGGGCTCCAGTCCCCTGATCATCCTCGTGGCCCTCCTCTGGACTTGTTCCAACAGTTCCATGTCCTTTTTATGTTGAGGACACCAGAACTGCACACAATACTCCAAGTGAGGTCTCACGAGTGCAGAGTAGAGGGGCAGGATCACCTCCTTCGACCTGCTGGTCACGCTCCTCTTGATGCAGCCCAGGATACGGTTGGCTTTCTGGGCTGTGAGCGCACACTGAAGCCAGCTCATGTTCATTTTTTCATCGACCAGCACCCCCAAGTCCTTCTCTGCAGGGCTGCTCTGAATCTCTTCTCTGCCCAACCTGTAGCTGTGAACATTTCCTCATGTTCTTCATGAGGATGTGGCAAAAATTAAGTAGTAACTGCTGTTTATCACTTCTTAAAACAGCAGAAAGAGATGAAAAAAAGTAATCTAACAATTAAAATATTGATAGAGCAATAAAAATGACTCATAATCAAAGCCTCGCTGCTTAGACATTTTAGAGGTATTTCAGTAATTTCTTATATTTTCAACATGTTAAATAAACATGAAAAATAACTGCATAAATGAGTCTCCTCTGCCTATCCCAGACATTTTTCTGGTGAGCTCTATTCTCAAGAGTTATTTCTGCTAAAAAAAAAGAAAAAGAAAGATGCATTAGCACTTAGCCTGAAGGATCCAACAGAAGGACCATTTTAATAGGTTTTATTAACAATCTGCTATGAATAAGAATTGCCCATTTATCACAAGTACTATGTCAAGTTTGCTTAGTTTTCAAACAGTTGGTGTGTATACCTGAGAAATCAAGCAGTATTCCTTTAACCCACAGATCACTCCCCTAAACAATAAATGCAATAACTACAGACTTGGTGATTTAAACTCAGAGTGTAATAAGAGGAAGCACTGGATACTTCACACCCTGGAAAAATCTCAATAAAATATTCATAATTGAAAGTTAGGAAAATTCCTTTGATTATTTCCACTTCATTAATTAAAACCATTCACTTTTATCCCTACTTGACATAAAAACTTATTGACCCCACAGTCATCAAGTCATAATTCAAATGTGAACATATGAGAATGAGTACGCAAAAGACTTATAATGGGAGCACGTCACCAGAAACATTAAGGCAAGCAGCTAGGGCAATAGCTTAGTAGCATCCTATGCTTAGGTAGCACTGCAAGTTCATCTAACGTGCACGTAGGGAAGGAGGAGAGGTCAGTACCTTAAGATGACCTAGACAGAGCTAGGCAGAGATTTATACCAGCTCATTTGGTAACAAATCTAATTATACATTCTGTTTAGCTACCTGGACTGAATTCACAAAAGCATGCTGAGCCAAGGCTCCACACTTGGTAAGAGAGAAAGACTTTGAACGCGGATGAAAGAAATTCCTGCATCTCCTTGACAATAGGGCACATAGTCGCTGGGACACAAATATCAAACGCCTCTTGAGAGAAGAAGACAGACAGTTTCTCATTCTAGGAGAAAATACACAGTGTATGCAGAGAAGAGGAGGTAAAATAAAAAGACATCTAAGCCTCTCTTAAATGTAGCTGAAGCAACTAGAATACTCAGCTCATACAGACACCCCTGTAAGATAACTGAATTTTTTTCCTTGCAGAACAATTTTTTTGCTGAAAGAGAACAAACATAACTCTTAAAATAATTGCAGCAGGAAGCAGTTAGTTGTAAATGCCAACCTACAAACATTCCCCCCCCTCCCCATTTCTCTGCTCCCTGAATATAATGACATTCCCTGAAAAGATTCTGACTGCAAAAGTATACAGCGTTAGCTTTTATTTGGATAAGCTATCACTGATCTCAATCACTAAGAAATATCGTATTAGTCAATATGCTTGTTCAGCACTCTCGACTTGACCTATAGTGACCCAAGTTCACATCAGACAAACAAAGCGTATCTCCACTGAAACAAGAGCAGTGGCACTTACTTATATTTATTTAATATCTGGAATCTTCTTAGCAAAACAGTAAGAAGTCTGATGAAAAATGTCACCAAAATACTGCCATGTAAAAACTAAGCACTACTTGAGATTAAGAAATAGTATTACCACAGTTATTAAAATTCCTGAAAACTGAAAGCAGCAATAGTTCAAATCAACTTTTTCTATAGTTTATATTAAACTTTAATTTTTGCACTTTCTTTCTCCCACTAACACTTCAAATCTTAGTGCAAGAAGACACTTAGCTGTTTCGTTGCCAAAAAGTACCATTCTTACACAACAAAGAAGACAGTCTTACAAACGAAAGGGCCTTCATACCAAAACCAGAAGTAATGGAAACCAAGTCAGTTTCCTTTTTCCTCCTCATGTTGAATAAACAGTACATTCGGTTCCATAACTTGGGTTGGGCTGCCTTCCCTCCTCCTCTCTTTGTACAGGCTTAGGTGAAAAGCTTTTGAGACCTATTTCCCAAGTACATGAGTTTCACGTTGGAACTGATCCAATTAAAACAGGAAGACATTTGTAATATTTCTTTAGGTATCCCATAAATTCCAGCCTTGGCTGTAAATGACTTACCTTTCCCACAATCTGAAAGTACTAGGCTTTGTAATGACAGGAGGCAAGAAAAAGAACAACTAGCTAAGGCACTTCAATTCCAACCAGCCTCATAGAACCACTACAGAACAATTTCTTTTTTAGTGTATGGAAAGGTGGCATGTGACCCGTGTGAGTGACACGTAATGAAAAATTAAATCACTGCAAAAAAAATAAAGAAATATGGAAACTGGCTAAAAGCTGCCCACAGTTTAAAAGAAAAAAAGACACTGGGAAAGACAAGAGATATTATTCAAAGTAATTCCCAAGGAAGAATGTGGAATGGAAGCCTCTGGTTGAGAAGCTCTAAAATAAATATTCTGGCCCTCCATCTCACTACTCTTCGAATAGTTTTTGAGAAAAAGTATTTATTATATGTGCTTGCCAAGTAACAGACACAAAGTTGAAGAGGCTATGATGAAAAAAAAAACCAACCACACATCAAAAAATTAAAAAAAAAAAGAATCAAACCAAAACCAACAAAAAACCCTCCCCAGAACACTTGCTCTTCTCACCCACAACCTAAAGAGAACACTGATGATGGTACGGCTCTATTCTACACACAAAACAGGTTAATTCCTTCCCTCACAGTGTCTTTCAGAAATGGATAAAAGTTATGAAAGGCTATCAGATTTCATCTTACAGTTTTCTTCATCTATTCAAAAGCTACAGATATTTTTGATTTGAAGAAAATATTAAAATTTAAACAACATACCCATTTTACTCCAGCAATATGAGGAATGGGACACATCTCAAACTTTATAAAGAATAACAGTTTAATACTTTATAAACTGCACTCCTATTCACCAGCTTTGAACCAAGACCATAATGTTATTTCCTAAGCTTTACATAAAAACTGTGAGCTAAACTTAAAAAGTCTTAGAAGAACAATAACTTTTGCTCCATTTTCTCCCTCTTTTTAGCTGATATAGACATCATTTCAGTTGTTGTGAATAAAACAGAAAATACCAGGAGCTCACTAGCTCAATCTTTGAAAGAAATTATGACAGGTCTGTAAGAACTGCCGGAACTTCCTTTGACAAGAGGAGAAAGAATGTCAATACTAGCAGAAAACACCATTAAATTATCTGTACCAAAGGGGCATTAAAGAAGAGATTAATTGCAAGAAGATGAGAAAAAGTCAGTGAAATAAATCGATAATGAATTTACTACACAATCACTAATGAAAAAACTGTATTATATTAACTATTTGGAATTGACTTAACTGTCTGTAAATATTTTCTCAATTGTTTTCTACTTACCTAGACCTTTTTGTCCAGGGTTCTTAGCAAAGTTAAAAGTAAACTGATAAAAATCTTTGAACTTTGTTGGATCCTTTAGCTCTTGTTCCAGTCTTGGCAATAGAGCTTTTAGTTTTTCTGTGGTGTCACACCTGTTCAAAAGAGGTTACATTGTTTGTAAATATGTAAGATTTTCTTTTTACCTTTTTTTTTTCTTCTTATTCTTTTTTATTTTTTTAAGGTTTAGTTTCAGAGCAAAATAAAACAGTAGTAAAGATAAAAAACAGAGTATCTTTCTGGATAGCATTCTTAAGAACATAAACATCCATATGCCTTTATTAAACAATTTTAAGTGTAAGATCATATATAAGCATCCATTAAGTATAATACCCAAACAGAAGTCAGTGGTTTAACTTCTATCCTCAGTCTCCTCATATGAACTCAAACAATAGATGTTATCCTGCTCTTAAAGAACATGTAAACCTCACTGAAATCTGCTATCTTTTCCCTTTCATAGCTATTGTAACACAATGGTGTAGGGTTTTGCTTTAATCTAGACAGACATTACTTATTCCCTGCTCCACCTAAACGAAGAGCTATATACTATGTTTACACTTAAGATTAACATTAGAGGACTTTCAACAAAATGAACCATTATTTGCAGTCATTTTCTCCCCACACTGGCAGATCAGTGGGGAAAAAGAAATGAGGCTCTGATGTCAGCTTGAAGGCTGACAAATGGTTTACCAGCCTGGCACAGGTAAGCTTAGACAGAATCAAGTTACTGAGATTCTAACAGAAACACATCCCTTGTATAACATGAGCCTGGAGCATTTTCAGTGAAAGCACCTGAGCTGAAAAGATGCAATTTTAAAAGAAAAAGGGTTTCTCCCAAGCCAAGGAATTAAATGAATATTCAAGGTTAATAAGATATTACCAATATTTTGAATTATACCTAGAAATCCAAAGCAAAGGAAATAGATTCAAAGGAGCAGATATCATAACTAAGATTTTGTATTTCAAAGTTCTCAGCAGCTAAATGTATTTATTCTGAAGATTCAAGAAGTATTTTGTTAAAGGATGGATAACTATAGCAAAATCCATAAAATGCAGATGCAGTTTTAACCATCTTGCATAGTACAGGTAAAAATAAGTAGTTTTCTGGCCTCCAGCAGTACCTGGTGGAGAAAAGAAAGAATTCTGCCAACAGTCTTCAACTGAGAACTTGAGTTTCACGGAGACTTGATATACTTGGCAATAGGGACAAATATCTTCTCATACGTATTCTAAATGTCCAATATGAACTAAGTCTCAGGGAATTTCTTTTCACTCAAATCTTCACCTGTGTCCAATGCTAAAAATCACACACTGCACCACTGATATTTAACAAAAGCATTCAAAATTCTCAATAAGCACTATACCAGAGACAAGCAGGTATGATCAGATTATACTCCCAAGAACATCATAATGTGCATTGAGCAGAAAAATAAAAATCACAGACCTCTGTGGAACTGTATCAGAGACAGTCATCAGGACTTAGTAGGAATGTCACAATGAAGTTTCAAAACAAAATCAAAGCTGGAATCCACAGGTGTTTTGGCAAAACCTTTTTAATCAGTCATAGCAAATAATGCTGGCAGCTTTTAATATAACAGCATGAGCACTTGATTGCTGTTGATGGCTAGAAAATCATAATCATTCTTACAGTCTCTGCCCAAAGGAACAAAATAAAGCAGCAGACTTCTGATGACATCAAAAGTTACTTCACCACAATTTCTGATACCCTTACCTAAAAAGGAAAGCTTCGAAAGAAGTCAATAACTGGTGAGGTCAGTAACAACCGAGTACTAGGACCCCTACTCAAGAAACAACCACTACATTTGCTTGAATTTGGTCTACTGTATAAAAGTATTGATAAGGCACCATTCTGAGAGCAAATGAAATTATTTAGCTCAAACAATACGCAGAAATAATAAACCTTAATTCTCCATCTAATGCAACCTGTTAAAAAAAAAAAAAAGGTATCATTGTGACACTTCTCTATATATTAGACATACTGTATCTCTTCCAAGGAAAAGTTATACACAAAATACTATTTATGGCAACAACTGCTTGACATTATTGCTAAACCGAGACAGTGTGGTCTAATCTCAGAGTCTGTTATCCAGAATAGCTCCACGATCCAGGAAGAAAATAAAAATAAAAATAATCATTAGTTACATCATCTTCCTTCATGCATCTCCAGTAACTGCCAGCTTTTAACACCACACGGTCCAACTCAAAACCTTAACAAAACCATGCATATGTTTATTATGAATTACATAAAAAGATCAGCATATCCATCTGCCTTTCTTTCTATACAGAGAGGAATTATATCGCTACACCCTTACTGTGGTCATCATTAAGGCTTTGCAGTAAAACACTCATTTAAGGAAGATGGGACACCACAGGCACTTAGCATCTGTTAAGCATGGCTCCAGCCTTAACAGATTTTTGAAGCTTCATGCTTAATTCAATTAAAAATGTTTTAAACAGAAACAGAGCTCAGGCCTTACACGATGAACTATGCAGAAATGGATACTTACCCCAACTCTGTCATCCCATCAACAAATTCCTTTTTACTGAATTCACATTGAGTAGCTGCCCTGAACTTCCATGCTACAACTAGGACACTGATACTGGCTGGATCCAGGCTTAAATCATCACAGAACTGCTGAATTCCATCAATGCCAATTTTATTTTCATCCTGTGGGTCTATGGTTCAAAATATAAAAAGAAGAATTGTAATTACTTGCAAAAAAAAAAAAATTTACAAATAATCATCTGCACAGCTGTGATATGCTGCGTAACACAGGTCTTCAGTTTTTCGTAAGTTTCACAAATGTCTTCACTTGAAATCTAGTTAATTATAGAAGAACCTTGAAGGGTATCTGTAAATAGATTAAGCATTCTGCACACTTCTCTAGAAATTGGTTGGCAAGTTTTCCTAAATTCATTAGCTATTGTCAATGAAAAAGTTTTGTCTTCTCTCCATAACGCTCTATAAAAGATCTGAATTAACTGAGGAGATGCCTGACTACACCTGAAAACAGTAAGGCTGATAAACACATCAAAACGTACAATACACTTATTGCCTAGCATGTATTAAACTTGAAAAAAAAACAACAAACCAAACCCACAAAACACAAAAAGAAACCCCCCCACACACACACAAAAAAAATACCCCAACCAACCAATCAAAAAAACCCAAACCAGCAAGAACACACCTACCAAGTGAGCCCACAAATTTCCACACCACACACCTCCCCCCAACAGAGATATTCGAGAATCCACTACAACTGTTTAAAGACCACAACCAATGTGCTTTAGTTTTAAGTCAGGGAAATCACCAAAAGATTGCTCAAACAATGCCTTAGCACAACAGACTTAGCTAAACTTGGGAAATACTATGTTTCAGTAGCACTAATACCTTTTTGAATATAAGAACCACCATTAACTACCTACAACAGGGTAAATGGCACTGTAAAACTTCTGTAACGAAATTCTCTCTCAAGAAAAACCCACAAACAAAAGCCCCTGCATATAAACTTAAGTAATTGGAGGGAGGGAAAAGCCGAACAGCAATAAAAAATGAAATCACACTGTTTTCAAAGGCTGACTGTTTACAAGTTATAAAACTCTCTTTCCCAGCTTTTGATAGGAAGATGTTTCAGTATCACTAATTGGGCTACGCAGAAAAGTACCCCTCAAGTAAATTTAAGACTAACTCCTTAAAACCTTTCAACCATTTTCAATCAACTCCTTAAGGTTTTCAGCCATGCTATTTTAAGTCATTATCCAATGAGTTGATTTAAAAAAAAAAAAAAAGTCTAAAGAAAACTTTTTTTTGGGGGGGGGGGCGGGGGGGGGAAGTTGTTAAGCAAAGATTTCTTCCACTTTTCCAGCCAATACTAGAGTGGTAGAAATGTTAAATGCAAAGAGGAAGCTAATTTAGCAGACAGACTTTTACCATTAAAACAGAATTACAACCACAGTATAACTGAGTGACCTTTGAGCAGGAATAACAGGCAAACACACTTTTCTACCATATGCCAGATCTAGTTCTAAGACATATAAAATGTATTTCTTGTATATTTGGAGAATAATTGAAAAACTAAAGGCAAAAAGTGCACTAGTGCTGAAATCACTGGAAAAATACCCTTGGATTTCAACAAGGGCTATTTCATCCTTATGTTTCTCCTCATCCAGGTAACTAGGACCAAACCCAAAACTGTTGTTTTGACAGAGTTGCTGGATAAATAGATAAGAAAACTAACAAAACCACAGACAATTAAAGACCTCTCATCTTGGATTTCAAATATAGTGTAATGTCTGTAGCATTCTATGGGCCCAGCAGGACAAAGGAATTCCTTGTTGTTTTGAGGCAAATGATTCAGGTTTAAGCTGTACATGAAGGAAAGGTGCTTAATCAAAACTTTTGCTGTTTTCTCTCAAATCTTATGAAGAGTTTTGTTCAGGTCCGCAATTTTACTGAAGCATTAGAGTGCTAGAACTGCAAAGGTGTGCTGCTAACCAAAACACAGACATAAAACTGACTAGATTTCCTTTCACAGAAGTCAAGTGGTGGAGTTTGCCACTGCTGGAAAATGTTGAATAATAAATAAAATTTATTATTTTAAAAAAATAAAATTGTGATTTTAAAAAAATAAATTATATATTCTTAGTAGCATTTAAAAAAAGTATGTATTTTTTGACCCAGCAGTGTGCAGCACTAACACGCAAGGAGCAAGCAGAAGATTTAAGAGACAGACAGACACACATTTTTTATGCATGTATATTTTTTACATATATATACACATCCCCCTACACCAAATAAAAAAAGTGTTTCTCTAGTTGTTTGGTATTTTGTTTGTTTTCTTTGTTCATTTTGGTCTGTTTACATGTGTCCCCCAAGACAATGCTATAGTATTGCTGGTTTTCTGACCCTACACAATTCTTTACCATATGATAATTAAAGAACATCTATACTTAAAATAGAAGACATTATGTAAAGTGTAACAAAAAAAGGTGGAAATGCTATCATACAAAGTAAGCTACCTACTGCAATTAGAAAACTACATAAAATCATAGTTGAGTAATTGTTAAGAGTTCATTTCTTAAAACATGACATGTACGGATCTCGGCAGGGGCTGGCAATGATTCCAGGCCACGATGCTCTATCATGTAATGAACACCACAGACATCCATGTCGGAAGGCCACATTTCAGAAAGCATTATTACCTACATCACATACATTCTTGTATTTCCATGACTATCTTTCCCTTTTTTGTTCTTTTCAACACTGCTGTAAAACAAAAAACTGGAAAAGAAACAACTCTGCCTTTAATCCACTTCCCTGTGGTTTTCACTCCAGGTCTCGCTCTGATCAGGCACATCACCTTTGCTGTAACATGCCAACACAAAGAATAAAATAAGAATGGAGTTTCTATGACTAGTTCCTGAGTTTTCTTATTTGACCAATATGATTATTTGACATGCTCAGACAAGCCAGCACTTCCCCCCTCCTCCATCCCTAGAAGTTTTCAGTGCCAGGTTGGACCGGGTTCTGAGCAACCTGGTCTAGTGGAAGGTGTCTGTGCCCATGTGGCAGGCGGATTGGAACTAGATCATCTATAACATCCCTCCCAACTCAAACCACTCTGCAATTCTGTATCTGTTTTGTCAGACTTCTAGCTGTAATGTTATCTGAAACATCTTTTTATTTTGATGGATAGAAATACTACTGTCTTTGAACAAAAAGAACTTCCCCAAGTATTAGCGTAAGAATAATATGTATTATTTTGCCACACAAAGTACACTGTACATATAACAGCAGCCACAGGCAATAAAACAAATAATTTCCATAATAAGATTTATTCTATTTTCTACCACATGCAGCTGACACTATTTTCTCATGATAGGTTTAATTTTCCTTTCAGTTCTACAGATTATCTACAGAAGTTGTGTAGTGAACATTAAGAGCATTTAAAACCTTTTTCATCCTTACCTTGCTACCACAAACACACAGTGAGAAGCAAAAACTAGCAATCTTTCCTGTAAGTCCTTAAGAATGGGAGAGGGAAAAGCAGAAATATCACCCAAAGAAAAGAATTGGAAAAAACCCCCATAACCAAAAACCAAAAACTCCCCCTCCCCCCAAAAAAAAAAAAACCAACAAACCCACAAACAAAAAAAAACCAAAACCAAACAAAACCAACCAACCAAACAAAAACCCCAAGCCTTACCTTTGTACCGATTATACAATTGTTCTAATTTCTTCTTGTCAACTGAATTTTTCATGGATTCTTTGTAGTACAAGTCTGGGTTCTGGAAGTAGTTGTCTGTTGCCACTTCTAGTTTCCATTCATTCTGCATTAAGCAGTAAATAGCAGTCCTTTCACCAGCCTGGGTAAATGCCATAAACTGGCGGACCTTGTCCTTCTGAGACGATTTAAGCTTATGCTTTGGGATGCAAAAGAAGCAGGAAAGCCAATGAAGCTAATCCAGAAGTTTGTTTCAGCATTCTACTACTACGGCCTATCTTTAAAAAGTTTTAGTTTTCTTGTTGATGACAACTTTCACTTCAGAATTACAGGAAGACAAAGCCTTGTTCTTCTGCAGTTAAAAAGACAGCATTTTCTTCTGAAAATTGAAATGACAGCATCTATACATACATTTTTAGCAGCACATATTTAGCAGTAATAAATTCATATTTCTGCTTTATTGCTCACATATGCAGAAGTTTTTCTGTTCTGAAACAGCGGTAAACATGAGTTTCACCATGCAACAGTATGGTTACCCTTTGAAAAATATGCCTAGTAGATATACAAATGAGATTATAAAGGCACAACTTAGAGATTCTCAGATTCTGTATAACTCCTTCATAAACAGAGAAAAACTGCTCAGCAGTTTTCCTAATATTTTCCTAGCAACAATGAACAATACAAAGCTTAATCATTTGAAGTGATAGCTAAAAAAGGCAGAACCATTTCTTACACTTTTGCGTTAGAAACCACTACCAACAGAAAACATTACGCAAAAAGAAAACAGATAAAGCAGACGTCAGGGATTTGCTGAATGTTATGATGAGACTATAAAGTCACTGTAAATGTGACCTAAAACTTTAATGTATTAACAGTATAAACATCTTTTACAGCATTAAACAACAAAACTACCTGTTACAGTGGTATATAGGAACCAATAAGATGCTTCTCTTAATGGCAGCTAATTGCAGCAACCATACTGATGCAACATCACTAAACTTCTGGAACACTCAAGAAGCAGGAACAGGGATTTTATAAGGAGCAGATCCGATATTAACACAGATCAATATTATTCTTCATATGAAGTTGGAAGGAGGAAATAGCTTAAATCAAACTCTGGGTTTTATTATATTCTGATATATCCCATTTTTGTTAAACCATACTTAACACATGTTCTGGACCAATAATTTAACTGATAAATTTGTCTCATTACTTCTTAAGTCATCAAGTATAACACAAAATGTACTGGTCTCTTAAATACTGGGCGGGGGGGGGGGAACCAGAGAACACGAATCCTGATTCAGTGCACAGTAAGCAGCAAATGTAGGACCATCTTTCAGTCTACTTGTTATCTCTTGTACACATATGGATGGTGGCATCTTGATTACAGATGGTCCTGAGACAAGAAACACATCATGTAAACAAGATAATGACTTTGGTCTTTTCTATATATTTTTTAATTTCATATAAGAAAAACATGTAAAGCTTCTTTTTATACAAGGAGAAACGTGTGAAGTGGGAAAAGAGCTGCAAAAATAACTACAATGTTATCTTGACAGAAAAATATTCAATAATCCCTTGACTGCAAGCTCTGTGTAGCCTCTCTCTCCTCCAATATTCATTAGCGTCTATGAGAGTATCTCTGCACTAAGATCCGCCTCAGTTACATAAAATTCTGAGCAATGAACTGAGCAATGTTCAATTCAGCACAAAGGTCTCCGACAGCATTCCCAAAGCAAAACCGACGTCCTCTCCCAAGTGCCCTGAACGCCAGGTATTCAGGAATATTTTCTAGGCTCAAAACACTGAGTTATCTGAAGGAATTAGAAGAAACACATTCGACTACCCGATCTACTACTCTGCCACGTAGTATAGTTTCTACTTTTCGCCTGTGTGCAATGTCCGCCGCAGCAGACACCGGTACCTACACACACTCTATAGAACGGGAGGTGGAGAGCTGAACCCACGTTTCTATAGCGTCTTCTTGCTAACGGGACCCAAACAAGGAGGGACACCTCGCACCAAGACACGCCTAAGTCAGCTTTACAGCCCTCACAAGACGTTAATCACACCACACCGCAAGCCTCAACGAAGCACCGGAGCGCACACGGCACAGGCTGAGGCGAACGCGCCGAGAGAACACTTCCCGGGACGGGACGCGCCCGCCCGTCCCCTGGTCCCCTCCGGCGCCCGGCCTGGGCCCTGTCGCCTCCCGCCTCCCCCAAACACCTCCAACCCCACCAAGGGAAGGGAACCAGTACCTCTGCACCTTTCCTTCCACCTCCGGCTGCACCTGCCGCGTCCCGGCAAAGGAAGGGGGAAGGACAGGGAAAAGGGGAGATCGGGGGGGAGCACTGGAGACTGGGGGGGAGCAGCCCGCGGGATGGCCAGGCTCCGCCCGCTGAAGGCAGGCGGGGCGGCGGGAGCGCGGGACACGGGTCTCCGGCAACCTGCCCCGCCGGCCCCAAGCCCAAAAAAGGGAAAGGTACGCGCCGCGCCGGCTGCCGGCGCTCGAAATACCCGCCGCGGCGGCGGCAGCGGGAGCAGCACTGCCCGCCTCCCTTCCTCCCCTCAATCCCCCCCCGCCCCCGGTGACCTTCCCCAGTCCCGGCGGCGGGAGGGCCGCTCCACTCCGCGCCTATCTGTCTGTCCTCCGTCGCGCCTCACCCGCGGTGTAACCCCCCCCCACCTGGCGCCATCCCCCTGCGATAAACAGAGCGGGAGCCGGCGCTGAAGGAAGGGGAACGGCGGGAAACCGCGGGGCGCTGGGCTCGCCGGTCCGGGGAGTTGGGGGTGGTGTTTGGGGCTCCCCGTCCCCGTTCCCCAATTCCCGTGTCCCCCGCCCCAAACAACCTACCATTTTATCACCGGCGCTTTGACCAACTTCACCGCCCGGCGCCGCCTCCCGCGCAGGCGCGAGGGGCCAAGCGCAAAGGCGGAGCGCGGGACGGAGGTGCCCTCTCGCCGCGCTGGTGGAGCCCACGGCCCTTCCCTGCAGCGGGGGACCAGTGGTGGCGGTGTCCGCCGGGCAGGACTCGGCTGCGCTGTGCGTGAGCGGCGAGTACCGTGCGGGGCAGGCGGAACGCGTCAGGGAAGGGGGAGATTCCACCGTTACGTTTCCCGTGACATGCCGCGAGGAGGCGCTCGGACTACAGATCCCGTCTGACGCTGCGCTTAAAGGTGACGCCGCACCGGCGCAGGCTGACGGGGTTGGCGGCCGGTGCGGGAGTGGGAGAGGCGGCTGGCAAGGGCAGCTTCTGGGCGCCTTCCGTTCCTGGCCGCTGCCTTGTGCTCTTGCTCTTCCCGCTCCCCCCTGGCCGTTGTTGGCCTCCTTCACTCAGGTGAGTGGGGCGGAGGGAGGAAGCAGCGCCCGGGGCCGGCAGTTGCGCCTCCGTCACCATCTCCTTCCCCTTGGAAGCTGGGCCGGCCGCTGCCCTGAGGTGAGCGCTGGGCAGTTGCCGGCGGCGGGTAGGGGCTGTGAGGAGGCGGAGGAGGAGGTGGCGGATTTGGCCGTGTTGCTGTGAGACCGGAAAGTTGAGCGCCGGGCAAGCAGGCTGCGGAGCAGCTGCTTCTTTCCTTCCTCACTCTCTCCGCCGCCATGAAGGGGCGGAAAAGGGGCTGGGCGCACCCGCGCTCTCCTCATCTTTCTCTGTTCTTCTCCTTCTCCCCCCCAGACTTCCTCAGGGTGAGGTCCCGGAAGCCGGCCCGGGAAGAGAGGAGGAGAAGGAGACGGTGGCGCAGGGAGCTGCCCTCCGGCAGCCATCGCTCTCAGGTGAGTGCCTGTGAGGCAGACGTGCCCGCGGAGTCACGGCAGCGGCCGGCGCCCCCCCCTCGGCTGCCCTGAGGGTCTTGTGAAGGAGGTTGTGGGTGGCAAACGGGCAGGTGTGGAAGGAGCCGCAAGGGTTTTGGATGAGAGGATCGGGCTTGTGTTGGAGGCAGGGTCTAACATCCGCTTGATGAAGTCCGGCGTTACTGTATCGTGTTCAGGAAGGCAAAACGGGGAAGATGAACTGCAGTCCATCAGGAAACACACCGTGCTCGAGAAGGACTCCGAACATCAGGAGTTCCCTCTAATTTGATACTTACTGATGCATGGAGAAGAGTGTTTGTGTCTCTTTTTTTTTTTTTTTTTTTTTTTTTCCCCCCTTCTGGATGATCTTTAAGGTTCCTTCCAACCCAGACCGTTCTGTAGTACTATGACTATTCTATGAGTATTTTTATTTGCGTTCTGAAGGTTGCCATATGTTTCTATATGTGGGGATTATTACTCCCCGAAGAGCTTTTGAGCACTACCCAAGGTGCCACTTTCCTAAGTAGCTTTTTGCTAGCCAGGTAAAAAACACTGTTACTGAAACAAAATGGTAACCGTGTCAGAACTACGGTGGTAAGTTCACACAGTGCAACAATCGGCAAATTTACTACTATCTCTGCTCAGGATTTAGGTGTGTGGTTGGCCATACCATCTAATACGTGCAGTAGAGTATTCAACTTCCTGCAGACAGAAACTTGAATACACAGTATGTGTTTTCTTCACCCTCTTTCTTGCAGGAATAGGTTGTAATATATTCAGCAGAATCTCTTGCCCTAACATATTAAACAGGAAGGTTATTATTTTGTATATATGATGAAATATTTCCTTAAATATCACTCTAGAATTTTGCCAGATGGTGTGAATTGTTGCATTTTCCTGATCTCTTAAAACCAGTAAACCCTATAGCTTTATGAAAGTTCTGGTATAGTTCTACTTTATTATTTTATTGAAATTGGCATGATGTAGCTATGCTTTTGCTGCTTTAATTATACTTTCAGTTCTTAATTTTTAACGTTTTAGTTCTTCATGTTAAACCCTAGCCCATAGTCAGCTATTAATAACTAAATGCTTTGGCTTGTATTTCATGCATGGAAAAGAAATAAACCCATCTACAGACAGTTTTTCTCAGTTCTAACTGAAACAGAGATGGGAGGGTATTTTAAAAATTAAGGTAGTGCATGGGTGTGCTTTGCCATCTTCACTTCCTGGTCTGTATATTGATGATGGTTAGCTTGGATGCTTGTGATTGTGACTGCTGCTGTATTGTAGGAAAAGAATAGGCACATAGCCTCCAGATTATACTATGTCCATATGCTGGTTCCTGATTAAGGCTGTTGGTCCAAAGATGAAGATTGCAGCTAAAGTTTTAGACAAATACCTGCTCTATTGATGATCTACTAACATGTAGTGTGCTGTGCATTTTTAGACTACTACACTTCAGTGATAAATGTATGCTTTGTACATACATTTGTGCATTGTTAAATACAGCTTTGTGATGTGGGGCTGTTTTTTTTTATAGGTTTTTGTGTTTGTTTGGTTTGGGTTTTTTGTTTGTTCTTTTGTTTTGCCCCCCCCCCCCCCCCAAGAAAATGTAACTTTGTTATTTTACAATAATGTCAGTGTTTTCCTGTAGGCTCTGGGGGAAGGAAATTTCTTCCTGCTTGGTGTTAGAAGCAAATACAGCAGTTTAAATATAGATCTTCAAGTAGCTTCTGGGAAATGAACTTATGAATGAATTGATTTTACTTTTAGTGTTCTTATAACTCTATTTTAAAATCATGAGGATCAATAATTAGCCTCGAAGTAAAATGCCTCAAGGCCCTGCAGCCTTTTAGGTGAAAGTCTTTGATCCAGGCTAGTAATGCTTTGAAGTCCAGGAAGTTTTGATATTATTTCTTTACTGTAGAAATTACCCCCCTCCTCCCCCCAGTCTAATTTATAATGTAATCTGTTTCAGTTAATCTTTCTTTCCATTATATTTTGTATAGTTGCCTGTGTTAATGGTTTGGAGGCTATAAAAATAACAAATGATTATGATACAATTCTTTAGGATCAGTTTGAAAAAATGCAAGAGGTAGATAAGAGTAATGAGTTCTGATGCTAGGTTGAAGTATAGCCTATGGCATCGTGGCTTAATATTTTTATGGTTTTTTTCTCATAAGAAGTGCAGGTGACTACCATGTGAAATAACTAAGCTTTCCATTCAGTATTTTTAAGATAAGATGATATCTAGAAAATAATCAAAGGGAAAATGAAAGTCTACCAATAACCTTGGGCTGTTTCTTGGTTTTGAGAACTGTTAAAAGATTATAGTGTAAGATGCAGTCTTGGGTTTCTTTTCTGCATTTGCTTGGCCTAATATCCCAACATTATAATGTTTGATAACTGATTGGTACTGTTTTGCAGCCTGGTATGTGTACTGGAGATGCAGAAACCATGTAGGACAACGCTTTGAGCAGTTGTGGATTATCAATTTCTCCCAACAGCAATAAAAATTGAAAAATGAAGGCGACTGGATTTATTTCCTTATGGACGTTGGTTTTATTGCCTTGTGTCCAGCTAGCAAATCCTGCAGAGCATGAAGATGTAGTAAAGCATGCAATAAAACTGCACCGTGGGAAAGGAGCTATTATCGCTCAGAGAAAGCAGTGGGTGTTTGAGAGCTGCAGAAAACTGTCTGGTCTTCTTCGCCAAAAGAATGTTGTTCTCAACAAACTAAAAAATGCCATAAGAGCGGTTGAGAAGGATGCTGGACTGTCAGATGAAGAGAAACTTTTTCAGGTTCATACCTTTGAAATCTTCCAAAAGGAGCTAAATGAAAGCGAAAACTCGGTCTTTCAGGCAATCCATGGTCTCCAGAGAGCTCTACAGGGTGATTACAAAGATGTTGTAAATATGAAAGAAAGCAGTAGACAGAGACTGGAAGCCTTGAGAGAAGCTGCAATTAAGGTTAGTTCCCCCGCGTTTATTACTAGAGTACTCTACTTGTGATTTTCATTTTATCATGGCACAGTTTCAGTCTGTTTTAATAAAAAAGAGGCTTTACATAAAACTTGCAATGTTTACTGTTTAAAATGGATTTTGCATGAATTGTTCTCATTAGTAAAATTAAAAGTATTTCTGTTGTAGAGCTTAAAACTTACTAGCAGTCAATAGTTCTTATCTGAATACAAAGCTAAACATAATCATAAGAACTTGGACAAATATTATGCTAAAGGGAAGGGCATACCAGAAGTGAGTCAGTCCACATAGCATAATTGCACCAGAAAAGCCAGTGGGATTATCAAAGTGGAAATAATGCCATAAATTGGCAAAATACTGTTATTTTCCACTTAATGAGAATTGCTCTTTCAAAATATCCACTTTAAGCACAATGATTTTTTGCTTTTTATTTCTATATTTATACAGATATGGGTAAAATGGATGTGCAAAATATTAGATGACTAGATTTTTAGTCTCATTATAGCACTCCTAGCCTAAAAAGTGAAGGTCTGTAGAACAGTGCATTCTAAGAAAAGCACATATGAGTAACAGTTGAGCACAAGTACTTTATGGAAGATTTGAGTTCTCATGTCAATGCAGACCTGTTAGGGTTTGCAGTATCTGCCACTGTCTACTGGGCTTCATAGTACTCAGACTGTGTACTGAAAAGTCTCCCATTGAGAGAAAATGTTGCTTAGTTCATTTGGTATTTAAACTGCTCTGTTTCCTTGCTCTATCTGTCAACCACTGGAGGAATATATTAAGAGTTTTCTTTGGTTTCTGTCTCCTAAAAGAAGAGTCTGCCTTTGCACAAGGGAACAAGAGCAGGGGGCGGGAAGTAATTGAGGTATAGAGTCACAGAATTGTTTGGGTTGGAAAGGACCTTAAGATCATCCATTTCCAACCCCCATGACATGCGCAGGGACACCTCACACTAGATTAGGTTTCTCAAGGCCCCATCCCACCTTGCCTTGAATGCTGCCAGGGATGAAGCAGCCAAAACTTCCTTGGGCAACCTGTTCCAGTGCTTCACCACCCTCACAGTAAAGAACTTCTTCCTTGTATCTAACCTGAACTTTCCCTGCTTAAATCTTCCTGTCCTTCCTTGTCATGTTGCTGCAGTCCCTGATGAAGAGTCCCTCCGTGGCATCATTGTAAGCCCCCTTCAGATACTGGAAGGCTTCTGTAGTATCACAGCTGGGAGAATCTCTAAAGGACATTTTTTGTAAGAGATGGGCAGATCTTAACAGGTGAAGATGGCAAGAGATTTTGTGCAGTTGTCCTGGGTTCAGCAGCAGTCATTTTTTCTGTAGTAGCTGGTGCAGCGCTGTGTTTTTGACTTTCAGCCTGGGAACAGTGCTGATAACACTGTGTATGACCAAGGACTTTGTGAGTCTCATGTTCTGCCAGGGAGGAGGGGAAGCCAGGAGGAAGCAGAGACAGGACACCTGACCCAAACTAGCCAAAGAGGTATTCCATACCACAGCACGTCATGCCCGGGATGTAACTGGCAGTTACCTGGAAGGGCTGGCTCACTGCTCAGTCAGGCTGTTTCTCTACGGATGGTATTGCATTCTCTTCTCTTGTTATTTCCCTTATCGTCATTGTTATTGGTGGTAGCAGTAGTGGTTTGTGTTACACCTTACTTACTGTGCTGTTCTTATCTCAACTCCTGGGAGTTACATTCTTTCCATCCTCCTCCCTGTGCCTCCGGGAGCCGGGAAGGGGGGGAGGGAGTGGACTGTGTGGCTAACTTGACGACAGGGTTTAAACCAGGACAGCAGTGAATTGTGGTAAGAAAGGCTGGTGGAAGTAGAAGTTACTATGCAGGCTTGGGAGTCTGGAGTGGTCCGTGGAGTGAAAACAAAGACTGAATTACAACGAATTTGGATAGGGAGTAGTTTGGATCTAGGTGTGTTCCAATGAAGTGCTCAGTATGCCTCTGATATTGGCACTTAATGTAGTGCCAGCCTCTGGTGCATAGAAATGGTAGCAATTGTAATAAAATCACATGATTTTCTTCAGAGTTCTTAAAATAACACCAGTGAAGCTGTCCAGAATTCTCTTTCTCATTTACCTATTTCTTAGCAGCATTACTGTAAAATACTAAAGTAATGTGTCCTTGAACTTGAGAATGGTGCTTCCTCATTTTTCTCATAAAAGGAGGCCTATGTGTGTAATGATGTGGTTTAGATGCGTGTCCTGTTAAAACTTAACTTCTGTGGAGATGGATTGTGCAGGCTTTTTTGTATTATCATATCAAAATATTTGCTTGAATGAGCAATCATTTACACTTATGTCACATGCATGACTATTTAAACAGAATACTTATTCTAACCTTACAACAGCAATTGTTATATAAAGTGAAATGAAGGATAATGGGAAAAGGGAAAACGCATGCCAAAAGGATGACAATTATATGGGGTCCAGTTTTGTTCCGGTTTCATTTTACTGTAATGATTACTTTGTTGATGTAGTCATAAGACGTCCTTTCAATTTTTTAAGCAGTGATTGAATGGAAAATACAAATGGCTGTAGGGGATACTGGATTCTTACCTTCATTTTATTTCTGTTTAGTTGAAGCATTGGATTTTTTTAGTGCTGAGAGATGCATGCATGTCTGATGCATTTCCTGCTGGCTCTGTTGCTGGGAAAAGGTATGGCAGAATCATTTCGGGGGGCAGGGAAGGAAGAAGTGTTGACGTTAGCTTCTGCCTTCCTTTGCTCCAGGAACCTGTGTGGAACTTCAGGAAAAAGCAACAAATTCTCACCTACTTTTTATCAGCTTCTAATTTCTTGGGTGCTTCCTACTCGGACATTAATGGAAAAAGTAACTCACAAGTAGTGCAAAGATGCATCCTCTTCTAACTGTGCTTTTTGTCATCTCTTATTAAAAAGCAGCAGTGACACCATGTTCTTGAGCAGCAGTGACACAGTGTTCTTAACCAGCATTGCCCCAAAGTCTTACTTCATCTTACTTCATTTTGCTCATGTTTTTCTAGGCGTTCCAGTCTCCTGTTCAGTACACAATCCCTATCTGTATTACCTTGCTTAACCAATTGTTTGTACGTACCTTGTGATCGGACATCTCCAATCCCAGCGTGAGTTGCAGAACAGTGTGCTGTGGTGCACTTCTGCTTAACACGCAGCAGGCTGTTTGAGCTACCTTGTCCTTTTTATGGACACTGTTCTCTGTGATTGTCCCACTGTGACACTGTAGGTGAAAACAGAGATGCCACTTCAATAGACTACAAAGACCTTGGTCTTCATTACTTAGAGGAACTTAAACTCAGATTTTTTTGAAGCTCTTCTACCTTGCTCTCCAGAGAAAGTTAACTTCTTGCAAATTAGACCATGATTTGTTTTTCTGGAGTTCTTTATTTCTCTAGCTCTGTTCAGCCTGTTTGCCTCAGATGACAGAAAGGACTGATTGTCTCCTTCCACCCAAAATCTGTTCCATTTTTGAGGAGAAAGAATCTAATCCTTACGAATTCCATCTGGCATTCTGAGTTATTGTTGATTGAGGAAAGAATCTGCAGCTCATATGGGGGCTGGTTTGTACATCTTTGAAGCAATGTCTGCTAGCAGAGAACGACAGATAGGAAATGTTTTTCCTTGAGGCTGTGTGAGAGTGACTGTGTCTCTTGCTTATGTGTTACATGAGAACTAAAGCAATTGACGTTGGGCCAAGCACATTAATAGTTACGTTTTTCTCAACTTCACTTATTTTGGGAACTGGGTAATTTCCATCATGCCGGTGTAACTATGGTAATTCTAAACACCAACAGACAGCAATTCTGTAGTTTAATCACAACCAAAGATATTCATCTGGCTGTCCAGATTTCAAATAGGCTAAGCCACAGTTACAGGCTGCACTGAATATACTCTTGTCTTGGCATCAAGGAATTAATGAAATTATATGCATGTTCTTCCAGGTTTCAAGGGGAAAAATGTTCCTCCGCAAACATGCGGAGGATGGAACACTCCAATTATTAAACATAGGAATTTGGGACCCTTTTAGATGCCCAGGTTATCGAAGGTATGTGTGTGGTAGGCAGATAAAACACACAACCTAAGGGAGACCTATATTCTGATAGTTCTAACTGGGTATGGCAGCAAATCCAAAATAGGGACAGAAACTTGTGTTTTGTGGGAATTCAGGCTAACCTAGAGATTGCTTGTATTTTTTGCCCAGTCTGTTTTTTCCCTTGGTAGTAATACTGGCTCTTTTAAAGAACAGATGTAGGGTGTCTCATGTAAATATTCTCAGCATCCTGAATCTAACAGAAAGGAAAGCCTGCCATTGCTTGTATTTCCTCATTCATAGTTGTTCTCGCTCTCAAACAGTGTATCTTTAAAATAATGTGGATATGTAAAGTGAAGCTCCCCCCCCTCCAGTCCCTTGTCCCTCCCAAAACATCCCAAACCTGAAATTATACCCTGTCAGTACACAAAGTATTTTGTTTGGTCATTGTCTTTGTAACCATGTTAAGTCCAGTCTTGATCAGTAAATATTTTTTAGTTCTTTTTTTGAACCTGAAATATCCAAAGAGTAATGAAATACCGTAATTTTTATCAGGGAAGCTACTGAAATATTTTCATGCCATGTTGAACAGTATTTTTTTTCTTCTGAAACCTAGAAGTGGATTTTAGAAATCATTAGTGAAAGTTCACAAGAGGCTCAAACTGAAAAGATGGACAAAGTATTTTAGTTTTGATAGCAAAAATGCTTCTTGGGAAACCAAGGGGAACCTCAGCCTGCATGCTTGACTGCTCATCTGTACTCTTCTGGTTTTATTTTTTTTTTCTAGCTGTTTCCACAGTTATTGTAATTTTGGAAAACCGTAAACAGACCTCTTCCCATGTTTACAAAATAGATTATAAAATTAAAATTCACTGTTTTCCTTCCAATTTGTTTGTTATTTGTAGCTAGTAAAGCTATGCTTTCAAGGTTATTACCCTTCCCTGCTAAAGCACTGACCTCTAAACTTTACTTGGCTCTGAAATGTTTCCTAGAGTTCCTCAAAGTAATTCCTTTCTTGTGTTTTCTGGGTTGCAACCTTGGGGCAGCTCTATAGTTTAATGGATTAGAAAACTCAATGGGTGGATATTTTGTTTGACTGTTACTTTTCTTGCTCGCTTCCCCCAGTGAAAACTGGCAAAAGAGAAAGCAATCTTCAAATATGATTATAAAGTCTACATTGCTTTTGCAGCTCCACTTGTAGGATATTTTGTGTCAAAAGAAGCATACATTTATGTCAAATATTTTTCTGCTCAAAGGCCTGGCCAGCACTTCATCTGTGTATTGTAAAATTCAACAGGAGGAAATGGAATATGTTGAGCTCTTAGCAGCAGAAAAACATCAGGTTGAAGCCCTTAAGAACATACAGCATCAAAACAAAAGCCTGTCAATGCTTGATGAAATTCTAGAAGATGTCAGGAAAGCAGCTGATAGATTGGAAGAAGAGATAGAAGAGCATGCCTTTGATGACAACAAATCTGTAAGTGATATTTAAGACTCAGTCTTTTGGGTAATGTGCATTTATTCTTTAGTTTATATTTGTATTGTAGGCGTGTTTCTCTTGTGTTAAATAGTTGTTAGGATTTTAGTGACTATTAAAAAAAATTTAAATTTGACTCTACGTTTGTTTTTGCTTCCATTTCGACAAAAGAAAGTATTTAGTGGTAGAATGGTTGCTTTTTAGGAGTAAGCAAACACTCCTAAAACTCCTAAACACTCCTAGAGAGCAAAAACTACTTTTTGCTAGTGTTTTCTGTGGTTTTGATTGAAAGTCATCCCTGTGACTGACACTTTGACAGTGACAAGTGTAATCTGTCTCACTGATACAGCCCATGAGAGTTATGACACCTCAGTGATGGTGATATTTAGAAGTTGCAGGATATAGAGTTACAGTGTTAAGTGTAGTCTCTACTTTTTTCTTTTTCATTTTGTTGAGATAGTTATGGGAGAACAAGAATCCTTGCAGTTAGTTTGCACAGTCTGGGAAAAGATGTATTATTCAAGGTAAGTACCTGCAATGTGGTTTTGGCCTTGCTTTCTTCTCACTTCCTTGGCTTTTTATACCTGGGCCTATTTGCATTGTTCATTGTTTGTGTTGCATGACAGACAGTATCCCTCAGGTAAGGCAGTGTGTATTTGGAGCTGGGAGTATGTCAGTTTGTTCTGCTGTCCCATTGTGCTGTCCTAAGGGACTGACTCTCTGAATTGGTCCTTGTTTGCATATATGTGGATCACAATTTTGTTTGGCTTTTGCTCTTGAAAGGTTTTTATTGATGTGCAGGTTGACTTCCAAGATGAGCATAGCTCTTGAGTTCTTCTGAGGAGGAAAAGCTGAGCGTCTCTCAGTAGACAGCAAGACCATTTTTTTTGTACTTGAGAGAAAGTGAAAGCAGCTTTTTATTTTGTATCCACCAGACCGCAGCAATTGCCCCCAGTAGGAATACTACCGCGTAGGACCAACTGTGGGAAAGGGACGAGCTGGCTGGAGTGCCCTCTTCTGTGCTGCCAGGGTATAACGGCACGTTTTAAAGAGATCAGGAATGAGGTTTCCTCTGCTACACCTGTTAATTGGAAAAATGCCAACTCATCCTTTTTCTCGAGTGTACCTCTTTGGCTTTCAGATTGTATCTATTCATGAAAGGAAATGAATTGTGAAATGCAACCTGGAGGGCTACTTACATCTCCATCTTTGCAAGAAACAGCTGGTGTGCTTTCTTTTAAGCTAGAACACTAGAATGTTAGAACAAAGAAGCTCTAATAGAATAATCAATAAGCAATATAGTCAAATAGAGAAGTGTAGTAGGTAGAAATTAGGACAAAAAAAATCTGAGTTAACCTACAACACAAGACAGGAGCATTTGTGCATTGTGTTCTGCTATGTACAACCTGCTTTTTGGAGTTGCTATTTTGAGAGAGAATCAGGATTTTATTTCCCATTATGCCCTCAAATTTATTAGTATTTAAAAGCTGTGAACCTATGCCATCTACTCTTGCTCTTCTAGCATAGTCTCTTTTTTCAATTCTTTGCTTTTGTAAAAGTAAATATGCACTGTAATGTATTTATATATATTACACAGAAAAAATGTTTTTCATAATTGTCTTAACCTTACAAACATTTTTCCTTTTTTCCTAATATTGTTTCTGACCTAGAACTAGACTGTGAACTATATAATATATATAGTATATACTATACATAAGAAATGTATTTATCGAGTTGCATTGCTTTCGTATGATATTTGATAAATTTTGATGCAGAGAATCATAGAATAGTTAAGGTTGAAAGGACCTTAAGATCATCAAGTTCCAACCCCCCTGCCATGGGCAGGGACACCTCACACTAAACCATGTCACCCAAGCCTCCATCCAACCTGGACTTGAACACCGCCAGGGATGGAGCATTCACAACCTCCCTGGGCAACCCATTCCAGTGCCTCACCATCCTTACAGTAAAGAATTTCTTCCTTATATCCAATCTAAACTTCTCCTGTTTAAGTTTGAACCCGTTACCCCTTGTCCTGTCACTACAGTCCCTAATGAAGAGTCTGTCCCCAGCATCCTTGTAGGCCCCCTTCAGATACTGGAAGGCTGCTATGAGGTCTCCATGTAGCTTCCTCTTCTCCAGGCTGAACAGCCCCAACTTTTTCAGCCTATCTTCATATGGGAGGTGCTCCGGTCCCCTGATCATCCTCGTGGCCCTCCTCTGGATTTGTTCCAACAGTTCTGTGTCCTATTTTATGTTGAGGACACTAGAACTGTACACAATACTCCAAGTGAGGTCTCACAAGAGCAAAGAAGTTTGGTTAGATTCCAGCCACACAAGCTCCCAAGTACAAAGGAACATACAACAAGCTCCTTATGAATTTGGAGTTCCAGAACTTCAAAGTAGATGTTTCACTGCTGATGTAGTTTATAAGATAATTGTGCTTAATGAACACTATTGCTGATGTTGTAACATTAAATTCCCAAGAAGATACTAGAACAGATGTTGGTTTATTAGCCTTTTGGTTTTAGGCAAAGTAATAGTCCTCTGAAAGATGGGAACACTGCACTGAACAGTGAAGTTAATTCCAGTGTGAAAGTAAGTGTAAAGTATGTTTTGTGTTGTGGAGCCAACATTTAACAGTAACCTCTGAGCTCTGTTTTAGTATCCCTGGAGTAGCGGTAAGGGTGTGAGACAAGGAGTCAGAAGCGAGGATGACAGAAAAACTGTAGAATTGGGTACTTACTGTGTATTCTGGTTAGAAACAGTTCTTCATGTTTGCTGACTGTAGGGAAGCCTTTCTTCTTTGCTCCAATACTGTGACAATGGTTTGCATGTGCATGGCATGCAGCTGCTCCTGCTTTTTCCCATCAGGTGAAAATGTAAAAACATGGTTTGGTCTCACAGACTTGGCAGTGGACACCTCATTCTGGAATGCAAAATAGCCTGGTAAGTGGGGAGCTTAGGGAGGTAAAGGCACTATATATATTTATCTAAAAAGATAGGTTTGAGGTAAAAAAGCATGAAAAGACAACTTTCATAATGCATAAAAATGGTCATTAGCCTTTCACTTCAACAGCTGAAATGCCGATGTTTGAAGCAGCTATTTATGCTTCTGAATCATAGAATCATAGAATAGTTAGGGTTGGAAAGGACCTTGAGATCATCTAGTTCCAACCCCCCTGCCATGGGCCAGGGACACCTCACACTAAACCATGTCACCCAAGGCCTCATCCAACCTGGCCTTGAACACCGCCAGGGATGGAGCATTCACAACTTCCCTGGGCAACCCATTCCAGTGCCTCACCACCCTTACAGTAAAGAACTTCCTCCTTATATCCAATCTAAACTTCCTGTTTAAGTTTGAACCCATTACCCCTTGTCCTGTCACTACAGTCCCTAATGAAGAGTCCGTCCCCAGCATCCTTGTAGGCCCCCTTCAGATACTGGAAGGCTGCTATGAGGTCTCCACGCAGCCTTCTCTTCTCCAGGCTGAACAGCCCCAACTTTCTCAGCCTATCTTCATACGGGAGGTGTTCCAGCCCCCTGATCATCCTCGTGGCCCTCCTCTGGACTTGTTCCAACAGTTCCATGTCCTTTTTATGTTGAGGACACCAGCACTGTACACAATACTCCAAGTGAGGTCTCACGAGTGCAGAGTAGAGGGGCAGGATCACCTCCTTCGACCTGCTGGTCATGCTCCTTTTGATGCAGCCCAGGACACGGTTGGCTTTCTGGGCTGTGAACGCAAGCTTCATAATTTGTTTCAAATTATTTTTTTCCCACTCTGTTTGATTCTTAGTGACTTCCAATTCTGTAGAGGCCCATTGTATTGCATGATGTAAAAAAACAGGGGAAGAAGTCATTCCCATGATAAAAGTTTTCCTGCAATTACATACATACACAAAAATGTAAGGAGTAGAAGAAAGTATGGAGTATTGTGTGCCCAGGGATGTTGTGAATTCTCCATCCCTGGCGGTGTTCAAGTCCAGGTTGGACAGAGCCTTGGGTGACATGGTTTAGTGTGAGGTGTCCCTGCCCATGGCAGGGGGGTTGGAACTAGATGATCTTAAGGTCCTTTCAACCCTAACTATTCTATGATTCCAAAAGGATAAAAATTGCAGGCTAAATATTGAAAATGCCATATTTATTTCAACAGTTAGGGGAAATGTGCTGGGGAATCAGTAACAGAAAATAGGAGCCTGTTTTATAGATGTCTTATGTGAATGCACTTCGTCATTAAATTGGGGAGCTTCTTGGGCAAAATACAGCAGTCCAGAAAAATTGAATATTTTGAAGTCAGTCACAGCAATGGCAACAACCTACTTTCTTTACTGGAGTCTAAAAGAAATAACAACCTTAAGTGTTTTTGAATATTTGTAAAATCTACCTTATTAAAAATACAGTGAATAATGAAATCATCCTGGTGTATGTACGCTAGGTTACCCTGCTCTTGCAGGGGGGTTGGACTAGATGATCTTTTGAGGTCCCTTCCAACCCTTGAGATTCTGTGATTCTGTATTCTACTTTGTAATTACAAGCATTGAAGACAGACCTAGATAAAACCTTATTCTCTTCTTAAAATTTACAGGACAGTGACTTTTTCTTGACTTGGAACACAGTCAATTCAGATTTTTGTGAACTGAATATCACTTTGTAATCTCATTGTAACATTTTATTCTCTTGAACAAAAGCATTTTAATCAAACCTTTTGTGTTCTAAGTGTGTTAAAGCATTAAAAAAAAAAAACCAAAACAAACAAAAAAAACCCCAAAACAACCCCACAAATATTTCAGGTTGGATGCAATTGGAAATCCTGGTTTGCAATTTTACAGCTGTGAAATCCTGTCTTTGCATTTTTTGGTTGGACAACTTGGCTAAAGAGGTCTGGAAAGACTTTTGGTTTTAAAACGTAAACCAAATTATAACTTTTTCAGTTATGGGCATCAAGTTTTGATAAAGAGACTGAAAGAATTCTCTAAGAAGAAACTGCAGTATTTCTAGTTGGTGTCAACAAGTTCTAGAGCAACTTAAGCACAGCTAATAATCTTTCCCTTTTTACTGTATACTTCATTGACAGCCTCCCTTCTCCCTCGCCATTTCTTTTTCTTACAGGTAAGAGGTGTAAACTTTGAAGCAGTTTTAAGGGTGGAAGAAGATGAAGCCAACTCCAAAAGCAATACTTCAAAAAGAGAAGTAGAGGATGACTTAGGTCTTAGTATGCTTATTGATTCCCAGAACAATCAGTATATCCTTACCAAGCCCAGAGATTCAACCATTCCTCGTGCTGATCATCATTTCATAAAGGTAATAATTTTAGAGACATTCTTGTCATTCATTTTGGTAAGATTTAGTCCCACTAGTTTGATGCCAGTACTGCTTGGTTGGGTTGAATACAGTTTTAGCATTTTTTTCCTCTCTAAAGTTACCCTAACATTCATGATTTCCCTGTCTACTGGTGATCTGGCCAATGTGTTCCCTACTTCTAGTACAGTCTTCTCAAGACTGATAGTGATACTGCATGAATCCTTTCTGGGTTTATTTGATTTAACTTGTTGCACCTTTGGGACACCAGCCCTTTTCTTGGACTGCAGTATTAAAACAAGCTACTGTTGTGCCTGATAAGCCTCTTCCATGTTGTTACTAGAGAGATTTTACTTCTTCATGCCTTGAGATGGAAGAAAGGGATGCAGGAAACTACATGGACATGGGTTTTTATCGTATTTGTGCTTAGTAAAGAATAACTTTATTTGGTTTTTTTTTTTTTTAAATTAAAACCAAACCAAAATGGATCTGTTTCACTGTTTTATTTTAATGCAAAGTGGCTTTCCCCCCACAATTCCCCAGGAAACTGTATACTTTCTATAATGTATTTAAAATATTTAGTAATTGCTCATAAATCCCCAAAGCTACCAGTTACTGAAGGTCAGTACCTCTGATGCTTCATCTGCAAAACCGCAGTGCTTACACCTACAACAAAGTGTTCAGGTTAGTTTACTGAAGTTGTGTTTTCTTTTCACAGGCAGTATTCTGTGTTTAATTTTACAGTGCTATTTATCCTTTGAAATAAAAGGATAAAAAGCCCCAGTTTAATTTCATCACAAATTTGTGTTTGATATTAATGCATTTGTAAATATTGCGTATTTAGGATATTGTGACAATAGGAATGTTGTCTTTGCCATGTGGCTGGCTGTGCACAACAATAGGATTGCCAATCATGTTTGGGTATATCATCTGCGGAGTACTCCTGGGACCATCAGGACTAAATAGTATAAAGGTAAGTGTGCAGGTTGCTTCTTGAGTGGTTCATTTGTTGAAATCCTTAAAAGTAGCTTTAAAAAGAATATGGTATTGCCAAGCTCAGATGTATTTAAAACAAATCCCCAAACCTGGACCTTTGTAAAAGGAGGCCTTAAAACTTAAAACAAAGGTCTTCGAATCACTTTTTGTTTTCAATTTTTTCTCATATATAGTCATGACATAAGTGGTTGTTGAAAATAAAAGCTGTAGGTTGTGTGTTGTGGGGTTTTCTTGTTTGTTTTCTTTTTGTCTTTAATCATACAGCATCACATTTAAGAGCCGAATAATTTAAATGACATCAGATATTCAGAAACTTGTGAAAAGTCAGTGTTAGCAGTGGAGGAAGTATTTAAAACAAGTAATTCCCTGAGTAGGATAGTTTAGCTTCCTAGAGAGTTATTTTGTATCTCTGTAGCTCTTTCATCCATCCTAGTCACCTTAGTTCTTTGCCTGTCCCCTGCCCACATTCCTGGAGTCTCATGAACATTTTTAGCTCTGTCACGTGTACCCTGATTACAAACTCATGTGAAGCAGTGGGCTGTGGTTGGTGAGACATTGCACATGTTTTGATTAGTGGTCCGGTGTGCATTAACAGATTTTTAAGCCAGCAGGCAAAACAACACATGTTAAGGTTGCATGGTAATGTCTGGTTAAGTTAACTGTTTCTCAAAAATGTTGAATGTCAGAGGAACTGAGGAGGCAGCCAGATGCTAATCTGGCAGGGAAGATAGTTTCCATCTCCACTTCTTTGATTGATGATGGATCCTGTCGTTTTCTGCTCTGGACTGTACACACATTTAAAAGAAGTGTTAGGGTTTTAAAATAGAATAGACTATTTCAGTTGGAAGGGATCTACAGTGACTATCTAGCCCAACTTCTTCAACAACTCAGGGCTGACCAAAAGTTAAAGCACGCGAAGGGCATTGTCCAAATGCCTCTTAAACACTACCAGGCTTGGCACATGGCCTTTCTAGGAAGCCTGTTCCAGGGACTTTGACCACCCTCTCAGTAAAGAAGTGCTTCCTCATGTCCAGTCTGAACCCCCCTTGGTGCAGTTCTGAGCCGTTTTCACGAGTCCTTTTACTGGATCCTAGGAGAAGAGCTCGGTACCTCCCTTTGCACTTCTCCTCCAGAAGCTGTGGAGAGTAGGGAGGTAGCCCATCAGCCTCCTTTTCTTCAAACTAGACAAACCCAGAGTCCTTGCCTGCTCCTCACAGGACATTCCTTCCAACCCTTTCACCAGCTGTGTTGCCCTTTTCTAGACGCTTTCAAGGACTTTCACCTCTTTCTTCAGTAGGGGGACTCTGAACTGCCCACAGTACTCAAGAAGAGGCTGCACCAACACTGAATACAGCAGGATAATCACCTCTTCTGACCAGCTGGTCATGCTGTGTTTGATGCACCCCAGGATGTGGTTTGCCTTCCTGGCTGCCAGGGCACCCTGCTGATCATATTGAGCTTGCTGTCCACCAGCACCCCCAGATCTTCTGTTGCAGGGTTGCTCTCCAGTCACCCCTCTCACAGTTTATGCTTCTGCCTGGCACTACTTCATTCTAGGTGCAGAGTCCAGCATTTGAACTTGTTAAATTTCCTCTTATTAATCATTGCCCAATGCTCCAATCTATCTAGATATCGTGTCCCTCAAGAGAGTCAACAGCACCTCCCAGTTTGGTATTATCAAACTTGCTAATGGTGCACTCAACTCCTGCATCCAGATCATTGCTGAATATATTAAACAGTACTGGCCTGAGAATTGAACCCTGATGAACACCACTGGTGACTGGCTGCTAGCCAGATGTAGCCCCATTTTTCTGTTGTAAAGAGGAAGACAGCCACTTTTCTTGCTGTTGCACCTTTTTTGCTGAAGTGCAAAGGCTGGTAGTTGTACTGGTCTGAGAGACTTATGCATGGAGTCTGTAGGATGAATAGCAGAACGGCAGCTACAGTCTAGCAGAATGATTATACCAATAGACTAATAAAGTCACTTCTGGAATGCAAACACTGGGGGTTAAATAGTATATGTATGAACTGTAATCTATTTATTTTCATAAAGCAAGCAAGCTTACCTGCATCAATGTATGTGCATTTAAGGTGACCAGCACTATACAACCAAATTATCTAGTAGCAGCCAGGTGATGGGGTAAAAATGTTTGAACCCTAAAGATATTGAGGGGACTTCTGATGTCACATGACCAGCACCTGAACTAACAACGGATATAGAATAAACTATTTGTTTTATAAATGGACTTAAAATTTGTATTATAAGTAGACTGCTGTGCACTGATTCTTTTTTTTGATTTTTTTTTTTGTTTGTTTGTTTTTTTGTTATTTAAGTCTATTGTACAGGTGGAGACATTAGGAGAGTTCGGTGTATTCTTCACTCTCTTTCTAGTTGGTCTGGAGTTTTCTCCTGAAAGATTAAGAAAGGTATTTTTGTATAATACCTCTGTATTACAGGATTTAATTGCTACTGTTCAAGTTGTCAGTTATTTTTCAGGATTTTACACTCTCCGTATAATATACTGGTGTACTTCTGTACGTTTTTGAAAAGACAAGTATGGTACTTGCTTCTGCTTTTTGACTCTTTGGAAAGAACGGAACACATTATTTGTTCAGTGACTTCAAAAAAACCCTCTTTGCTATTTCTCTTCATTTAGTAAAATGGTTTTTGATTACTAGAAAAATCTTACACAATTTATAGCAATCCATTTCTGCTTTGTTTTAGCATGCAGTTGCTGTTATGGAATATCCAGTGATGTTTGCCTGTTCTGTTGTAAAAAAATTCAGTCAAGTACTGCATTTTGATTTGATGATACATGCTGTTCTGGCTGATAAACTGATTCTGCAAGTGTGTTAGCACAATCTGGAATATTACATGATGTGGCCATCAGGATTCAGCAAAAAGTTACAATTTTCTTTTGGTCTTAATTAAAAAAAAAAAAGTTATAAATGGGCTAGATTTTAATAATGGAAAGTACTGCTGCAAAATATGTGAAGACTGTATATATTGTAAAGAGTTGCATCATGTGACTTTTTCCTAAACTGATGGTTGTGAGTTCATAAAAGCATTAATTGAAGAGTGTTAAAATTTATGAGCATTCAGTTTGATCGGTTTCTAGTCCATCTAAAGTCAATGATAAAAATCAGTAATTTGAGGGTTCCTAAACTTTAGTATGTAAATTGCTACCTGGGAATTATATGCACACTAGCGTGGAGTGGGCTGCTGGTACTGTTGATGGTCTTTGCTGTTGCCTTTTTTTTCCCCACCCTGGAATCACATCAAGTAACTGGCTTTCCATTTGATGATTTCAATACATTTGAACCCATACTGAACCTTTGGCCCTTAATTTGTCTGTGAGCTCTGGAAAACTTACCTAATTTCTGATAATGAGTCTTCTGGTTCATTAGAGTATCTATGAGGCACAATAACTAATAACTGAAGTTTTTATGCCTCATAGATAGGATGACAGCCTGTTACTTCTGTGGCTCAGCACTGCAGCCCCAAATCACTGCTTATTTGTGCTGAAAATCACTGTAACTTATCAGTGAGAAAAGTGTTATCAGTCTTTCTTATAAGAACTTGTTTTCTTCCCAAGGTATGGAAAATATCTTTGCAAGGACCCTGCTATATGACAGTTTTGATGATTGCCTTTGGTCTGCTATGGGGACATCTGCTCCAAATTAGACCAACACAAAGTGTCTTCATTTCCACATGTTTATCTTTATCAAGCACTCCACTGGTGTCAAGATTTCTTGCAGGTAGTGTTCGAGGCGATAAAGAAGGTAGGTATAATTTTAAATTTTAAATATGGTTGTAGTGTTATGAGAAACTGGTTAAAAATGAAACAAAACAAAAACCACTGTTAGATCTGGTTTACACGTGATTGTCATCCTTTAACACTGGCCAGTGTTGTGCATATTCTTTTTATGAGGTGTCACCTTTGGAGAAAGATAGTGTAGCCCAGTTAGTAGTTTCCATGTTAAGATTTGACTTGATTAGGGGTTTCCTGGATTCCTTATGCTTTTTAAGAGCATGGTAACCTGTCTGTCATCAGATCAGGGCAGAAAGGCTAACTGAAATAATTCACATCCTTCTTCAGCAAACTAAGACCAGTGCAGGGAGTCTTTTATAGCGAACAGCTCTTCGGAGAAGTACCTTTAAGTGCCATATTGCTAGCTTCTCAAGGACTTCTAATTGTTTCTTTCAACAGTTTTGCCATCCTGCTTTCTTTCATGTAAACCTCCCTAATAGATACGGCGTTAAAGTTCTTCCCACCTCTTAGAATATTTATATTCTAATGCCTAGATGCAAAGTGTATACTTCATGCATGCTGGGTCTTACATGTGTCTGTTAGTCTAAAGATTGTATATTTCATGAAAGGAGTTCCAGTAAATGCATAGCTACTGCTTAACTGCTAAGCAAAGTCTGTATTTTTATTGTGTAACACAAGCTTCCCATTAATATATTTTATTACTCTTTATTTTAGTTATTAATAGTGGGGGAGGGGGAAGCCAAACAGAATGCTTTGAATTATATTAACCCTGAGAATTACACTTAGCCTCCATTTGATTCAGCTATTTCTAAGTTTCTGAGCACTGCCAGCATTCATAGATTCTGATGACTGTTTCCATGACTGCTTTGCTGGTGTACAGGGGATATTGACTACAGCAGCGTACTACTTGGCATGTTGGTGATGCAGGATGTGCAGCTTGGTTTATTTATAGCTGTCATGCCTACACTTATTCAAGTAGGAGTGAGCACATATTCCAGGTAAAATAAAAAAATACTGTATGTATCTTCCCCTACCCCTTCCAGTTAGTATGTAGATTGCCAATATGAATAAGTGCTACAGTTAATGTCAGTTTCATGAAAAATATTCCATCTGTTCTACAAGTTCCCTTTACTATTTGTACTAGTCATGTTGCATGAGGATATTCTTTCTGCTCTAGCTGCCTTAGTCCTGTCCAGTACTTGAAATTTGTAGTGAAAAGTTTGTTATTGTAAAAAAAACCCAGTTAATTTCTTTAGTTACTTTATTCCTTCAAGACATATTTTTGTCAAAGACTATGCAACAGTATTATTGAGCCTGATAGCTTACCTTGATGATCAGTCAACAAAAAGTAAGTTCTAGGTTGCTGGGCACTTGGGAGATTTAGTATTCATCTTGTTTACTAATGTATCCAGATATCTTGCTGTACCTACTCAGTTTTGAACATCTGTGGAATTAGATCTTTTCACTTAAGGGGAGCTGATTGGGAGGCATGAGAGCACTTGAAAGAAATGTTTTGTTTGTTCTTCTGTTCCAGCATTTTCAAGGAAGTACTGAGAATACTGATATTGATTGGCCAAATTCTCTTTTCTCTGGCTGCTGTTTTTCTTATATGTCTTGTTATAAAGACTTACCTCATAGGACCATATTATCGCAAGTTGCATGCAGAAAGCAAAGGGAATAAAGAAATCCTCATCCTAGGAATAACTGCATTCATCTTCCTTATGTTAACGGTAATCTTTTAAATTAATAAAATATTCTGATACATGCAGAAGCTGACTGCATCAGTATCACAAAAGCCATCACAATTACTGTTGTGTATCCATGTACCTCTGTAGTTAATTATTTGGTTTTAAAATGTTTTTAAACAAACCCCAAATGCACAGATGATTCATACATTACAGCATAGATGAGTAAGAAGAAATAAAATTTGAATGTCAGTCAGCTGAACTTCTGCTGGCAACTTAAGCCAATTTAAGAATTGTGATTCCAGTTTTAATTTTGGCTGCTTCATGTGTTTCTGAAAATAATTTAGGATGGTTTTTGAGATACTGATAGTGCCCAATTGTGACATTTGCTTGCAAGATTCTTTTCAATAGCAAATTTTCAATGTGGTTTTTATTATAAAATAATTTTCTGTGGGAGTATAACAATTTGGAATGAAGCTGAGAAAGTAGAGAAATGTCTTAAGATTCATAGATTCTGGTATCCCTTTTGTGTTTGGTTCATTTTCATCTGATTTTTCTTTCTGTTTGTTTCTATCTTGTGTTTCAGTCCTCCAAAAAACTATTTTGCTGGAGAACAGAATGTGATGGTCACTAATAAATGTTGTGGCTTTGAAACTCCATTATCCTAGATGTTCAGATTGTTATGTCCTCTGAGAATTTCTGAGGAAATATCCCAAAATGTTCCTGTGCATGCACTTTTTTTTTCATAGGGGTATTTACTTTATTACAGGTCTAACAGAGAAAGCTCACCTCCTTCAGGGAGAAGGTTAAGAAAGAAGTTACTGAGAGCACAGCTTTACAGTGCATTGATTTCTTCTGCATATGTGAAAAATGCGATCCCTCTAAACACCTCTTCATATTCCAAATGTGCCATATAATAAGAGAATTAACAAAACTAGTTTTTACTTTCTAACAAGCAGACGTAACATTTGTATAACAACTTGAATAAAAAACAACAACCAAACCACAGAAGTTGCATAAAATATCACGGTATCTCGAAGCAGCCTTATTTTCATAAAAAATATGACCTACATAGATTGATCTAATTGAATTGGGTGTATTGTGCCCAAATCACCTATCAGATGTGCAAGGAGTTTGTCTACTGACTTTAACATATATAAGGAGGGAGAATATGTTTGAGTGTATTGAATTCATACTGCAAAACCAGAATGCTGCTTCAGCATGGGAAGTGTTTGTGAGGGAACAAATATTTTGTGTACTTCGAGTGATAAATAATGTATCAAAAGGAACAGTACAAAAGATACTGCATGCAACCTCAGTAAACCAGTTGAGATGCTTGATATTCGCTGACACTGATACATTCATTATGGTAATGCTACCAGTTGTGGTTTGAGCACAAAGGCTTAAAGAAAACTAATAATGAAAAAAACCAAAGCAAAACAAAAACGTATTTGGTTGTGCAGTAGAACAGCTCAACAAAAAAATCTTCTGGAAAAAAAGTCTTAACTGGTATATAGCATAGATGCTGCATTACGTCAGGAGTAAAAACATAGGATGAGGGATGGAAATCTTATTTGAAAAAATGATGCATGTATTTGTAAAGGATAAATTTAGGCTTTCGGGTGTCAGGTAGGAAAACAATTGAACTGCTGTGGCTCCTGCAAAGATCTTTTTCCTTGGAAAACCTAGGCCTAAATATTGACAGAGTTTGTATAATTATGTACAAACACAGAATTTTCCGTACTGGTGTAATTCCAAAAAAGCTTTTCAATTTGTAAAGTGAGTGCATATTTTAGTGGTCTTAACCAAAGCTGACTCTGCGCTTCATTTAGAAAACCTGAGAGACATATTGCAACTCATTAAATCTGAAACAGGTTGTCTCTTCTTGATAAACTAACTTAGAGTAAAAGAGATGTAACCGATCTCAAATATAAGATTTTTTACCAAGGTTTGGAGCTAAAGATGCCTCTTTCTGTTCCCAGGTATTCTCAAGAGGTAACTGAAATTCCCCTCCCTTTTGTCCCTCAACTAGTTAGGCAGATTGGGTAGGGGGATTGTGTCAAGTGCAAATCCTATGAGAGTACAGCTGACTTTCAGACACAGTTGTACATTTTTCAGTCATGTATGTGTCACACTGTCAGCAGAAACAAAGGTTCAGTAGATCATTACTACACTTTCAGGAGCTCCTTTTTGAGCTTTAAGTTACAGAGGTACTGGTTTTGGTTGGGGTTTTTTTTGTCGGTGGTTTGTGTGGGGTTTGTTTGTTTGTTTTGTTTTGTTTCTTAATTGGGGAACTGTTCTCCTGAATCACAACATAAGCAAATTTAGTTTATGGTTTGAAATATCCATTTAGGATCCATGGCCAAACTGGTACTTTTAGGTTGAGATACGTACCACAACGAGCTGAAGAACATGTTGTAAGTCAGCCAGTGTTCACTGGTGTAGTGTTGGTTTTTCACATTCTGTATGTACAGAAACATTACAAGGAGAATTGTTTAAAATACTGTTCTGATAATGAATTGCTAAGATATCTGCATGGCAACAGGGCTCAGTTTTGGTATGTTTTAAAACTATGTTGCTGAATGATTCCTAAGAAACTGGGGAAAAAATAAAACCTGACCTGATAAGGTTAGCAGTTATATTTACATGTCCATAGGACTGTGCATAAACATGGTGGGGAAGAAGTGCCTTCCAGTTTGACTGCCTTATGGTTGACCTGGGATGACGGCAGCAAATGGAGGGAAATTGCCAGCTTACTTTATATACTAATAAGATTAAAAGAAAACATAGCTGGTAGTACTTTATATGAGAAAATGTACATACTTTTTCCTGCAGTGTATTAGGAATGTCATTCCTTGTTTGCCTAGAATACTTTTCAATTGCTCGTAACATGCTTATGAACTCTTTGTCAATTAAAAGAAGAAGATTACAGTTCTTTCTTAATCTCAAATGTTCTAGTTAATTATTAAAATACAGCTGAGATGGAGATTTTGGAATGATCATTAAAAATTATTTCTATTTTCATTAAGGCATCTTTAAAATGCAAGGTTAGAATTCACCTCTTTACTCTTGGGCAGATTTAAGTTACTAAAGTCTGGAATTCTAATACATTTGTTTCCATCAGGGATTTCTTTAAATTTACTGGCTCACCACATTCATTAAGCTTCTATGATGACTACAGTATCAGTAAGATACACATTATTAGAAAATATAGGTAAAATAACTGCTGAACAAATGGTGGAAATTCAGCTGAAACAGATAATAGCAGTGATATTTATTTGTTTATTTATTGCTCTGGTAGAACATTAGAACATAAAAATCCAATATTCTAGTGAAAGCGAAGCAATCCTTCCTGAATTTGAGTAAAATGGGACCTTTGAAAATAACTGAAAACTAAGTTGTACTGGGAAAAACATGTAAGCTGACAAAACATTTCATTTAATTTTGACTGAAAAAGCTTTCTGTAATGTAGGAGTTGAGGAAATGACAGTGCAGTGCCCAGGGATTAGTAATTGTTAGAGCTCTGTTTGCTGAAAGCAGGACATTAACAGTGATGCAAGAAGAAAGGGAATACTAAATGCAAAATACTTTCCAAGTTTTGCTTATTTAAGGAATTTTGCTGAGAATGCCTTTTTGCCAGTAAAACAAACCCTCTCTGGTGTGTGTGTGTTTGTGTGCACCCACATGTTATGTATAATAAACTCTGAAGCTACAGATCTAGTATATGAGGAAGTACATCGCCTTATTGCTACTATTACTAGACAACCAGAGATCAGGATGGGAATAGTGAAAGGAGTACCTGTATAAATCTGGATATAAATCAAAAGAACAAACTGGAGAAGAGGGGATAGGGTTAAGACAATAATGTAATTTTTGGTTCTCTTCTTGCCCTCTCATTCACTTCATACTTTTCTTAAGAGTGACCTATAGATTTTGTAGACATTAAGTTGCTTAGTACCTAGTGAGCAGACAAGAAATAGCAAAATCTGCCTCGTTATCTATCTGGCCCTTGAGCTCATACTTGTCATAGAGTAAAGGAATGGAAATTCAGGTTTTATTTGGTGGGAGCAAATCCAGATGGACATAGAGTTTGCTCCAGTTAAGTCAGATGCATTCTGAACAAGCGTGTTTGTTTCACCCTTAAATTGCTCCCTGATTGAATAGTGATTCTTACAACAGCACAGTATCAGGCAGTTCTGATACAAAATGTGCTAAATCTCATCTTACATGGCAACCTAAGCATGTACATGGGAATACTTAAAATGTCAGCTATAAAAGTTTTGATCTGGAGCTCTGTTACAGTTGGTAATACTTAAGTGTATGTGTGTTATAGCTGGATAGTAAAAATAATTCCAACTTTATTTGAAGAGGCTATATTGGATTTTAATCATACTCAAGAGGTTGGGACTTTTAAAGCAACTAATGTTTGATGGAGAAGAACTTACATGTTTCCTACTTGTAACTGTTTATCTTATTCATCTTTTGGTGATTTTGAAGCCTTTTTAAATACATATTTCTTTCTTCCACCTTGACAGCTTCAAATTGTGCAAAAAGCGCTAAAATTCCTTTTCGTTTGAAATGAGAGTAAAGTTATAATGTTATTTTTGTTGGTTTTGCCTGATCAGCAGCTATTTACATTAGTTGACAAAACCCATTTGTGTTCTTAAATGTCTTGCAATGAATTACGAACTATTGGAGTTATGTGATGTGCACTTGGGCATTAATACTTCAATACACAAAAGTCTGGGGTTTATTTTTAGGTGGCATTTTATGCATAGCTTGCAGACTTGTTTATTGTGTCTTTTGCTCTCCTCCATTAATTTCAAGTCACTTGAGTTCTAGCTTCATACCTTATGGTGTAACACTGTTCAAGATGTGATGAATGTTGTCCATAAATATACTAGAGTGTATTGTTGCTTAATCCAAATCAGTATGGAAATAAATCTTCAATCTTCTATTAATATTAATAGCATTGCACTTTCTCAGTAAGATGACCATCTGCAGCAGCATAGTTTTAAAGTAATTATTTTAAATACTTTATACCTACTAAAAGTGCTGCTTGCTTATTTTAATGTTCCGAGCATTGCCTGAAGCAGTTGCTTTGTTTTTAGTTCAGTCTCTTTGCATGTGTTTCATCTCTTCCTTTAGTACCCTATTCACATAATAAAAAGAATGAAGCAGTCTTTTCAAACAGATATCGGGCTTCATTTCAGCAGTTTACTTCACATGCTTAAATGCATCCCTATTCAGTAAAGGACACAGGCACACTTAAGTCCAGTTCACAATCATAAAATGTAATTTATGCCTGGGACTTCTGCTAAATTGAGGCTATTCTTCCAAATTACAAGCCTTTGATTTTTATTTTTTTTCCGTGTGTTTGACAGCTAGAAAATACGCTGTTCTTACAGGCTCCATGTATTATGTAATTCAGACTCCAGAGCTGTTACAGTCTTTCTTGTTTGTGTGAAATCAGATGCTATCCTTAAGTGACACGCAGCATTACAATGTAGATTAAGAAATTTACTTATGTTTTTGTGGGGAAGGAGGTAACATGGAGGGGAAACATGAAAGGTTTGTCAGTCTTTTGTATAAAAACAATACTGCATAAAACTGAAATATTTACACTGAACTTACTGATCTTGCATAACAACATAATAATTTCCTATGTTGTTTAATGTAGTTTTGTAATTTTACTGTGAAATGGTGTATAAAGTCACTTGGGGCGAGAGAACAGCAATAGATTCTCTGTTATTCTTTGACAGATCACAGAGCTGTTGGATGTTTCAATGGAGCTGGGATGCTTCTTAGCTGGAGCTCTGATCTCTTCTCAGGGTCACATGGTTACTGAGGAGATTATGTCCTGTATTGAACCAATACGTGACTTTCTTGCCATCATTTTCTTTGCATCCATAGGTAACTACTAATAAAACTTTCTTAAAATATAGCATTAACCTACAAATGTGGGGGAGGAGGAAAAAATGGTGTCTACAAATTGAGGAGAGGGGATAGATTTTTATTTTATTAAAATACTAAACCGTTAACTGACCACAATATTGGTTTGCCTTTGCTAATATTTTAAATGTCACATTCATTTTTGTAAGCAATTTCCATGATGTACTATCGGTTCTTGTTTTAATGAGAGTTTATTGTTAATTCTGAATTCACACTATATAAAACATATACCTAAAAATTTTAAGGAGAAAAGGTTTTTGTTTGGGTGTTATGCTTGTCAGTCTTGATTTTTGTTTTACTCAGCCCCTGATAATAGCTTACGCTGATCAGTCAGATTGCTTAGTAACATATATGTTTATTTTAATAATTTACCCTGTTAATAAAGGGAGGAAAATAGTGAGATACAGTAAAACTCTTGGGCCGTTGTAACTGACAGTGTTGGATGAGGAATTGCTGAATACTCACAGGCTAGTTGTTTGTGTTTCGCTAAGATGGTGATGGAGTAGTGTTATCAGGGATACAAAGCATGACAGTTATAAGTGCAAAGTTAATTTTACAAAGGACTGAAAAAAAATACTGTCCTATACTCTTGCAACTGCATAAATTAAGACTAGAGATAAGACTTTGGTACAGTACAAGAAAATGGCAAGACCTCAGTTGGCATGCTGGCAGAACTCCGCATAGCCCGTATTATACTGTAAGGAAATACTTTTATTAGTTTTGTTATAGAAATTTAAAAATCTTGTATAAACTGTTGTTACCATTATAATTGCAAGAAGGGAAATAAAAGAAAATTGCCTGAAAAGTTTGTACGGTTTTACAGAAAACGGGTGTTTTTCCTGCCTCTGAAGAAAGTTAGCTAAAAAATCAGAGTTGTGACCTCTGACAAGATGTGACAACACTTGCTTGTAAAAAACAAAAACAAAACCTACAAAAAAAAAAAAAAAGGGCAAGCAAAAAACCCCTCCCTCCCAGTAAACATTATCCCACCCTTGCCACCTTTATGTTCAGTTACTTTCAAATTCTGTGGTGAACAAGAAGTTCTGGGGGTTGGCAAGGAGGTCAATTTTAAAAAGGAGTGATGAGATCTTGCAAAGAAAGCCCAAGCAGGATAACAAGTACTTCTTACACTTTTTTAAAAGCAATCTAATACAAAAAAACAATTCTTGCTTGCTCTTCACTTTTTATATGTACAAATGCAAACTATATGCATCTATAAAAACATAGATTTGCTATTTGAAATTATATAAAACCATAGGGAAAGATTCTTCTCCCCCTCTTCCGCCCCCCCTGCGTAAGGAGAAGGCTTGTTGCTGTACGCAGCAAGCACCTTATTCTAGAGAGCAGAAACACTTGAGATCCTGGGGTGGGTGCTACACCACTGCAGTACTAGAATTTCTGCTCCTCTTATAATAAAGGAATAAATAGAGGAAAAAAAAAAAGTCTTAATTGAAAAGTGACTGTAAATATGTGATTTAGAAAAGTTAGTTCCTATGTTGCTTGTCTTAAATGCCTACTTATGTGTTCTTACTACAGAAATCCTTCAAAAATCCTACAGAAATCCTCCTTACTAGAGAAATCCTACCTAAAACCTGAGCTGAACAATACTTGTTTGTGTAGTATCTGTAACAGTGGTCCTGTCCTTAGCATGACCTGCTTGCCTACTTCTCTCAAAGTTGCGCATTAGTGCATTTGTGGGAATAGTACACCTTTGCAGTTAGGTATTAACAGCTGCACTTGGAGTTGCTCTCCGTCTGTGCATTCCCTTTAGGCCTGTGTGCATTCTTCCAAGGTTTCTGGCTCTCTTTATGCAACCTGCTGAGGTTAGAAAGTTCCTGTTGGCCTCTGTCCTTACTAATATTTCAGAGAGAACATCTGGACTTTAGAATTTGAGACCTTTCTTTCTTGTTTCTGTTTTGGTACCTAGTACTTGGATCCTTCCATTTCCACCACCGCCATCATTTTGTTTTGATTGCTTTTCATAAAGGACCCTATCTGCCACTGGTGAGGAGGCAGATTAGTTCCTGTGACTGACAAAGCTGAGTGTTCTCAATATACTGTACAGATGTACTCACTTGCCAGGCTCCAAGTTTCCCTTCTGGGTAAATATCATGGTCAGTGTTGGACCTTGAATGCAACGTGCTCAAAACCTTTTAATGGTGCAGTGCTCTTTTTCAGAAGCCGGGTGATGCTGACAGTGTCAGCACTACCACTGTCCAGAACAAACATGCACACAGTGTTTCTCTGATAAGCCTCTTCACGTTTCTGTTGAATTTGAGAGAAATCAGAGGAAGTTCCCAATTGGAATTTGTTGGTGACATGTATAGTTTCCTCTTATCAATCCAGCTCTAATGCTTTGTTGTCCTACTGAAACACAATGAAACTTGGAGGTTTCAAGCTCTCAGGTCTGACAGTAGAATTCATTGCAGAAAAAGAGAGATGAATGTTGGATTCTCCCTTTGCTACTTAATGAGCTAGCCACAGCTGTAGCAATTATTGCATTTGCTAGCTATGCTCTTAGGTTCATTAAGACTCGGTAGCCATAGCATCCAGATGTATCAGCAGCATCATTTTTCTGAGTGGTATCTTGAAGATCATAGAATCATAGAATAGTTTGGGTTGGAAGGGACCTTCAAAGGTCATTTAGTCCAATCCCCCTGTGATGAGCAGGGACATCTTGGACTAGATGTGTCAGAATTAATTCTACTAGCTCGAATTTGACCAACAGGGTTCTAGTTTCTGTAATCTTGTTTGCCAACAAGGATCTCCAAGATTCCTTTTCTTGACGCTGGATCTGGTCATGACATTTGGATCTTTGCATGCTGTTCAGCTGTCATCCAGCAGATTGGTGGGCTCAGTCCAGGTGGGAGGGAATTTACTTGTTAAGAAAAAAGTACTTTATAAAAATGTGCCAAATCTGGCCTGTAACTGTCCACAAGAAGAACACATACCAGCTTATATGAGTGAATTGTGCTTTTTGGCTTAATGTTGATGTAAGGTTACCTTTACCCCAAGGCCTTCATTCCAGTTATTCAAGAACACTGCTTAGAATTGAAGTCCAGTGGCTTATACTCAGCTCTATAGAAATGTAGTTAAATGATATCCAAGCTATTAGTGATGGGCCAGCATGCCACATGCCGCCTGATGTTGGTGCTGAAGTTCTTGAATTATTTGGTTGAAGTGTTTCTTCTGTTTTGGAGAACAAGTCCACAGTGACTCTAGAGCTTTGTCACAAAGTATGATTCAACCCATTGAAATAAATGGCCATATTCATGCACCTTCTGTCCAGGAAGGTAAATCTTTCTGAAGACATTGATGTCAGGAAGGCTTCATGTGCCTGTATAGCAGTCTCATGTGACTTCTGGCTTTATGCTAAGTTTTCATCTAGGACTGGGGCAAAGGTCTGTAATGACCCTGAAATCCACTATGGTGGAATTTATTCCCCCCAAAACATGTCTGTGTTCTGGGATGTTTGTCTGTTTGCTCAGAATAGTGTAAGTAGCAGGCTTAGGCTTGCTTCACGTTGCAGACACTCACCTCCACTGGATTGGTATAGAAATCTGTGGTAGTTTGTGCCTCAGCTCTTTGGAATATGGTAATAATCTCCACATCAGGCAGCAGTTCAAATGGACTTCAGACTGCTTATCTGCTGCAGAACTGAAAAGGTAGCTCCACCAGTAGCGGTGAGAGCACTAGCCTATATTTATAGCCTCCTAAAATAATTAATTCCAGATGCGGCAGAGTTGGCTGGCCCTCTTAACAAATGTGACATTGTTACAGGCTGTATTTATCTAGTTGCTTTTCATGTGTGTTTCTGAGACCAACTTAAAGGTGAATGAACAATGTGCATAGTACAAAAACTGCTTTTCCCCTCCATGAGCATGTGTGCACATATTAGGACTTCTTTTTTTGGTGTGGTGTTTCTCCCTCTTATTCTGCTATCTGTTTCGTTATTCTGATAGTCTTTTGCATTTGCACTTCAGTAGTTGGAAAGAAATGAACACATAAAACAGGGTGCATACATGCTGACTGGGTAGTACTTGTATAAAAATCTCTGTTGTACTTGACATACATTTACATCCACAATACATTGTGAATTTACTGTAAGTAACTTGAGCACTCAAGAAGGGAAAATGACCCTTAGCTCTCTAGTTCTTCTGGCTCTACAGAGCTATGGGGCAGGGAAAATTAGTGAAAACTTGCCTTGCATTAAAATAAGAAGCTACAGCATCGATTTACATGCCTCATGCTTTAGAAAGCTAAATTCTTGTCCTTCACCAGAAGTAACTTGATTGGAGAACTGCCAACTATTATGGATTCATCAGGAACACCACCATTAGTTTGGTTCCTTTTTTTTAAGAGCTTTTAAGAGAAAGGAATAAGCTTCCAAAAATAAGAGTTATGTTTGTCTGCAGAAGTTCCTCATACCCTAGGAAGAAAACATGGACTTAATCAGCTGTGAGTTAGATTCTTCCAGGACTTCTCCGACAAATACTTCTTTTGCTTATGTTTAATATTAGCAGGATTTAGTTTTCAGTTTCTGTATTCTTTATGGTTCTTGTTTCTATTTCATTGAATTAAAATTACCAAAAAAGCGAGAAGAAAAGAACCCCAAATAACTGAACCACCAGCACAGAACACCCCTCCCCCCCCCAAAAAAAAAACAACCAAACAAAACACCCCACAAACAAAAACAAAACAACAAAAAAACCCCACACTCAAAACCCCAACAACATCACAGCAATGGAGTTTTATGTAATTCCTTAATTGTTAGGGCTGTGCATGGGTTTTTTTTGCCTTTTACTGATTCCAGTCCTAAATGACTTTTCCAGTTCAGGGGACTTTCAATGTTGGCAAGTGAGGGTCATGAGATCAAATAGTTACATTTTCTGATGTAGCTCTATAGTCTATGCAGTGCTGAATATCATGATCCTTCCACAGTGATAGTCCCATTACCATGCAGTACAACAATGCTGAAACAGTGAGCAAAGTGTATGTTACAGTCATTATGCAGAACAATGGAATTGTTTTCTGGCAGTATTTTTATAGTTCTTATTAGAGGTGTGTTTCAGTTCAGATTCTGGATTGTTGACTGGTGTGAAAGAGAGAAACTTTATAAATGAAAGTGCTTGTGCATCAGTCATCTACAGTTTAACTCAGTTGGGAATATTGTTTGTGCTAAACCTCTCCGAAGGAATAATGGTTGGATAAATGCAGAAGTGCTTTAGTGATCAAGAAGGTAGAGTTGGTAGCTATGTTACGGCTTTTTGTTTTTGAATACAGTCTTGCAATTAAATCTGTTATTAGCTCAGAAAATTATCATAGTAAGATAGTGGACTTAAACTTTTAAATATTGTTTTCTTTCCTCCTAGGACTTCATGTTTTCCCCACATTTGTAATATATGAACTTACAGTCTTACTATTCCTTACATTGTCAGTGGTCATAATGAAGGTATTTTCTTTTCCTCTTTTTTCAGTCTCGTAATAGTCTAAATAATCTTTGTGCTGCATGCCCTAATGACAATTCTGTGCAAGAACTGAACGTCTGATATAACAGAAAATATTACAGCTTTACTTTAAAGCTGTATTTGGAAGAATCTTGCCGATTAAAATACAGTTTGATAGAACAAGCTTAGGGTGTTAGGGGGAAAAAAAAAAAAAAGGATTGTATTTAATGTTAAAAGTAAGCTACACATGGAGAAACATCTATTTATCTAGGTTGGAATTTGTGACAAAGCTATCAAATGTTTTTATTATAGTAAACAATATACTAATTTTTACTGTGCAATGTATATTTGTTTCTTAATACAGAAGACATACTAGAAGTCCACTAGTTTATGTCCAGAATTATTGTATTTGATGCTATTTATCTCACAAAGATTTAACTATTTTACTTACTGCACTTTTTAATTTAAAAAACAAACCCACAATAACCCCCCAAAACCTTGCTTTTCAAGTTTGTCTTGGCAGTGCTTGTCCTTTCTCTGATTCTTCCAAAGACCAGCCAGTATATCAAGTGGATTGTCTCAGCAGGACTGGCACAAGTCAGTGAATTCTCTTTTGTTCTGGGAAGTAGAGCACGTAGAGCAGGGATCATATCTCGGGAGGTAAGCTGTTCTGTACTCACTAACTTTGGGGTTTGCACCTGAAAAACTTACGGGGGTTTTGTATGACATTGTATTCGAAATATTGTGAAATATAATGACTGCTATTTGAAATACCAGTACACTGGTATCTCTCAACTGCTAACAAGTAGAATCAACCCATACAACTGGAGACGTGTGTCCCTGGCAGGGTTCTTAGTTCTGTTTTTCACTTGTTTTGTATTGTACTTTAAAATATTAAATAGTGAGTTTTACTTTTAAATAGCTTAGTTATAAATGCTTTACCTTAATTGCTCTTACAACTTCTTTATTAACTGAGTAGGGAGCTGTAGATAGCACCTGTGTCACTAACACTGAGAAGCCCTTGCTTTTAAAATCTTGATATAGCTATGGAAAGAACTAACTGAGAGTACAGGATTTGAGTAAGGGAATATTGGTAAATAAGAGCTAGAGAGCAGATATGGTGAAGTGGAAATTGCCTTAACATTTAAACAAACAAGCAAACTTGTAATCTTTACCTACAAAGCTTGTTCATTTTAATCCTTTGCAGAAGAAACAACCAGCTTTTTCAGTAGTCATGAAAAGAATCACCCGGGAAAGAAACCTTAAACTTAGTTTCATATTGAACCTGTAAGAATCTTATTTTCTTCAAGATGAAGTCTGCTTTGTGAAATTAAGTAAATTATGGCTATGGAGATGCAACAACTGACCTCTTTTTCTAGTGCTGTTTGCTTTCTCCTCTGTATCTCTGCTCACAAAAATACTCTGCTGGCACCCCAAGCTTTTCATTGTGTGAGCAAGTGGGCTGTATAATGCTGGAAGCTATTCCAGATAAAGCATGTGTGAAAAACTTACACAATGCTGTTCACTTGTAGGCAAAGGTGATCCATTTTAATGTTCATTTGTGCATATAATTAGGAGTTATAAATATTGTATGTTTGTCTAGAGTTTCAAGATACCCATACATAATCACAGAACCAGGTTAGGGGCCCACCCACTGCACATGGAAGTCTGTAGGCTCTCCTTTTTTTCTGTGGCAGCTCTCATGTTATTATCTATGTATAGGTTTATATAACTCTAAAATTTCCGTAAGTCATTCTCTGTTTGAGACCTCAAAACTACTTCCTGCTGTTTTATAAGACTCATTCAGACTATGTAGCTAAGATCTTTCTTTCAGATGATGTGCGGTATGAATTAAAGGGATTTTTGTTTGGGATTTTTTTAGTGTATAAAATAGTACTCAGCTTTGCCATTGTATCATGAAACCACGATAGCTTGGGTGTGTGTGTGGGGTGTTATATGGTAGTATTTTGTTGTGGTGGTTGGTTGGGTTGTTGTTGTTGTTTTGGTTTTGTTGTAATAAAATGGTATTTAGACATTGACCTGTTAGCAAACACTGAACTTTCAAAATTGACCTCTTAACTGTACATGTAAATAATTTGTTTTTCTATAAGCTTGTTTTTGTAATTGTATCTTCAAACTAGGTAAACAAATAATTTGAGCATGCACTTGTTTGCTTTGGTAGCAGTATGCCTAATTGGTTAGGAAGACAGGTGAAGTCTCCTGAACATACTGTCTAGAAGAGTTTGATCTCCTCAAACTTCTAATCACTTCTTAAGTTTATCGCTTAACTAAGACGTAATGGCTTTTATTTGCAATTTTCAGGTCTATCTTCTCATTCTGAGTGTGACTACTCTGAGCCTTCTACTTGCCCCTGCCCTGTGGAGAGCTGCCATTATGAAATGTGTTCCAAGACCTGAAAGACGCTCAAGTACTTGATTAAGATTTGCACATATACAAGTATCCATCTTCTTGCAAGGAATATCTTTGTTGCTCATTGTATTTCTATGCATTTGGAAGACAAGAGGTTTTGAGTAGTCAGTCCTCTTAATGTGCACTTGGTTATAAGCCTTATATAGACATAAATACAAAACAGTATTTAAAGTATAATTATGTAATTTGAATTGCACAACTTTTACAAGATTTCCTTTCTCTCTGACAGATTAGTATCTGCCAGAACATTTGTTCCTTATCCAATCACTTATTCAGAGCATAAATTATTTTTTTAAAATATGGTGTCATGCAAACTCTGTTGATTATCTTTTGCCTGAATGTGCCTTTTAATTTTCATCCTGTTACTGCTGGTTCATCACCAGATTTTGTTTAAAAAGAAAGAGATATATATATATATATTATGGTGCCTATGGTATCTTCTTTCACTAAATGACTTGAGTCATTTTCACATCTAGGAGTTTAACATACTAGTAGGAAATTTAATTTCAAAACACATTTCTGATGGTGAGTAAAAGCATAGTTGTTTACACCAATAAAAGGTTTAACTGTTTAGCATCAAACTGTTTTAAGCAGTCAGATACATACTGCAAATGATGCAGCCAATGTTATATGATATTTTATTCCAAATCACAGCATATAATGTATTTTCTTACAGTGGCAACCTTTCTTTGTGCTAGTTCTTGTATTTATTCACATATCTGATTAAAAGTTGACAGTAAAAAGGGGCATCACTTAAGTTATATTGGAAGACTGACACTTGTCACCCATTTTTGTTGCTAACTGCTGCTATGACAATTGTTTACAGATTGATTTGTTTTGAATCAAAAATAAATGTACTAAAACTGGGAAGTCTAATTTCAAGTAGATGCGGAAAAACTTCAGTTCTGTAACTCTGGAGGTTGAATATTTGACACTTTACTAGATTTGGAGTTACTTTAGGTAAATTAATTTGCACAAAACTCAAAATGGCAGACTGGATGTGTACTTGTAACTCCATGACTTGATAGGTCACATTTATGTGGACTAAACTGTTATTCTCTCTAAAATATCATGGTATTTTAAAATACAGTGTTTTGAATGTGATCTGAAATAGATGTGTGTTGTTCTTTAAAATGTTACATGTAGCTGGATAAGCCTTGTAAAAGCCCATTCTCTAAGTGTCATAGAGAAAGCTCACTCACAGACTGTAGTCTGCTCTAACAATTTAAAAATCATCTTGAGGTTTATCTGCTAAAGTCAATACTATTAAAGATATATTAACAGTGTAGGTCAGTGTTACAGTGTCATCTGAAAGATCTTTAGTACCCAAAAAATATTTAGAAAAATGCATGTTACTTGGGTTTAAATAGCCAATTAAAATGAAAGCTGTCCTCCAAGTAGCAAAATGGAGCTTTGGATGGATTTGTGTGCTTTAATACCTCCTTCCTCTACCATAGTAACCTCAAGTTTTCTCAGTAGCCCTGTGTTTTCTCTGACATCTGCTGGGCTTGGCAAAATGCAGCTTGGACTAGTCTGGGGTGTCTGTATACTGTTAGGCAGGGTAGGGCTCATCCTGTTTGAGCTCTTGCTCCCTGGACTTGGGGCTTGCTTTCAGGTACTGATGCTTCATAATGGCTGCAAAATGTATTGCAATTCCACTTCTTCTCCAATGGTTTCAAAAGTAACCAAGGAAGAGTGACAAATGTAGAGGAAAAAGCTGCCCTATAAATAAACAGGGTGTCGTTTTTCATAAAAGGAATCTGTAACAGAAAAGAAACTTGAAATGGATTTGGTGGTTTATTTCAGTATTTTGTATTCAAAATACAGAAGTAATTTAAAAGTTTTATGGTACCATTTATAAATCTACTAGCTCAGACCTTTTACTCTTTTTCAGGTGCCTCACTAAAATGTTTCTCTTAACTGTACTAGGGAGAGATACGTTACTGTATCCACTGACCTAGCTCATAGCTTCTTGAAATACAAGCTTCCCTTCTGAATGCCTCATTTTGGTTTTGAAAGATGTTTTCATATGTAGTTTGCCATCTATGTTTCAGGGAGAAAGAAAAGTGTCTGTGACAGGCCATGGTAGAGACCTCTGTCTGGTTTCCGTTATGTCCCGGCCCTTGAAACTATTATACAAAGTACTACAGCTGTGATGAGTAAACCTTTTTTTAAAATAAACTGCTAGTTGTACTTCTCTCCTAACTGGAACTTTCCAGAGTAGGAAATACTGATGGTTTGTGTGTCTTAAAGACAATATTTTCCTGATTACCTTTTAAAGGAGTTGTGTGAAGAGTCTTTTTGATACCATGTCCAAAAAGTAAAGCAAATATCATGTCTGTCACTTCCTTCACAAATAAGTTTTGATTCAGTCGTGACTTGGCTAGGCGTTAGGAGAACTGGGGAAAGAGAAACAGGAGCCTCATCTGAGTATCAATGTTCTGTGCCTCTCTGTAATTTGGATTGCCTGATTATTAGATGCTAGTTCAAATTACTAATCCTATTGGACATATGATAAATTTGTTTACAGTCAGATGTATTGAGATACTGTAAATGTTTCCTGAAATGGCTCCATGCATGATTCTATGTCAAAATGGGGTGATCTCATGATACAGTCTTAGGACAGAAACAACAGACCTTATTTCTCAGTGATCAGTTGTGCCTGTATGGAAAATGAGGAGAGTATTTCGCAATTGGACCACTTAGATACAATTGCAGCTTTTCAGGAACCTGATGCTTGTACTATGGAATATTCTCTTTCTGTGTCGAATTGGTAAAATTAAAGCATAGATCCAGAAGCCCTGAAAGGAAAATCGACTGATTTGGTGAAGAACAGGTGGTCTTTCCTGGCAATGTTTGTTTCGGCTTGTTGTGGCTCTACCATTCTTTTAGCTAATGATAAGCATCATTTGAATATGGAAAAGCTGATACGGGATAGAAACATCCTAAGTGACGAGAGAATATTTCTGTGGTGAAGCTGAGCTGAAGGGAGTGCAATTCATTCAGTGTAACTGATTTAGGTTTGGCTTGGGGTTTTTTCGGTTGGTTTGTTTTGGAGGTGGGTGCAACCGGTTGCTTGTTTTGTGTGGCTTTCTCTCTGAAAATTCGAGTTCTTGTATGTTACCCCTTAACTGCTGCTGTTGATCCTTGTTCCCTATGAGGGTGAAGGAAAAAAAACACTTTAAAAGCTGATAGCATGGGTAGTGCTCATACTTTCTGAGTCACTTCCCTGTCCGCTGTGTCAGATTGGTATAAATGGACCCACAACCACCCTACTTAAGAGCTCATCCCATACAAAGCAGGCTGCTTCAGTCCCTTAGTAGGAAGATGCCTAGTGGGAGCTGTGAGGTAGGCTTTTGCAGTTGTGACTGATGTGGGTCTACAATGGCTCAAGAACCACTGTCATGGTGGCCCAGTCCATAGGCATATGTAGCTTTTTAAAAGCTGTAAGAATTCCTATTTCCTATAATCCTCAAAGATGAGAAGAAAGCTGCCTCACAGTATGTTGTATTTTACTTCTTTTACAGTTGGACATCCTCTGCTTTGTGAGCAGAGGCACGTGTGGGTGTGCCTCACATGCAGAATAGCACTGTATGATGATGCTTGACAGAGGGTGTGCAAAACCTAGCGTGGTCTTGCTGCCTGCTGGAGCGAACCCAGGAACACTCTAACCACAAAAGCACTCCTGGGGTTTGTCTAGGGAAGGAATCTACAGTTCTTCTCTGGAAGCAATCCTGGGAGTGCTCCAGCACCTGGGTACTGCCAAAGGTGGAGGAAACTGGACCCCTGAGTAACTGGAGTTGAGCCACGCTAACAGCATCAACATCTTTGTGGGAAATGACAATAGCTTGTAAGGAGCAGCAGATACCAGACATCCACTATTAAGATGACCTGACAAGAAGGAACCCAACAGATTCAGTGAAGTGAGAAGAAAGAGCAGCAAGATGTCCTAAGGGCTGGGAGATGCGTGGCCCACCCCATGCACCCTAAAGGAAACAAAAGGCAGAAGGGAAAGACATGCCTTTCTACCAGCTCCACGGAGTAGTCCAAGGGACATGCTGCTCTGCTGGCTCTCCCACTACCTCTTGTCGAGTAGTTACTATTGCCTGGTGGGGAAAACAGCATGAGGACAGCAGAGACCAAGAAAAAACTCCTAATGGCTGGAGACAAAGAGCAAACTGGATGATGGTGTGACCAGAGTGGTTTAGGGACAATCAATCCTGCCTTGGGGGCAAAATATAGATCAGGGAATGGCAACACTTTCAAGGTTATGGCACCAAGCTGTGGTTTTTATTTCCTAAAATACAGCAGAAATTTGAGAATTGGGAGATGCTACCTCCCAACCAGGGCAGATGCTGACAAGCTTGTCAACAAGCTACTTGTCAACTGGTATTGAGTCTTCCTTTGAGCCTGGAGCTTGCACAGGTCCCTCTCTTAAGATGGCAGACTTCCAGTTCTCAAGCAAAGTATCAGACAAAATATATCCATGTGCATGTCCTCTGGCATTCATCTTTTGTTATAGATCAGATCACTTCTTGAAAGAGTTTCCTTGTGTCTTTTGCACAGTTCTGCCACACTAATGCTGGTTAAAGTTGTGGTCTGTTCTCCTTTACAAGCACACTTAAAACAGTTGTGAAGTGGAATAGCCTTTCACCACTCAAAGTCCTAAAGCTCCAAAATGCCTGAGAGGTGTGCTCAGAGATTAGAGAAATGCTGAAGGCTTTTCCACTGGTACAAATACTTCAAATTAGCTGTCAACAGCCCTCTACTAAAAACCACCTGGGAGTGGGTATGCTGGGGCAGTCAGTCTCCTGTCAAAATAAATGCTACCAAACCAGGCCTGCCCCTCTTGTTTGTGCTTGTTCAGCTGTCTCACAAAGTTTTCTTTCTGTAATGAGCATAAAAAGGGGTGTGTGGGCAGCCTGGGCAGGGACTTGAGGTATGTTCTGTGCCTGTGGGTCTAAACTGTCTCTGTATGACCCATAGCATGGAGAGCAGCACTATCAACTGGAGATGTCCTTCAGGAAGCCTTATTCTGCAGCTGCCTTGGGGTGCTTCTTGGTTTTTTGTGTGTGAAAGCTCTTGCCTCTTTCTGAAAAGTTATATTTTCGTTATCTCCATCTTTCTTCGATGTCCACTGCCATTGAGCTTAGTCAAGAAGAATGAAGCAATGGGGTAATAATGGTTGTTACCAGAGCAGGCTACTTTCCTACCTGAAAGGAAGATGGAGCAAGGAGGTGGCTGGTCTCCCAAGTAACAGGATGATAGGAAAGTCTGAAGCTGTGCCAGGGGATATTAGATTGGATATTAGGAAAAAATTCTTCACCAAAAGGTTGATCAGGCACTGGAACAGGCTGCCCAGGGAAGTGGTGGAATCACCGTCCCTGGAAGTGTTCAAAAACCATGTAGATGAGGCCCTCAGTGACATGGTTTAGTGGTTTGACCTGGCAGTCCTGGGGTACTAGTTTGACTTTATGATCTTAAAGGTCTTTTCCAATCTAGCTGATTCTGTGATTCCATGAGCTGCCACAGGACTCCACAGCAGCAAGTAGCAGGTTACTATGAATGAAAAACTTCAGAGACTATTTATTGAGAAACGAAGGTAGCATCCATTTCCTCATTACTATAAAACACAACTCCCCAATGCCTTAAATTAAAAATTGAGTGAGATATAGAAGTAACTAAATACAAACAGAGTCAACTGATGAAATGTATCTTCTCTGACACCTGTGCTAAATCATTTTGCTGTTCCTGTATAGTGGCTCTGCTGGTTGCATCTTCTATTCCCTACCAGTCTTCCATTCCCAGGCATGACTACAAAGCAGCACAGCTTTAGATAAAAAAACAACCTTTTTACTTCCTGCTCCCCTCTTGATCACATTATTAACAAATGTGTACCTCACATGCTTGGTATTGCATGTACAAGCATATGCAGCTTCCCCCACTCCATCAAAGTGCCATATACACACTCCTGTAACCAACACAGCTTTTCAGTTTATCGCTTTGCTGAAGTATTCCAACCAAGGGGAAGCTCCTAAGGAATCTGTGGCTGCCCCATCCCCAGCAGCGTTCCAGGCCAGGTGAGACTGGGCCTTGAGCAACCCAGTCTAGTGTAAGGTGTCCCTGCCTACGGCAGGGGTGTTTGAACTGGATGACCTTAAGGGTCTCTTCCAGCCCAAACCATTCTATGGTTCTATCTGCCACCACAGCTTTGCCTTTGTGGCTCCCACTATGCACACTGGGAGTTTTTTTCCCAGGAATTACACCATTCTTGTGTAATTACATCACACCCTGTAGCTAACATGTACAATCCTCATGGCTGTCGCTGCACACAGCCATAAGGCATGCAGAGGTTTCACATCCTGGAGGTGTCAAGAAATTCGCACAAGTGCAGGTCTGGCCTCGTTCACAGTTGGGCCCAGTGGCCGTGTAACAGCAAACTTCCACTTGGATTACGACAAAAGCCTCATTTCAACAATGGCGACTGTCAGCGAACTTGCTGAAGTAACGGCCGGGCACTACGTGAGGAGGAAGCACCGGCAGGATGTTGTGGCAACCAACCACACCGCCCTGCCTTGCCGTGCCCTGCCCCGCCGGCTCCCGCGCCCCCAGAAACCTGCTCGGCAGCGAGAGCGGCTCGGGCTCGCTCCTCAGCCCAGCCCAGCCCGGCGCGTCCCTGCCCGCGGCGGCGGGGCCGGGGCGGGGAGCCCTGTGTCCCGCAGCGATAAGGGACACAGAGGCGCCGGGCGCCTTCCCGCCCTTTGGCAGCGCGGCTCTACAGGCCGAAGACCGATCTCGCGCCGATGCTTCCCGCGCGCTCGCGCGGCAGGGCGGGGAGTCGGAAGGCGCGAAACTCCCGCGCATGCTCCCTGCTCCCCGCGGAGCGGGCGGGCGGTTGGCTTAGTCGCTCCGCGTGTGCCCGGGGAAGGCACGCTACACCCCGTGACGTCAGCGCGCAGCGTCACGCCGGGGGGACGCACAAAAGTGTAAGTTTCAATTATTTTTTTTTTTAATTTTTTTTTTTTTTTTACCCCCTCCCCGTTTGCAGGAAAAAAAAATTAAAATAAAAAAAAAAAAAAAAGAGGGAAGAGCGGCGGGTTCGAGCGCGCGCATCCCCGTAGGGGTTCTCCCCCTTCACTGCCCCTTTGCCCCCCCCCACTCTCCGTGCAGCCCCTCGGTGGTTGGGGCGGGGGCCGGGACAGCGGCAGCGGACAGGTGTGTGGGGCCGCGGGCGGGCTGCGGAGGGCGGTCCGGGTGCGTGTATGTGTGTGTTGGGGGGGGGGGGGGGAAGGGTGCGGGCAGTGACTGGCCGCGAGCCCGCCAAGCTGGCGACCGGCGGGGGCAGAGGCGGGTTGGGAAGTGACAGCCCGCCAGCCGGCGGCGGAGACCCCCCACTTCTCCTGCCCCTTCCCCCCGCCCCGGAGCGCGGGGAAAGGGGGCGGACCCAGCTGGCTCCCCCCCTGCTCTCTCCCCCATTCCCCCGCCCGAACTGCCGCTGGGGCCGTTGGTCTCCCTCCTCCCCTGCCCCCTCCCGCCGGGCTCGCCAGGCCCGCGCGCGCCGCCGCACATGTGCAGTTGGGCGCCTCCGCAGCGGCAGCAGCAGCAGCAGCAGCGGCGGCAGCAGCGCGGCGGCGGGCGGGGGGTGCTGCTCCCGCTCCGCGCTCTGGGTCCCTGTCTGCAGGCGGCGGCGGGGGATGGAGCCGGAGCTATCCGCCTTCGGCCGCTCAGGTGCGGGCAGCCGGGCCGGCCTGCAGCAGGAGGAGGATGGGGAGCACTGGGGGGTGGGATGGGGTTATGGAGGAGGAGAAGGAAGGGGGTGCTGCTGCCCGTTGTGCGAGGAGGATGGGGACGGGGTGGACCGCGCGCCCCATTCCCCTCCCCCTACCGCCGGCGGTGCAGCCCCGCGCGCGGGCGCTTCCCCCCTTCGTCGTGCCCCCGCCGCCTCTGAGGCGATTAGCGCGGCCCCTCGCTGCCGGGGCGGGGGGAGGCGGCGCGGGGCTTACGGCTTCGCCCCGGTAGTGAGGCCCTGGTCGGGGGGCGCGGGGTGCCCGAGGCGCGGGGTGGCAGCTGCCAGCCTCTGCCGTGGCACGGTTGCCTGCGAGGAGGAGGAAGGGGGGGGGGGTGGGTTTGCAAGGCCCCGAGGGGGAGCTGGCCCCTGGGGCCTACTGGTGCCTGCTGCTAGAAATGGGGGTGGGGAGGAGGAGGAGGCCGAGGGAGGGATCGTTTCCTCCGCCGCGCCCCGCGCTGCGGTGTTGTAAGGGGCGCAGCTGGACAGAGACCCCGCTGGGGTCGGGTCCACGCAGGGCTCAGCCCTGCTGTCGGGAAAGGAGGGTTTCCCACACGTGATCGGGGGGGGGGGGGGCACTTAGGGGATGAATTGGTGATGACAGGAAACTTTTTCCTCTTTAAAACCGTTTATTTGAACACTGGATTGTATTTGGCAGTAGTCAATAATTGTAAAAACTTTCCTTCCTTTCATTTTTACAGCTGATGTTGTCTTTACTTGTTTTCCAGAAAATAGCACCATTGTCCCTGTGTCCTGCAGCCGTCAAGATTTTAAGAGGACTGATTTCTAGTCTTTGGTAACATGGCAAAAGATGTAAGTATGTTTGTAGCACATTGTAGGTGGAACCATAGCTCATGGAGTATCTTTGTTTTGGTTAACAAAAGCAAGCGAGGTCATGCTTTATAATAGCTGGCATTAATATATGAAACTTTTATACATTGTACATCAAGCCTAGTCTGTGTTTTTCTGTAGATGCAAAAGCATAAACCAGGTTCAGATCTGCAGCCATTTTTTCAGAGTAATTTATCTTAAGAATTCACTATGTTCTTGAAAACACTTGGGCTTTTGATGTCATGTGCATTCATACTGAACACTAAAACAACTTGGTTTTGAGTTGATTTAAAAAAACCCTAGCAAATACTGTTCAGATGACAGGTTTGTCATTGGCTGTTATAGTCAACTAGCATTTCTTTTCTTGAGTTCAAGGAGGCATCATCTATATTCAAGGGCGTGAAGATGGTTCAGTCTCTCTAAGTGTTCATTGTTTATCTACCAAAAGATGCTAGTTAGTGTATGTGAAAACAGGCCTTGGGTACATTCATCATGGACTTCCATTACCATTAATGTTAAGGTTAGTGGCTCTGATTCAGTAGCCTACCTCTTGAACTGTGTTTACTCTTTACTCTTTCTAATACTTCTAAACAAAATTTAAACAGGTTCTGCCTTTAAGATGTAATTCATTGTTAATACCTAATAAAATGGGGCTTTCACATTTCCTTATTGAAAATAAGACAAGATATTGCTCCATATTCAAATTCGAATGTATATCCCTTTCAGAGAAAAAAACAAACCTCAAAAAAGTAAGAGCATATAAGCTAATAAAAAGTGACACAATTCAAATTCTTAACCAGCGGGTTACAATTTGACTATGTTAGCTTTCAGATAGCAAGCACTTCCATGAAATAGTGATCAGTTTATTGTAGAGAATTTTTGAGAGAATTGTAGAGAATTTTAGTAGTTCAAAAGCAATTGAAAAACATCTTAATGTGCAGAGAAGCAACCAGAAATGCGTAGTTGCTCAGAGCTTGCCTGGAAGAGATAAGGGTGGCCAAGTACGTTGCAGATAGCGGAGTTCAGGGAAAGAAAGGCCATATAAGCGGGAAGAAAATGAAAGGGGAATGCTAAACTAGATGAAATTGAAACAGTTCAAATTAATTGAGCTACTCAAGTGCAGTTGTTTAATATTAGCTTTTGGGGGAGAAATCAACTAAGTGAAGAAGTAATAGCACCTGAATACAGATGAATATCCTGAGAGGTCTAGGGGAGCAGAATGAGAATAAGATGATTAAGAGCAAGCCTCATTTTTGAAAGACGTAGCTTATTCTAGAAAAGGCAGGAATGACATATGATAATAAACTTCAGAAATGGAAGAAGATGCTACAGATAGGAAAAGAAAGTGTTTTCAGTGTCTTTATTGCAAGAATTAATCAGCTGAATTTGGAAAAATGAAAATCTAGGTCAGGTTTTAGGTAAAATTTTCAGTGTACTTGAGCACCCGATTAGGGTAGCTAGAAAGGGTATGCAATCTTAAGTGAAGGATTGTCTAACCTGTTCTTAAAAACCTCTATACGTTCTTAATCCTCCCTCAGGGAGGAAAGATGAACTGCTTAGCTTTTTGCAGACTATTACATACCCTACCATTACATGATGTCTAAAACGTGTAGTGAATGCTGGGAAATGTTAAATTTCCAGGTCTGATTATGAGTCCTGTTAAGTTTGCTTTAATGCTGGAAAATAGAGATGCTATTTAGTATAACTCTTTTTCAGAAGGGAAGGGAATTATTCCCGTATTTTTTTGCAAGTTCTTTTCCAAGCTAAATAGTGGCATTAATCATGATAGAGACAGTATCACTGAATTTCTGGGTAGTGAATCCATGAAGACCTGCACCACTGTAAATTTAAACATTCTGACGGGGAAATATGGCTGTGATGAATGGCTTGTGGTTCTGCCATGTCACCTATCAAGTGCACTAACTGACTGTGAGATGTACTGGTGAAGAAGATGGCATAGTTGATGACTGCCCCCACCCCTTCCTTCCCTTTTTCTCAGCAGAGCTGAGATGGCTAAACTGTGGTAAAGACCGTGCTGTTACTATGCTAAGTCTGGGTTTCAGGTGGCATTTACATGGCCAAACATGCGTCAGTGTGCTCCAGCCTTGGAACACAGGCTCCATGCGTGTCCTGCTCTTGTGCTGCTGGGGCTTGTGCTTGCTCTGGCATGGGTGCAGCAGGCAGCTCTGCAGAAGAGGAAGGTGTGGAGCCAGGGCGCCAGGAGAGAACATGCTCCTCCTTAACCTCTCCTCCCACCTGCCACGGGAGAGAGCACTTTCCCTTTTGTTGCTCTCTTCCAGCTCTTCTTTTGATACCTCTTTATGAAAACTCGAATTTGAAAAGATTTCTTTGAAAAGTCAAGTACTTGTAGAAGTTTGCAGACTAAGACTTTACTGGGTAACTGAACAAACAGGGAGCATGATGGAGAATACGAGTAAACTCAAATGTTTTTATAAAGGATTAAATAATTACAAAAGTACAGATTAGGTAAAATGGCAAGATAATGCTCATCAGCTATTTGACCCAAGTCTAAATTCTGTTAAATATTACTTTAAAATGTATCCCTCTAATGGTTTTCAGAGTGTACAATAAAAAGAAATAAGCAACAAAGCATTAATTTTTTTTTTTTTTTTTTTTTTTTTTTTACAAAATACTCCCATTTCCTCAGCAGTGGTCAGGAAGCTATTGGGGGCAGGGGGAAAGATACCTTCATATGGAGCACCTTAATTAAGAGCCTGGAGGTGGAATTTTAAGAGCATAATCACAAGTAATGTTACAGCAGGATAAGTTGAAATGTAATAATGCAAAAAAAATACTAGCTGGTGAAGGTTAAAGTAACTGTGGGTATATCAATATATTTAAAAAAACCCAAACCTTTTATATAAAGTGTAGGGTATCTGGAATGCAGTAAATGTAAAGGGGGGAGAAAAGAGAAGCGCGTTGTGGCCTGGTAATAGCAATAAGCATAGCAATTTTTTAGTTTTATGCAAATGGTCATTGTGTGGTGGAGCTGAGAAGCAATTCTAACAGAATCGGGCAGATTGGCCATGGAATATCATTCATTCCGTTCAGGAGACCTTCATTACTTCATTAGAAGACTACCTTTTGTGTAATTTAAAGAAACAATGGGAAAAAACACATGTGGACAAGAGAACACCAATTACAGTATTTCAAGGACTTGTGTACCTTGGGAGTGGGATCATTCTATTGCTTGTCAGAAGCTGAATGACAAATGAAGTTGAGGTCAGTGGAGTTTGGTGCAGTTTGACACGTACATTTGCACTGAGTGTGAAGTTTCTTGGTCTGAGACAGAGGTAGTCATCACATGCAGACAATCTCCAGAAACTCCATCTTAGCCATCCTCTCTGGTTAATCAGTGTCGTTTGCTAAGACTGCTGAGTCTACTGTAAACTCTTTCACTGCTCACAAATGTGGCACCTTCCAGGCAGGAGCTGGAGGAGCGGAGCCAGATGTACGCACTGAGGTTCTCAGCTGACTTCTGCTGCTCACTGGATTCATGGGATTAATAGTTTGGTGGGGAGTGCAGTTCTCTAGGTGGAACTGTGACCTGTCCATCCTTGGCATGCTTAAAATTAGGCAGGAGGCAGCATCAAAAGAAGCAGCAGGAATTACTGTAGCAAGAAAGTAAATTTGGTAACTTCCTTTTTTTGTCTTTTAGTTCCCACTCTTAAGACTGAGGAATACTTGCTGGCCACTCTTATATTCTGTTATGTATTGAGAATTATCAGTAAATTAAGGCAACAAATACTTTCTATTGTCAACGGTTAACATACCTTCCATCACTAAATTAACAGTTCCTGTAGTGTAGCTGAAGATCCAACTTGTGCTGTGACCATGTTTCGCCTCTCAGGTACTTCTGTTGCAAATGGACTGTTGAGGTGTCTTAAGCAGCCGTAAAGAAGGAGAAGCTTGTGGGTCTTTTCTCTAAGACCCATTGTTTAGGTAGAAGAGAAGAAGCAGGAGTTGCTTGCAGGAACTGGGTCAGTTAGAGGGGATAGTCCAGTGCAGGGTGTACTGCAAGTACTGAGAGGGAGGGCTAGACAAAAAGGAATGAGTAGGATTCCTTCTTATCTCAATAACTGCATATATCAAAATAGGTACATTACATAAACAAAATACTGTCTATAGCAGCAGCTGCTTATGATCGTTTCAGTTGTTTACCAACACTGCATTGACTGTTTCCAGTCATTTAAAAAACATAATTGTTCATGAAGAGCAGGCAGTTGAGAAACTAATTTGGTGTTTCATTAACTTCTTAAACTGACATACCACTGTTAGCCTTCAGAGTTTCTCACAGACTAAAATATCTTTCTTGAGAGCTGTTCTTCTGGAAAGCTCATGCATTTTAGTGTTTCATAGGTTGCTGACCATGGCACTGGCTTTTGAACTGCTAGTTCTAGAATTATTTTTTTAATTATAGTTTACTGATATCTTTTACTGGAGTTACATTATGAAGGATTTTTCTCTTCATCTCTAGGTTGCATAAAACTTACTTTATCTCTTCAGTATTTCCTGGTGCTTTTATTAATCTTACTGAGTAGCAGCTATGACCCAGGTATCTAACTTTGCAAAGAAAGCACTGTGCACATATGTAAATCTGAAGGATACCATGTAAGAAGTGCTGCCTGAACAAAGTTCAGAACCTGATCTAACATTACTGTGTAAGAGGCCTAGAGATATAGGGATTAATGTTGATGGTTTATTTTAATTGAGTATCCAGAGTACATTTGGGTATGTAGTTCAATTACATTATTTTACAGTATTAATAAATATTTCACTCAAAGGATATTCAAAACCCCACAGCAAATCCATTTCTTACCACACCTTGACTGGATAGGTTTGCTAAATTTGAGGGAAAAGATCTGCTCTTCTGCATATTAATTTTGCGAGAACACCACAGAAGTTGTACTTAATAACTTTCCTGTGGTGCTTCTACATCAGTCTTGAGCAAGTCTTTGTGGTCTGAAAAAGTTACATTTGGGATGGATTAAAAAAAAAGCCTAATGGAAGTAGGAAAAAGATGTATTTTGGATCTCTTACATAATGCACTTTCAGTGCCTAGAAAGTATTGAAATCTTCAAAATGTTTTTCAGACTTTCTTAAAATACCAGTGTGTGTTTCTCCTTTTATGTTTATTTTTGGTTATGTACTGGGAATTTCAGTGAGGCAGACTAGAGAAGTTAAGTCTTTAGTGAATCTTAAGTGAATCAGCTTTTTTTTGATATCATTTTAGTTCAGTGACTTCTCAGTAGCTTGATATATTTTCTTCACTTTGCAAAGTGAAGATCAAATAAGATAAAATTAGGGTCTTCTAAAAAGGCATCTCAGTCTGGGATTTCCAATGTTGTTAAAATTTTAAAACATGCTTTTTCAAAGAAGGCAGAAGGGAAGTGATCTTTAAGCTTTTTACATCCCAATTACACAATAATAGTTTCCCCTTTTTTCCTCTTTGTATTTATAAGTCAGAAAATAGCAACTCAGAAGTTGGCCTTTCACCTTGCCAGTTTATTTGTGTAAATAAAGCATTTTCTTGTACCCTTCAAGTGTTTTAACTTCTTTATTAATTGTATATGTTAGTTAATGACAATATAGATATGTATTTGTAGTATTATTGAGTAAATACCCCGTGCTGTCAACTTACCGCACTAAACAAAAATGCAGCTTTTAAAAGTTAAGTTACACTAGGGATCACTTACTTTAGTGTTTGCCTGGGTATCATTTAATGGAGATTTATTGCGGCTAATTAGAAGTGGGAGGAAAAATGGGCCAATCTTTGCTAGACGTCTCTGTGTTGAAGTGGTTCTCAGAGAGATAGCAGACAGCTTGATTTTAAAATTGTCACTGGTCCACATCCCCACAAATGCTTCTAGCTACTTGTCTTGTGTCGCGTTACATTTGCAAAGTGTCTCAGTATTGCATTAATGGTTACACAGTTTTGCTTGAAAATTACATTGTGGGCCGCTGTAGCTTTATAATAGGCTGATAAGGAGGTTGGTGAGGCAAATGGCATTGGAACGAGTCCTTTTTAACAAGGTTGTTGGTTTCGGCTGTGGTTCAGATGCTGTTGAACAAATGGCAGTAAAGATTTAATTTGGCTGGAAAAACAAAAGTCTGTTAATGTCAAGTCTAGAACGGCACCAGGAGCTTGCTGTGGAAGTGGCTGCTGGTGGTGCCTCTTTACATATGAGTGTTTGGTCCAGCACTCAAACGATTATTTTTATTTTCTGATTAGTTTATGTGGTAAAGTAGCAAAGCAGTGCTTTGGTCATACTCGCCGTAGAATCTTGTACTCTGTTTTGATTCACTATTGCAACTTCACCGTTAGATTTTTGGGTGCCAGCTTTAAATTTTGCAAGACTTGTATCACTTGGGCAATTGAATTACTTTTAAGAAATAACACAGGCTTTAGCTCCAGTGGTATTTTTGATCTGTGCTGCTGCTTAGACTGGACCACTGTTTGACTTGTCTTCAAAATGAATTCTTCATTTAGTTTTTGCGAAATTCTAGATGTCCTGCTCTGTGTGTTCTGAAAGAACAGCCAAGAAAGCTAAAGAATGGTCTTGATACGTTCTGGAGTAAGGAGACGTCAGGTGTCATTCTTTGTACACTCAGTGTCCAGCTTACGTGTAGAATCAGTGGAGCCTATATTCAGACCAAAGTTTGATGTATTTAACTGAGATAGTAATCTGTATTTAGTTTTTACCTTTGCAGTTCTGTGTGATTCAAATCTTCAATATCTAATGCTTTTACTAGCCCTTGCTGGTTAAAGTGCTAATAATTCCAATATACTTTTTTGAAAGCTCATTTCTATGGGTATAGCTCATCGCTGATTGGCTGACAAAACACATTAATCTTGAAGGTGGTGCCATCAACTGAGGATGTGGTATGAGCTCTGTTCCAGAAGGCAGCTACTAAGAATCAGTAAAGTAGTACATCTGAGAATTTTGCAGGATCAAACTCTATAGCCTGACTATAAAAGTTCTTTTGTATTACTTTATACAGTAAAGAGTAGTTCTTACCGACTTCATTTGCAAAATGAAATTTTAATGTTTTAAATTTAAGAACTTTGTTCCCTTCACTTCAGTCCTCTACTTCTTATCTTAATTGCCTTTTAATTTCTGTGAAAAATGAATTCGATGGCCCATAAAAAGTAGTTTCCTGCAGTTACGTGATGGTTCATTTCCAGAGCATGTTTGCTTTGGTCCCTGAATGAGAATCCAATGGGAAAAACAGTGCATTATCATCTTGTTGCAAATGACATGTGCTTATGTTTTTCCTGAACCCAGGACAGGGTGAAGGAAGAATTAAGGTTGCTTAAAGAGTGTTACTTTGTAGCTGTGCTGATTTTTCCACTGTGTGTGTTTGTTGCCTCCTAATATTAAAGTAAGGCAAACAAAAAAAAAAAACCAAACAATCGAACCTCAACATTGTCAGTGATGTGGCAAGTACCAAAATTGCATGTCATAGGGCCTTTACATTTATTGCCTACTCTTAAGCAGCGAAATGAGTAGAGGTTGTCATTGTGTACCGATTGAGTTAAGTGCAGTTTGCCCAAGATGGGTGGTTGTTGACTGACAGGCTTTGCAAACACCTGTAGACAGGAGAAGCATCCTCCTGATGCCTTTGACTACCTTTGGGAGGAAATGTACTCTTAACAGGAATACTATTCCTTTCCAATTCCTCTGTTTTCTGGTTCTGTCTTTACAGTTTCTTTCGTGATACACTTTAAGTTCTCAGTCTGAGTTTCAGCTTATTTATCCTTTCAGTCATAGTTTAGAATAGATTGTATTTGTCTTACCAGTTCCCATGTTCTTCCCTTATCCTCAAAGGATCTGATCTCTGTCTATTAAAGATTTCTTACAGTTCTCATCAGTTCTGTTGCTTGTACTTTTTCAGTGACTCCCAGTTTCTCTACCTCAAACCTTAATCTGCCATCTTTCATTTCATTTTCTAGCTCATTTTCTGTTTCTTTCCTAGAGAGTTCTCAGATTGTCTTTTTTTCTGTCTATCCCATTCTGACTCCCAGTCTGTAACCATTATTGTATATTTGGCACCAACATCTCGTGTTTTGGTGTCGAACCCAGTGCTGTGCTTCAATCTAGAGGGCTTAATCTTCTGTTAGCAGATTTCTATTCTCAGTGCCTTTTGGCAAATAACCTGTTTACATTTCTCTCTGCCCATTTTGCTCTTCTTTCGTCTCTTTTTCATGGGGTGTACTTAAAATGAGCTTGTTATCTAAAAGCAAGATAGAAGAGGTATTTCTGTGGCACAAAAGCACTCTTCGGTTCCCCATTTTACTTAGAGTAGTGGGGGGGACCTTCCTCTCCTAAACGTGATAGATTGTGTACATGTGTACATGTCCAGTCTTGTTTCAGTCAGGCTTCTTGGTCATGGTTTTATAGGTTGCTTGTCCTTCAGTCCACATTCAGCTTGAAACTTTCCTGTTTAATTCAAAAGTTTAGTGAATAATTTAACATCAGTTTTTATTAAGAAATTGATTTACAAGCCTGAAAAGCTGTGGAAGAAACGATACTTTTGTCATAAGGGTGTTTCTGGTGCGTAACTTCTGGCTTCTTAGTAAGATACTAAATTATTCTGTGATAGCCTGCACTAAGGGACTTACTAAATAAGTGCAATTCTGAGCAATTTTTGTTTCAGATTAACTTTAATCCCAACAAAAAGATGTTTCCCAGTTTACTGACTTTTAGGCTGAGGGCACTTTTAGTCTTTTTAGCTTTTCCTTGTAAACAAAACAAAAATAGAATTTCCAGCCCTTAGTCCCCTGACGGCTGATGACCTCATAGCCAGCCAAAGCTAACTTCAGTTGAAGTTTTGATATGTTTAGCGCATCAATTGATTTCTTTTTCCTTAGAAGTTCTGAATGATGTGATGAGACAAAGCCCAGGTAATAGTTGGGGTCTCCACTCCAGCATAGTTTCCACAACTAAAATTACCAGACTTGCGTATTTGTCCAATGGTCTTTAACCTTATTGCTCTGATTTGTAGAAAGGAGATCTTAAGTTACTACAGTTTAGAATCTTATGTTGGGTGTCAAGATTTTTTAAACATTTTTTTTAAATTCTGATTTTATTGTCATGTGACAAGGATAAAGGGTGTATCTGCTGCCTGTTCAGGATGTTAGGAGGTTCTTTATGTAGCCATAGAGAAGTATACCTAGCCAGCCACAGGGTCTCTTTGAAGAGGAAAGCAGTACTAAATTGTGAAGTTGTATGCACTTAATAAGCTTTCAGAATTGAATATCAAGAGCATGGAATTATTTCAAGCAGCCTTAGTGTTATCATCAAAGGAAGTAATGCATCCTGAAATAGAGAATCATGGAAAGATAAGAAGAAAATGTGGAATAATAATAATAATAATAAAAGCATTATCAGGTGAAAAAAAATAAAGTACCTTGTAACAAGTAACTTCATAAGGCCTGAAAGCTATTTTTGTTTTCCCATCAGAAAAAAGAATTTCCTTGATGTCTAAACCCTCCTTGGCAGAAGGTCACTTTTCCACTGGGGAAAAGCAGATACTTCTTGCTGGTGTGTTTGGTTTTGTTGTTGGGGTGTGTTGTTTTGGGGGAGGGGGTTGGGTTGTGTGTGGGTTTTTTGTTTGGTTTTTGGTTTTTGTTTGGGTGTTGTCCCTCCCATTGTGAATCTGTGACTTAGATAGACCTCATGGGAGCTATGGTCACATTTTCCTCTATTTCTTTTCTTTCTTTCTTTTGGGCACTGCAGTATGCTACATGGGTTACAGAGGAATAATCTTGGTCTCCAGTCCCAAATAACATGCTTGAAAAATGGTGGGAATTTATCTGAAATACATGGATATATTTATTCTAGTATTTCCATTTTAGAACAAAGACACCAGAATTTCATGCAGGATGGAAGTTTTGCTTTTTGGTTTTCTCCCACCAAAAGCTTATATCTGTGACTGAGAAGACTCAAAACTAGTGGTAAATTTTGATAACCTTAGAATTGCATAATGTATCCAAAAGGGTGAAGAGCATACTAAGGCTAGAATAACAGAATTTTCATTAGAAATTAGTTTTCATTATCAAGAATAGCAGCTGGGGGTGCTATTTGCTGTGGGATTTGGTCATATTCTTTCCAAATAGTTTTCTTGGAGTCTTTCCTAGGCATACTATTACGAATAAGTTGAATATTTACCAGCAATTTTAAGTGATAGAGCTGAACCTTTAGTAAGACACTGGTATGGAAAGGTGGTGGAATGTTACTACTGTACTCTTCATCAGTGTTGTGGTTCCTGAGGGGATTCTTCTTGTCTTTCAGTGATTGCTGTTCTCTGATTTTTACCAAGTGGTATTCTTTTATTGATTAAATGCAGTGTTTTTTTGCAATGTCCTCCAGTTTGTCAGTGACTTGCGTAATTCCAGTCACACAATAGTATGGTCCAGGACATGTAGCACTAACCTGACCCTTTGTAATGCGAGGTTAGCTTGTGGGTTTTGGAGTTGCATACTGTTTTGGCTAATATTTATCAGTGTGTCTTTTAATTAGGTAGAAGAAAACTTGAAGCTTGTAACATTATTTGATACTAGGGTATAGTGGTTGGTTAAATACTTAAGGATAAAATTAATTAATAGAAATTACTATATTTGAGACCATAATAGTTAACAAAAATAGGAAGGGACCACTAAGTAGCTGATTACTGAACTGCTTGATTTGTAATTGCTGAAATAGTATTTTGTTTTTAATACTGGAGTTTGCTGAATATCACAGTTTAAATATTTGGCTTTGGATTATCGTTGTAACTGATGTGTGAGCTTGATGTAAGTCTGCTTTTGTATATTAAACTGATGAATGGATTTAATAATTCAAAATTATTAAAGTCATGTGCTTCTAAAATGAAATACATTACAGATTAAAACAGCCATTTTATTCATGGTCCACTGATCACAAACTCAATATATGAAAGGTCTTTCCACTCTCATTGATACCTTCTTGATTTTTATGGAAAAGCGAATTTGCAGGAATACTTGAGTACAAGCCGCCTCTTTCTGTTGTTGAATAGTAACTGTGAAGGACTGCATTTAAAGAAATAAAGGCAATGAGACTGCACTTCCTGTGTGGTTTAAACACTCCTGTTGTGAAATTGAGGTAGAGTGGGAGTATAATGTAACACTCGAAAATTCATCTTCATATAGCCATTGGGTTCCAGTGTTCTGGAATGTCAAATTGCCGTACAATGTAGCTGTAGTAGCATCTTTGTAGGTCTAGTAACATCTTTGTACATGATACCAATTCATGCTGATGAGTATTAACTTCTTTCTCTGAGAGTGTCTGATATAGTCTGTTACCCTTCTGAATTACGTAGTAAGTATAGTAAGTGTGATGAAGGATTAAGCTTGTAGAAAGCTCTGGTGCCTGAAGTAGGGCAGTATAACTAATTTCTTCAAGTGGACCTTTGCATCCCTACTGTGGGCAAGATGGAGAACAGGCACTGTTTGTATACTGATAAATTCTTGAGGCTGGCTTAAAAAAAATATGCTGATTTGATACTTGGGGGTTCAGGAGGGGAGAATTAGGAGAATGGAGGACAGAACTGCCACAGGCTCTTAATTCTACCCATCAGTTCTGCTGTCTGCTCACTTACATTTTCTTCGTGCTACCAGACCTTCACCACTGCCATGCCGTTACAGGCCACTGCTCTTTATGCTTCCATTAGCAAAATTTCTCTTCTGCTCACTTTCCAGCCTGTCCCCAGGGCTTGGTATCTTTTTCTCCCTTCTCCCCTTTCTTTCACCAGGGACAGAAAGTTTCCTGTTTTGTGAAGTTCCCTGTCTTAAGAAATCATTGCTGTCATACACCTGGCAAATAACAGCACCACAGCATCCTCTAGTGGCTTGCTTGGTTTGCTGAGCTTCTGGCAAAACATGACATGGGCTCTTCAGGGAGACTATGAAGGGAGAAGCTTTGCTGCTCACTGACATCAAACCACTTAATTGTCTCTTGAAGACTGGCAGACTTGGCAGCCAGCAAAAATGCCAGCTATGCACAAAATGTGGCTAGGGACTTTTCAGCCTCTGTAACACCACATGCTAAATTATGGTTAAGTGCAAGTGTTAACTTTTGTGCTATTCTTTCTAAATGGAAACAGTCTGTATGTCCTGTGTTCATTTTTTTTTTTTTTTTTTTTTTTTTTTTTCCCAGAACTGTTTTGTCTGGAGATGCCAGGGAATTACTGCATCAAGTACTTAATGTTACTAATAAATGTTTTCTGTCCAGAACTTATTTTTAAAAATAACTTGTACTGTGATCTTTCGCAAAGGATGTTGATTATTTTATAAACATAGCTCTTCCACTTAAGGGCTCAGTGTGTTTCTTCTTAATGCCTTTTTTCTGATTAAAATGGGTTAAGGTGCTCTTTACCACCTCTACTGTTTTTGCTATAATGTTTTTAACTTTTATGATTGGTAAATAGTATCTCCACAGAGAATGGTGTTGTCACAGATGTTAGTGGTTCTAATTAGAAGGGTGTTCAGATGCCTGTTAAAACAGTGCATGTACACTGTAAGAACTTAGAACAAAATAGCAAAGTAGGCATAAACCGATTTTCTGCTTGCTTTTTAAGAGTATGATATTTATAAAATCAAGTTTTAAAAAATTTGGCAAATACTATGCCACAGACAGTGCCGTTACGTAGTGTCAGTTCTGTGACCAATGCAGCTATTAGCAGCAGAGACTTCTGGTATGTTACCTTCCATCGTTAACAGTAAAGGGTATCTCTGTTTCTAAGTTTAATAAAAGTTACTTTCTTTAACAGGCTGGACTAATTGAAGCCAATGGAGAGCTTAAGGTGTTTATAGACCAAAACCTAAGTCCTGGAAAAGGTAAGAATACAATTTTTAGTAGGACTCTCCATTTTGTGATTTTTAGTTGCTACGCTTATTACTGCCTTTGAACTATTTAAACTTAGCATAGTTTTTGTAAAGCTTTTCTAAGTTATATCACATAATTAGCAAGCAAACTGTAGTTTTATTTTTTTTCTGCTTTATCATTGTCTTTAAACTGTGTGAAGTTCAGTGGTAGTTTGTCATCTGATGTGTGATCTCCTTAGTGTAGTTTGGGTTTAAGTGTAAAGGCCAAGATGGTCTAAAACATGCTTTGGCTCTGTGTTCTAGCAAATGGGAGAAATGCAAGAGTGTAGAAGTTTAAAATGGGTTGTGACAGTTTTTATTGATAGGCTTGCACTAATGTGTATGCACTATCTGAAAAAGCATTTTGAACAGAATTGTTTTGGACTTTCAGATAATGGCTGTGCATGCGTGATAGTGTAATGTAATCAAGCAGTTTAATAAACCACAGGCAATAAACTTGAATTTGATATTTAAGCTGAAAACCAAGAGTATCTAAACTCTTGGGGAGTTAGGAGCTGTACTTTGTAATTAGCATAGTGGAAGAGAAAAACAGAAGCACTGCTGAGTTCCAGTTGCCTGCAGTTCTGGACAGCTATGTCATATAACCTGTTCTTTAAACTGATGATGCTGTACATGAAGATTAGTTTTTTGTTCCATGTATTTTTGTAGGAAGGCTGTTCCATAATGAGACTGTAGGAATATTCTGTGATTTCCAGTTAAGTATATTCTTGACAGTTTATGCATTTTGCTGGTGGCAGTGTTGTTTTTTTGCTTAATAGTTTTCCCCAGTGTGTTTATGTATTCTTTACAAATTCTGAAGAATTTTTAGTTTGAGAGGCCACGTAGCCACTGTTTCCTAGTTTCCTCATCAGATAAGTTCCTTTTGTCCTCTGTATTTTCATTATCGTCACTCCCTGATCCTCTTTGATGGCTTTCATTAACCTTCTCGAATGCAAGTGAGCAGATAGTATATACAATTCCCAAGTGGAGTGTCAGTCCTATTTATATGGAGGTATCAGTAATGTTTTTTATGCAATGCCATGTTTGGTTCAAAGGCACCTCACAGTACATTTTGGTGAAATGGCTGTTTCCTTTTGTTGTTCGTTCCAAATTACAATAGTCTGGTTTAGTCTTGTGTGTGGCAGATGGTATGGTTTGATAGGCTGTACCAAATAGGGTAAAATTGAATAGGGCAGAGTCACCTATTTCTTGTCTGATGTTCTCATAAACCTCATTTAGACAAATCTATTGACTTTATGCATTATTGGTTTATGATAGTACTCAGAGGGACCTCGACACACTTGTGAGGTGGGCTGATGCCAACCTTATGAAGCTTAACCATGCCAAGTGCAAGGTCCTACACCTGGGTCGGAGCAATCCCAGGCACAGCTATAGGTTGGGCAGAGAAGAGATTCAGAGCAGCCCTGCAGAGGACTTGGGGGTGTTGGTCGATGAGAAAATGAACATGAGGCGGCTTCAGTGTGCGCTCGCAGCCCAGAAAGCAACCGTATCCTGGGCTGCATCAAGAGGAGCGTGACCAGCAGGTCGAAGGAGGTGATCCTGCCCCTCTACTCTGCACTCGTGAGACCTCACTTGGAGTATTGTGTGCAGTGCTGGTGTCCTCAACATAAAAAGGACATGGAACTGTTGGAACAAGTCCAGAGGAGGGCCACGAGGATGATCAGGGGAGTGGAAGCATCTTCCGTATGAAGAGAGGCTGAGAAAGTTGGGGCTGTTCAGCCTGGAGAAGAGAAGGCTGCGTGGAGACCTCATAGCAGCCTTCCAGTATCTGAAGGGGGCCTACAAGGATGCTGGGGAGGGGCTATTCATCAGGGACTGTAGTGACAGGACAAGGTGTAACGGGTTAAAACTTAAACAGGGGAAGTTTAGATTGGATATAAGGAAGAAATTCTTTACTGAGAGGGTGGTGAGGCACTGGAATGGGTTGCCCAGGGAGGTTGTGAATGCTCCATCCTTGACGGTGTTCAAGGCCAGGTTGGATGAGGCCTTGGGTGACATGGTTTAGTGGGAGGTGTCCCTGCCCATGGCAGGGTGGTTGGAACTAGATGATCTCAAGGTCCTTTCCAACCCTAACTATTCTATGATTCTATGATTAACCTGTAGTCCAGTACAGGTGATCTTCATTAGTGTTATTGCTCTAGCCTTTTATATACCATTTCAGGAAACCCATTTAAGCATTTGCTTTCACAGCCTGCAGATCTTAAGAGTTTCTGTTACCATCAGTTTAACTTGACAGTTTTTCTAGTTACATCAAGTATTTGATTGGGATCTCACTTGGTTCTCTCTGTGACATCCCTTGTCTAAAATATACATTGCTTCACACAAGTGGGCTGTCTGACTAATTGCCATGATCTGCTTTTGATGAAGAAGGCGCTAAGGGTTGAGTAAGTGACACTTACTAACTGGTTCACATCTATGTGCATTGACACAGTCTCATACACCTGAACAAAAAAAGTGTGGTGGTAGATACCTGTTTTCCTTGACAGCTATAGCATTTTCCCTGCTCCTATTGGCAGTAAAACCTGTGTTTTTGTCAAGGCAGGTACTTAGAGAACATTTTACACCCATGTAGGTGTCTCTGTCCAGACCTTGTTACAGTCTTGTTACAATAGGGAGGTAGTCAAAACAGGTAGTGCAGTCTAGACAGCGGGAATTGTAATGTTGATCTTCCATTATCATGTAGCTGTTTAAGTAGAACTGGGCAAAGTAAAAGCCATTTTGTTGTTTATAGAATTTCTAAAATTAATTCAGGGGAATAATCCTGGCTTGCAGCTCCTCCAGTTTGAGAGTCATTGAAGCTCTTATTTTCTATAAGCTATCCTCATTGAATTTCTGCACCTCATTGCTTTTGAGGGACTCTCTTAAAATTCATGGACAGCATCTAAATCTTGAAAAGAAATAACTGTTTCTCTTGGCTTGATCATTTTACATTTCTTGCCTCTAAATGGTCTGTGTTTTATATGCAGGCTCTGTAGTCTTAATCAGAGCTTAAAATAACATTTTGTCACTAAAGTACTCAGATACATACAAGAATTTATTCAGTGAAGTAGTACTCATTTTCTGTTGCCACTTTTTTGTAATTTTTAGGGGGGTTGTATAGTCTTTAAATGCTGGAATTTAAAATGTAACTACTATGCACAAAATTAGTACATACTCTCTAAAAGCAGCTGTCTGCGTTACATACCATTATATGAAAAAGTTCGGTCCTCCGCTGTCTTGCTAAGTTTGTGCAGAATTTCAGTTCATTTCACAAGTAATAGGATTCTGTCCACAAGAATATATTTAAAAAAAAAAACCCAAACAAATGCAAAACCCAAACACAAAGTAAGTTTTTTGTAGGGTAGCAGAAGTGTATCTGGTACACCACTTAAGGTAAGTTGAAGGAGGTCAGGGAATAATCTTTCTATTCTTCTCTTGTGGTCATCATTAAAAGTGGAAGGGTTTTTGTTGTTTGTTTGTTTGTCTTCTGCTTTAGCTTTTTATTTTTTAAAAGGAAAGAATCTCTTTTCTGGAAATTGCAAGTCAATCACAAGGAGAGTTTGAGAACTGATTGCATCAGATCTCCCTGCTGTCAGATGAGTGGTTTGCTTATCCCAGTCTGCTGCCCCCAACAACAGTAATAGGGCAGGCTCTTTGGGCAGAGTGCAGGAGCTTGTCTGCTTTTTGAAGTTAATTCTCCTCATCTCATAGCACTCAGGGTGGCATTGGATTAGTAATATCAGAGGGGGCATTCCACCATCTTTTTGAATAGTCCAACTTTGAACAACTCAGCAAATTCAGAACGCAGCCTGGGCAAGAAACTTAAGACTTGATTGGGTTTGCACATGTTGCCAGCCAGATGTGAAAGGAGAATGAGCTCAGCTGTCAGAGGAATAAAGGTCTTAGGGGGGTGGTAGAGGACAAAAAATGGCTTGTGTGCTGCGTCATAAGTACATGCTTGCATAAATATGGTTCGGGAGAAGGCAGAATATTTTTCCTGAAATGGTTCCTCAGCAATTAAAGTTCTGTAAGGTCTGTATGGGATGAAGTAGGTGTATGAATCAACTCTGAAAAATAAGCAAAGGTTGACTATTCTAACATAAACAGATTATTATGCAACAATTCTTACAGCCTGAACAGCTTTGCTGCAACACTTGCAGAATAGCCTGTGAATGGACTTACATAAATTTTTAATTTGCACTGGCAAAAATCTGGGGAACTGTGAATAGCTTATTTTTAGACTGAGCTTTGTTAAGGTGTGTAGCGGTTGTTCCTTAGATGAGTGACGGAAAGGGGACATCACTCGTCTTGCTCAGCAGTTACACTAAACAGTTATGCTAAACAACCTCTCGCTCATAATGTCCTAAAGCTGTAGAATCTGGAGATTTGTTCTAAGAGGAGAAAATAGTAAAAAAACCCCACAAAACTAACCAACCAAAAAACCCAAACAAGCAAGCCAAACCCAAGAAAAACAAACAAATAAAATCCCCCCAAAACAAAACCCAAACAAAACATGTATCATTTATAATGTGTGTAATTTTGAGAAAATTGGTCATGGACATAAAATATCATTCTAGAAAATGCTCCAAAATTGTCCATCTTTGAAAACATCTTGAGTGTAGAATAAGAGGCATCAATCTATATGTGGTGAAAAAGAGCTGCAAGCTTGTGCTTCCTCTAGTGCTTGTACAACCTCCAGGAGAGGTTGGGTATAAATTAATTTTATTCAGAACGAAAATTTAGATCTGTCATGCCACTAGGTGGCATTATTGGTATGTAACCAGAGAATACTTGTAAAAGGTGTCTTTAGCTCCTTTCACCTCATATGCTTTAAGATAAGGTTTCATATTCTATGGGCATAAAAACTTTAGTTTTATTTTCACTGCAGACTCAGTAGTTGAAAAAGTGAAGTCAAATATGTAAATTTTAAAGGTGTATTTAGACTGTCACATTTTAACACTGTCTAGCTGTAAAATTGTCTTGTTCTTTTTATTTATATGACAAGAAACTTTTGCAATGTAATGTTACTGTTAATTTGATTTGTAAGATCAAACTCTGTCTGATTTTTGACAATGTCTGCAATTTTTCCTCTAAAAGTAGAGAGCTATTTCAGAGCAGTGATTCAGGCTTTAGCAAATAGCTGTATGCCTGAACATTGGTTATAAAATGCTTGTGTATTATTGCAGCTGAAGTAAATCCAATTATTATTATTATTGAAAGTCAAGGCCTGGAAAGAAAACTGTTGCTGCAAATAAGAACAGTATTTTGGAAAGTCTAGGAAGACTTTTAAAAGTCTAAAGGTAGACCACACAGTTTATTTCGACACAGACTTGGAAGGACAGGTTTGTAATAGCGAAAGTATTAGTAGTCATATCTAAGGATGATAAGAATCACCTAAAAGTCTTGAGTTGATGTAAGAAATCACTTAAGACCTTAGTAGTACTAGACACTGGGGAAGATCCATGTCTTTGTAAAAAATGTTCAAAACTGCTGTATAAGCATTTTTGTTATCTTAACAGGGTAGTGTGATGTGTTTAATGAGCAGAGATATTTTTAATTGATTTGGCACGCAGAGACAATCCTGTGTGTGTTGTCTCGCCTTATGGTAGGTTGATACCCTCAGAAAAAGAGTTCAGTGTTTTCTGAAAATTAGCATACAACTAACCATAAAGTATCTGTGGTGTTTGCGAGGGAGACGTTAAAAACGGCAACTTCTCAGGAGCGCCATCTGAGGGGTCACCTCTTGGGATATAATTCTCACCTCTGTCTTCTTCCCCACATCATCTAATTACACTCTTTATATGTATTCTGTGTATATATGTAATTAATAATCTAAAACTAGTCAAGTTGATGCTTTAGTGTCAAGGAATGATTTTCTTTGAAGGTGATGTGGATGGGATAAAAGGCATTTTAAATGGCACCTTTAAAATAATGTTTTTATCCTAGCTGCATCTTCCCCCTCTTGCACGGGGAGAGGAAGAAAGCAGTGGTTCAGGCTCAGGGTAGATTTTGTAAAGCAGAATGCACTGAAAATACTGTAGACAGTCCTAGAGGGAACTACTTAGCATTTGATTTCTATTTCTTTTGTATCTAGTGTTGGGATTGAATGACATGATTGTCGTGCATTGTGCTGGACACTGTATTGAGACAGATTAATGGATTTGAGACTTTAGTACACCATTTCCTGCTGTTGTGATGCTTTGAGGTGGGAGATTTAATTCATACAGAAAACTTCTCTTGTTTTGATGTTGATATGGTACCTTGTAGTTTCAGGATGTTTCTTTTAGACCTTTCCTGTGTTACCTCTTGTTCAGTGTTAGTTGTGTAGATGAGTTGGGCACTTCTCTCAGCCTGCTTGGTTGTGTCCTGATGGCTGTACCAGCTCTCTGTAGCTCTGAAATTCACTTTCTGTGCATCATTTCCCATCTTGACCGTAGATGACATTCTGACCCCTGCTTCACCGCTGTTCAAACACAGGTGCACAATCTCTGAAATGAGATAGAGAATGAATCCTGTTTTGGACAGCAGTGAAGATTTGGAGCCTTCCAGAGATTCCTCCACTTACCAAAAAGAAGAAAAAATCCATACGGAAGACTGAAAAACTGAATCTAGAACTCTTTTTTTCAGATAATTCTCATAGCTTTTATGTAATCTTATATCAACATTTGCATCTGAAGCAGGGCAGGTACTCTGGCTTTAGAGAAGTTCTATTTCTATTGGGGGTTTTTTTTTATTTATTTTTTTTAAATTCCCAAACTAAAGAATGCATTATTCCAGATGGCACATCCCAGAAGTGATGGTCACTATGGAACCTAGTGTCTGTGTCACGTCCTTAGACCTCTTGTTCATGGAAAGTCTCACTGGTCTTTTTTGGTTTCCCAAAAGAGACCTATCAGCTCTTCAGCTGATACTCCCTTAGTTATGAATTGTATCAGGTTATTGATAGCAATGTTACCTTTTTGAGAGTGTAACTGTCGTTTGACTTGTACTGTGATAGGCTGAGAGCTGAATAGCTGTCGTTAAGGTACATTCCATCTGCTCTGTTTAAGCCAGCAATGTCAAAGCTCATTACGGAGTTAAGACAAAAGTTTGTAGAGTTCATAAGAGTGGTTCTAAGCAGTTGTACTGCAAAATGGCACCTGCAAGCTTATTTTTCTTGAGACTTTTCTTAAAATACCCTTTTGCTTAACTCTTAACCACTGATCATATAGAGTATTTACTACAGATTTGTCTGCTGGACAGAGTTTGGTTGAGACTGTTGCAGGAGACAGTAGGAATTACTTTGCATTCTGACAAGCCACTCTTAACTCTGTACATTCTTTTGTGGAGGTTATAATAATTCAGGAAGTATTGCAAAATTACCTGCTTACCAAATCCAGTTCTCGCCTATACTATATTGCTTCTATACTAGAAGACCGACAAGACTTAGTTTGTTAAAGACTTCATTATCAGGAAATGGACTTGTTGTGTTGACTGCTCTCTCTTTTATAAATAAGGAAAACACAAAGATTGTGTCAGAAGGTGGTAGAGCACTTAACAATGGATGGGATTTCTGCTTCTGAAGCTAGGAGTAAATACCTCAGGCCATCCTGTGATCTGAAGTGGCAAATTCAGAGCTGGTACTGTTCCATGAACTGGAGCAGTCAGCTCTTGCAGAGATCTAGTGCTTTGTCTGTAGAGGGCAGTCCTTTCTCTACTGTTAGATGTGCTGTGTCTTCCTGTGGCATCCCAGGCTATTAAAATGCTCATAATTGGCTGTATCACCAGTCCTCTACCACTAAAATTCTGCAAAGGATTCTGCTGCCTTGGTAAAATGATTTATTTCTATATACAAGCAAAGGTCCAGTTCAGAAGGCCTCCCCTAAATGTAGCCAGTAACCAAAAGCTGTTTACTGCACACTGTATGAAGAGAGCACTTACATGGAACAGTTTGTAGACAGATAAATAACAGATTTTGTTAAAGGGTGCTTCTCCTTCTGCTATGCAAGTTTTATTCTGCATTACTCCTTGATCCTGTCTGTATCATTATCTTCTGTTAGGAAGCATTCTGGAACTTCATCTTGATGGAGCTCTATTTCCCTGTAGGTTTAATGATTGCTTATAAGTTACTAAGAGTAATCTTCCAAACTGGTGATGTTTGGGAGACTGAGAATTTAAGTAGTAGTTATATCCTTCTGTATAAATTTATGTTGTTCTTTATTTGGCCTTTTCCCATGTTTTTTGAGGTCTTCAGAATGGGGGGTGGGAAGGGTGGAAGAATTTCCAGAACTAGCAATATTAATTAATTTTTTGTTTTGAAAAGGAAGAAGAGTCAAAAAAGAGCCAGCAAAGCTGTTTGCAAACCTGTAGTTTTAATTTCTACATGCTGTTACACTCACCATATGCTGGCCACAGAGTACAGGCATATTCGGATTGCAATGTTTGCTGTTAGAGTAATTAACAAATAATTAGTAAAATTCCTTTGGGAAACTGACTGACAGAAACTGTCAGTCAGTTGCAAACTGCAGTTAATAAAATAAGACAAACAGTAAAGCCACACTCACAAAAGCACTCTGAAACCAGAGTATTGTGAGCCTTTGATGAAAGCACCGGTGCATATGAAAAAAGGTTTGCATGTGAGGTGAATGAGAAAACAGTAGGATGCACTTGGGCAGAGGCAAATTGAAAACACCCCTTGGAAAAATAATAAAAAAAAACCACCCCAACACACCACAGCTCTTCCTCTCCCCCCCCCCCCCAAAAAAAAAACCCCAAAAAAACCCCAAGCCTCCAAAACCCACCACCAGATGCCCTCAATTTTGTCATTTTTCTCCCCCACCCACATTGTTAAGCAGTTCTGCTCTTTCCTATTTAGAATGATACCTTTTATAGCTTGACTTTGACTTTGCTTCCAACTGTGAATTGCATTACTCTTGTTCCAGTTACATTTGTCTTTCCTTGCCAGTCAGTTTGTGCCACAGACAGACATATGTTGCAGTTTCTGTATAGAGCCGGGTTGGTTCAGGTGCGTGATTAACTCTGGCACAGCACCACAAGAAATGTTAATGTTGTTTGAAGAAGTATAGTGTGTGCTTTTCCCTTCATACAGATTCAACATAGCTGTTTGTATTCACAGGATGAAATGAATAAGGAGGTTGGAACTCATCAGATCTAACCTTACAATCAGACAGGGCCAGCTTCGAAGCACAAAGTCTTCAGTAGTTGAATTTTTCTGTATATCCCCAGGGAACCTCCCAGACAGCCTGTTGCTGTGCTTTACCGTTCTCATTGTGACTTTTTTTTTTTTCCCTCATATCTGGTTGGAATTTGCTGTGTAACAACTTGTGACTGTTCTCTCTTTTCCTTTTGTAGTGTGCCCTATCAATCTCTAGAACTCTCTACTTAACAGAAGGCAGTGATTAAATTCCCACAAATAACACCCCCATCCTTTTCTGCACGTTGAACCCTTATGCGTGCTGTTGCATGGAGTCACAAGTGCAAAATTTTTGCATTTGTCTTTTTTTACATCATAAAAGATTTAAAGAAACAACATGATAGCATAAAGACTTACTTTATTCTTAAACACACCAGAAGAACGACGTCCCTTGAGTGCATCTGAAATGTCAATAGGTGGTCAAGATGATTATGGGGAGTCTCGGGACAATACTGTTCTGTATGAAGTTGTCCTACTGAAGTGTTGCTAGAAGTTGTCTTAGGAAAAACGTGGTGACACGAATGGTTATAAATCACATTGTCCAAAGAATTATCTCACCTGTGAGTTCCTAAAGGGCCTAGCAATGGTACTTCTGTGCTGCTCACGCAGTATATGTATGATTCATATAGTACCAGAAGGATAGAAAGCCACATTTCATGCACCAGTTTCTGGCGGGCTCAGGTAACTGGAGATGAGCAAGTCAAACTTTGGTTAGGCACATTGGTTGAGCAGGTAACAGAGGAGTAAGACAAACGTGATAATGGGCAGACACTAACAGGGCTTTTCTAGAGGGAGAGGAAAAGGGAAGTTGTGAAGTTAATGTCTTTTCAAAGTCATGCTTTGAAAGAGTCAACACCCATGTGGATAAGGGTTATCTTATCAGTGCCATGCCCTTGGATTTCTTAAAAATATCAAAAAACCTCTGGCTATCAAGGTCCTTAATCAGCCTGTTAAAGAAGTAAGGTGTCAGAATGGGACAGTCTTCCTCCAGATTAATAATTGGTGAAAACCAAACTAGATACACTAAGTGTCCCAAGCGGAGCTATTAACACTCTAGAAGATCTTGAAGTCATGGCAGGATATGTTATTCAAATGTTATATCAGGGTTTGGTGGGGAACAAGCACATTGAATTTTGAGAATTGTTTGGAAAAGAACAGGCAATAAAATAGGAAACGTGCTATGGAGTTTTCTGCTGTAACAAAGGAATGTCATATGCTACAACAGCATATGGCATTCATTTGTCATGAGCAATGTGTCCGTCCCTGTCCTCTGCAAAAATAAATCTTAAAGGCTAGGAGAACTAGAAAGTGTATGGGCAACAAGAACCATCAGAGGTAAGGAGAGGTGATCAAATAAATGATGTATTTTAACACTGGAAAGCACTTACAACTCTGATTTTTTTACTGGAAATACAATCTTCAGGTTGCTTTGATGTTTTTAAAGCAGTGAGAGGAGGTTAAAAAAACCCATCCAGGACCTCCAGGAAGCTGATACGATACACAAGCACTAATAGCCAGTGTAGTTTATATGGCTTTGCTGTGTTCTGCAGAGAAGAAGAGCACACAGAAAACAGGCTGTGCTAATGATGGGTGTACTTGAAGGGACAGGAAAGAATAACAGACTTCTATTACAAACTAGATAGCTGCTGACTTTCTGAAAGAACACTGGAAAGTTGGTTAATAATGGAAGAATACAGGCTGCTGCATGCAGATTTTGGGGGACTGAGAATAGGTTCTTGTGTGAAGCTGTTGGTTTGATGTGGTGTAGTAATAGCAGCTAAGAAGTACAAGCCTTTTGGAAAGCAAAGGCTTAAACAAGATTGGAGTTGTCTCAACTTTCTGTGGACTGCCTGAATGCGTAAGAGGGGTGGTAGGCATGAAGGACTCATTAGGGCCTCTCCTGATAAAATTGTTTTAAAAATGTTTGCTTATTGCTTCTGTATTGTATAACATGGAAAAGGAAGCAGAATGGGAATTGTGCCAAGCCCTTCTGGCCTTATTGGCCCCTTTAAAAGTGATCTGAGGGAAAGAGCTGCTGACGTCTGCCCTTGACAACCACATCACAGATGTCTCCAGTATTTTAAGACTTGTTTGTCCCATTATTCTTTTTCTGCAGTCAGTCTTTGTTGCTTCTTTTCTTTGTTTTGTTTTTAAACTGGCTTGGAGCATCAAATTGCTGGATACTTGGGTTGGTATTTGATAGTTGGAATTTTTGGTTTACGTGGCTTACCTATTGATGCTAATTGTGGATAGCTGATGAACAGAGAGAGAGCAGCTTTCCCTGCAGGGTTAGTCTACTGTGATGTACGTATTTTGCTTGGAGACTTTTGTTCTGTAATTCCCTCCTTCAGCCAGGAGGTGATGCTCAGGGTAAAGTTGGGAATATTCTCTTGGAAAGGTGTGTGCTAGCCATATTTTATTTCTTGGAGCTCAGCATGTCTCAGAAGGGTATGTCCTACCCTGGGACATTGGGCATGTTTGTCAGGTGGTGTGGGAAAAGATTTCAATTGCTACAAAGAATAGGGATAGAAGAGGAGATGATTACGCTGTCAGATGCCCATTGCCTCTACTACTCTGCTTTGAGAGAAAAATTGGGGTACAAGAAATTAAAACATGTTCGTACTAGGCTACTGACTTATAAAGTTACATAGGAGAAAGTTTGAGAGAACATACTGTGAATCTTAATTTCTTCTTTTGGTTCAGATGTGTGAATGTTACTTTTATATTGACTATGCAGTTTAGAGCTAGTTTCTATTAAGATGCATTGGTAGTACAGATGAAACTGGAATTACTAAATTAATACAATGTGGCTGACCTGAAGCTATCTACTTGTATTTTAGGGGTTGTTTCTCTATTGGCTGTTCATCCTTCTACAGTAAATACGCTTGGAAAACAGCTCCTGCCAAAAACATTCGGACAGTCTAATGTCAACATTGCACAACAAGTGGTAAGGAGACACTGGGGTTTTCATATTGCTTATACTATTGCTTACACGTACTGTAGATCTGGTTGGTAGTTGGTACCACTTGTCATCAGTAGACAGTCTTAAGTTTGTTTCTGATTTTAATAGACTTATGTTAAAACAAATGTACTTTTGCATAAAGAAATGCAAAGATGACTCTCAAAGCAACATGCAGATACCTGAATATTCAAGTGGCTTTATCTTTTGCTAGTCTTGCCACTCATCATCATCATCATCAGTGGCTCACTCAGACCCTGCTTGGGAATCTGACATAGGGAAATGTAAATGAAGTCCAACAGCACATACTTATTGAGCTTGAGGTTTGTTGGAATGAAATTGAAAACAGCTGTTTTTCTTAGTGCATAATTTAGATACCCTTTTGCTTAAATACTTAATGCAAGCTTTGAGTGAGGAACATGAAATTAAGAGGCTTTGAAGAATTAGTAAAGCTATAAATAATACAAAGATTATGTGAAGTAAATTATAGTGATGAAAATTTAGTGATATGAAAAGAGTTGATCTCAGTTCATCTGGAAGGCAACTGTAACATGTAAACATCTGAAATGGAATTTCTTATGTTGGGGGTCCTTCTTGATAGGAAAGCAGTTTCCCATCTGCCTTTCCCAGCTCTAATCTTTAAGGAGTGTTCTATAATTGAGGCTGCATGAATCTATAAACTCTACCTCTTCAGCTATACGGATGTAGTGCAAATCATTCACTGTGCTGTATTTCCAGCAGTGGTGGTGAATAAACTACTTGTAGCAGCCACTTGGAAGTGTAGCTAAATGAGTTTAACTGAATGAAATTGTTCCTTCAGTTGGAGGTCTGTTATCAGTAAATTTCCAAATGAGGAAATTCAGAGTAGGTAGGCATTCTTTTAATTTAAAATCAGTAACCAGCAGTAGGAAAATATTATTTTAACTAGAGATCATAGGCCATAATGGCACAGAGGGAGCCCCTTCTGGGCATTACTGTGAGACTGTGCACACTTGAGTTTAATGTTGCAAATGAAATGTTCTTTCGAGTAACTGAGGAAATATTTTCTTAAAGTATCAAAACAAGGGGATAACAATGAAATTACAAATCATCTGATGCTTTTTTGAACTTTAAACAATGAGAAAATTAATTTTTGCAACAGTGTTGATATACCTATAAAATAAATTCTTGTGTCTTCCATCACAACTTTAAATTGACAAATCCTCATCTGTATTATATTATTCTGTGATTCTGTGGTATTATCTATGATTAATTTTACATGGTGTTGTTACTAAAAAAAGATGTGATTCTAAAATAACAACAACTCTTAATGATGGTTTTGTTAGTATGATTACTGTGGGAAATCTGTGTTTGGCAATCATATTTTTCAGCACTCTTACTCAAAACATATTAGCGTTACATTTTTTGTGAAAGGAGGGGCCCATATCAGCATATTTGCATTGGCTGTTATCATTTCAAAATTAGATGCTCAGCTGTATGTCATTAAAGAAGAGATGGAGATTTTGGCTTGCGTATAGAGAGAAACTTTGGGTAAATTTCTATTGACTTTACAGTCCTTAAGGGGATAGCCAGAACTATAAAAAAAAAATTGCCTTTAGAACCCTGAAAACAGAGAGGAGTTGAATTTTCTGTCAATGTTCAAAACGTTCTTGGGAAGCAGAGTTGAGGAGTTGGCTTGTGATCCTGCTCGACTTCCTAACCTTTGAGTGCTAAACTCACGTTTTTAATACTTAAGTACTTCATTTTCTGAACCTGTGTTCTTTGTTCAGGTAGTCTTTCATAAGACTATCCCATGTAAGTTTTTCTGTTAAGGACAGCAAAGTGGAGTGTATGGGCTGTCTTGTTGCTTTCCCTGTTGTCCTGAACTTGTTTATTATTGAGGAGCTAAACTGCAATCTTGTTCTCTTTTGAAATCAGGAAACTGAAAAGAAACCAGAAACGCTTCTTTTTCTACACCCACCACCTATCCCCTATTCTCTAAAACCATCCTCTCTAATTCTGTCTACAAGCTTTAATTTTAGGATGTTCCCAGTGACTCTTTTTTTTTGATGCTCTTTTCATTGAAAGTCATAGTTGCTTGTGAACTTGAGAATAAAAGTTAGAGGCATCAACATTTCTATTAAGGAGCCAGTAATACTAGGTAATTCCTTAGGAGACTGTGAAACTCCAGACTCTAGGGTCTTCTTTAATAGCAACACATTAAAGCCTACAATTCTGGGTGGTTTACAGACTTTGTGATAGAATGTGGGGCAGGTTTTGAATGTATTAAACAGAGTTCACTTTTCCACTTGAGAAATGAGCCTGTGAATTTGTACCTGCTTCCTAGTTTATTCCTTTTTTCCTGTTTTTGCTCCTTGCTTTTTCCTTTGTACTCTTGAGCACTTCAGGACACTATAGAGTATGGTACGTGCACAGGGTTTGCTGTTACCAAATGGTTTATTTTTTTTCTTTCCCCTGGCTTTCGTGTTACTGCAGTTGTACAAATTCTAGATATGGCACCAAGGTGATGGTGGAGCTGTTTGTGGAATTAATTAGGAAGCTAGGGAATAGAGACCCTGTGATTTTTGCTCCTGCAAGCAAGATGTTAATCATCTCTTCTAGTCCTCTGTAGCTACATTCTAGGGAATAAAAACTGGCTAACAGCTTTCCTCTGTTCTCTGTATTGTCTGTTACTTGAATAGCACAAGGGTGGTTTTCACAGTCTTTTGAGACATGTGGTGAACCAGACCAGTCAGCAGCAGAACTGGCAGTATTTTTTTCATGGGTAGAAAGTGAGCTGGTTCACATGTCTCCTATGCCTGTTTGGCATCCACCACCCTCATTCTGTTTCCCACAATCAGAAGTTTCAGTTATGAAAAGTAGTAGAGGAGATTAGATGACTTTCTATAAGAATTAGAACCAATTTAAATATGGAAAAAAGCTACAGGAAAGAGGAGGAGGACCTGAGATTTTCCAGCTGTCAGAAGAAGGTGTAATGAACTTGTATGCTAACTACTCAGGTGGCATTATATAAAAAAACAGTAGTACGGGAAAAACCACAGGCAGCTGAAATCTGACGCATCTAATAGTCACTAGACTGCTTTTTGCATTCTGTATTTAAATGTTATTCAAATTTGGTTCATTTTAACTTTAATACATAAAATGTTTAATTTTGTTTTTTTCAGGTTTTCTGTTTTGCTCTTTGAGGCTAAGGTATTGAAGGTAGCCTGAGAAAGAAATTTTTGTTGGTGAGGCAGAATGTGGCTGCAGAGCATAGCAAGCCTGTTGGGTGTAGGTTCATTTGATGTTTGTTTCATATGATGCCAGGGATGCAACATGCTGTTTCCACTGGGAGGCAAACATACCCCCCAAAAGTTGTCATATCTTTCTACAAAGAGAAATCTGTAGAGTATCATTTTGTTTTCCTAAAAACATATTTTCTGGAAAGTTACATTTATAAGATTTTGGAGATAGAAAACATCATCTGCAAAAGTGGAAGTTCTGCTTCAGCGAGTTTCAGTTAAGGAGAGTATGGCTCCATGTGCAAATGTATGTATTAATTTGTGATCAGAATAGCACATCTTCAGAACTAAGACCATGATCAGCTGAGTGTGTTCTTGTAACATGTTCAGGATGGAATTGTTCTGCCCTAATCGGTCTCATTCACTGCAGTAATAAAGAAAGTTGGCTCTCATTCTTCCTCACCTCGTAACATTTTGGTTTTGACTCTGTAGTGATAGAGACTTGACTGCAGGAGAGAAATTGGCCTTTCTGGCAGCATCTCTGCATTTTCTGTCTGCTTTTACTGATTTTCAGATCTAACTTCCTATATTTACTGCAACTTCTTATATATAGTGTGGTAGGATTGGGGTTTTTTCCCCCTACCTTTATCCCTTTTTCTGTTGGGGGAGAGGACTTGTGTGTGTTGATCTTGTCAAAGTTAGTGTTGAATAATGTTAAGAAATCCAGGAAGCATGAAAAATTCATGTAGGGATAATACGTAAATACTCCTACATAGAGAGTGCACTAACTATACAATCCGTGGTCTGAAGGGTTTTGTACAAATGTGTATAAAATCAATGCATCCAGTAGAAGTAGGTAGAAGAATAGTAGTGTTTGCATCGTGCATCATTTGAATCGTGCAGCATATGAATACCTTGGAATACTTCTGATAATTTTCCAAATTATTTTATCTTTACTGTAGGTTATTGGTACACCTCAGAGACCTTCGGCGCCAAATACTATCCTGGTAGGAAGTCCACATACACCTAACACACATTTTGTATCACAGAACCAGACTGGCGATTCTTCACCGTGGTCTGCTGGGTGAGCAAGATAAAAGTTACAAAGGATTAATACATTATTTGGAACTTTTGTTCTAAAGGTTAACTGTGGCAGCGTAGGTACTTCTCAGGCTAGCAGTGTGAGAGACATGGTGTGTTCACCTTTCCATCCAGAGCACTTCAACATTAAATATATTGTATTAAGTGAGGAATAGTTGCACAAGAATGAATACTCCCTCATTTGTCATAAAAGGAAAGAGAATATTTTCTGTAAACACTGATATTCTCACATTACTTACCTTTAGAGGATTTTGCTCCTAAAAGAACACATGAGTTCATTTGACTTGATTAAGCTTTTAATTTGGCATTGCTGTTTTGCTGGTTTATTAAAAAAAAAATACAGCGCCTTTCAGATTGAACAAGTGTATTGTGAAGTATCATGTGAAATAAGAATGTAGTCTGTATTGCGAAAAAAGTATTAGATAAAATGAATGCATTCTTCTGGTGTCTTTTCTCATGCAAGCTTGTTTTTAAGGGTCTCTTGTGAAATGTAGGTTGGTTTTTTTAAGACTAAATTTATCATCAGTGTCTTGTTACCCATAAATAGATTTCTACTTTGGAATTGTGCAGTGAAATGAGATGTAGAGAATTAAGAGAGGTTCCATTGCTGATACTAATTTTGTTGATATTTACACTTTTCCTCAAGTTACAAGGAACTTTTTGTTGATACTTAACACTTTCCCTCAGGTTCAAGGAACTTTTTATTTAAAAGATATACGGAAAACTTTTATGATTACTATATTTTGTGACTGAAGTTTTCATAGCAACTTCATATACTGCGTAAGTTCAGATCTGTATTTTGGTAATCATGTAATGTTTAGTGAGTTGAGCCAATATCAGACTTTGTTCAGTCGTTATCGGACTTATGCAGAAAATGCTCAATCAGTCTGTTTTTTTTGTGGTCAACTTAGATGGGCTATTTAAAGTTATTTCCTGTAATTTACCTTTCACATTTTAGCATTTATCCCTCTATTCCTTCATTTTCTTGCTTGGAAGATTAAAAGGGTGTTTTTATTGACTTCTTCAAGGGATATCCCTGTTGTTAAATTATCTGCTCCTGGAGGCAGCAGAGTTGACAAAAGAATGAATTTGTACTGTGTTTCAGCATCAAGACACTAGAATTGTTAATTATTGTAAATTGTAGGGGAAAACATTATAGAAAAAAATGTTGGGAAGGGGTAAAAGCAGAACAAAAGGGAAAGCTTGTTTTTGTGCAGCAGTGTGCCTGTATTTGAAAAAGAGACATTAAATATTCCGAAATTAAAATAGTCTTAAAATATGTATTATGCGTATATTTAGGAAGCGGAACAAAAAAGGAGAGAAGAATGGCAAGGGTTTACGTCATTTCTCTATGAAGGTTTGTGAGAAGGTACAAAGAAAAGGAACCACCTCATACAATGAGGTGGCAGACGAGTTGGTTGCAGAGTTCAGTACCACTGATAATCACATTTCACCAAATGAATCAGTAAGTATATGGGAGATCAATTACATGTGAACTGAATGGGGGAAGAGAAATTCCTTATGAGACTTTTCTGTCTTTTTCTACTGCTAAATGAAACAGTTCAGACATTACCCAAGTTTATCCATTTACTGTGATATATTTATTTTCAAATATTTTTGCCACAAGTATGTTTGATTAATGAACTATGTCTATAGCAGGCTTATGACCAGAAGAATATTAGACGACGTGTCTACGATGCCTTAAATGTTCTTATGGCCATGAACATAATCTCTAAAGAGAAGAAGGAAATCAAATGGATTGGTCTACCTACTAACTCGGCTCAGGAATGTCAGAATTTAGAGGTATATTTATTAGGAAGTTCACAGTGGCTTTGTGTCGAGTAGATGTTTGCATCCTTAATTTGTTCTGATACAACAGAACGTATTCTTGCTATCTGCTGAAATAACAAGGTACAATAGTACGGTCCCTTTTGACTCTCTTATTTGTATTTACAGAATACACATTTAAACTTGCAGATTGCTTTAATGTTTTTAGTTGGTTTATGGTGGATTTTTTTTATTCTATGTCAGAAATACAGCTCTGTCACAGCTTTTAGAGTATATGTGAAGTGAATGGAAGTTAATCAAACTGAAAGATTAATGTGTATTTCCAACATTGCAGTAATGGTGCTCAAGAGTTACGAAAATTGTTTTCTCCAGAGGCCAGACAAATAATACATCTGTGATGATAGATGTTGCATGTAGTTCACCATATATATGCGTTGCTGCTCCTTTATTGCTGCAGGACATACGTACTTATGACATATAACAGCCCTCAATTAATTTTTCTTAGTTTTTACTTTGTACAAGGTTTGCTTTTACTATTGAGTCATTTGTGGCAGTGAGTATCAGGTGCATTAGAATCTTCTTAGTCCCTGGCCTAGTAATTCGAATCTTTGGCTGCTGGCGTGTACTGAGCTGAATGTTTTTCTAGATGCCGTAATTTAAGATCTCTATTGAATATCATTTTATTTCTAAAATATGCATGGGTGGGATTATGTTTCCTAACACATGCATTATCAAAAATAATTTTAATGATGTAATCACTCAGTGCTACAAGACACTTTCAAGAGTGCTTTACGATGAGCTCTCTTACTATGCCAGATGACCTAGCATTGTCAGCACATGCTGACATCATTTACAGATAGGAACAGCCTCACGCTCGCAGGTCCTTGTCTTCATGAGGGACTTCAACCATCCTGATATCGGTTGGAGCGATGGTATGGCTCAGCACATCAATCCAGGAGGTTCCTCGATTGTGTGGAAGACAACTTCCTCTTGCAAGTAGTAGAGGAGCCAGCAAGGAGAGGTGCCATGCTTGACCTCGTGCTCAGCAACAGGGAGGGTTGGCTGGAAATGTGACGCTCCAGGACAGCCTTGGGTTGTAGCGATCATGAGATGGTTGAGTTTGAGATCCTCAGGACAGTGAGAAGAGCGGGCAGCAAGCTCACTGCCCTGGACTTCAAGAGAGCAGACTTTGGCCTCTTCAGGAACCTGCTTAGTAAGGTTCCATGGGATATAGCCCTGCAAAGAGGGCCGGGGGGCCCAAGACTTTTGGTTGGTATTCAAGGATCACCTGCTCAGGAGTGTTGCGTCTCAACTAGAAGGAAGTGCAGCAGGAGGTCCAGGTGACCTCCTTGGATGGATAAGCAGTTGCTGAGGAAACTTAGAGGGGAAAAAAGAGCTTTATAAAAGGTGGAAGCAAGGACAGGTGGCCTGGGAAGAATACAGGGATGTTGTCCAGGAAGCTGGGGACCAGGTTAGGGAAGATAAGGCCCAGTTAGAATTAAACTTGGCTAGGGATGTTAAAGATAACAGGAAGGGATTCTATAGGTACATTGTGAAAAAAGACAGACTAGGGACAATGTGGGCCCTCTCTGGAAGCTACTGGGAGAACTGGCTACCCTGGATTTGGAGAAGGCTGAGGTTCTTAATGAGTTTCTTGCCTCAGTCTTCACTGGCAGATACTGTGACCACACCACCCAAGTCTTGGAAGGCAGATGCAGGGACTGTAAGAATGAAGACCTTAGGCCCACTGTAGGAGAGGATCTGGTTAGAGACCATCTTAAAAACCTAAACGCACACAAGTCCATGGGACCTGACGAAATCCATCTGCGAGTCCTGAAGGAGCTGGCGAATGAAGTTGCTAAACCACTGGCCATCATATTTGAAAGATCATGGCAGTCTGGTGAAGTTCCCGACGACTGGAAGAAGGGAAATATAACCCCCATTTTCAAGAAGGGGAAAATGGATGACCCAGGGAATTACTGACCAGTCTCACCTCTGTGCCTGGCAAACTCTTGGAGCAGATTCTCCTGGAAGGCATGCTAAGGCACATGAACAATGATGAGGTGGTTGGTGACAGCCAGCATGGCTTCACTAAGGGGAAATCCTGCCTGACCAGTCTGGTGGCCTTCTATGATGGGGCTACGCAACTGATGGACAGGGGCAGAGCAGTTGACGTCATCTACCTGGACTTGTGCAAAGCCTTTGACACTGTCCCACACGACATCCTTGTCTCTAAATTGGAGAGACATCAATTTGATGGGTGGACCACTCGGTGGATAAAGAACTGGCTGGATGGCCGCACGCAAAGAGTTGTGGTCAATGGCTCGATGTCCGGCTGGAGACCGGTAACGAGTGGTGTCCCTCAGGGATCGGTGTTGGGACCGGTCTTGTTCAACATCTTTGTCGGTGACATGGACAGTGAGATTGAGTGCGCCCTCAGCAAGTTTGCCAATGACACCAAGCTGTGTGGTTGAATTCGTATGCTGGAGGGAAGGGATGCCACCCAGAGGGACCTTGACACGCTTGTGAGGTGGGCTGATGCCAACCTGATGAAGTTTAACCATGCCAAGTGCAAGGTCCCACACCTGGGTCGGAGCAATCCCAGGCACAGCTACAGGTTGGGCAGAGAAGAGATTCAGAGCAGCCCTGCAGAGAAGGACTTGGGGGTGTTGGTCGATGAGAAAATGAACATGAGATGGCTTCAGTGTGTACTCGCAGCCCAGAAAGCCAACCGTATCCTGGGCTGCATCAAGAGGAGCGTGACCAGCAGGTCGAAGGAGGTGATCCTGCCCCTCTACTCTGCTCTCGTGAGACCTCACTTGGAGTATTGTGTGCACTTCTGGTGTCCTCAACATAAAAAGGACATGGAACTGTTGGAACAAGTCCAGAGGAGGGCCACGACGATGATCAGGAGACTGGAGCACCTCCCGTATGGAGACAGGCTGAGAAAGTTGGGGCTGTTCAGCCTGGAGAAGAGAAGGCTGCGTGGAGACCTCATAGCAGCCTTCCAGTATCTGAAGGGGGGGCTATAGGGATGCCGGGGAGGGACTCTTCATTAGAGACTGTAGTGATAGGACCAAGGAGTAACAAGTTAAAACTTAAACAGGGGAAGTTTAGATTGGATATAAGGAAGAAATTCTTTACTGAGAGGGTGGTGAGGCACTGGAATGGGTCGCCCAGGGAAGTTGTGAATGCTCCATCCCTGGAGGTGTTCAAGTCCAGGTTGGACAGATCCTTGGGTGACACGGTTTAGTGTGGGGTGTCCCTGCCCATGGCAGGGTGGTTGGAACTGGATGATCTTAAGGTCCTTTTCAACCCCAACTATTCTGTGATTCTGTGCTGTCACGTTGCTATTCATTCTCTTATTCTGAGCCACGGTAATTTGAGTAACATTCTGTAAATTAAGTCCTTGTTGGAATCTTCTGGTGAGCTTCCTACACTGAGAAGGCTGTTTATTTCCTACCATTTTGTCTCCTGTCTTTTATGGTATTACTTAGTATGTATTTAATACTGTGAAGACTTAACCTTGGGCTCCATAGAAGCGTCGTTTCTTTTAAGCATCTTTTATGGATCTTCTCCAGTATCAGTACACTACATGAAGAGGCTCTTTGCCTCCTTGAATCTGGATATTTTTCTGAGGCATAACTTCTGTTTGCAAAGATGTTTTTACCCTCTTTCAGATATATTTTACTTTATTCCCCAGTGTTCCAATTCTGCTCTTTGTTACAGTAATACTGATGTGAGTCTCGATAGTTAGATCTATTAATTATCTGTAGAACGTTAATGATTGACATCATATGCACTACCTCCAGTTCTCTGGTATTGAGATGATTTTAAGGGGAGAGAATGTTGTTACAAAATGCTACTTAAAACCAATAAACCAAGCAAACCTTTTTCTGTCCCAAGGTGGAGAAACAGAGAAGACTTGAGAGAATAAAGCAAAAACAGTCTCAGCTACAAGAACTCATTCTACAGGTACAGTCAAGGTACTCTTGTCTATAGGGCAAGGTAACTTACCTATATTCCTGTTGTTTTATCCCAGTTGAGGGATGGGAAATTTCCAAAAGGTGAATTTCAGGATAAGGCAAATGAAGCTTCAATTTTGCGCTGTAGTGTAGCTGGGACTGTGCTGTTCCCCATTGCTGTTGGGAAGCCAGCAACTTTCCATGAGTTATGATCAATTATGTTGCAGTTTAAAGTATGTCCAAACAGGATTTATGCTGCCAGGAGCTGTAATTCATACTCTGCTGTCTGAATTTTCCAGTTCAGTTCCTCTATCTAGAATGTTTTTCTGTGCTAGAGTCCGTAGGTAAAATTAGATGACTGTAGAGGCCGTGTCTCATAATTCTCTATGTGTTACCTTTCTGGGACACGGCTGCTTGTGCTGTGTAAGTAGCTTCACCGCTGTAAAACGATTGCTGAGCTACTTCCCCCTATTACACTGTGTGATCGGAATGAGAATCTCAAGGAGAGTATGCAGAAAGAAAGTACAGACAGCTGTGGGACAGCAATCTCAATGGATATCTGATTTTTATCAGCCTCTGTGGTGGCTTTGGGTTTTGTTTTTAATTTGTGTTTATTTAATTTGATTCCATGACTAGAAAAATACTTTTTCTTAGTTTGGTGCCTTAATAAAAGATTTATACTTGAGTTTCAATGATTAACTTGAATTCTTAGTTCCTACAATTGCCAGTCTTTAAAATATGAATATTCCATTCTGAAAAGCAGTTTTGTTAAGATCTGAGAGTGAAGTCACTAACCTTAACTGAGTAATTTGGAACCTAACATCAGATACTAAAAATTCCAAATGTTAACTGGCTTTTAGAGTATAATTTCAGGAAAAAGGCAGTATTAATTATTTGACTGTTCTTGTGGAGTGCAGTAGCTAACAGGGAATGGTGAACAGCGAAATAGGATGCTATATGAAATTCTTTCTCCTACATACTGTTATTTCTTCATTCTGTCAAGGATCTATCCAAGAAACTGTCCTGATGTAGTTATTAGAATATGCATTTTTATTTTCAGTGAAATTTTATTGTGTTACATTTTTCAATACTCTCATTTGTCTCTCTTCCCTCATCTTAACATGCAGGAATATGGTGATCATTCTGTCCTTTTCTGCATTTATTTGCTGCAGCTATTTTGTGCAGCTTGCTGGTATTTTTTATCTGAAGGATCTTGTTGTTAACAGGTTCTCAAAGGTTTAATTCATACTTTTTGTGTCACTATTGCTTTTTCTAGCAAATTGCCTTCAAGAACCTTGTTCAGCGAAACCGTCAAGCAGAACAACAGGCAAATCGACCGCCACCTTCCAATTCTGTCATTCATTTGCCATTTATCATTGTGAACACCAGCAAGAAGACAGTAATTGACTGCAGTATTTCAAATGACAAGTGAGTTAACAAAGTTTTCTCTCAGGCTTTTGGTATAGCTATGAGTTTTATGTCCATGCTAAAGCGTTCATCTAGATTTGTTAAAGATGAAATACAAATAAACTTACTTGTGCCTTTTGTAGATTGAGAACGTGCAATTTCAGACAGTTTTATAAAGCTTTTTAATAAATAGAATAATTGCTTTCATAGTATCATAGAATAGTTAGGGTTGGAAAGGACCTTAAGATCATCTAGTTCCAACCGCCCTGCCATGGGCCGGGAAGCCTCACGCTAGACCATGTTGCCCAGCGTTCTGTACAACCTGGCCTTGAACACCACCAGGGATGGAGCATTCACAACCTCCCTGGGCAACCCATTCCAGTGCCTCACCACCCTCACAGTAAAGAACTTCTTCCTTACATGCAACCTGAACTTCCCCTGTTTAAGTTTGAACCCATTACACCTTGTCCTACTGCTACAGACCCTGATGAAGAGTCCTTCTCTGGCATCCTTTTAGGCCCCCTTCAGATACTGGAAGGCTGCTATGAGGTCTCCATGAAGTCTTCTCCAGGCTGAACAGCCCCAACTTTCTTATCCTGTCTTCATATTTAACAACTTTTTTTAAGGCATACTATGGATAGATGTTAGAAGCAAAATAAGGCAGCTGTGCTTAAGTTTTATATCATACATAGACCAAGGAGTGTTTTCCTCTGACTTCAACACAAGGAAATACAGCTAGCAGAATTGAAAATGGATTTTGTTTTCAGAACTGCTGTCCTCTACTTTTGGTTCACAAAACTAGCTTTTTCATTTGCTAAATAAAATCTGAATGTAGCAGTGTATTCTTGCGCTATTTGCTTACTAGAAAACCATAAAAACAGGAAAAAAAAAAAACTAATTCCCATTTCTCTTCCTACTCTATAAAGAAAAAATATCAGGCATGCAAAATGTTTATTTAAAACTCTGTATCTCTTAAACCTGTTAAAGATTTATCTAGTGTATATAGTGCTGGTTTTAGTTGCTTGCTACCAAATACATGTATCTGAAAAATTCAATCGCTTAATGTGATGTATCGCTAAGACTGTGTTGAGCTTTTGAAATGCTGCACTTCCTGAACCTAGAAAGTTACTTAAAGTCATTGAAGTTAATTGAGATATTTTTTTCTCTCCAGATTTGAATATCTATTTAATTTTGACAATACTTTTGAAATTCATGATGATATAGAAGTACTAAAACGAATGGGAATGGCTTGTGGGCTAGAATCTGGAAGCTGTTCAGCAGAGGACCTAAAAATTGCAAGGAGTTTGGTTCCTAAAGCTCTGGAACCATATGTGACAGGTCAGTTACTCCAAGAAGAGTTGTTAATATGAGACTCAGAAAGCAATGTGAAAATGTCTGAGATCAGTTAATTTAATTTCCACTGGTTTGTGATAAAGATTTCTAACAAATGCTCAAATAAACACACTTGTTAGCATACCTTAGGGAACAAATAGTAGAGATTCATAGAGAATGGGCTGTTGCTTTTCACAGAACCATGTTTTGCATTATAACACACAGGTAGATCTTTGCTTTGTGCAATTCATTTAAGAGAACATTTAGAGTTGATGCACCTGCAAAGGCAAGGGGTATTAAGTGCGAACGTGGTCATAGCTTCATTTTATATTACTTCACTGTTTTCATTATATAAGCAATACTGGTGGCTTCTGACTTGCTCACTTCAAAATTAAATGTTGGGGGATTTTTGATGTACTTTGAAATTTTTGCTGTTGCACTAGCTCTTTGTTTTTTAATTATGCTATTTTGGATATAGTACATCAGTATGTTCTGTTTGGTTTGGTTGCAAGTCTCCTTTCTGGACTTCAAAAGGATTAAGCATTTACCTGAATTACATGAGTGTGTTGAAGTATTCCTGAAATCCATATTGTTCGTTTTACAGAAATGGCTCAGGGATCAATCAGCAGTGTATATGTCACATCTTCATCAGGTTCTGCATCAAATGGCACAAGATTTTCAGCCAGGTGGGATGAAATTATCAATTAGTTTTTAAAATCTGCAATCACCAAATAAACTTAAGTAGGGGTTAAATACTTAATGAAAAAAGTTTTGTTTTGATTAAATGTGGTATGGGTATGTGTTTAAGTTTATTCTCAGGCATCACTTTTACTTCAGTAGTAGTAGTTCTAACTAGTGTCATTAAAGAAACCTTTTCCTGTATAGTGGAAAAGAAATTGACTAGACTGGTGTTAATCTTGAATGTATTATTTTTTGTTTAGTTTTGAATTTGTGACAAGAAAATAGATACTTCCCTAAAGATACAATCTGGGCAAGGTTCTCCATTGATCATTAGTGTCTAACTTAAAAAAGAGTTCTTGGGTTTTGGGTTTTAAACGTTTTCAGAAGCTGGTAGAGTGAAAACTTGGGTTTAGCTTTTTGTGGATGTATGTAATTTCGGAACTTAAATACTATTTTTCTCTTGCTATATAAGACACTTTTCCTTAGGTAGTCACTACTGGATAGATTCTTGGTGTTGCATTTATCAACAAGTTGTTCTTGTTTATAAGCAAGCTCTACTAAGTTGTAAAATGAGTTAAATGTCATGTTTTTTCTTTAATATATCAAACTGAACGTACCTTCTGTCTATTTGAAACTCTTCCTCCTTGTCTGTCAGCTGCATGTGCTGGTAAAACAACATTCTCAGTATTTCTTACAAGCTCTCTTTAGGTACTGGAAGGCTCCTCTAAGGTCTCCCTGGAGCTTTCTCTTCTCTAGGCTAAACGAGCCCAGCTCTCTCAGCCTTTCTCCGTAGGAGAGGTGTTCCAACTCTCTGATCATCTTCATGTCCGTTTTCTAGACCTGCTCTACCAAGACAGTATGTGTCTTGTGTTGGGGGCCCCAGAGCTGGATGCAGTACTCTCAAGAATGGAGTGTAGAGGAGGAGAATCACTTCCCTGAACTTGCCGGCCATGCTCCTTTTGATGCAGCCCAGGATACAGTTGGCTTTCTGGGCTGCAAGGGCATGTTGGCAGGTCATGTCTAGTTTTTCATCCACCAATATCTCCCAAGTCCTTCTCTACAGAGCTGCTCTCAATCCATTTATTCCCTAGTCAGTACTGATACTGGGGATTATCCTGACCCAGGTGTAGGACCTTGTACTTGGCTTTGTTGAATTTCATGAGGTTCATGTGGGCCCACTTCTTCTTTCCTCAAGTTTATCAGCAGCACCACTCTGCTTTGTGTCATGTGCAAACTTGCTGAGGGTGTGCTCAGTACCACTGTTAGTCATTAATGAAGAAATTAAATACTGTTGGTGCCAATATGGACTCCTGAGAGACACCACTCATTACTGGTTTCCATTTGGACATGGAGCTGTTGACTATAACTCTTTGGCCATCCTGCTAATTTCTTATCCATCAAATAGTCCATCTGTCAAACTCTATTTCTCCAGTTGAGAGGTGAGAATGTTGTGAGGGACGATTATCAAAGGCCTTCCAGAAGCCCAGGTAGATTACTTCTTCGCTTGTTCATTGATGCTTTTACTCCATCATAGAAGGCACATTTTGGCCTTCCTATAATCCCATCATTACCTCCCTGTCTTTCATATAGCCCATTCCTGCAGCCCTGAAGTCTGAGGAATTTGTCCTGTTTTGTGATAGGGTGCTGAAGCTGAGTGACAATATTGCCAAAATGTCTTTCGAGAAACAGAACTTACACAATATATGAAATCTCCTGTTCTTACTGAGGTTACTTCTGTGTTAATATACATGGAGTTAGTGAGAAAGAGCCCATGTATTTTTAAGACTTTGAAATTTGAATAGGCCACTACCAGCTAAGAGACCAGTAGAAAAAATGGAAGCTGCCTGTGGTTCATTATCTTAGTGAGAAGCACGAGAACTCCTGCTACCTCTGTTTCTTAGGAGGCTGAAAAAGGGGAGTGAGAAATTATGTGTCATTATAGTACATGTATAAATATTCATGGAAATAGGAAGCTACAAGATATGTAGCTTTTCTGGTACCAAAAATTGCTGATAAGGCAAATAAAGGCTGTAAACTTACCTAGCAAGCTCTTAAAGAAAGGCTGCAGAAGAGTGAAGAGGTTGCTACAGATGCCTTCATTCCAGTTTCTTTGTCTTGCTAAGAAGCTCAGGTTATGAAATCCAGTTTCATGTTTACTCAGAAGAGGGGAGACAGGTTTTGGGTTTGTACTTTCCAAGTTCACAGAAATACAAGCGTATTTTTTTGTTGTTTTTGATGCTGCTTCTGCAGATAATTCTGGAGAATAGAAATTACCTGACCACAGCTAAACAGATATCTTACTATCTTCCTTCTGAGTAAGTGTGCAGAGCAGCAGAAACTCTTGAAAGTGTCTCACTGGACATACGTTTTCCTTGTGAACTTCTGGGGCAGTTTCATTCTGTGTGGTGACACTGAATTGGCTCCGTACAACAGTGTGCGTGATAGATTATGTGCATCAGCTGGATTGAAAAATGACTAGCAAACATATTCTTGAAAGCCGTTTAAAAGTTATGAATGTCTTCCAAATTGGAGATACTATTTCTGTGAATTTTGGAAAAACATTTTGTCAAGAATTTGTGACCACATTTGATAAAAAAAATTGGCAAAATAGCAAGTAATACTGGAGGCAGGAATGTTTTGCCTCTTACAATACCTCTGGATACAGTTAACTCATCTAGTAACAAGATACTTCAGACCATATTTACAATGCATGCGTGTATTTTGGTGGAAAAAGATCCCATTCAAGTTAGAAAATAGATACTTTCCAAATCTACTTGCTGATCCAGGAGATAAATTTTCAGTGTAGGTTAATTTTCAGTGTACATAGATGTCTACAAGAGGGAAAAATACAGGATGTCAAAGAAGTAGGGTTTTGTTTCGCTTGGGGAGAGTGTTGGTTTTGGGGAATTTTTTGGGTTGTTCTGAGGTTGGTGGGGTTTTTTTTGGTTCAGTTTTTTGTTGTTGTTGTACAGTGTTGTTTTTTTCAAACTAGGGAAGTATCAGAAGAAAACCATTTCAAGTTAAAAATACAGCACATATAACAATGATAATTTGCCATGTAATAGCAAAGTATTAAGGAGGAGCTATTAATACCCAGTTTTCCAAGTCTTTTGAGTCAAGATCAGTGCTTAAAGATAGGATTCACTTGTGATGCAAGTGTCCAGTGCTACTTAGAAATAGTAAAGGGCTTAGATAGTTCTGTAGCTTTAACACTAAATGTACTTTAGAAGTTACCTGGAAAGCATACTTCTAAGCACCTGTGAAAGGATTTATTTTTTATTTTTTATATTAAACCTAAAGGAAGAAACACAGTAAGAACCACTTCAAAATTACTTAAACTGTTTCTGCTTTTGAGAAATAACTTAGTCATGTTCAATACAGTTTATGAAATAGCAGTGGCAGATTCATTAAAGGAACAGGCTAAGATGCATGATTATATTCAAGAGCACAGAAAACTGGGAAAAATCATTAAGTAATGCCAGTTGGCCTATGTTGGTTTTTTATTGTTTTTTTTTTCCTTCAGTGACTTTTCCAATGGTGGAGACGGGATGTTGGCTACAAGTTCCAACGGATCTCAGTACAGTGGCTCCAGAGTTGAAACACCAGTTTCTTATGTTGGGGATGATGATGATGACGACGACGATTTTAATGAAAATGATGATGACGACTGATACCCTTTGCTTGTAGACTATTTTTTGTAAAAATTCAGCAAGCTTCAGGAATAAATTGTTCTAGGGAGAAGTGTCTCAAATAACTTTGCCCCATCCCTCAAGGAGAATATTGGTAAGCAGTTCTAAGTTTAGAAATTGCACCTCTGATAAGCAAACAAGGATTGTTTTATGTAGGATATTTTTAAATGTGGTGTGGACGTGTGTTTTTGATACCAGTGTGTTAATGCAGAGCCTTTATTTACTCTTGTTTTAGGGGGTTTTGGTTTGTTGGTTGTTTTTTGTTTGTTTTGGGTTTGCTTTTCTTTTTTTTACTTGAAGGAAAACGGATTTTGCCCCAAATGTTCTTGCGAAGTTTGCTAAAGAAAATGTAGACACATCATTGAGAAATAAAATGCTATCCTTCTGTGGAAAATGAATACACTGAATGGCAGTTTATTTGGAGTGTATTTTGATGATGCCACTTTTGGAGGAATAGTGAGCTAATGTAGTAGTGTTTTTTGTTAATCACGCAGTGTCCAAAGAACCAAACAAGAAAGATACGTCCTACTTTTTTACATGTTAAATTCCAGAAATGTTGTTGTGAACTTATTTTCCCTTAAATTATATCTAACATGATGATTCCATCAAGTTTATATGCTTTTCACTGTATATTGGGACATATGAGTAACAAAGTTTTTGGCAAATGTTTACTGCCAGTTGGTGCAGCTATATAAAATGTCTTGAAGGTTTGGAATGATTTATTGCTTATGGTAAAATTTGCCTGATTTCTTACAGGCAGACTTTGGAAACTTTTTATTATATAGTTGTTTACATACTTATAAGTCTATCATATAAAGACATGTACTGAAACAAATGTTTGTATTTGTTTCATAAGCATCTTCCTGTAATCTATTATAAAGTTGAAATTAAATATAGAGAATGTTTTAAGTTTTTTAACTCAAAATTTGTCAATCATTTTTAATAGTTCATTTTTATAAAAGGAATTTCAGGGCAGGTGGTAGTCCTTTTGAATTTATTCACAAACAATTAACTGCACAAATACTGTCAGCTGCCTATTCTAAGACAGTAGTCTTTTTATTGAAACACAAATAAACTTTTCTGTAATATTTTATGGAATATAAAGAGACTATAATTGTTTGACTTGTTTAACCTTGGCACTGTTAGTTTTTATTAATAAAACGCGCATGGGCATTTTTAACAAGCTCTGTGGTTTTTCTAATTTTAGGGTTATTTTAGAGCATTTCCCTTCCTCTTGTCACAAGACCTAGAACTAACTGTCTCAGCGTACTGCATCTACACTACAGAGGTCCCAGATTTTTTGCTTTGATGTAGGAATTTGTCCTTACAGCTCTTGGTAACTTATGATATCTTTCCCTGTATACTCTGTTCTTTCATGTCTCCTTCCTTAGTCGTGTTGCTACTCAGCGTGACAGGCCAGTCTTCGTAGTCCAGTCCAGCTTCTCTGTTTAAAATCCCAGATTTACTGTCCAAACTTTTCATCCCGTGTTCCTCAGTCCTGGCTTTCTATTGTACATTCCTATGTCCTCAAAACAGATCTTCATCTATTTTCCATGTATTTCACCTTCACCTAAACATTTTTTTGGTTCACCTGAAAGTGCAGCATACGAACTGGCCCAGTCACTCTGCAGGTGGCTATCAGTCAAGATTTGTTGCTTCCACAAACTCCAGGAAGTTGCTCAGAGATAACTTACAGTCTAATAACTGCGCTGCCTGTGATAAGGGATCCTGGATACACTTAAACCCTGTGGTAAATATGAAGTATGTTACGTGGTTTTTTTTCCTCTAAGGGACTGTGTCGTGACTTGTCTTACCACCCTTCTGTGGTAAGGGGGTGTGGGTGCTTAATACAGAGCAGCTGATGATACACAGTGAATGCTTTTTAATTGTATCAAACCTTGTAATATGAGTGAAACAAGCAAATTACTTAATTTTATGGGCCTGAGAAAACCATTTAGTGGGGGTAATTGCATGCTTGGCTTCTCACCAAAGGTGCCATTCTTTGCAGTGCTAGTGCTAGAAGCAAGGTTCTTATCATGGTTAAATCAGCTGATTCAAATTATCTTTGCTGTTGAATGGCAGTTTTCTCCGAGGAGTCCAACAATAGTTATCAGAGAACTTCTGACAGGCCATGGGGGTTGTTTTTTTCCCTTACATTCTAAATCTCCATTGTATGATTGAAGATTTACCTGCAAAGAGGAGTACAGGGATGCTAGGGAAGAAAACCTGCAAGCATCTGACAGTTTCCTTTTGATTCTCATTAGTGGAATAGATCTCAGTGAGACAAGTTCAAGGTGGGAGTGGAAGTGCGCAAAACATAAATTTTCAGAGACATTACTTTGCTTTTGGTTGCTGATGAATCTCTGAAATGGAATTTGAGAGTTTAACAAAACAGCATTGGAGTGGTCTGGGGGAACAAATCTAATTATATGGTTGGACTTGATGATCTTAAAAGCCTTTTCCAACCTAAATGATTCTTTGATTCTATATTACCTTGGCTTCAGGAGAGCATTCTGTTAAGGGTGACTGCCAGTAACAAGAGAAAGTTTATTGAATTTTTAATTACGTGCTAGATTTTTGAGCAGTTACCTGGTCATTGTGTTTAGGTGAAAAAGGAAGGTGAGGAGGGAGAAAAGAGACCAGTGGTGAGGAAGGAGGGAGAAAAGAGACCAGTGGTGAGGAAGGAGGTAGAAATGAGGAAAGACTTCAAGTCTTTCAGTACTTAAGAAGTAGCAGGAGGGAACTAGAAAAGGAAGAACAGATTGAAACATAAGAGTTTTCACAGAGGAAAGAAGGTGAAGTTAGGAAGAAGTAATGAGGAAAAAAAAAGACTAGTAGTAGAAACTTTATTCAAACAGGGAAAAAAAAGGAGCAAAGAAATACGTAGTGCAGGTGTAATAATGTCAGGCCTGGTGTGAAAAGAGCTGGAAGGTAGGAGATAACTGCATGGTTCTTACCTCTGAAAAGGGTTGACACCATAGGTACAGATGGAAAAGGAAGATCAAAAGCAGGAACAGAATGCCAGAGGAAATGATGGACAGGAAATTTTTAAGAAAATCTGTGGAAGTAGAAAATACTGTAAAGAGAGAGAAGCTAGAATTCAGTTTAAGGAAGATTAAATGATGGTAAAGGTAATGAGAATAGTAATAAGGGCTCAGTTTGGGGAAAAACATTGTAAGGAAAGGATGTACTGTTACTCTCTTAATCTGTCAGTACTTTTTGTGGTCTGAAGAAGAGGGAAAGTCACAAAGTGTGTATTTGTATCTCTGAAATGGTTCTGCAGATAAATCCTGGGAGCAATGTACATCTTTCACTGTTTTTCTAAAGTGATACTGAGCTTTGAAAGACTGTCCCTCTGTTTTGACATGTGTAATAAGAAGGATTTTGGGGGTTTTTTTGTTTCAAAAGTAAACCGGTTTGCTTTTCCTTCAGGAATTTCATTGTCTTAACTAAAGAGAAGCAAGTGTGACTTTGGAAACTTCTTTAAAATCTTCCTTCAACGAAAAGCAGCCATTGCAGAGAAGAAAAAATCAATGGAGCTGATAGGACACAGATCTTTGAAGATGACCTTTTATTAAATTGTTCATAGAAGGAGGTAACTGTCATAAGATAAATCTCTGTTTCTGTATAAGTGAACACATGATACGTTGTGAAATCTGTACATTACTGGGAAATCTGAAAATAGGCTGCTTTAACATAAAAAAGGAGCTTGGGGAGAGCAGTGATGTAATAATACTGGAATGATCATCAGTAGAATCATAGAATAGTTAGGGTTGGAAAGGACCTTGAGATCATCTAGTTCCAACCCCTCTGCCATGGGCAGGGACACCTCCCACTGAACCATGTCACCCAAGGCCTCATCCAACCTGGCCTTGAGCACCGCCAAGGATGGAGCATTCACAACCTCCCTGGGCAACCCATTCCAGTGCCTCACCACCCTCTCAGTAAAGAATTTCTTCCTTATATCCAATCTAAACTTCCCCTGTTTAAGTTTAAACCCATTACACCTTTTCCTGTCACTACAGTCCCTGATGAAGAGTCCATCCCCAGCATCCTTGTAGGCCCCCTTCAGACACTGGAAGGCTGCTATGAGGTCTCCACGCAGCCTTCTCTTCTCCAGGCTGAACAGCCCCAACTTTCTCAGCCTGTCTCCATATGGGAGGTGCTCCAGTCTCCTGATCATCGTCGTGGCCCTCCTCTGGACTTGTTCCAACAGTTCCATGTCCTTTTTATGTTGAGGACACCAGAAGTGCACACAATACTCCAAGTGAGGTCTCACGAGAGCAGAGTAGAGGGGCAGGATCACCTCCTTCGACCTGCTGGTCATGCTCCTTTTGATGCAGCCCAGGATACGGTTGGCTTTCTGGGCTGCGAGCGCACACTGAAGTTGGCTCATGTTCATTTTCTCATCGACCAACACCCCCAAGTCCTTCTCTGCAGGGCTGCTCTGAATCTCTTCTCTGCCCAACCTGTAGCTGTGCCTGGGATTGCTCCGACCCAGGTGTAGGACCTTGCACTTGGCATGGTTAAACTTCATCAGGTTGGCATCAGCCCACCTCACAAGCGTGTCAAGGTCCCCCTGGATGGCATCCCTTCCCTCCAGCATATCAACCGAACCACACAGCTTGGTGTCATTGGCAAACTTGCTGAGGGCGCACTCAATCTCACTGTCCATGTCACCGACAAAGATGTTGAACAAGACCGGTCCCAACACCGATCCCTGAGGGACACCACTCGTTACTGGTCTCTAGCCGGACATCGAGCCATTGACCACAACTCTTTGCGTGCAGCCATCCAGCCAGTTCTTTATCCACCGAGTGGTCCACCCATCAAATTGATGTCTCTCCAATTTAGAGACAAGGATGTCGTGTGGGACAGTGTCAAAGGCTTTGCACAAGTCCAGGTAGATGACGTCAACTGCTCTGCCCCTGTCCATCAGTTGCGTAGCCCCATCATAGAAGGCCACCAAATTGGTCAGGCAGGATTTCCCCTTAGTGAAGCCATGCTGGCTTTCACCAAGCACCTTGCTGTTTTTCATGTACCTTAGCATGCCTTCCAGGAGAATCTGCTCCAAGATTTTGCCAGGCACAGAGGTGAGACTGACTGGTCTGTAATTCCCTGGGTCATCCATTTTCCCCTTCTTGAAAATGGGGGTTATATTTCCCTTCTTCCAGTCGTCGGGAACTTCACCTGACTGCCATGATCTTTCAAATATGGCCAGTGGCTTAGCAACTTCATTCGCCAGCTCCTTCAGGACCCGTGGATGGATTTCGTCAGGTCCCATGGACTTGTGTGCGTTTAGGTTTTTAAGATGGTCTCTAACCAGATCCTCTCCTACAGTGGGCCTAAGGTCTTCATTCTCACAGTCCTTGCGTTCGCCTTCCAAGACTTGGGTGGTGCGGTCAGAGACTTTGCCAGTGAAGACAGAGGCAAAGAAGTCATTAAGAACCTCAGCCTTCTCCAAATCCAGGGTAGCCAGTTCTCCCGATATCTTCCGAAGGGGGCCTACGTTATCCCTAGTCTGTCTTTTACTCGCTACGTACCTATAGAATCCCTTCCTATTATCCTTAACATCCCTAGCAAAGTTCAATTCTAACTGGGCCTTAGCCTTCCTCACCTGGTCCCCAGCTTCCCGGACAGCATCCCTGTATTCTTCCCAGGCCGCCTGTCGCTGTTTCCACCTTCTATAAGCCTCTTTTTTCCTTCAAATTTTCCTCAGCAGCTCCTTGTCCATCCAAGGAGGTCTCCTGGCCCTCTTGCTGCACTTCCTTCTAGTTGGGATGCAACATTCCTGAGCTTGGAGCAGGTGATCCTTGAATAACAACCAAGAGTCTTGGGCCCCCCTGCCCTCTAGAGCTGTGTCCCATGGAACCTTACTAAGCAGGCTCCTGAAAGGAGAGCATATACAATTTTTTCCAGATAGTTCAATTGCTTCCTGTACAGATTTGTTTTCTCTCATCTACTTTTGAGAAGAGTGCTGTTTATCTTGACTGCTACATTGAGTTAAGAACTTTCAGCTCTTTTCAGATCTGTCTCCTTCCAGAATGATGTGGATATCATCACAGGTGCTTTATTGCTAAAGCCTTGCTTGTTTTACTTCAGTTGTCATTCATTTATCAACAAGCCAGCAATTTTGAATGTCATTATTTTGTAAATTTGGGATTTAAGATTTTTCAAAGGTTATTCTTGGGCTCTGATTCCTCCTTGACCTTCTGTGGATTATGGAGGGTTACCAAGATGCTCAGGGGTCCGGAGCAGTTGCTATATGAGGAGAGGCTGAGGAAGGAGGACTTGTTAAGCCTGAAGAGACCTAATGGCAACTTTTCAGTACTTCAGGCAGGTTATTACAAAGATGGAGTCAATCCACAGTGATGCCTGGTGGGAGGATTAGAGACACACAACACACAAGATGAAACAAGATTATTTCCATTGGAGTTAAGTTGTGGAGCAGGTTTCCCAGAGAAGTTGTGCTGACTTAAGGTTTTCAAGACTAGACGGGGTAAAAGCCCTGAACAATGTAGAGTCTGACCTCACAGCAGGCAATGTTTTGAGCAGGGATGGACTAGAGATGACCTGAGATGCCTTCCAGCCTGAATTACCGTATGGATCCCATAAGAGAGATGAAAAGAAAACAAAAAACATTTTAGAAAATACCATATATCAGTGTCGTGAACAGACTAACAAGTGGGTCATCTGGATTGCCTGCAAAGCAATGGAAGCAACTGGAAGCAAATGGAAGCAAAGCAACTGGAAGGCTGCTATGAGGTCTCCACGCAGCCTTCTCTTCTCCAGGCTGAACAGCCCCCACTTTTTCAGCCTGTCTTCATACAGGAGGTGCTCCAGTCCCCTGATCATCGTCGTGGCCCTCCTCTGGACTTGTTCCAACAGTTCCATGTCCTTTTTATGTTGAGGACACCAGAACTGCACACAATACTCCAAGTGAGGTCTCACGAGTGCAGAGTAGAGGGGCAAGATCACCTCCTTCGACCTGCTGGTCATGCTCCTTTTGATGCAGCCCAGGATACGGTTGGCTTTCTGGGCTGCGAGCGCACACTGAAGCCGCCTCATGTTCATTTTCTCATCGACCAACACCCCCAAGTCCTTCTCCGCAGGGCTGCTCTGAATCTCTTCTCTGCCCAACCTGTAGCTGTGCCTGGGATTGCTCCGACCCAGGTGTAGGACCTTGCACTTGGCATGGTTAAACTTCATCAGGTTGGCATCAGCCCACCTCACAAGCGTGTCGAGGTCCCTCTGGATGGCATCCCTTCCCTCCAGCGTATCAACCGAATCACACAGCTTGGTGTCATCGGCAAACTTGCTGAGGGCGCACTCAATCTCACTGTCCATGTCACCGACAAAGATGTTGAACAAGACCTGTCCCAAGGCCGCAAAAGACAACAAAGTTGCAGACTTTTGGCAAGCTTTGTGTTCTTTAATCGTGTGAACTTGAGAGAATGAATTAGAGTAGAACATTAAGCAGATACTTGAAGCTTTATGCTCTTGAAACAGGCAACCCAGGTCGTTGATGCTAGGTAGGGTGGATCTCTACCTTTCCGATGCTGATTTGTTATGAACCTTGAAATAGTGACTTCTTAAAGACTAAAATAACGCTTGAGTGCCACTTTTCAAAGTGATGTGAGGAAATCCTGTCCAAATGTGGTCTAGACAGCCTGAGATCAGCTCTGAACCTCATTACAAAACCTGTTGAAGGAAGCAGCTAAAAGAAAATTAAAGGCCTGGAAGGTTAAGTACTCATGACAAAGTACAGAATAGGTCTTGTGAAATTAATGTGGGAGGAGATTGCAAATTTTTAGACCACTAAGGAAATTAAGGATATTTCAACATATTTGAGCCTTTTCTACTTCCTTGCATTCTGATTTTAAATAGTCTATGAACTGTTTACTGCTGAGTCAAGGTAAGTTTTTGGCATTATCAGTGACTGAATAGCTGCATCAGGTAAGGTTGTACTTCTGTTTAATGTTTTCTTTAATAAACCAGAAGAAAAATAAGAAATATTTTTAAATTATATAGTTAAAAAGGAAGTAAATTATGAAAAGAACAGATTAATGTGGATTGCTTGGCAAGCTGAGCATGTAAAAAAATGTTATGGTTAAACTACACATCTTTTGAAGAAAGAATTCAAGTTACTCTTACAGGAGGTAAGACTACATGCTGAAAATACAGGATCCTAAAAATGACCTGGGTGCCAAGGTGGACAAGAACTGTATGTCTTCTATGTGGTGTTCAAAGGAACTAGCTCATCTGATTTTAGGTGTAGATATGAAACTAATAATGGATTAGAAAGGGATGTTGCGTCCAAATACATACAGTGAGACCAATAGTGAGCAGCTTATGTATGTGTTAGCATTGTCATTTTAAAGTGGTACTGTAAAAATAGAGAAAGACACAGAAAAAAGCTCTTCCCCCAGTTATTTGATACCTAAGGCCAGGATCTTTTAGTAAGAGACTTAAGGAGCTCCATCCTGGTATAGTTAAAAAAAAAAAAAAAGGAGAACTTACTGTATTTATGTCAAGTCACACAAAAAGCTAAGGTTTTATCAGGCTCATCAGCACTGGAAAGACAAGTGACACAAGATTTATGGACTGGGGCTTGATATCAGAAAAATTAATGTTAGTTATCTAGTTGATAAAGATGGTAATAAGTCCCTGGAACATACTGTGATTGGAAAGGTAGAATTCCCATTTTGGTAACAGTAAGACTACATGTAAATACATTAATGTTGAAGGGCATTATCCCAAGGGTCTTAACAGAATTCAGTTCTTCTCATTTTAGGCCAAGTAAGAGAGATGTAGTGGAATCCTAAAAAGGAAATTTTCCACCCAACTTCTGCTCTTAATGTAACGAGAAATGCTGTGCACCCATTGTTACCACCCTGGTATGAAGAAAAAGGAGAAGAAAAGTGAACAGTCTTTGTCCCCGGTGAGAGAGATTTTCAAAATAAATTGAGGAAAAGACACCTGTTCTTCCATGGACATTTTTATTTTATGTTAAAACAGGATAATCTTTTTGAGCTTTTGTAACTGAAAGAAATGAAGTTTGTGAAGGGAGTATGTGTGCAAAGCATAAAATATTCTCTGCAAGCATTATTGATGCAGCTATTTTTCTACATCTGATTACTGGGTAGCATTAGTGAATGACTAGACAGCTTTATTTGCTGCAGAATCAATCTCTGTCTTTTACTGCAGTTAAGAGATTAAAACTAGTTATACAAAATGATGATAGCAGTTCCCAAAAGCGATAGCAATGACATCATGTGAGACCATTAAGCAAAGACTTAATAATGAACATATAATACTTGGTGATTCTGAAAGGTAGAGGGAAAAACAATTCAAACTTGCTGAAGTCTCAGCCATGACACAAAAAATTCCTTTAAGCATCAAAGAGCTTGTATTCAGTGTTTTCTGCACTCTGTTTATTTCTTTTCATATTTTTTAATAATAGACATTAGGGCTTTACTCTTCAATTACTGGTTTTACCAGTAATAGAAATATTTGTAATAGTAGATGGAGGTGTCAAGAGGAAGATGCCATCAAAGCAACTGCCTTGTTTCTCTTCCCTCTGCGCTGATCTTCAAAGGTTTTATTTAACACCTCTAAGGGATAAGCCTGGAAACTTAAACTTACTGGATATAAAAAAATCATGGTGCCAATGATACTAGTTTCATGGCATGTCACTGTCTTCCCTGTGCTTCTTTTCGTGGCTGATCTCTCCTGCACAGCCAAGAGAAGAAAGGGCAGACAGCCTGGCACAGGCAGATGCCCAATTTTCTCTGGTAAGGGCTGCCTGCTCCCTCCACTGCCCAAGAGACATGGACTGACTGCTGGTTCTGTTGGGTCACCCAGAAAGGTTGTGGCTGCACCATCCTTGGCAGCGTTCAAGGCCAGGTTGGGTGGGGCTTGGAGAAACCCAGTCTAGTGGAAGATGTCCCTGCCTATGCCAGGGGGGTTGTAACTAGATGGTCTTTAAGGTCCCTTCCAACCCAAACCTTTCAGTTATTTTGATTTTATTGTTTTCCATGTTACTTTGGAAGGATGCACAGGGGGAGACCTGTGTTCCAACAAGGATATAAAGTTCATTTTCATTCAGTCTCTTACAACACAGGCAAAGCTCCACCATAAAAATTTAAACATGAAAGGTCGGGGTGTGGGGGAAAATTCTTACATGAGAATGAATTTTTTCATTGTTTCTGAAATGCAGAATGTCCATTTTTTCTAAGAAAGGCTCAAATACCATTTTTGGTGTTGAAGCAGAAATACTCTCCTGCAACTGGATTATTTCTGCAAGTTGGCTGTCTGAATGTCTCTGTAGTAAAGGAGGTCAACCTGTTCCATCTTCCCACCTCCTAAAATGTCCAGGCAGTGAAGGTGTAAAATTATTTCTTCTCTTTAATACTTTTTTGCGTGTGTGTGTGATGCGTATTCTCTGGTGAAAGCTTCCTGGCCTTCAACTAACATAACTAAACTATCAGACACAGGAGTCTTGTGTCTCTGCGCCATATGTGATTGTTAGACTTCTCTGATTTCAGATTAACTTAAAGATTCAGTCTTACTTCAGCATCTTTCAGATCATTCCATGTAACCCCAATGTTATCATTGCAATACAAGGCTATCCTACTGGAAAAACAAATAAATGACAACTTCAAGTAGTGAAACGAGCACAGTTCTCCTGGGTGTAAGTGGAAGTTACAGTCTTATCAGTCATTTTTATTAAGTTATATACAAACAGAAATTGTAAGTGGTACAATAAAAATCTGCAAGCTAGAGGGCGGATTTCAGTTTCTTTTGCACCCATTGATTTGTCAACTACAAAAATCCAACTTGACTGTCTAGTAAAAAAAACCAGTGCATTGGGATACAGATAATTTTAATATACTTTTCTAATTTATACATCCTATACAAGAAAGACTGAATTATATTACTTGCTAGTATCTCAAAGTATCAGTTAAATTTTCTATCAAATTATTTCTCAATACCCACCATTCAGTGTCATACATAAATTATTATGGTTTGAAAAGTGACAGAAAATGTTTTGATCCTATACTTATTTTATATGAATGCACAGCTGCTCAGTTTAGAGGAAACTTGTTTTGTACAAATACCTGCATGAAGGCAATAGCATACCATAGCCATGGGATATTAAACTATGTACATTGAGTTAAACCTCATCTCCTTCATGGACTGAGAGTGGTATCTTGATTTTTAGCTATATGGCTCATCTTTCAGTAGAAAATGTCTCTTTGCACTGCTGTTTGCATAAATCTATATGGCAATCATAGTGAGAAAATAAATATGGATAAATGTGATAATAGGTGAGTTTACTCTTCACACGTGTTTTTCAGAAGTGTCTCTGTTGCTGCTCAGTCTTCGATTTTCAATTTAAATTCCACTTTTCCTTCATATGGATCATGAACGTTATCAAAGGTAATTCCAGCTCCAATGACTTTGCACACTATTCTATGTTCTACATTCCTCGTAATGTTGAGAAATTTCACAGCTACCAAAGGATTGCTGTAGCTGGGCTAGGAGGAGGGGGAAAAAAAGTACTTTAAATTTACCCTTAGCAATTAAAAAATAAAATCTTTAAATTAACCTTCTCTCCAGTTCTTGTAAGACTGAAGAAATGCTCCATATGTTTCACCTAATACTAAGGTAAAGAAGAAGAGTGATACTGAAACATATGAGCACCCACCTGTGCCTTTTTTCCATAGTAGGGGAAGTAGTGCAGGTTGAAGGTGCCATTCACAGGGTAGTAATCCACTTCCAGCAGGCGAGACTCCTCACCCTGTTTGTAAAGTAAGGAAGAAGCTTCACTGGTTAGGCAGTTAGAAGCCAGCCCTGGGAACATGCTTTGGTGCTGCCGAAAGCTGCGTAGTCTGCAGTAAAACTCAAGCTCAGCAATCTGTTTAGCGCTGGCCTTAGTGTTATTTTCCAAATAAAAGAGAAAATCTCCTTCTGTTACTATTGCCAAGGAAAAGAGTCAAGTGCTCTTTCATAGCAGTTGTTGCTTCAGTGAATGGGGATCTGCTGCAACAGGCAGAGAACCTGAAGGAGCTGCGCTGAGGCACAAGCTTCACTACTTGGAGCTGAGAGAAAACAGCAAATGTTCTCTGCAGCACACAAGAACAATTGTGATGTAAAATAAAGCAGATGTTTGGTTTTGGTTTCGTTTGTTTGTTTGTTTGTTTGTTTGTTCTTAGGATGTTCTTAGGACAGGATGGGGCTTTAAGCAACCTGGTCTAGTGGGAGGTGTCGCTGCCTGTGCAAGGGGGGGTTGGAACTAAATGATCTTTAAGGTCCCTTCCAACCCAAACCATTCTGTGATGCCTGCTGGTGCAAGACATCTCACAGAACTGAGAATATTCCCAGTAGTTAGCCAGAATGATCTGATGTCCAGAGCTGCAGTGTGATCTTTCTGGTCGCAACTGCACTTGACTCACTCGCAGAGCTGCAGTGACTGAAATTTTTTGAGACTCAGACCTTGTACACTTACCACATATGTACAGTTCACCCTTGGTGCAGTGCCATTGCCAGGGAGAAAGTTGATAATCTGAAATAGAAAACACACATTTGGTCATCTTGGGAATTGTTTTGAGATGAAAAACAAGCAAGTTGTTATCTGAGCTTCAAAGGATAGCTGATGTATTTCTGCATAAAGCACTGTCAACCAGATCATCTCATCTTATGTACCTGGGTGAAAAGCAATGTCATGGCTGGGTATTTGTGAAGCAGGCCTCTGCAGTGCCTGGGATGGGCATGGCCGATGGGCTGTAGCCTGGCCAGAGCAGGTGGCTCTGAGCCTCCTGGCATGTCCAACCCATTGACCCACATGTGCCACTTGCTCCTTCTGATGCTCAGGCAGCCAGGGGTCTCTTAAACCAGCTAATTGTGTGACAACAGAGGAAAAGCTGAATCTCTTTGGTTTTCATCTTATGCCTTGTTAGAAAACTTTGGCTTGGGCATAAACCCTTGGGTCCATTTGATCCTGCAAAAATAGTGGGCTTGCATCCTACAGAAGCAAAGGTGGAAGAAAGTAAAGCTTCCCAGGCACTATCCTATCGTCTGCCGGGGCTGGTGTGCAGCCTTGCTGAAGGAAGCACAGGCTCTTCTTGGAAAAGCTTGCCAAAAACTAGAAGCACAGCTCTGCTCCCACAGTTAGATCTTGCACAGATTCTTGAAAATGTTGAGGGTGAAAACCAAAAAACAAGTGATTTTATCCGTCAGGAACTGGAGGACAATATGAGCTCTTTCTACCAAAACTGAGCTAGAAGGCTCAGGATTTTACCTGAAAGCAAAATAAATGCTTATGCTTCTGTCTATGTCCTGAAAAAAGAAAGGAAGCTCAGAAGATTCCCTTTTCCCTCTCCAAAAGACACGTGTTGGTGGTTTTCACTGAAGAAAATGTCCACCGGGTTTGAATTCTGTTTTTGTAGGTTCTGCTAAATATTTTCTTTGCTGCCTGGAGAAGTAAGTTGTGCGAGTATCACCTCTCTGGAATCACTTGAGTTCCTATCACATCTTAGTGCCCCAGCTGAACGCACGTGATCATGGTATTGCAGAACAGAACTCTTTTAAGTGATAGTTAGCTGGATGAGAGCACTATGGAAACGCTAATAAAACTAAATGAAAGCCAAAGCTTTAGAGAGTCAGTTCAGACATCATTTTGCCCTACGTTACTTTTCTAGGGGTAGTGAGCAAGTGTCATTGTTTGTCTGGTAACTGGAGTTTTCTTTGGAAAAGCATATGAATTTCTCCTCCCAGAATAAAGCAGAGATCAGAACCCATGGCACCAGATGAAACAGCAGCTCCCCAGCACAGACTTGAGCTATTAGGGGTTTCTTGGTGAATCTTTTCCTCTTCAGCACCTTGAGCTTGTACTTACCCTGTTCATTTTTATAATAAAACAGGGTTTTCCTTCTGGAAATCCAAAAGTCGGATCTGTGATGCCAGAGCAGTTTTGAAGCATATCTGAGGTAAATCTGCAGGATAGTTTTGTTTTATTTGGGCCATCAAAGGTGTCCTGGAAGAAGTAGGTGTCACTGGTGCAGTTGATGTTCAGGTGCTGAGCAGCTGGCGTATATGCTAGATGTGTGAAGGGAGAAAGAAAAATTCCCCTCTGAAGCTTTTTCATGTGTAAGTTATACCTCCCAATATCAGGCTGGAGGTTATATCATGGGAACGTAGTACCCAGAAAAGAGATCAAATTGAGTTAAGACTGTCAATTTGTGTTGATCGCTCCATATAAAGTCAATTTCAAATACAATTTTTTTCAGTACATGTATGAGATGATATATAGGCTCAAGAGGAACATAAATGTGTTAAGATATAAACAGGCAAATGGAGCATGTAACCTACTTTGACTATACTCCCTGATGGCACTATGCAAAAGCTTCACAAGACTTATTATGGCACTTTGATATTTGTAGTCATGGACAGTATTAGGTTAATTTAGACAGACTAGTTTTAAAGACCTTTTTTCCTTGCTGTTCCTTCAGAATTTTTATTGGCCTGTTTTATTAAGGCTATTTAGGATTAAACACAGTAAAAGCTCTGAATCAGGGCTCTGCTTTTAATAGACATGTTTAAATATGTTTGATTTATAAATTCACGAGGTGATTTGCTCGGCCCTTTTAGAAGATGCAACTTCCACTCAAAATCTGTGATTTCAGAAGGACAAATGTAAAATGGAAACACTGACTTAAGGTCCGCAGACCTAATACGGGAGATGTGACAGCACATTTCTTCAGTATTATGCAGGAAACCTCATTTTACCTGTTAGAAAAGTCTGAAGAGTTGTCACTAAACCTTCCCAGGTTTTGTTGTCAGATATGTTGTAATAAATTTGCAGTCCTCTATCCCCATAAACATCAGGTCGTAACGTTACACCTTTATGGGAGAAAAAAGGGAAGGCAAAGCAAAGGAGAGGTGCCAGACACAGATTTGTTTGTTTAAACTCACAACAGCTGTTACGCTGCTTCAAGACTCACTATTATAAGTGTAGGAGATTCCCAGGCTTTGCTGGGAACAACTTAACCCTGTATGGAAACCATCTCAGCAGTGAGTTGCTCAACCAAAACCCTAAAGCCTCGAGTGCTACTAAACCCTATTCTTTCCACGTATGTGTGCTGTTACCAGAACAGCTTGCAAAATCATTCCAGCAATTGCACTGGATTTCCCCGGCACTTGTTAAGAATCACAGTTGTAACAGTCACATCAGGTTAAAAGAAACAATCGTACTGCAACATGAGAAACAGCTTTCTCAAAGTCACACTGAATATTTTACAGGAATTATTTTGCCAGCAAACACCCAACTTACTGAATATTGGGAAACTTCAAAATACAACAGCAGTAGCTGTAAAACACCATTAGGGGGCGTGAAGTTTTAGCAGTGTGTACTGACGATCTCTCGCTGATGATCTTCCCAGTCTCACTTCGTGTCCCACAGATCTTTATTCCTAATCCCAGGTGTCTCTGTCTTCTTTATATGTGCTTGGCTGCTGGCACAGCAATCCCGCTGGGAAAGGATTTCTGCTGTCCCAAGGCCTTTGCAAGCACGGAAATACCCACCCCGGGCAGCTCACCCCAGCACTTTCCATCTTGCCAGGCAGCCCAAAAGCCTCTGGCATACTTGGGGCACAGAACAGAAACCGGGAGTTTCCCAGGGGTTGACCGCTGCCCGTGGGGAGAGGAGGTGCCCTGCAGCCTGGGAAGGGCTTCCCCACTTGCAGGTGACTGCTACAGGCAGGCACTGGTTATCTCAATGGCATGATGAAATAAATATATATATTCATTTGTATCATATTACATCGTATTAACTTATTGTATTTAATATATTTTATATTATATATAAATTGAAAATATATAAAAGAACAAATGAAATAAAAGCATCAATAATTTTTTTTAAGCCTAAAAGTTTTTTCAGGCAGAGGTTAAATTTTGCAGGGAACATTTGGGCAGAATTGACCTGATTCGTTCCACATTTGTCTTCCCTTGCACCCAGGCTCTGCCAATGCCTTTCAGCCCTGCCCCATGCAGCCACTGCAGGACCCTGGGGAGCTTTAGCTTTCTCCCCTGAGCAGCAGCAGCCTGGACCATGGCAGTACCTGGGGATTTCAGCTGGTCTTGGTAATCCGGCTCATATGGATTCACTGTCCTCATTAAAGAATAGATGGAGAGTGCAAAGAGCCCTGACATCACCACGTAGAAAGCCAGGTAGTACAGGCTGATCCACACTGTGGAAAGAAATGGGGGCAAAATCTCATTTTTCAAGCAAGGTGGCGCAATGTTCCCTCCGTGGCTGGGACCGTCCCGGCAGCAGAAACCATCTGCTATCTGTCCTTGCCCCTGGGGATGCTTTCCCTGCAAAGGAACAGGTGCTGTGGATGTTCTTCTCTACACTCAAAAGAAAATTTTGGCTGTAAATTTGTTCAGTTTCACAAGGATTTTTGCAGTACTTGGTGCTTAGCTGGGACTATTTAAAGCTTAAAGGATTGCGTGGCTTCTTGAAGTAACTTCGTATAGTAAGACCATTTATCTACTTACTACACATGGACTAAGTGACACAATTGAGGTATTTCTTCAACAAAAACAAGTTGCTCCTTGTTTTATTTGGATGACATATGTCTGCATTTCAGGTGTGTTGATTGCAGACCTGTATCACTTCACTGCCTTTTACAGCTGAAATTGCCTTCAGCAAAATGTGTTAGTTTTCCCTCTTGTTCTGGTGTAAGATGCAGAATAATGTTGTGTTTCTGCCTGTGCATGGCTTTTGATGCAGCTGTATCCTGGGTAGCATCAAAGGAAGCGTGACCAGGAGGTCGAAGGAGTGATTGCCCCTCTACTTTGCTCTCGTGAGACCTCACTTGGAGTATTGTGTGCAGTTCTGGTGTCCTCAACATAAGGAGGACGTGGAACTGTTGGAACAAGTCCAGAGGAGGGCCACGAGGATGATCAGGGGACTGGAGCACCTCCCGTATGAAGAGAGGCTGAGAAAGTTGGGGCTGTTCAGCCTGGAGAAGAGAAGGCTGCGTGGAGACCTCATAGCAGCCTTCCAGTATCTGAAGGGGGCCTACAAGGATGCTGGGGAGGGACTATTCATCAGGGACTGTAGTGACAGGACAAGGTGTAATGGGTTAAAACTGAAACAGGGGAAGTTCAGGTTAGATATAAGGAAGAAGTTTTTACTGTGAGAGTGCTGAGGCGCTGGAATAGACTGCCCAAAGAAGTGGTGAATGCTCCATCCCTGGCAGTGTTCAAGGCCAGGCTGGTCAGAGCCTTGAGCAACTAGCCTAGTGTGAAGTGGCACAGGGGTTGGAACTAGGTAATGTTAAGGTCCTTTCCAACCCAAACTATTCTATGATTCTATAATGTGTCTTACATACAGCTAGCTGGTTGCCCTACAAGCAGCCAGTGGTTATTTGTGGGGGTGGGTGTCAGAAACTGATTCCCTGTAATCAGCACCTCATAGGATCTTCTCTCCAAACTGGAAAGGCTAATTTTGGTTTAATTTTCTGTAAAAATCTGGTGTTAAGAGTGACCAAAAAGCTACACTCATGGGCTTCACAGCAGGAAAAAATCACCTGGAAATCTGCAAGAGCAGGCATCCTCCTTACAATGGTCAGGGTTACCCTTCCCAGAATGTAGATCAGAAAACGCCTCTTTGTTGTAGACACAAGTTTGGCTACAGGCAAGGAGACTCAGCTGAAATACTCACTAGCATGCAGTGATAAGAGATCAGAAGATCTACTGAGCAGACAATAATTTCAAAAGGAATTTTTGAAAAGCAGAAAGTGTTTCAAGAGATTTGGACAAAGCCCACCAGTTAAGCAAAATTCTCTATATATCAGAACCCCTTTTAGTCAACAATGTCAGAAGCACGTTGTAACCATCACCCTCAGCTATTAATAAATTAACTGTTAATGTGTAAAGTTTTGTCCTTCTGAAGTATTTGGTCCAAACCCAGTTTCAAATCTTCTTAATATTTGCAGGAACTGCTTGGATCAATGTTTTGATCTAGTTGATTCTGAATGTGGCTCAGAAACATATATGCAAACTGATGTCTTCAGCAGTTCCCCACATTATTAATTAGGATGACCCTCCACCCAAAGTTTTGAAGTGTACCAGAAGGAAGAGGAGACTCTTGTGTGTGAAAACCTACCCCAGTTAATTAAGGTCCTTCCCATGAAGAGCTTTGTTTCTGGATTCCAGACAAAACGACGGAAATTTTCCATCCGTTCGCTGCAGGTCTTTTTTTCATTTAAAGTTGCCATTTTCTCACAAAATTTCCCCAAAGGCGTCCTCCTTGGAAACTAAGAAATTCAACCAGTGCCCAAACAGTTGCCCAAGAAAAACACTTTGGGTTTTATACCTTCTCCACTGAAGGTCACCAAGATTACTTCCTATACCAATGAAAGCCCCTGATCACTATTATCAACTCACAGCAGATACAATTCTTTATAAAGGGTGTTGATAATGCTGGGGTTGAGGCTGGCAAGGAAAAGTTAGTTCCTATCAAATGCCCTTCTCTTTTCTTTTGACTGCCTTAGCAGATCAGCGGAGTTACGCATTTTGCCAAGTGCCTCTAGGGCTTGCAATAGACTTACGGTGATAGCTGTTATCAGAGCAGATAAAGTGAAGTGGAACTTGTTTCTCTCTCAGCTTTCTTTCTTTTTCTTTTTTTTTCCATTAACCTGCAAATAGTGGATATAATTGTGCCACTACAACCTGTAGCCATCTGTTGGGATACAGGGGATCGCAGCAGGAGTGGGTGAGGGAAAAGCACCGTTTCCCAGAGTGTTTGCCATGCTGCACAGCTAGGGAAATGCAGATCAGTGTTATCCTGTTTTCTGCAGGGAATGTTTTTAGATCTCTGACAATGCTAACTCAGATTCAAAGTATTTATAATAAAAGTTTTGCCATGCAGTTATATGATGAGGCAGAGCAGAGAACCTACAGGTGTTATCTAACTACCTTTTCTATCTGCTTTAAACTAAAGGCTCCTATGTGCTCAGAGGCAGACACCCAACCCTGACCTCTACTGTGCCCACAGGAGCAGGACTGAAACTGTCCCCAGCACCTTCACATAGACAGAAAAGCAAAGGACTCATGGCAAATGGCAGAGCCAACGGGTTCTCTAAATGCCCCTGCTGCAAGGGGAGCTTGGGTTTTAGAAATCCCTTCTGGGTTCGCTGGTATCCTTGCTGCTTGTCAAAGTTGTTCGCTAATGCTCTTATTCTGTTACTCAGTCCCATTAATATCAAACCCAAAATTGCCTGGTGAATTCAGCAGGGCCAGGGTTTTATCCTTTTTAACTAGGTGCCTGTCTTTCACTCACTTCACCGGATGACTGGTGGGGGCGAAGTCTTTAAAATGGGCACATATATAAGGTTAGCTGAGAGCCTTTGGATTATTTGGACATTGAAAGAGCTGTAACTGAGCCTGTCAGCTGGAAAAATATGGCTGTTCTGTGAGTTAAATAATGCTGAGTTTCTGAACATAGAGATTTATTGTGCTTTTCTGCCTCAGACCAGGCAGCATGATAGTTTAGTGTAATAGCCACCATTTGGGGTGATTTAACTTCTTTTCAGATGATGAAATAGGAGTCAGACCAAGTAAAAGAAAAATCAGATTTACAGACATTTGATCAATTTCTATTTCCAATAGAAAGAAGAGGAGGATGAACAGAAAGGTACTTTCAGTCACTGTATCATGAACTGGCTGATATTCATGACAAATGAGTATATTTTTTTAAGTTAAAATAAGACAAGGAGATTGGGCAGTGGCCTGAAAAATGATGAAAATAAAACAGGCGCCCAGAGGTTAAAAGGCTCGTGGAGGCTCCCACGTAGCAGGAACAGAGGCATGAAGAGGCTAGGGAGAAAAGCAAGGAGGGATGTAGCAGATCTTAGGCAGGATTTAGCTTTTTCTGTGTTGAGCAGGAGCCCTTCGGGTGAATCCCATGGAGGAGAGCAACTGGACTTGGTGAGATGTGGAGTCAGAGGCTTTCTGAAGAAAGAGAACTGTCTCCTGGCAGAAAGGTGATACTTCAACAGTACAAAGACTTCAGCAGGCAAATAAATGTAAACAATTTAATTATTAATAATTACATTACATGCCAAATTATGTTCAAAAGGAAAATGTTACTTCTGTTTTCACACAGTGAAGATAATGTAGATATCACCGGGGTACTAGTGTCTGTACAGGAGGCAAAGCGGAGCCTCTCGAAACATAGTGAACATACTCTAATGAAACTCAGGTCAAGGATTTTCATGTGCTCTTCTCTCTTATATTATACTTGTCTGCTCCCATCTATCATTCATTGGGGAACCTAAAGCTCTGCTGAGTTCAGCAACACTTGCCCTGCTGTGGCTGCATACTGTGAAGGAGACTGCAAAAGCAGGAGGGCAGAGCCACATGTGGGAGGGTAAGAATGGTACGAGGCATCCCAGGGGTACCATGTGGGCAATGGAGGAGGAGAAATGTCGAATGCTTTCATTTCAACTGGGTCAAAGAAGTTCCTCAGGATTTGTATATTCCAGAAGAGGCAGGAAAATGGTGGTTGAAGGAAAAGCCAGATTTCAAATGGAGGGGGAGTGCCTGGCTGCTTTTAATGCTGCCTGTAACCCGTACATAATTTCCTAGCCTAGATTCAACAGTGCCGGCCCTACTAGGCAAAAGTAAGGTGGCCACATGTTTCAAGTGGATTCTCCTTATTCCTGAACCAGGGTTAATAAAATTCAGTGAAAACTGAAAATGAAAACGCATCACTTTAACAGCAATATCTACAATAAAAGGCAAGAATAAAGCAGAGAAACATTACGGATGAAAATCTGTCCTGACTAGAAGCTACAAAAATACAAATTAGATAAATGCATTAACCACATTAATATAAAAGTGCAAATAGAATTAGTATAATTATGTCTTTATTGTATAATAAGCTATGTACACAGCACAAATGAAATACATAAATATGGTAAACTAAATAAATTACAAAAATGCATTTACATAAAGAACAGAAATAAGAAAAACAAAGTCATATAACAGTGGTCGCTTAGATTAACATGGTTTCTGTCTTAGATTTCTCCTCCAGTATTGGAAATTGTTAATGAAAATGTCAGATATTTCACAGTGAAAATCAAAAACATCAGTATTTGGAGAGGGAGTGATACATCAGTAGATGCAAGCTGATAAACTTGCATTTTATTGATGAAATCACCAGGACTTCTGAGCCAGCAATCGAACTTAAAAACAAGACTTGCTTGTGGGAGTGGTGCTGTCTGTGTCACCAGCCAGCTGCTTGTGGCTGTTGCTTGGTGCTTGTGAACAGGCACTTCCTATTTAAAACTGGTTGGATAACCGGAGAAACAATTTTTGTTAAAAACTGAATTTCACTTGCATGAGTTTGGCAACTCGACTTCGAAATGGAAAAATATTAATTTTCCAGGTTTATGTTTATGAAATAGCTTGTTAAAAAAACCCAAACAAACAAAACCAAAACCCCAGCACAAACAGCAAACAACAATGTATGTAATTCATATAATACAGGTAGAACCAGGCAACAGGATTCGGGGACTGCAACCACTGCTAAAGAAAAGTGTCAACAAGCCTGGTCACCCATGTGGCTGAGCCCCATCCCTGAGCACGCAATAGGTCCCCTCTGCATAGTGTCAAAAAACCCGCCTGATGGTCTGCCTGCTGCACAGCCCTCCCCTCCTCCAAGACTTAGACATGGAAAAGCATGCAAAAATATTGATTATGTCTTCAGTGAGACCAAAGAGGCACCATGAGGGGCTTGGAGGAGACTCAGGGCTGTGTGCTGCATGCTGTGGATGCCGCCTGGTCCAGAGACAGGCACAACCATGTTGCCTTCATGGGCTTGTCCCCTCTCCATCTTCTGCTTCACAGCAGCAGAGACCATGAGAAAAGAAGGAAGAGCTGCACCTTCCTATGTGCCTGAGTACTGAGTGTAGAATTTGGCTGTTTCCCACCACCCTGCAAACAAACTGACTCAGAACTTGTTATTTCCACTGAAAGGCTGGAGTAAAGTTTGGGATGAAACGAGAAGAGATTTCTAATGACAGATTTTCCTCTGGTTTTTTTCTGAACATAAAGAGAAATCTATCTCCACAGGGCTGACCAGAGGCCTTGACACCTTTATTTACCTACTGAACTGCACAGGAGGCCAGGGGAACCTCCTCCTTCTCATCTCCTGCCAGGTAAGGTGGATGAAATACTGGAGATGGAAAGCTGTGAGCAGAGGGTACTGACAACACCTGTGTGTGTGCAAATGTGGGGGGTAAGGGGGGGTGGCAAACCTGCCGGAGGAGTGGGAAGGGGAAGTGTTGGTGCATAGAGCTGAAATCGGAGCTCCATGATACGCCGGCTGCATAGCATGGCTGAGCCACGGGCATGACCCATGTGCAGCTGCAACAAATATGGAATCCTTGTGTAAAGTCTGTCAATGAAAATGAGCACTGTCTGCCTAAGGAGGTTTCTCAGGGTAGGACAGAGTGATGGCTGCTCTATGGGATCTGCTGAAGGGCTCCTGGGCACTGCAGTGATTTGTCACTTGTTACTGACCAGTGGACAGCTCTTCACAGCCCTGCTGGAGGATTACTGGTCTGAGCACCCTCTTGCTGTATAGTCCATCAGGACTGAACCAGTGCCTGCTTTCCTCATCTGACCATAGAGGGCTGCCCCTCAGCACCCAGTACTGTCCCAGTGCCCTGGCTTTGTGACACCCAGTCCTGGTCCCTCTGCTGTGCCAACCCCTCAACCCTGAGCCTTTTGTCGTGTTTAATGTACCCAGAGCTGCTTGAAGAGGGACTGATGTTTGCTTTCCTTGGCTGGTGCTTATTGCGTGCATTGATGACCTTGGGCTGGCCACTGAAGGGAAGGACGGCTGAAGGAGAAGGTTGCACAGGAGCATGGGGTGATAACACGGCGCCGCTTCCCCTCCTGGGGTGGGCAGCCATGCTAGCATCAGTGTTACGGTTTGCTCAGGGCACATTCTTCTGCTTACTCCGGGCATGGTGTCTCGCAGGGCAAGGCAGCCTCCATTCATTTTCCCTCTGACCTAGGTGCCAGCAGGGCAAAACCTGGGCGTAGGGAAACCCCGAAGCTCCAAAACAGTCGTGGACAATGTGCACAGGATGGCTGCACCACTGTGGTCAGAGGAAGCTGGATTTGTATGCACAAAGAGGGAGATGAAGCCCCTTCCTCTCCTGATGGTTTGCACATTTAGCAAGCTTGAGTAATGAGCTTGAAGGCCACTTCCGTAGCACCATGCTTTAAAGGTTAGATCCAGGATGAGGTGTTATGTCCCAGAGATGTTGCCCTGAGCAGAGCTGTATGCTGGCACGCCGCAGCAGGCTAGGCCTGCTTTACACAGAGCTCCGGACACTCCATACTTCCTTGAGCTGCTTTAGGTTTGCTCAGCACCGAATGTGTCAATGTTCATAAAGCATTAACTTTGCCCACTCAAGATAAGAGCACTGATTCCTTGTTCATGGGCAAAAGGGATACTCATCGAGTAAAGCCAAGGATTTATTGTTAGCGTAACTGAAATCTTCAGACTCTATTCATTATTGCTGCAATTCGCTTATACAGGAAACAATAATGATATCATATGTAAATAAAAAATAAGAAAAGCAAACATGCCAAGGACACCTGGTCCACTAGAAAAGCTGCTGCTACAAATAAATCCAGTAAACCAGAGCTGCTGGGAAGTCAAGAGAGGCCCTCACTCGACATGCCTGATGGGCCTTGCTCCTGAGACTTGTTAGCAAGCCCATGGCTGGCCAGTGGTGATGGCAGCCCTGTATCAGGGCATCCTGTCACGCCTGGGCAAGCCAGGCACCCCTCAGGAACCACAGCGCCTGGCCTGGGGGGGTGTTGTGGGTGGCGGGGACAGCCAGAGGCATTCCTCACTGAAGAGAAATCCCATCTTGTTGAAGTTATGGTAGGCTCAGCCTTCAGATCTGTCCAGGTGTGCCAGGCTGGGCTTCTCCGCCGCATCTCTGGCCCCACCATAGCTATAGGGCACTGCCTTTGTGAGGTATTGCTTCCCCTCACCATTGTCTTCTTCCCTTATGCCTCCCTGCTTCAAAGACTGTTGAGATATTGCTTAGCCAAGCTATTAATAATGTAATAACTCTTCAATCTTACTTCCTAAGCCAGTTCTCCTACACTCTGTTACTGCCACTTTCCTTTGAACGTCTCCCAGCTTGTCAGTGTCTTCAGGGTAATAAGGTGCCCAGAATTGAACGCTTTTGAAGATGTGGCCTCACCAACCACAAACCCACTAAAATCAATGGCAATGTGCCCATTGGCTTAAATTTACTTTGGGATCAGTCCAAAGAGAACACTGCTTTTCAGCTTGTTAACATGATGTCTCAGCATGAGCCATTCAAAATGAATTAGGGCTTGCTTTATTTTTTTTTTACACAGCCCTATCAAATTGCAGATTCTTGTGTAGTTGCTATTCAACAAATTCTCCAAACTGCTTTGAGTGCTGCTTCTTTACACAGTCCTTCCTTATATTCATGTACTTGACCTCTAGTTTTGTATCTTGTACTCTGACACACTGTTATTTTCTGTTATTTTGCCATGTTATTTTCTGTCCAAGTTTCTAAACCTGCCAGCCCTCCTTGTGCTCTTGCTCCATTTCTGTTGTGAAAGTCTGCTGCAGACAGGCTGACCATTTCTTTTGCGTCAGGACCAGATGCACACTGGTTCTCAGGTGGGTTTATGAAGCTTCTGAGTGTGCTGTTTTGGATGTTAACTCTGCATCAGACTGGGCAGACAAGGGTCAGCTTCAACTGTGTGAGAAAACAATACTGAGTAGAAAACAGCATCTTGAGCTGAGGGTGTTAAAATACCATTGGGAAAATATACTTTTACAGATACCCCTCATACTCATTGAAAATTTCCCTTAAGTATGCATGGCTGATTCCTCCTCTATTATCAACCTGAGTAATACTATATTTGCCAAGAGCTAAATCCCCATAGGCCTTATTTCCCCTACTGGTGCTAATGAAATATATATATATATATATATATATAAAAATATATGTATTTTTTTTCAGGCCGCTAAATGGAAATCAGGCCAGCTAGAAGTGTAGGATTTTCTTCCAGTATAACCACATGGCTTTTTAGTGGCTAATGAGCTCACTTTAGCATGCAGGGTTCCTTTGACACTCCCTGTCCCTCTGGAGCTGCTCAGCTGTCCTCCTGGCCTTGTTGCAACAACAGACCGATGCTCTTTTAATTGGCATGGTTTCTATTGCTGCATAAAGAGATATTTGTTTGTGTTGAATAAAGTATTCCGAGCTATCGAAAAGCATGACGCAATGGTGCTATGCTATTGTCCTGGGTTCAGCTGTAGCAGTCATTTTTCTCCTTCTTAGTAGCTGATGCCGTGCTGTGTTTTGGCTTCAGTCTGAGAACAGTGCTGATAACACACCAATGTTTTTAGTTGCTGCTAAGTAATGCAACAGGGATCAAGGACTTTTCAGTCTCTCATGCTCTGCCAGTGAGGAGGGGCACGGGAAGCTGGGAGGAAGCAGGGACAGGACACCTGACCCAAACTAGCCAAAGGGGTATTCCATACCACAGCACGTCATGCCCAGTATAGAAACTGCGGATAGTCACCTGAAAGGTCCAGATCGCTGCTCGGGCCGGGCTAGGTATTGATCAGTGGGTGGTGAGCAATAGTATTGTTCTTCACTTGTGTTTATTGTTTTCTTTACCTTTTCCTCCTTTTAGTTTCATATTCTCTCTCCTTGTTATTCCCCTTATCATTATTATTATTGGTGGCAGCAGTAACAGTTTTGAATTACACCTTAGTTACTGGACTGTTCTTATCTCAACCAGTAGGATTTACATTCTTTCGATTCTCCTCCCCATCCATCCATGAGGATGTGGCGGGGGGAAGAAGAGAGGAAGTAAGCAAGCGGATGCGTGGTTCTTAGTTACTGGATGGACTTAAACCATGACAGCTATAAATGACCCCAAACTCAAACCAGATTGTTTCTCAAAGATTCAGTTCTCACTGCCTCTTGCTGCAGTAGGGGTAATGGTGGGGCTGTGATGCTGCTGTCCTACACCCATACATGCAGCAGCAGCAGTAGTAAGGTGCTGGCACAGGCAGCCTCCACAGCATCCTTCCAGGGCTGCCCAAGATCATGCAGGGTGGGTACAACACCCCCAGAGTCCTCTGTGGTGAGGTGTGCATGTTTCTATGGCTCTAGAAACTGCTACATACCCCCCTTTGCACAGCTCCTGAACCATGCATGCTGAGAAGCATTTTAAAATGGTGCCTTAGTGATTAAGGAAATTGCAAAAATAGTGCGTTCAGTCTTTATCCGAAGGCAGAAAGATTTCACAGAATGGTTTGGGTTAGAAGGGACCTTAAAGATCACCTAGTTCCAACCCCCTGCCTTGGGCAGGGACACCTTTCACTAGACCAAGTTGCTTAAAGACCCATCCAACCTGGCCTTGAACACTGCCAGGGAAGAGGCAGCCACAGCTTCTCTGGGCAACCTGTGCCAGTGCCTAACATCTTCATGGTAAAGAACTTCTTCCTAATATCTAATCTAAATCTACCCTCTTTCAGTTTAGAAGTCCCTCTCCAGATTTCTAGTGGGCCTCCTTTAGGTACTGGACGGCTTCCTGATAGTGTGACAGCAAATGCTAAGGAGGGATCCTCAAGAAAAGAGGAGGTAAGAGAAATCTGAGGACAAGGGCTCAGGACAAGCAGGTTTTATTATCGAATGATCTCTGTGTGCCTACTTGTGGAGCTATTAAACCACAGGCCTAAGCTACACTGTTTTCTGATACAATCTTATCTTTAGATACCTGGCGTTAAAAAGGTACATGGCTACAGATGAAACAGTTCCACTTCTAGCTATTTGGCTACAAGACTTAGAAAACTATGTCTTCAGAGGGACAAGGTCAACAGTTTTAATGGAGATATCATCAATACAAATGCTGGCTGAATCGACATTTCACGGGAAGGCCAGACTGAGAAAATTATTTTAAACCTGAGAGTTTCATTAAAATGGGTTAGGAACATTTATGGCACTTTTGTGTTTAGCTGTCATCCTACTGAGATGGGAGCAATTCAGAATATGCCTATGCATCAGAATTTAATTATCAGTGTATCTTTATATTGATCTGACTGCCTGGGATCAGCATCTATAATGGATAATGAAGCTTGTGATTCCAAGGCACCATTATGAAGCTCCAGTATTTAGAATTAACTACTGCTAAAAGCAGGAGTTGTGGAGACACTTGTGAATACAAGCCTGGCTCTCACGATATATTCCAGTTACTGTAAAGGACTTGTTCTGTTCCTAAGCTATAAGACAGACACAAAGATGTATTTGTTGCATTAATCAGTTGCCTCGTACCTGCAGCTAGATTTATTCCTTCCTAGAAAAAAGTACTAAGATTGGCAGACTTCATGGCAAGGGTCACTGACTACCTTGCAAGACAGTGAGCCTGCTTCTTATCTAACTTTTACAGCATCACCAGAAAGCCACACATGTAAACACATGTAAATCTGAACCATCAACTGAAGAGAGAGAAAACAACAGATCTGATTCAGATATCAATTTACCCCAATCAGTTGAAAGATGCTGTTTGAATTATGTGCTTACAAGCCTGGGGTCTCACCATGTGAGCTGTCTGCTTTTAGTCCCACAGAGAAGTCTCTCATTGCATTCATAAACCTGTGGAGCACGATTTGATTTCTTTGATAATAGAATCATAGAATCATAGAATAGTTAGGGTCGGAAAGGACCTTGAGATCATCTAGTTCCAACCCCTCTGCCATGGGCAGGGACACCTCCCACTGAACCATCTCACCCAAGGCTTTGTCCAACCTGGCCTTGAACACTGCCAGGGATGGAGCATTCACAACTACTTTGGGCAGTCTGTTCCAGTGCCTCAGCACCCTCACAGTAAAAACTTCTTCCTTATATCTAACCTAAACTTCCCCTGTTTAAGTTTAAACCCATTACACCTTGTCCAGTTGCTACACTCTCTGATGAAGAGTCCCTCCCCGGCATCCTTGTAGGCCCCCTTCAGATACTGGAAGGCTGCTATGAGGTCTCCACGCAGCCTTCTCTTCTCCAGGCTGAACAGCCCCAACTTTCTCAGCCTCTCTTCATACGGGAGGTGCTCCAGTCCCCTGATCATACTCGTGGCCCTCCTCTGGACTTGTTCCAACAGTTCCATGTCCTCCTTATGTTGAGGACACCAGAACTGCACACAATACTCCAAGTGAGGTCTCACGAGAGCAGAGTAGAGGGGCAGGATCACCTCCTTCGACCTGCTGGTCACGCTCCTCTTGATGCAGCCCAGGATACGGTTGCTTTCTGGGCTGCGAGCGCACACTGAAGCCGCCTCATGTTCATTTTCTCATCGACCAACACCCCCAAGTCCTTCTCCGCAGGGCTGCTCTGAATCTCTTCTCTGCCCAACCTGTAGCTGTGCCTGGGATTGCTCTGACCCAGGTGTAGGACCTTGCACTTGGCATGGTTAAACTTCATAAGGTTGGCATCAGCCCACCTCACAAGTGTGTCGAGGTCCCTCTGGATGGCATCCCTTCCCTCCAGCGTATCAACCGAACCACACAGCTTGGTGTCATCGGCAAACTTGCTGAGGGCGCACTCAATCCCACTGTCCATGTCACCGACAAAGCTGTTGAACAAGACCGGTCCCAACACCGATCCCTGAGGGACACCACTCGTTACCGGTCTCCAGCCGGACATCGAGCCATTGACCACAACTCTTTGCGTGCGGCCATCCAGCCAGTTCTTTATCCACCGAGTGGTCCACCCATCAAATTGATGTCTCTCCAATTTAGAGACAAGGATGTCATGTGGGACAGTGTCGAACGCTTTGCACAAGTCCAGGTAGATGACATCAACTGCCCTGCCCCTGTCCATCAGTTTCGTAGCCCCATCACAGAAGGCCACCAAATTGGTCAGGCAGGATTTCCCTTAGTGAAGCCATGCTGGCTTTCACCAACCACCTCCTTGTTTTTCACGTGCCTTAGCATGCCTTCCAGGAGAATCTGCTCCAAGATTTTGCCAGGCACAGAGGTGAGACTGACTGGTCTGTAGTTCCCTGCGTCATCCATTTTCCCCTTCTTGAAAATGGGGGTTATATTTCCCTTCTTCCAGTCGTCGGAAACTTCACCTGACTGCCATGATCTTTCAAATATGATGGCCAGTGGCTTAGCAACTTCATTCACCAGCTCCTTCAGGATCCCTGGAATTCATGAAGCTTCTTTAGTCCTGGTGCTCTGCATACTCCTAACGAGTAACAGCACTGCTTCATACACAGCAACAGAGAGCTACTTACCCTGGACTCTAAAGCATTCTCAAAAGGAGGGCCCCTTGGCATGCTTACAGAGGGGAACATGGAGACGGTGGGCATCCATGAGACTTGCCAAAAGCATATTTTGGACATGACCAGGTTTGATAATTCCAGACCAGCTTTTTCCAGCCCTGCAACACAACCTGTCCAGAAATAGATTTTATCCAGTACTTTTATTTTTCTCCCTGGCCAAATCATGGATTTATCCTTCAAGTTTAGAATGATAATTTCAGTGCTTTCAATGAAATTGTACAAGCTGATTTGCTTGCTCAGCAGGTGACTCTGAACTGGTAGTCATAACATTTTTTCAGGTTATTCTGTTTACATGGATATTTGTACTTCATATTCCAGGACAAACCCAGGATGAAAAAAATACCTTGCAGATACAAAACTGTGATGAAGACCTCAGGCTGTTTATGCGGCAATGTTAAAAATGGGGTGATAACTTCTCACAGTCTGTACTGAATACTACTCCTGTATGAACAAAAGTGAGTAGGAAATGTCTTCTAAATGACTGATTCCAGCAGTGTCGTTGATTGGTTGTTGTCCAGAGGCGGGCATAACGATGCAGGGTCTTTGGTCTGATTGTCCCAGACCACTGGCATATCTACAGATGGTGCCCAGTTTGATTGTTTTTCCCATTTGTGTTTAACAGTTCAGGTTTTTCCTCCTGCCCTTTAAACTCCATGTTGCAATCCACCACTGTGAAATTGTTACAGTAGAAGTCTGAATTCGCACTTGAAATGTGGCTCAGAAACAATAGATTATTTGGAAAGTGTCTCCTGTAATAGCGCTGAGCTAAAAACAGAATGAGTGGAATGATGCACAGCAGAACCAGGGGTAAACAGGAGCAATAAGAGAGGACATAATGACTAATAACTATGGCAACAAGATACTTTCCAATTAGAAAACCAGGGACTTAAGTGAAGAGTTTCTTTCAGTTTAGAAAGACAAAGGCTTGTCTTAAGGGTAACCATATATACACAGAAATCAAATAAATCAAATAAAAAAGATATCTGTACTTCAGTTGCTATAGTTTTTTAAGGAACATCTTAAAAAGGACACGGGGCAACGCTTTTTATAAACCTACTGTAGGACAGCAGAGAGGATTACAAAAATTCTTCAAGGGATCCATGGCAGACTGTTGGAGAAAGACCTGGGAATGGGTCCTGGGAAAGCCAATCTGGTGAGAGGTGAGTAGTCCTTTCCCCTCTCAGTTACCTGTGCAATGTCCTTTGCTCTTCTTGCTCACGCAATGGATAAACAGACCTCCAAACTGTCTGGCACAGACCCTGCTGTTATTTTGTCATGCTTTTTTTTTGAATCCTGCTCTTGCTCTCAGCTGTCAATATACTCCACAGTGCTCCAGCGAAACTTACATGCTTAGATACCTTAGGTATGTAGGTGCTTGCCTTGCTGCAAGTGGATAAAACATAGGTGGCTAGGGGATGTGTTCATATTGCCTGCATATGGTGTTCATGTTGCCTGTCATGGCATCAGAGTGCCTACGTGACCAGTCAGGACTCCCTACAGAATCAGCAGGGAAACAACACCCAATCTGACTTCTCTGAAGCCAAGTACAGATTACTCATTTGAAGTTATTTCTGAATTCCCAAGGCTGGATGGAGGCCATCTGGGGTGAATCCTGGCTGTGTCTTTCTGCTCACCCAGGGTTTACTGGGGCATTGACACCACAATGAACACCAGTGTTATTGTGGTGCCTGGGCAGGCATATGATGGGGAAGCAGTAGGTTTATTCATAGCTTTCTTTGGACAGATTCAGAAGTTTTCAAGTTCTCAAGCTGGGAAGCAAGCCCATTCTCAACACAACTTAGATCAAGGTGGGATCCTTTTGTCTCCCTGTTTGACACAGCATGAAAAGAGCAGTGCAGAGACTAGAAGAGGGAAGCAGAACACTGCAGCTGGACCCTAGAGGAGCCACATCCCTGAGGAATGCAGTAATGGCTAGTTTTAACTAAACAAAAGTGATCTGCAACATTCAGATCTGGGATGCTGACATATCCCTGCAAGCTAAATTTAGACTTTGTTGAAAATCCCTTGAAGCTCATGCCCATTCTTAGTGAAGCTGCATCATGACTTGAATTGAACATTCATGATTGAATTGAACAGTTCATGGTCTGAACTGTTGCCATACTGCTGAACTCCCAAGATTTGTAGATCTACAAAAAATCCCATTTCTCACTGCCAGGACTCTGTATGGTGGTTGCATATGTGGGTCCCTCCCCTTCAGCATTTAGCACCTTGCAATACTTCTGTGAGGATGTGGAGGGAGTGTTGTTATCACTGTTTTCAGGTTGGAAATGGAGACAAACACAGGCTCAGCAATGTGCCCAAGGTCACAAAGGTAATCGGTGACAGAGGAGGAACTGACAAGTCCCTGAATAGCCCCTGCATTAATGCTGCTCCAGTTGGCCATATAGACAGTCATCACCTCAGTTGTATGTGGAGCACCAAAATGTCCTAATATCCAAGCCCTGTCTCCCTTCTTCAGCTGCAACACCAATAGCATCCTTCAGCGTGCAAGTGAACAGAGCAGGCTGTTCCTTTCTGCGGTCCCAAGGACAGCAGCACCCTCTTAGGTGGGGATGTAAGGGGCAGAAGGGCTCACTGATGATGCTTTCTGCCTGCTTTGTGACTGTAAACAGCTTACTTTTCTTGACTCAATAAAGTCATTTTAAGTGCCAATACTGCAAAATGCCTTTCATGATAAATGAATTATTAGTGGGTAGCTCTGAGGATGGGTAACGGGATACAGAGACTTTCTGGGAGAGCTCACGATACCTGAGCTGAGGCCAAGGTGCTCTCGGGGGCACTTAACACTTTGTGGCCCGTGTGGTTGCCTGAGGGGCTCCAAAGCTGGGTGTGGGGTGCAGTTGGGTGGGTACAAAGGATACCCGCTACTCCTGGAAAGGACATCTGGGGCCAGACACAGGCTGTATTGAGCTGGGGTCCAGAGTTCACAGGATCATAAAATGGCTTGGATTTGAAGAGATCTTGAAGATCACATAGATCCAACTCCCCTGCCATGGGCCAGGACACCTTTCACTGGTTCAGGTTGCTGTAAACCCGGTCTAACCTGGCCTTCAACACAAGTTCCCCAATGTTTTGCTGCCCCCCTTCAGTCAGTCAGCACAACTGCATGTGAGACCGTCACCAAGCCCCTTGCGGCAAGAGGTGTCCTGGTTACAATGAACACCCACACTGCATGGCCAAAAAATTAATGAAATGTGGGTAATTTCCAATTCCATCGTATCCCATCACCATAACACACACTTCAGGGACCCAGAGCTCTAGCACTGAGACCTGGATGAAGCTGATGAACTTTGGGAGAAAAAGAAAAGCTTCTGATATACTCTGAGGATACCAAGGAATGCAGTTTTGCTCCCTGTTGAGGTTGCTCATGCTTTCTTCCTCCTTCGTGTGCTGCTCTGTTTCTCTCCTGGCTTTCACCTTCTACTTCCTGGCCTCTGCCTTTACAGGTGCTCTGAGATCCTGCCTCTCACCCAGTTTCCTCTCCAACCGCATATGCCACTGCCTCCCTCCAGCTTTGTCTGCCTCATGCTTCTGACTGCGGAATGCTTCTAGGGGGGGAATCTGACCTTGTTCCTGGACATGACAGTTGTATTCATGTCACAGGTTGTACTAAAGTTGCTGGTTTTGGAGATTTCCATCTCAGTCATATTAACTGTTTAAGGGGCTGTCAGGGTCCAGGTCACATGGCAAAATGCATCAACCTGGGCTCAGGAGGAAGCATTCACTATGAGCTGCCAGCCAAAAGCCCTGCAAAGAGGATGTGCTTGTGCTCCCTTGCTGGCAATGCATATGTCGAAGAGCGTTTGCTGTCTACTACATGCCTGAAAAGTGTGGGCTTGCTAAATCTCTGTCTTAGGAAGTAGTCTAAAGTAATTGTTCTAAAGTAATTGTTGTAAATGTCAAAAGTGTTCCTAGTTGAATTACTATTTACATCCCCACTGATTCATTGCTGGACTCACTAACAGGTACCAACAGTCACCCAGAGCTCCCACAGCCCCCAAACTTACTGGACACAAACAGGGTAGCTGGGTGTGCAAATATACCCCCGTCACTAACTTGTATGTGGTCTCATTCTATTGAAACACTTAAAGACTAGTTGTTTGGATCCTATGTTGCTGGGGGAATAGGAAGGAGAGTGTCGATATAGGATGACAGCACTTTCTCTCTTTATTTATATCCATGAGGAATGCATGTGTCTGCTTCTTCCTAAGCATTCCTGCAAATATATCTATAAATCAATGTCATTTTAACCAGACAGTCAAGAGGATCAATAATCCCTAGCACTAAGTATACCATACAGCATTGATCACCCTCTTTTATCTGCACAATATGGAGTAAAGCCTGAGTGCTCCTGGTAGCTGTTAGAAGTTGCCGTTCAAGTTACACGTTTTAAGGATGCACATGTGCAATTGCACTGATCCAAAGGACAAAGGGCTAATTTGGTGAATATGTATCTCATAATGGACGAGATAGCAGGTTATGATCTACTGACCACATGTGTTATCTGGTATATCCAGAACATCATCCTGTGTGCAAAGGTTCAGTGTGAAGAGCAGTAGATGGAGGAACCCATCAGATCTTTTGGCTTATTTGAAGGTTGGGGTAATAGCTCCTATGAGAGAGACCTCCAGCAAAATCAGAACTGCTTCTGTGGGTGAGGACCTGCCTGTACAGCTGTCCTCAGCACAGAGCAGGAAGCACAAAGGCAGAGCTTTTGAAACTGGTATGCTTGACTGTTCATTATTGGTCACCTTGAAGAAAGGGCACAATTAATAGAAAATACATATATTTTTTGAAAGTTCTTTTTTCAATTGAAACAACTTCTACTGCTACTTAAGGTACTTTACTGGCAGAAAGCTAGGAAAATTAAGTTTCTCCAGAGCTAAGTGTAAAGTACGGTGTATCAACATCTTATGTCTTTATGCTCTTCTTGGGAACTTCTTCCACAAGTTTTCAGATCAATTGTGGATAGCTTCTGAAACTCTAAGCTAGATCACTATAGCAAAGATTGAACAGAATTTCATAGCATGTGTCGTATACTGAGGAATACGAGTAACGAGGAGGGTATTCTCTGGCCCCCAGCAGCAGTACAAAGCAGTGTGGAGAGGATAAGGAAGAGTGTCTCAGGGACCATACTGAAAACACAGACTCTCAGCAAACACTGCCAAATGCTATCACCAGCAAGCACATGGGCTGGACATCTTCTCAGGCCTCTGTTGCCTGTTGTTTCTCAGGTTCTAAGAAATGCAAGTCATACAGTGAATGAATAAATGAAAGTAAAATGTTTCTAAGTTTTAGTTATTTTCAATGTATTTTACATATTACAAATTAATAAATACCCCTTATTTTCTCTCATGGATTTAATGGATTCATACGCTAAGTTCAGATGCAACACCTGTGTTGATGCTGACTCTGAGAAAGCTTTACACAGGGAAGAAAAGTGACCTTGGCTAATACCTTATATTCAAGAAATCATTATTTGCTTTCCTACAATATCTTATGCTTATTTTTCTCCAGTAACAGTAATACAGCTGTTAGTATCTTATATCCATCTGGGTCATGGATGCTGTTGACTCTCACAGGATGCCTTTCAGCTCTGCTTTTGCAGCATCCCCCCATTTCGGCTCTTAGGGTTGACCTCATACAGTCTTTTTAGTTGCCAAACCAAACCAGTGGAATCGTTAAATAATGTAAGTCTGGCTATTTGAGGAGCAACCTGAGGAGGGCATATAACGTATCACCTGTGCACACACAGGGTGCTGAACAAGCTGAATATGATCACGTGTGCTTGGGGCCCCAGGAGAGAGGCTTGAAGCTGGGACGAGGGGATGGTCTCCCCAGCACATACATTTTGCATTCAAATTACGTTTTAGATTTGTGATTTTTTTGGTTTTTTTCTTGGGCAAATGGTTTGCAGGACACTGCAGAGAATCTGTGACGTGGATTTTTCCCCAGCTCAAGTGGCTGCACCTTGTGGGGGCCTTTGGTCCAACATCACCAGACAGGGAAATGCTCCACATCTTAAGACCACCCTCCCAGTGAGAAACAAGAGGGGACCCTTCTGGCCTCATCCAGCCCCACCGTATGCCATGGGGCAGGAAGCCCCAGAGGATCCCCGTGCTCAAACAGCCACCACAGACTGGGCTGGGTGTGGGAGGCAGCTGTGGGGCTCCTGGCAGCTTTCATCCAGCTGCCTGCCATCATGCCTGGGTGCGAGACCCAGACCCAAATGCCCCAAAGGGATTAAGGGGACAGATGGACACTTCCACTATCTGAACCACTGGTGATGACTCTTTTTCCAACAGGTCTGGGTGTTTTCTGAGCCCAGGTGACCTTTTAACTTACAAAAGGTCTCAGCCGTGGCAGCCCACAGATTAACTGCATAGTGAGCACACAGCTATTTTTCTGTTCTTTAAAACTGCTGCCTGACAGTCTCATTTGCTGCCCTGTGCTTCTTGGATTAGAAGAGACAGCCATCAACCGTTTCCTGCTGGCTTTCTTCCTGCCATTGGCGATCTTACTGATCCCCCTTATGCCACCCCTGCTCACCTCCTGTTCAAACGGAAGAGCCCTCCTTGATAAAGTGGTTTCTGGGGCAAAGGCCACTCGGTACCTTTGATTGTCCTCACTGATGATGCACAGACGCATTCTCATGCATCTCAGCATCTTTTCCAGTTCTGCTGTAGCTTTCTGGATGTGGGGAGAAGCACACAGTATTCAACGTAAGAAACATCTCCTCCCCCTAAAATCAATGTATCTGTCCACTGCAATATTAGCATTGCCTATCAGTCACAGAGCAGAAAGCAGGATGCATCCAGGAATGGCAGACAGTTATTCAATCCCATTAAAGCCCAATGAATAAATGATAGATTGCATAGTAGAGCAATCCGGGCTATCAGATGTCCTTCCATAATCAGGAAGTGTAAAGCCTTGTTTCTTGCTGGAAGAAGGTCCCCCTGCAAGCAACATTAAACTGCCTGGAAAGGTATTACTGGCCATTGTGTGTGACTTTGCTGGGTTCTGATGGAAAAATTTGCCTCTCAGTTCCTATACCTGCAGTCCATCATAATTTCTTTCAAGGGGCTTCACAATTTTTCCAGGACATTGATGAGATATTGTGATACATATCATCATATTTGCTTTTGTATTCAGGAAGCCACGCAGTATGCCACTGCTTGTGCTCAACACGACTATGCCATATGACCTGCATGAAGAAGAAATGCTGTCCTCTTCTGTATAAGAAAAGTCTCCTTTGGAGAGGGGCATGAAACGACAGGACAAGGGCTATGATGCCCTATGACAGGGCATGAAACAATAGGACAAATGGCTTTAAGCTGACAGAGAGTAGATTTAGATTAGCCACTAGGAAAAATTTCTTTACTGTGAAGGTGGTGAGGCACTGGCACAGGTTGCCCAGAGAAGCTGTGGCTGCTCCATCCTTGGAAGTGGTGAAGGCCAGGTTGGAAGGGGATTTGAGCACCTTGATCTAGTGGAAGGTGTCCCTGCCCTTGGCATTGGGGTTGGAACTAGATGGTCTTTCAGGTCTCCCAACCCAAACCATTCTGTGATTTTGTAATGCAGAAGCACAACCCATGACAAGACAAGATAGAAACTGACTTACTTTTTACTAGATATCCCTTTTCTGTAAGTGCTTGGCCATGAGCACTCAGCAATTGATTCTTGACGGGAACAGTGCCAGGGATGGCTCCTGAACATTGCCTATTAAAGTTGTTCACAAAAGAAGAACAAATCTGATTTTGCAGATTAAACAAAACTATTTGACTATTAAACAATAAAATAAAATGATTATTAAACTATAAAACTATTTTGACTGAACTAGTTCAGTACAATTCGTCTGTTTGCAAATCTATTGGGAAGCTGAAAGCTGGAAAGGAAATTCATCTATGCGCAGACATGTACTTGACGTTGTAAGTGTGAACAGTCCACCTGGGTTTTTGAAGCTAACACTCCTCTGACAATCTGACAACTGCTCCGTGATGAGCAGTCAGCAGAGGCTGTTTCCAACATTTTTCTTGCCTGTGTAACTTTTCTCATGCCTCCCAATGTGGTTGATCTCTCCTTGAAACCCTTCTGCAGTGAATGCACTAAGTTATTCCCTCTCCCTTCATTACCCGGTTGTCTCTTTCCCCAGCAATGTTATGTTTGAGAGGTCCAGCCCTCTGCCAAGTGTGATTATGTTTGGCCACTGGGTTCAAGTGTTATTACAGAGAATTGATAGGCAGGACTATCGCACAAGTCCTGGCTCCAGATAAAGTCTACTTTATCCTCCAGTAACAAGGATAAAAATCCTCCAGAGAGAATAAAAAGAATAACATGTTTTAAGAAACCTCCAAGCATTCATTGGCTAAAACATAGGTTGAGCAGGGCTTTCCCAGGCAATGCTCTTCTTCTCAAACAAGGAGAAGAACATCCCTGCATTGCAGATAGTTATCATACAAGGCTGGACCTACAGCTGTTGCATGGATAGACATGTTATCTACATGTCAGCTGACAGTAACCTGCAAAAGAAAAGAGCCTTACTGTTATTCATAACACAAAGACTGTAAAAAAACCCATGAGTTTGGTGCCTCTGATGGCTATTTTGGATTGCAAAAGAATGGTAGACATCTCACTTGAAGGGTCCTCTATTTCAAAGGGGATGAACCTCTTCCAGGTTTTAACAGGCAAATCAGTTGCATAGAGGATTTTTATTTGTAGCTTTACATGCAAACCCCTGTACTCTATTTACCTCATCTAACCCAAGCTCACTAGTCTTTGAATACCATGCATATGCATTGGTAGTGCATATGTAGGTGTAGATATACTGTATATTCCTACATCGGAGATATACTTCTGCCAAGTGCTAGCTCTTGTATAACAAGCCTTGTCAGCATGTGTGGATTTGCTTTCTTAGTTCCATGAATGTGGCTTTGGAACCCAGGTCCAAAATGCCAGAGAATTTCCATAGGCAATCTCAACTTCTTTGTGACTGAATATTTGGGAGATAGATATATCTGTTTTCACCCAGGAAAAAGGACAAAAGATCTCAGATTCCTCCTAATATGGGATGAAAACTCATTTTTTCTGCGCAACTGATTCTTGGTTTGTGGCTTTATTGCCTCTTTCTGCAGCAATGCCCTTTACAGCATATAATGTATTAAATTAAGTCTTTCTAAAGGAATGAGACATCACTCTGGATAGCCTAAGAGCTCCTAACCGACAACCTAAGCAACCCAGCATTATACATAAATGAAAGCAAAGTAATCGATAGCAGCAATACAGGCTCAGTATTCAGTATCCCGATCTGAAATTTCCATCATTGCTGCACTCAGTACCTCTGCTTGGAGCTGGCTGTTGATGGGTATTTACCAAACTAGGTATATAATAACTATGTATTTTGGGTCTTTTTGCACCTCCAGTGAAGTCTGCCTCTAGTCAAGCTCTCTCTTTCTTGTTTCCCAGCTTTCACACCAGTTTCTTACATGCCAGCTGCTTGCCAGTTTTTTCCTTTCATGATCCATAATATGAATAGATGGATTTATTATCTCTTTCATTTATTCATTTATTTATTTATTTCATACAGCCTCCAACTAATGGCCTGATCATCTTTCTAGCAAGGAGGACTGGCTGTCTCCTTGGATTTTAATAAATAAATGTATTTACTTCGATGACTTTGAGGCAATTTCTGCCTGGCTGCATGCAGGGGTGGTGTGAGGATTTTTAGAAGGCAATGACTGCTTATATAAAACATTTATTACGAGTGCATTTTGCAACCTGTGCCATGCACTGCTTGCACTATGCCAGTGTCTCTGGACCACAACGCAAAATCATTGCTTCACCTAACATCTGTGGGCTGGCAGTCAAAACTACATTTTTTTTTATTTGCCCTGCTGAAGACAGCCAGAGCAGCGTGGTACCAAAACTCTTTCCTATTTTGTAGCACAAAGTACCTTCGCTCTTGGGCTTGCCAAGCTATTTGAAGGCTGCTATCACATGCAAGTCTTGCTGGTTCAGGGTCCTCATCCCCTGAGGCAAAGTTTGGATCACCAGCACCTGTAGGAATTGCTCCTGTTCTTGGCCAATGTCAGAACTCAGCAAGCCAGAGCTTCAGGCGAGAGATGAACGGCATTAACAAGCACTAACAAGCAGAGCTGTCAACATCACCAAAACAATCTGTTGCACCTGAAGATGACAGGAAATAATTAGGGACCTTGAGGGAGGTCTGTTGTAGTTAGAGAGAGGCAGTGCGGAAGATGAAAAGCAGATGAGAGAAGAGATGGAGAGTGATCAGAAGCAGTGGTTAATAATCAAATAGAAGGCACAATTAAGACTGACTGTTCTGCAATGCCAAATGGAGGAGGGGAGATAATATAATTCCAGAAGTGCTGCCAGAGCACCACAATACTCTGCCTGCCATTTATTTGGGCAACAGGAGAGCACTACAAAATGCACACCATCATTATAGAAAAGAAGCTTTCATTTCTCTCTAGTTCACTGTGCAATTAATTAAAAAGTCATTTTTTATTTGTAAAGTCATCATAAGGTTGGGGTCAATTTATGTCTTGCTGAAAGCACAGTCACTATTTGAGAAGTTAAAATGCTGCAGCATTTATCATATGTCTCCCTCCTGGCCCTTTCGAAATTCTTCCTCTGGCATTCTCCTTCCTCTGCTGAGATCTTGCCTTGGCCTCTTGGTCCTCCAAGATCCTCTGTCCCTCATGACGTGTCTGTCTGTGCCTACCCCCGTGCTTACACACCCAAACATCTCAGAGAGTGTCCAGCCACTTATGTTGTGTGTTTTGAGCTGAAGTCTAGGGGTGCTCCTTTGGCCAGGTTTCAAAAGTTATTAGTGAAACACCATTCAAAAAACACTTGCAGGCAGAAATACCTGCTTCAACCACATTTCCAGAGGAGAAAATCGAACCAAAAGCTTCTTGAGTAAGCAGGATATGGCCAATCTCCAACTCTGTTAAGATTTTCACATCCCATTTTCTTTCTTTCCATTTGTGTTTCTCCTTAGGTTCAGGCTTTATAAAGCAAGAACCAGTCCGTCTTTTATCCTCAAATGAGAAGCCAGGACATATTGGGTGCTGCATGAATAGCACATACACAACAGAGTAACTGTACGCATTCATCTAAAGGTGTCCTTTATCAAAATTAAAAGGCTAGTGGTTTCCACAAACAACTGTCACACGTAAATAGATGAGAAGGTGATATTAATATTAAAGACCTGCATCCTTGCTTGGTAGGGAAATGTAGATTGCTGGAGAGTAGGCAATTTTTACCACAACAAGAAATTTGCAGATTCTACATAAACAAGCAGCTTTTAGTTAAAAAAACCCAAACAAAACAAAGTCTAAGTAAGCAGTAAAAAATGGAACAAAGTTCTTCAGGAAGGAAATTCTTCGTAGTTATTTATGGTGCACTATAGTTAAAAGGGCAAAAGGAATGGTAGGCATTTATGTCCAAAGGAGAGCCAAACACTCCCATGCATACACGTGAGTTGTTTGCTGATAAATAGAAGTCTCTGAAGGTTGGGTTATGTTAAGCTTTATTGTCAATACATGGCCACAATCTTCCAGACTGATGAAGACAGTTTTGTTCAACTGTATGGATGTCCTCTAGATTTATGAGGATTCTGTAGTAATTAAAATTATTAAATGTTTGTGTCAGCAACCAAAATACATCAGAAATTAGAATGATGTGTATTTTTATTTGACTTTCTTCAAAAGTCACTTTCATTATAGGAGGAATCTTGGTCTCAGCTCTTGTTTTATTCCTATTATTTATTCTGCTTTATTACAATATTTTAATTTAAACATCCTTTTTTTTTTTTTTTTTTCCCAGTGAGGTGGGAAGTGTTTCAGTGTTTATCATGAATAAGAGCCATACACAGAGGCAAGGCAGGAATCTGATAGATGTGAAATTTAAACTCCAGTTCAAGGCATAGTAAAAAAGGGCATTTGCCTAGAAGCTGAAAATCCTGCAAGTTCTGTTCAAATTGAATTCATATCTCTAAAACAGACAGCCCAGGGACTGTTATGTAGAGTATATGGAATTAGACCTCCTCACATGGGATCCCAAGTACTGGGCTTGTTGAGGAGGGACCATAAAGAGTAGTTTATAGTAATCCTATGCTTTAAGATTTAAATACATCCCAAAAGAAAGCAGGCAGATGCCTCTCTATATTTAATCTCCTTTATAAGGACACCCCCTCCCCCCCCCCGCCTTTGCTTCCAAAACATCAGTGGAGCTAACACTTTTCTATAAAGGCTTGGCTGAACAAGTGTAGACTGTGGAAGAGACAGCAGGTGTTCTAGTGATCAGAATACTTGTCTGACATAGGGCAGTTGCGTCTCATATGCCAAGAGCTGTTAGTGCATTTTCCAGCAAATATTGTCAAGATAAGAAACGAAATCAGTGCCTCCTTTCTGGCTGAGGCACTCATGATAGTCCACCTTCATTACCAAATGTAAATAGTAGCAAATGTACTCCTCCCAGAGTACTGTTGGCCTAGTGAACACAGGCTATCCTCAGGCAGAGACTTCCCACTGCCTGAATGAGCGCAGTTGCCATGAAACTGTTAAATAAAATGTGATTACTACCGTATTTTCCAAAGGCACTTGGGCTGAGGAGAGGCACTGAGCTGCTGAGCCTGGCAATGGCCCTGGAGGCTTGTGGAGCTGGCATGCTGCTGCTGGAGTCAAGCAGGGAGGTGCTTCCAGTATTATTTGGCAACTGCCTGGGGTTTTTTTGGGTCACAGGTTTGGCCATCAGCTAGCCCCAGTGTAGTTTCAAATCCACCCCTTGAGCTGTTTCTTCACACCCTAAAAGACTGTGGCATCTCATACTGAGTATAAACACTCAACCTAAAATGGCCAAAGGAACAAAAAGAACTTGGCTTTGCAGGTTGGATTTTGCAGTCACTGACTCAGATGTAACATGTAACAGCCCCAGTGGTATTTCTCTTCTTTTCATACTCCAAATGAACAAAAATGGGACTAAGTTTCAGCCCGGATGTTTGTGCCAGCAAGATGTTCCAAAGGCAGACAGCAGAGAGAAGCTTTTTTATTTCTGTATCCCATTGTGGTCAAGGGCTACTGAGGACCTGGATAAATGGTATGCCCAATGTTAGTGGTGAATACAAACCATAGCCCTGTGACACTTTGCTATCTGCTGCTAACAAGATAAGGTTTGAGGGACTAATTGGCAGTAACTTGTGGGGAGAGTTAATGTAGAGGTATGAAATGATGCCTGGCAAAACAACCTTTACCAAAATTAGGTCTTTAAAGACACTTTGTCCTATATGTTGATATCAAATAACTCTCATATTCATACTGAAGTTTGAATGACTTCTGTTGGTGTTTCAGCTGACTTCTATCTGAGTGTGCTCAGGAAACCTGTGTTCAGTTTGAACCCTGAATACCACCAATACTTCTCTTGTTTTGTTCTGAGCTGTGTGAAGTTCTGGTTTCCAAAGATTGTGACTTAGCTCATTTGACTGTGCTAATTTAAGCTATGCCAGATCCTGACATCATGTATAAAAGCTTCAGTACAGATGTAGCAGGGGCCAGGCTGAAAATCTTAAATTATCCTAAGTGTACTGTCAGGGCAGAAAGCCTTTGGGTCTGATGCCACATGCCAGGTTGGCATGTTGCTTCGCAGAAATTTGGATGCAAAGGAAACACAAAATCAAGGTAATCCATAAAAGCTGATTTGGTTTAGGACTTAAATGGTCCTGAGTGACTAAAAAGTGACACTGGAAATGTGTATCTTTAATCTGCTCAGAAAGCCCTCCAGGGGCAACAGCCAAGTAGACCAGCAAACTTCGTCATTACTAAAGGAGTTATTTAAGAGAAGAATGCCTTTACTTGAACCTAAATCAAAATGTAACAGCCAAATGAAGGCCCCTTTTTGAAAGTTCTATTAAAGAATAAAGCAGTAAGTACCTGCAAGCACTCAAAACAAGCTGCTATAAACTACTAGCTGTGATCTCATCTACTGACTCATTTGGACCTTGGGGTAAGTATTATTTAAAAAGAAAGGCAGATACAGTGTGTGCACAGCTGGTTATTCAAATGCAGAAAACAGCTATTTTTAGCTACATCCTCTGTCTCCTTTCTGTCTTGTGTAACCCAACAGGTACAGGGAAAAACAAAACCACTCCCTTGACCAAAGCCAGAGCTCTCTTGTGAACATTGATTCAATTCAAGTTTACCATGAAGTCCTGGTTTCAAGGTCTGTTGGTGTGGATTTACTATAATGAACCAGTACTAAACTAGATTCACAAACATTTCTTCTTAATAACTGATAAATGTGTAACTTTTGTTACATTTTTTTCATAACCTTTGTATGGATAAGGTTTTTTGTTTGCACAGATGCTCAAGAAATGGCTGTTATATACTGATGAACAAACAGTACTATACGGAGTATGTACAATTGTTATTCCAGTTCATCTTAAAAGGTTTATTTTCCTCCACAAGGTGCAGAGGCACTGGGACAGGATAGGTACATTTGTGCAATGAAGGCTGAAACCTTGGGTTTGGGAGCCATCAGGTCTCCCTCCATCATGGTGAGAAAGACTCATGTCTCCTTGCTCCTTGGTGGGCATAATGTGAGGCTGAGGGTATACAACAACACTGAGGGAGTATTCTGAGGGCAAATCCTTCATTCCTTCCTTCTGGGGAAATCCCATATCACAACCATAGGAAAGAAAGCCTTGGAGGTAGATGTCTGATCACAAACAAGAAGAAGAGAGAAACAACAAATAAATCAAGAGAACAGCATATTTCTCATGTTATATTGTGTCCTTAGGATTAATTACAGTAACAAGTAAATGTGTAGATCTTAGGATCAATTCACAAAGAGTCAAAGTAAATTCTAAGACTTACAATTGGCTAAAAAAATAAAAAATAATAAAAAAAAAAGATAAATCCTACTGGTTCTGAGCCCCACTGAGGACTTCTGGTATGGCTCATATTTTTATGAATTCAACAACATGTTTTAATGGGACACATCAGCATGTCTGTACACATATTTAAATAGGAATAGATATGCTTGTATAAGGGAGTTATGGAAATGTTACAGCTTTAGTTATGTGCAATTACATTTCATTCACTGGGCACTTTTTAAAGCCTCACCTGCATCCTGTCCCGCTAATTTGTATCCTTTGGGCCCAGTTTGCACACTATAAATCCCTGATACTTTCAAACTGCTTCTGCCACAGAGGGTGAATAAGTGGTGCCCTTCCATTAGCATGAGCTCTCAGCAAATGTTCCCTTTCCGAAGATGGATGTCTCACCCACTCCATCTCCATGGTGGTTTTGTGCCTGCCCTCATACCCTTCCCTATTGCTCCCAGTGACCCAGGCAGCAAGGCAATGAAGTATCCTTTCATGTAACAGTCAGGCTTAAAACTTGAAATCTCAATATGCAACAAAGACAGGACTGAAGGCTTTGTGCAAATTAAAATGGAGATTCCCACCTTTAAAGCTGATCTCCTGACAGATAGCCCAGCTCCTAAAACTGATGTATTCTTGCACACTGAAAAGCAGTTTTAAATAACAGTCAAAGAAGTCAGAAACTTACTAGTTAGCTTCTCATTCTCTTTTGAGTCTGGTACTTCTGGAGGGCAGATGGGTACAGAGTCATGTGAAAACTGTCAGCACTGTTGGTTTTTAAGTATCTTTGCAAAGAAGTACCTACATCAAGTTTTCTGCCGTGGTGTGGTACATATACTGTACCGTTTAGGTACTACTTGGAGATGGTTATGTGTTCTGCATGGCCTGTCTAAACCCTTCAGGCCTTTACCATACAGCAGTTGCTCAGGCAACAAAATAATCTTTATTACTGCACTTCGATTAGTTCTTCCTCTACCTCTTAGGAAAATATAAGCTTATAAGCTTAGAGGACCTAATCCTGCACTTACTGTGCAAAGGGCATTTATATGTTTTAAAGACCCTCTGAAGCTCACAGGCCAGGCTGAAGTCAGAATTTGCCTGTGGGTTCTTAGGATCTGTCTGCTTCATGGTAGGACCACAGTAGAGGTGCTGAGGGTGCCCATGGAAGCCAAAAGGATGAATTGTAGGGCAGGATATTAATCAGATGTCTTCTAGGTTGCTGCATCAAGATTTTCATTATCTATTTCAATTGCTTCATTGCTAACAACAATTATTTTTAAAAAAACACTTTCAGATGTGACCTGGAAAAGAAAGAAAAAAGGAAATCAAGATGTTGCAGAACTGTGCTAAGAGGTATTTTCCGTTTTATCTACTGGAAGTTTCACAGAAGATGGGAAAATGCAGCTAAGCATAAAGACATGCTGTTGACATGGCACTTGTGACTTTGTTATAATAACTGAATACTATCAAGGCTGATCTTGAAAAAGGAAAGAGACATGAATATTAGCATAAATAAATATACAATATTGTATTTTTGTTGGAAGTAGCCAGCACCTTTTTCTAAAAGTTCCTTGTATTATTTGAATAACACATTCATTGAGAAAAGCACAGGTGTTTGAAGATTGTTTATGAAAAAAATAGGTTTATTACAGCTTCATTTATCTTATCAACATAAACGAATGCTCAATTTGCAGATAACTGATCACAGCCTCATAGATCCCCAAGAAAAAAGGCCAGAAATTCATGAATCATCTGTTGCTGTTGCATCTGTGTGGAACCATGTAGATGCTGTGGATAAAGGGAGCAACCTGAAAAATGGTGTCTTGATCAAAATCGGGAAAGGAACTGTAAAAGACCTTGGAAGCAAACCCATAACACTTACCACCTTAGGTCTACAATTGTTCAAATGAACAGTGATGTAAGTGAACAAAATTAATGTAATATCAGATGTAAACCATCATTCATAGTCTGTGAGGCAAAAGAATGGCCTCATTTATCAAGGTATCTGTTTACTATGAACATTCAGCTCATCTCTAAATATAACCTATTTTTCTTCTAAAAGCCTATGAAATGAAGAATGATGCTGGGTTTCATTTGCACATTTACCTCCATAGGTGTTTCAGTGCATGCCGCCTACAGAAGCTGATTGATTTCACCTCTCACACTGCTTTTTCCCTACCCATAGTTCAGCGACCTTTTTTTTTTGCTGTCACTGAAGAAGTCCATGACAGGGAGACTGTTTTCCTGTTCTCATTCTTGTTCGCTTACCTACCTGCTTTCATCTGTGCATAGGCAATGATCATGTTTCTGGTTTTGCTATCCAGTGTTGTAGATCGTGCTGTCTTCAGTGCCTGCACTTCAGGAGTCTGAAACACTTTTTGTCATCTTTTTAAGTGCCTCCCTGGGCTGCCACACTTCAAATCCCCTGTACCACTGCCAACATCAGCAGGACTTTCTTTGAGGGTAGCAGGCGGTTCTGCATGGAGGAGAACAAGAAAGACAGAAGGGCTTTGACTTTGTCCTACTCCTGAAGCACCCTCTTCACCTGTACACAACTCCTTGCATCCAGCAATTTAAGGGCTCTGTCTGTGGGGGTCCACCAATGGGAAAAACAAAGGTTTAGTGCAAGGGATGCAGTGCTTGAAAATACCAGCCTGACTCATGGTTGTTTTAATCCAGCCTCAATATTTATTCATGGCTTGAATATTTTCAGCCTAGAGAGACTTCTGCTGGGTTCTTGTGGATGTTGTCCTTCACTGTGGAAAATACTGTTCTTGTGGTGTAACTGCGAGGCACAAGAATTCTGCTGCTTAAGTGACAGCTTTGAGGTCAGGATAAATGTCTATGACTAAAGGAAACAATAATTAGGACAGGAGAAACCTAAAAGTGATGTGTGCTTCCTAGACTGAGTTTATTGCTATCATTAGCATCAGAATATGATGACTTCATAGAACACTTTGTTTGGTCAATGAGGTTGGAGGGAAAAAGGACAACATGTAATGTGCTCCCCTTAAGCACTATGCATATGAGGGCCTCAAAGCTGAAAAACACAGGGGGGGTGGGGGCTAGTAAAACACAGCTTAAAATCTCCAAATGTAGTTTTCTTCCACACACTTTTTCCTTTGTGAAACACTTTGGGCTGCAGGGGCTCTGCATCTTTTGTCTTCTACTTGGATTTCCGAAACTTCATGGCAGCAAACCATAGTCCATCTCTTGATGGTTAAACCTTCCCAGCAGGAAGTTATGGTCCACCAGATACTTTTAATGCTTTTTCTCTTATTGCCAATTTGATATTTTACAAAACAAAGTGCCTGGAAGACTCTAAACTACTGCTGAAAGTGCCTTGGCCCGGAGGGTAGAGAATTCATTTTAAAACTTGTCACCTTTCTTTATTTCAACCCTATATCTCCTTTTTATCTCTCCAAGTAGCCCGTGTCACCACATGCACCATTAATTCTGGTACTTTCAAATCAAGTAGAAGAAATAAACCAGGCTGTAACCCTTCCTTTGTGCTACCATAATGAACCAAGCTAGGAATTTCGAAGATAAAGTGCTGACATTTTAACTTTTAATTGAAGAATTTCTTCCCCACAGAGCCATCAACAGTGAATGGAGCATCATCCTCCCTTTTAAAATTAAAGGCCAAGTTCCTCAGCTGTTTTTGAACCAGCATAGGTACCGCTACAAGTGGGATGGTGTAAAGGCAACCCCTTCTAGGGCTGAAAGGTGCAGCTGGCCTAAAGCGGTGGCCACTAGCGAGCTAGTGCTAGTTAGTGAGACTTGGTGGAGAGCCACCTCAGCTCTGACACCGCAAACTCACTTGCTGCTTGCACATCCTGCGCTGTTTACAGGTAAATGTGATTTACCCTGTTCACTGCCTTATTCTGCCAAGTAGCCAAGAATCCTTATTTATCCAGCATCACACAACACCCTGCAGGAGGACCCAGCCTTTAAGCCAGGTTTTATGGCCTTCTTTCTGTTACACCTTCACATCTTTATGGAATCCTAAACACAAGCTTTTAAGAATTGGCAAGCTGCTTCTCTCCTGTGTGAAATGAATGTTGCAGCTGTGATATTTTCAATGGCTGTGAGCATTGTAAAACCGATGAGACGCTGTACTACAGTAAGAGCCTATGGTCTTATCTCACTTTAAATACCAGGGTGGTTCCTAGGGAATGTTTTGGGAGGGAGAAAGAGACCTGCTCTATATTACTGGGATACCTCTCCATGACTGGTGAGGTCACTGAGACACTTGTCTCTGTTCACCTTCTTCTTCTGCTCTCTTCTTCCAGTTGAGCCACTTTGCTGTACCACTTACCAACACATTTTTGATGCAGGGGAAATGGCAGTGCATGTCAGAATATTATTCTAATTTCATATTTTGTTGTTCAGAGTTTATGAAGAGTACTGTAAGTTATTTAAGGAGTACATCAGTAAAACAATTAGAAGATCAGTCTGACAAATGTTGCCATAGATTACAACTCTCGAGGGGGTTCTCAGTGTGGAATTTGGTTCTTGACTCTCCTCAGTTTCCATTAAGCTGTAAAATAGCCTGTCAAGGGAAGACTTTAAAACTGAACTGAGCAAAGCTGGTCAGCATACGCTGAGGGAACAACATTGCATGGGAAGAGAGAGGCGCAAAGAGCTCCCTCCTCACTGAGACTGTTACACATTGTCCTTGACTTCAACAGTGTCTACTAGAGCAGATGTGAAGGGCACCTGACTAAATTAGGCAGTAGCTGATGTGAGGAAAGGTACAGGATGCCTCACTTATTTCTGGGCTTTAAAAAAAATTATAATTTGAATGGCTAGTATAATTCATTGTGCTATCAAAGGAATTTCTGAAGATGCCTTCAGTTGGGCAAAATAACCAAACTTTATGTTTACTACTTAGACCTGTAACTGAAATTATGGCTGTTATAAAAATATCATTACCACATCTGTATTTCAGGTTGATAGCGTATTTTTGAAATTCAAGCTCCATTTTCCAGAGCAGTTTCCTCATGCATTCCAAAACCTGATGACCTGTTCTTGTTTGGACTAGTATAAATAGCTCTGTATACACATTTTTTCCTATGTAAAAATTGATGTAACAGTTCACAACACAAATAAGGGTTGGGTTTTTTTGTTCAGTCACACTACTGACGTGTTATTGTTGTTGCATTTCAGTGCACCTTTATTAATAATCTTTCAGAGGAACACATACAGTTTATATAAACTTAGGCTCTATCAATGTAAGAATATTTGAAAATAAAAAAAACCCCTTCTTCTACTTTAGTTTTCAGAGTTGGGTTGTTTGGGTTTTTTTTTCAGTAAAAAGGCTTTCTGTTGTACAGTCTGCACTGTAACACTACCTAATTCCTACCAACAGGAATTTCCTGGCAAAGGTCAGGTATGTTATTTCTGTATGTCTCAGTCGTTGACCTACGTCTGCATGAAGAAAGTCACATTAATCTATCGAAGCAAGAGTTCAATTTTCAGCAATTTTGTTTCTATATTGGAAGGCACCTGAAAAAGCAGACATTCTCATGCTTTACTAAGACTGTGGTTACTGTTCCATGAAGTAAGGTTAAGGTACAGTGACTTCATTTAGTTGCTATAGATTTATGCAAATCCTAAGCATGTTTCATTTTTATAATAGCACATTCACATCATGGGTTGTACATCTTCTGATATTTCATGTCTTCATAGTCTGTGTTAATGGAGACATAATTAATAGGACTCTGAATACTTTATATCTGACATATTTATTTTTTAGACCTGTCTCCAAACTACTGCTGAAGACTTTCAACTCTGTCTTCTGGTTACCCCTTGCATTTTGTTTTGTCTTCCTTTCTGAAGTCCTTTGAAAGCAATAAATTCTTCTCTTTCACTGCTTGCTAAGATTTTCCTGAAGGAAGCAGCGTTGCCATCAGCCCAGCTAAAATACGCTTACCAGTCTTCAGCAAAGTCAAGCCCATTTCTCACAATACTGCTGCCTTGACATAGTTATCAGCTACACCACAAGAATGATCTCCAGAGCATCATGCATAGGACTTATTATTACCTAGCTTTATTAAGAGATAAGTAACATGACGACTTTTGATATCATGTAGCAGTTGTGGGTTTTTTTAAGGGCATTGTTCCTTTCTGCAGATGTCTTCTCCTAAATGAACTTGACTTTTAGCTTGCTCTTTTCAGTTTGCTTCTCGCTCCCCCTGGGATATCCCACTTCTTCATATGGCACACAAGTACCCATAGAGCTCCTTGTCACAACATGTTGAAACTGCTTAAAGTCTATAGAGTTAAAAAACTGACTACACAAGTTAACGGGTGAAAAGTCTACTGAAGTCAATTAAAGACTTTAAACCTGATTTTAACAAATATGTACCTGTGTGTCATTCATTTCTCTTGGATGCCTCTGAACAATGTTATATATCTTCTCCTGTCCCCTTTTAAGCTGGCAGACAGTATATTTTAAATCTTCTGCTAATAAAACCACACCACAGCTTGGAAACTGGCTGGCGCCAGGAAGAAGAATTTTTGAAGTGAATTGTCCAGCAATTGTCTTTTAATAGCCAAATAGTCAGTGGCCATTAACCTCAACCTCATGACTACTGTTGTTCCTTTCACTTCCTGCATGATTTCCTTATATGGCCCAGTTGAACTAAGGCAATGTATTCCTAGAGGGATTGTACCAGTAACCATGCTGATAAATACTGTTTATAAATTATGAACAAAGGAAATCGAATTACCTCATTGTCATGACCCTGGGTGACTGGGCTTGCTCAGTTCTTCTATTAAGAATCCCAAGCTTAGCCTCAGCAATGACTGGCTTATCTTTCTGTTGGGGGTTCAAATCCTGGGAGAAGAAGACCCAAACTTTTGGAGGAATACAAAAGCAGTCCAAATACTATGGTGAAAAGTTAAGAGCATTAGGGCCATTTAAGCTGCTTCACACTGACAGTCTCTGTGACTGCATCTCTGAGCCTGGGCATGGGAAATAAACCCCTGCTGACAGCAGGTGCCATGAAGGAGGGCTGGAAAGAATGGGTTTGTTTCTTTGAATTTTACTAAAACCAAACAACCAACTTTTCCCCAAAGACAACATCATCGCCACTGAAAGCTCACAATGGATGTCCAAAAGGGGTTGCTGAGAAAATAACTCTTGCAAGGGAATGGAGCCAATATAGCAGGACTTAGTGCCAGACCAGACTCTCCTACAGAAAGACAATGTAAATGACAATGCAATAGAACGGATGAAAAAAGTAGCTGGAGAGTCACGCCTATCAATGGTCCTGGAAGACAAAGTGCTGAGGTCCTACCATTGGCTGGTACATTGTCACTGGTAGCCTTGGGGTATAAAGTATATTAATTTGCATAGGACATGAAGTTGGGAGAAACTGTTGAGTAACTTGGAGTACGTATGCTGGCAGACAGACTTAGAATTCAAAATAACTGAATATTGCCCAGCCACTGGGCATCACCCTTTAAGAAAGATGTGGCTGACACAGAGTGCGATGACAGTGACTAGAGGAAAGCCATGGGAATATCCACTAGCCCAGAAAACACAGCCTTTGAGGAAAGATCAAACAGATTGGTCTTGTCTAAAACAAAGAAGAAAAGACTTCAGGGACACACAAGATACAAATTTCACATATGACCAACCTCAGCTCCAAAACATTCACCACCATAATGATGACCTGTAGGACAAAATACAAAACCCTTCAAAGCTGCAGTGTGCCCTAGGAAAGGAACAAGACATATCAAAAGGGCATCATGGAGGCCTTAAAGCCCAGTGCTGACAGGGTACTTTTCAGGTGAGAATACAAAGATTATTCTGACAAATACGCCATGTTCCATGCAACACTCACACTAGAAGAACTCTTAACAGTCTTGTCAGCCTAACTTAGAGTGTGGGGACTCCTGGGTACAAATATAGCAAATGATTTAATTTTGACATAGGAGCAAGGTACATGAGCCAGGCACCTGAGAAGCAGAGACCTCAAAAATATTAGAGAAAATTTAGATTCAAGTTACACATCAAAATGGTGAAAAAAATCCTTGTGGCTTTAGAGAAAATAAAAACCATAAATATAAAATGAAGTTCTACCAGACTTACAATGCATTGAGCTAATTAACAAGTACTAAATAACGCATCCTAGAATACATCTGTTCAGCAGTCTTTGCGTTGGCATTGTGCAAGCACTGCCTATGATACACAGATCTCTCCTCAATGACACTGAACTAGGAAGACTCCAAAGTTACAATAAAAAAACTCACTGTTAGTTTTTAAGTGTGTAAGCTCCACCTCAACCCATTTCTAATATGCTAGTATGCTCCTGCTCCTGTAGTAATAGCAATGTCTACCAGCTTTGTGATGGTCACACACTTCATAACCAGACATACGCTCCTTAAACATAACACCACTGGTGATGGTGCCTTCAGACTGGTCCTTGAGGTGCACCTCAGCCTGCCTCATTCGGTATCTTGGCTTCCCTTTATCAATCTCCACACCTGATGGTGACCCATACTTGCAGCTGTCTGCTCCATATTAAGTCATTTTCTCTGAAGGACTCTATTAAATGTGTAGCATAATCCAGACAGGTTTGCTTCACTGCACTGCTTTTGCTTAGGAATTGCTTACCTTGTCAAAGATCTTGATAGTCTGACATGATCTAGCTTTGATGAACCACACTGTAGTTGAACTCATTTTTCACTTACCTCTAAAAATTTCCACAGTTAAATTAATGGGGCAAGGAGTTGCTGTTCCACTTACTCCTTTTGCCTTTTGAAGACAGGTTGCCTATTTTCCAGTAGCAGCGCTTTGCCTCCAACATGGCTGATTCATTGAAAACATCGCTCAGGACTTAAAAGACGGCTACTAATTCTTTCAGCATTTGAGGTGCAATTTTCCTGGGCCTGACACAAGAAACACAGTAAGTTATGCTTCCACTTCACATCTGCTAAGGTCAGCCTCACTTGCTTTAGTTATTCTGCCAATACACTCATATAAATACTTCTTTTGCTGAAAACTGAGGCAATGTATTCATTCAAGATTTGGAGCAGCCTCAATCTTCATCCCATCCCTGCCATTTATCTTCCTTCTTTGAATTATTTTAACTTACATAGTTGAAGAATTCTATACATTACCCTTTTCTTTGCCACATCAGGCTTGGCTATATTTTTTATCCATTCTTTCTCTCTGGTTCTGCAGTTTCTCACCCTGCAAACTCTGGCTGTCCTTTCCCGTAGGTTTACTCACTACTTTAATATCCTCTTTCAGGTAGCTACTTTTATCCACTATGTCTACAGTTGTTCTTGACCTATTCTAATGTCTTTTAAGGGACGAAAGCGCTATACAGGTTTTTTCATTTTGGACTTAAAGTAAACCCACGATTTTTCAACATCCAAATGCTTGGGGTTTTAGGTCCAGGCAGCCTCACCCATCATTTTTCCATAGTTTCTTAATGCTTACTCTCTGATATCCAGGACTGTAGGACCAGATCTATTTTTTACTCTACTGAAATTTGCAGTAAAACACATGAGTCATACATCAAAGGTTATCTTCTATAATAAAATTATTTTAAAAAGGACTTACAGATTCCTTTTTGTTTACTGAAAAGAATTCCAGAGCAGTTTCCCTTTGTTCTGTTATGTCTGTTTGGTGGCTGCTGATAGAAAAAAGTTATTGCCCATCACACCCAAGAATATATGCTGCATATAGTATTTGTTTTCCAAATGGTTTGAGGAACCAAAAGTCTTCCTCAGCTCTCCCTGTTATTTAGTGTCGATGGAAATCTCTATCCATAGCCATCCCTGAACCTGAGGCTCTATACCAATTTTTGAGGCTTTTTTAGCACACCTAACGATGGTCACTTTTGAATAAATGTTTTATTTGTACCATCACCTTGTCTGTCTTCTCAATCTACTACATCATTAAATTATATTAATAATTAGTAATTAATAGTACAAATACTCCCTCCAATGCCATTTGTCTCTTCAACCCCTCCAGGTTAAAGGATGCAAAGAGTCTTTGTGCTTGGCCTTACATCCTGGCTTACTTTGCTTCATAGACTAGAGCTGGTGTCAGAGATAGTGGTCTCCTTCCATTTTCTACCATCCTATCAATCTAACCATTTTCTGGGGAAATCAGCCAAAGACTGAAGAAATTATTATGGAAGTTAAATACATACACATGTATCTACTTGCAGGTTTGAGCAAAAGAGAAATAAGAATGTTAAATAAGAGCTGCATTTGTTGCAAATGGGACAACACACTTCAGTTTACACGAAGTGCCTGGCAGCCTATCAAAAACATTGTCCACAAAAAAAAAAAAGTGTTCTTCTGTTCTTTGTATGGGGAAGCCTGCAAAAGGAACAGCAGGCACCAAACCAGCATAGCGGCTGTTGGCTGTTTCTTCTTGGTTGTTCCCAGACTCTCTCAGACAGAAGTCACATATTCAGGCAGTTGGTAGCACTAGCAGCTCCAGGGTAGCAGCAAGACAAGTCGCAGGATCTGCTGTGGGAATGAAAACCGAGACAGAAGAGAGAAATAGTGAGGTTGAGAAATTGATAGACACCACATAAGAAAAACAATGGCCCTACAGAAATCTCTTGAGTATTGATGCTGCCTGTCATAGCCTGTGCATTCCATAACCTATGTCTCCGAGATGCCTGGGTTTGTTACTAATTTTATTAATATTTCTGGTTGCGGTAGTATTTTACTCCTGATTGGTATCGATTTTTTAAAAAAAGGGGAAGTGGAAAGCTGAAAGGAAACCTTCATCTCCATCAGGTGACAAATTGGTCCCCTGCCATCGGCCAAGAACAGATCAAGAAGTGAAACCAAGCCTAGGACACAGGTGGAACGTAAAATGAATTAAGCTATTGATCACTGGGCAAACAATGACCTAGGCTGTGCTCCTCCGTCCTCCCACCCGCCCAAAGGTCAGCCTGGAGATGACAACACAAGCAGAACGAACTGCTGGTCCGGCGCCAGGAAGCGATCGTCTCCGCGGGCAGCGCCGCTCGCCCCGCCCCGGCCCCAGCTGAGCTCCCCCCGGGGGGCGGACCCGCCGGCCGCCCGCACCCCGAGGCCAGCACCGACCGTGGTGAGGCGCGCAGCGGAGCGGAGGTGTCCGCGGAGGATGATGGCGCCGCAGCCCGCGGCCGCGGTGTCGGGTCCGCTGGCCGCGCTGGACCCTACAGGTGAGCCCCGACACCGGCCCCTCCGCAACTTCGTTTCTCCGCCGAGTGCGTGAGCACCGGGGACGCGGCGGGAGAGCGGGAGCCGGCTGCGGGGGGCGGGCGGGCGGGCGAGGCTGGAGGGGAGCAGTGGCTTCCCCCGCCCTGGGATGTGAAGCTGCCGCGGGTCCGGCTACCGGGCTGGAAAGGCGCAAGCAGGGGCTCTGCCCGGGCCGTGTACCCTGAGCGGGACACTGGGGGATTTCAGCCCGAGATTGCTAGTGCGGGTCGTGCTGTCTCTCTGACTCTCACTCACTGAGGTGTTTTAAAACACCAGTTCTCTGGAGCTCTCTGCCATGCTTAATGAACTGCTGTGCTGATGGTTTAACGATAGTACGAATAACTGTATGTGGGGCGTTAACAGAAAAATTAATGTGAGAGATGCCCTTATGTGCTGGGTAAGAAGGGGCAGGTGCTGTGCTGGAGCAGGTGGCAGCGTGAGCAGGGTGCGGAGCCGGCTGAGGCAGGCAGGCGCCGTCGCGGGGCTGTAGCCCTTCAGTGGGTTCTCATCCGCCCTGGGTTTCTTTCCTCCTCCTTGTACTAATGTAGTGGTTTGGTGCTAAAGTGGTGTGCTGGTTGTATTTACAGTGTACGTCCTGGAAAATAAAGACATGCGCAAAAGAAAGGACAAGTATTCTATTATTCCACTGAAATTCATTAAAGTTGAAAAATACAAAGCTTATTGATAGGAATTACTCTGTGTAGTGTTTGGAAGGATAAGCACAGACTTTGCTATGTACCCAAGTATCTTAACAGCCAGTTAAGATAATGCATTAGGTCTTATTTTTTTTCTTAAACTTGAAAGAGAAAAGGGTATTGATGTTGAAAAGGTAGCGGTGGAAGATGTGCTTTTAAAATGTAATCAGCAGAAAAAGAAGAATCTGTACGCTAGCTTTAAACTAGTAGTTAGCTGCTCTTTCAATTATTTATTAGTGAAACAATTGCTGCCGAAGCAATGAAGTCATAGTGATACTCCACAGTATCACTTACTATGGCTACACTACATCATATAGCAAGGTTTGGGGGATTGTTTTTTTGTTTGGTTGGGTTGTTTGGTTTTTTTTTTAAATGGAGGTGTGAAAGAGCACAGTAGTGTTTCCTATGGTCTTGAATGTGTAACACACTCATAGATTCTTCATCAACAAATTCATAATAAAGATAAGACATGGGCCTGATAAAACCTGTGATCTCGTGGCTTGAAACAAATGCTGTTGCGTCTGGTGTAATTAGTTCAGCACTCTGGACAAGTCAGGCATTTAATCAGAAAAGGGAAAGCAGTCACCACCAGCAGGTATGAGTATCTCTTTCAAGTATCTCAGTCCATCACATTTAATTTTTGGACGCAATGTAGGATTAATTAAATCTTGCTGGCATAAACCATTTTTGAAAATACACAATGAAAACTGTAGCAGAGAGAGGTGGCACTGAAGTGAGCACTGCAGCAATTAAAAGTTATTAATTTAGCTCCGAAGATCTTCCCTTAAATATTTTTTCTCAGTAGCAGCAAAGCAATGGATACTTTTTGCACTATACTCCTCTGTTTATAGTGAATTACTGCTGAAATTATCTTATATATGGTTAATGCCACTCCTTGAAACATGTCAATATTTTTAAGTAATATTCATTAGGTAATAAAAATGCGCTGTGCTTTCTGCTACGAAACTTTCCTCCCTCTTCTCATATTAGGATGCTAATATACCTTGGGCTGGGGCACTTATTTGAATCATTTAGATCATTTAGATCACCTTCACTGCATCAAAGAGGAAGGTATGAAACTGTATGGTGCTAATAGTCAGCAAATGTGACTGTGATCCCCGCAAATTGCTACATCCTGCAATGATTCTTTCCTTGCCAAACATCATTCCACACTTTTTAACAGACTTTATGATGTCTAAAGCTGGATATTAAAAAGAGTGGTGAAGTTAGCAAAGCATAGTTGCCTTGGTCTAAACGTAGACCTTTGGGTTTTTTTTTTACTTAAATTGCAGGCCATATGCAAGTTTTTCTCCAAGGCTGAGAGATGCTCTTTTGCTCTATTCTTTCTTTCCCTTGACCCTTGCATGCATTCCATACCATGTTTCATCATTAACTTGTTCATTCTCCTTTTAAATTCACCCTTTGCTTCATTCAAAACCAGGCCCTACCATTCAGCATTAGATCCACCACTTTGCTTTTTACCAGCAGTCTGATCTGTCCCCTCCCCACAAAACCATTAATTTTCCGTAGTCTTCCTACAAATTGAATTTATGCCCCAGCTATCGTGAACAGAGCACTGTAAATATAATTTTGTTTCCTGCAGCTGATGAGCGAACGCGAGATTTTGCTGAGTCCAGCAGAACTTGGTCTTCAGCAGGTATTTTTTTTCTTTTTTACTCTCTGGAGGGTGATCTCAATTTCTCTCCTCATGTGCCTTTCTCTGTTCCAAGGAGGCAGCAGTCTGGTGTCTCCTTGTTCTGACAGTGTTCTCTTTCCTTTGTCTGGGGTAGCAGGGCTGAGTGGCTCAAGCAAGTACTTTTCCTGACAAAAGCAAAGCAGAGAGCGTTTCTGTGACTGTTCCTTTTCATGTGCAATTTAAGTCTATGCCGGGCAGAGCACAAGCCAGTGATGTGGAAGCAACATTACCTCTCTAATTTAATTTTTACTGTACTGCCCATTACTACAGCATCAAAACTCAGTTAATACTTTACTGACCAAAACTGCTGAAGAATATTGCCAATAAAAGGTAATAACATGTTCACACCCTCTGTTGACCTCAACCTCAAGCTAATGCTAATAAGGATATGACAAGAAGGTTTCTTCCTACATGCTTGATTTTTGGTATGCTACAGATAAGAATTTGAAGCTATAACTAAACGGGATTAAGGTCCAAACTAGAAGTTTTTAATGTTCATACTGAATCATTGTTAAAGAAGTTAAAGGGCATAAATGCCAAAATTATTCAGAGACGCACTTCAGTATTGAAAAATTGGAAAGTCAATAGACTACATTAACTGTTGCCTGCATTACAAGAACATCAGCCTACAGGAAGGAAATTCAGCCTAGAAATACTGATAGCAACATTTCCTCTGTTCTTAATTTAACTGCTATTCTTGTGTACGGTCAGCTTTCAGTCCAAGCCCTGTCACAGGGAGTGTCAGGGAAGAAGGTTGGGACAGCCCCCCGGTCTGTGCTGTCGACAGGGCTCCTGAGGGAATAGTCTGGCATTGGGTTTTGGATGGGAGATGCATTAAAAACAAATCCAAAAAGCTGCATGGCAACTGCTACAAACATCAGTAAACAAAGACTTGACAAATCTTGGGAGCCAACATGACCAAAATAGCAGAAGGAAGCTAATAGTAGGAACACTGTGCAGCTGTAGCCTTTTTCATCACAATATACTGGTGACGTATGTACATGTAATTATACACTGTTTGATATATAGCAAAGATTTTTATTGATGTGACTAAGGAAAGTCTGACAGCTAGAGCAGAAATCAATTTAGTCCCAATTTCTACCCATGTTCTCAAGAATACGGCAGTCCTTGAGAACAAGATCTTGCATCTGCTCCAGAAGGGACCTTTTCTACGCTCCTGCCTGTAAGTTATCTCTCCTAAGGGTGGAGTTCATAGCTAACTACATGTAGCTATGAGTTTCCAAACTGGAGTATGAAAAAGAAGAGATGTGGTTGGATGTTTGCCTCTGATTTGAGATGCAGGTGGTAAAACATGGATGAATGTAAGGACTGAAGGGTATCACATACACAAATGCCTTCTGGCATGGATTAATTTCAAAGTCAAAATGTAGCTCAATCAAAAAAAAAAAAAAAAGACCCTATAAATAATGATATTCTTTTCTAGTTTAGCTCACTAAATCCACATCTGATTTACTCCAATGACATACCAAGAACATGCTTTTTCTAAGATAATTTGAAGCAAACTCAATCTGGGCAATCAGACTCATGTCTTTCTTTTCTTCACATCATTACTGATAATCAAAACTCTGGAGGACAGGTTGCACCCTTAGTTTATCTTTATGCAATCTGATTAACCTTTGCCAGTACGAGTGTTTGAGAAAGATGTGGAGACTTAGCTCCTCAAGCAGTTTTCGTAAAAGCATTCAGTGTTTCAGAAACACTTGTCTGAAGAGCATCTGTCCCATTGGCTTTCAGAAGGTTTGTGTTCCTACTTCCCTTTAAAGTATGTCTACACTGCAGTTGTAGTTTCATAAGAGAGGATATGAGCATATATACCCAAGCCAGCTTTAGCCTAGCTGTTTTGACTATCATAAAACCATAGAGTCACAGAATAATTAGGGTGGGAAGGTTCCTTTGGAAGCTGCTCAAAGCAGGGTCAACTATGAGGTCAGACCAGGTTTCTTGGGGCTTTTTTGATTGATCAAGGATGGAGACAGCACAACGTCTTTGGGCTCCCTGTTCCAATGCTCGACTGCCCTAATGTTGATTTTTAATTTTTTTTCCTCCTCCTATAACCAGTCTTAAGCTCCTTGTATTTCAGTTTATGTCACTGTCTTTTGTCTTCCTGCTGTGCACTACTATGAAGAGTCTGAGTCTGTCCTTCTGACAACCACCTCTGGTAGCCCAGCCAAAAGCCATGTCATCTCAGGCTGAGCAAACCCTGTTCCTTCAGCCTTTTGTCATACAGGGAGTGCACCAGCCCCTCACCTTTTCTGGGATCCTCTGTTGAACTGACTTCACTGAATTTCCCTCTAAACCCAGCAATCCAGCTAATGTTTTAACCATGTGCTTGTCCACCCATCCAGGCCATGACTTCCCAACTGGTTTATGAGAATGTTATGGGATACCACATTAAAAACATAGCTAGATTTAAAATAAAAGACATCTATGGCTGCACAAGTCTACTCATTTTGTCATAGCAGGCAGCTGAGTTGGTCAGATGTAATTTGGCTGTAGTAAATCCATGCTGATTGTTGCCAGTCATTTTTTCCTTATGTGCCCAGAAATATCTTACAAGAGGATTTGCTCCATATTTTTGGTTCCAGCTTCCCAGGATCCAAAGTGAGGTTGATGGGGTTGTAATTCCCCAAAACATCATTTGGGCCTTTTTTAAAGATAGGTAGAGCATTTGCCTTTCTTCAGTTATTGGGGATTTTCTGATCTCCATGAATTTTCAAAGATGATAGTGTGGCAAGGGCATCAGATTTTATTTAAAATCTGGTAGATCTGTTGAATGAATCATTTTAGGCTTTGGGAAGGGCAGCTGACCTGTGGAGTTACAAGCCTGAAGTCTGCTTTCCCCTGTTGGCCATGTGAACTGGCTTCTATGAAAGAACTGCCTTTAACCCCATACACTTGATGAACTGATTAATAATGATGATACTGTTTTCATGTCCCCAGTGACCTTCCATGGATTAACAGGGAATTGCCAGAGGCAGACAGCTGGGGCACAGGCTAGAGGGGAGAAGTCTTGAGAGTCTTATGAATTATTTCTTGATCTTTAGCTGGAAGACTTTGTACATGACTTGCATAAGCTCAACATATGGTATTTATCTTCAGCGAAGGTGCTTGCATTTCACGCTGAAAGACTGGACTCATTTTGTCTGGTTGTTCTACTGGAGAGATGTCAACAAATAGAGATTTTTATTATAAATGCATTTATTAAGTGAAATTACTCGACATGGTTTGCAAATACGACTAATCTAGCCTGGCTTTTGAGCTGTAACCAAGTTACCTGACTTTAAACTCAAGTGACTCACTGAAAATGGTTTCTGCTTGCTTTTTTAATTTCCCGCATTGCCCCTGCTTTTGGTTACAGCAGCACCCTCAGAGTCTGATCCACACGAGGCTGCCTTCCCCTGTCACCTACTGCTCCTTGGTGAGGGCTGTTGCCTTCAGTATTCAGTGCAGCACCACAGCCTGTGCCTCATCCTGAGATCTCCCCTCAGCTTCATGAGGCCACAAAGGGGAGAGGCATTGCCCCTGTCCTCTTGTGTTCTTTCTGGAGCTCCATGCTGCCCAGTTACAGCCGGGGGTGGGATGGTATCCCATGGCCCAGTGCTCCAGGGGTGATCCTGCACACTCCTACCTTGCCATTCAAAGTAAAAACACCAGAAAGAGGGACCATGGTTCGGGTCATTGGGTGCCTGTTGCTAGTTAGGGTCATGTAGCATAGAATCACAGAATGTTTTTGGGTTGGAAGAGACCTTAAAGCTCATCCAGTTCCAACACCCCTGCCATGGGCAGGGACACCTTCCGCTAGACCAGGTTGCTCAAAGCCCTGTTCAACCTGGCCTTGAACACTGCCAAGATTCACTTCTGGATATCTGAATCCAAATCCCACTGATACTGAATGAATTTCACTAAGCAGCTACTGGTTTAAAAAGGTAATCTCATGTATCACTCCCTGGTCAAATTTGTTTCAGCTTTGCTTCAGAGATAGATTGGCTTGCTTACTTCAGTGAATGTGAAGATCACATTCGTTTTCATGACAGTGTGCAGAGCTTCTACTCATCTTGTCTAAAACATGAATTTTTGTGTTCTGTCCAGGTAGAGTCATAGTGGCGCTTCGTGTAGGTAACCATCTAGGGCCTGCAGGATCTGACTTACGGATGTGAGCAATACTTAATTATAAATGTTGCTGAAGATAAGGTGTAATTATCATTGTCACTGACTTTCAGTTCAGCTTAATAAAAACTCTTCTTGTGCATGTACTCGATGCGTGTGCATTAAGCTATGCTGAGCTCTATCTAACTCTTTGTTTTTTAATTCCTTCTGTTGTCTGCCAGCAATTTTCCTTAGTGGGAGAACAAAAGTGGGTTACCAACAGAAAAGATTAAAAAAGAAAATCTTTTGATATTTTATATTTGTTCTGCCATGATCACAATGAAAAGCTCTTCTATTTTATTTTATTTTATTTATTTTATTTTATTTATTTTATTTTATTTATTTTATTTTATTTTATTTTATTTTATTTTATTTTATTTTATTCCCTCCCCACTTCCTACAGGACAATTTGCAAAAAGGAAGAAGACTTCGCTTTGGTTCACAGTCTCTCTGCTGGTAGTGTCTGTTTTCATACTGACCATAGGTCTGGCAGCTACTACAAGAACAGAAAACGTTACTGTGGGAGGCTACTACCCAGGCATTGTTGTGAGTACAGAAACCTATTTTAGATTATTAAGTACCGAGATAACAGGTAATAATTCAGAGAGATTATTACCAGCTAGATATGGGAAGCTCTGATGAAAAAAAAAACAAAACAACAACCAAACGAAAAACCCCAACCCTGAACAGTCCTGTTGCATTTCACAGGAGAGACGTGTGACTTTGTTTTGATCTCTTTCTAGTGTGTGTGATAAGGTAGGGGGATAAAGTCTGTTTTTTCGGAGTGCCAGAGGGGGAAGGCTGTTAGGGGGTAGAAGGGGGGCAAGGCTGCACTGCACAGCAGTATGCTTGGTACAGGATTCTATGTGAGAACCTGTGCTTGACTTCCCATTGGTCTCTATTGGGTGTGTAAGTGACTGGACAGGAGGCATGGGATAAATTCAACCAACCTGTTAGAGGTTTACTGTCTTGATTGCAGAAAGATCCACTCTGCTCCCTTGTCCATGTGCCTGGAATTCTGCTGGATCTATCACAGGGAAAGCCCTCTGGATGGGCATGTGGAAACTTCTCCCTGGAGCCTGCCTAACATCCTCTTGTGCAGTCTTGCTGCCAGTCCTCTTGTACAAGATCCTCTTTGAAAATCCTTAGTCTTGTTTTTGCCTTGGGAACTGGCCATTTAAACATGTTCCTGCACTGGGCACAAGATTTGAGTTGCATCTACTTTGCCCTGCAGTGCCTCTGTGACTTCTGGTGAGGGCTAGCCCTGTCAGACTCTTGTCAGTTCAACCCCCATGGCCCATTCTGTTCTCAGAACGAGGGATTGATCATATCCAAAAGCATGAAAACCCCTGGAATCAAAACTCCCAACATTTTAAATACCCAGGCAGCAATGCGAAAAGGAGGGTATGGGCAGCAAATTAGGAAAGGCCCATCTGCATCATTTGGTCTCCCCAAGCTAGCCAGGAGGCAGAGGGTGCAAAGTGAAGAAGGAAATTTGTGTAGAGTTAGGCACCTGCTTAGATATGTGACTTTACCACTACTGAAATGTGTTGTAAGGTACTGTTACTTCTTGTTCTGTATGGAATGAGATGCCCAGAGAAGATGGATATGTATCTTTTAATACTGTGCATACATTTTGCATTCCCATTAATAACTGGTGAGTTACAACTGTTCCTCTTGAGCAAGTCTTCTTCTATCTTAGTGTCATGTTAGGACTGTTCCTCCTAAGCAAGTTCTCTTATATCTTAGTATCGTGCTGAGAATAGGTCTTTCAGAAAGATAATTTTGGAATAATGATCTATAAGGAGTCATGTTTTAAAAATAGAACAAAAAGTAGTTCCAAGAATAAAACCTTGAAAGAATGAATTTTCCTTTCATTAAGCTAAAATAGATTCATTTGAATTAAAATCTTTCAGAAGACTGTATTACCTGCATTTGTTCCCTAGAAAGAAGTTTAATTTTTAAATTGTTGCTTTTAGTAAGTGTAGTAGGTAATAAACCCATGTGCACAGACCAGGTTATTTCAGCATTTAGCTTCTTTTAGGAATAACAAAATGCCATTAATAACCAGATAGAATAGCTAGAATTTATCGGACTGCTTTGAAAACAAAACCTTTTCTTAATCATTTTTCCCCCTCATAAGATTGTGAGGGCTAAATAATTTTCATAAAATTCAGAATGTTTTGTGCACATGAGGGGTTATGGAAGTAACTGAGAAAGGGTTATGGATATTGTCAGTTTAAACTTCATTAATCCACTAAATACCACAAACCTTTAGCAGGAGTTAAAGGTGCTATGCAGACCTTGCATGCTATCTTGCCAAAAGCCTCGTCAGAGGTGTTTGATGGCACTGCTGCGTTTATGCCTCATTGCATGTGGCCTCCAGTGCAGCATTGGCAGATGGACCATTGATGGCCTCTCCTTTGCCAGTCAGCAATCAGTCATCTCTTTCAGGATGAGCTAACCCTCAAAAGATGCTTCTCTTTTCTGGTGACAACAGGGGGAGCTTAGAAAACCAAGAGAGAGCTGATCGCGCACTTTCAGATACCTAAAGCTGGGGGCGAGAATGCAACACTACGTATTTAACTACTGGGCCCAAAGAAAGGAAAGATTATGAGGTCAGACTGTTAATTACAGTTGAAAATGAGATCTAGTTCTCATGGAATCCAGTAGCAAAATATTAAGGGGTGGTAGATGAGATTTAAATCGCCACTGACCTTAGGTAAAGGATCTTTGTCTTAAAACCCATGCAGAATTAGACTGTACCTTGCAAAGCCCTACATTGGTGAATAAGACTATCCACTTGCATAGGTTTACTTGCATCTAGAAGCATTCACAGAGCAGGGCTTCGGGGCTAAGTCCATAAAATAATTTGGGCTTCTGCTTAGTTCCCACTGGCTTCAAGAAATTAAGTTAGGTGCCTTAATTTCTTTGCATATGTGGTCACTTGTCATTTGTTTTGGAAAAAGCATTTTTATAAATACATCTTTATAGTGCTAGGTATTATCTGCACTTATGCATCTAAAGTAATTGAACATAAAATATTTCTGTGTGTAGATGACTTAGTGTAGTGTTCCACTTTAGAAAGTGTCTGCCTTTAGTATATTATTGCTTTATCATCTGTTTGGGTTTAGGAATGTCTTGTGGAATGGACTGCAAAGCCAGACAGAGTTGGAGCTTCTTCAGCCTCACTTCCTTATATATATTGTTTATACTTCAATGTCACTTCTCTATGACTACTGCTTGTATTATTTTCATTTGCTATTTTTATAATGCTTCAACCAGGAGTCTACAGGGTCCAATTGTCCCAGTCGCCATACTGATCTGGACTCCCATTCCCAACCCAAATAGCCTATTGTCTAAACAGACAAAAAAACGAGTGCATATGACTCTAAACCAACCTCAGCAATGCCATGGCTTACATTGTGATCTCTGTGGTTCTGCTTCTTCTGATTTAATTGTCATTGTTCTGAATTTTCTCATTTTTTCTTCACATAGATAATATTATTCCGTTCTGTGTCCCCTGCATCAGCCATAAATGGGGCTTTATAGATTGCTCCCATTGGCATGAGAAATGGGGCTTAGAACGAGGTGTCATTTTGATGTAGTTCTCTTAATTTACAAAGTTGCTGTCCCCTGAACAAAGTGTCCTTGTTCACAGTTCCAAGTGTCTCTCTTATTCAGCTGTCAGCATGGATGTTCTTGCTCACTCTTTCAAAGTCTCTGCTTTTAGTCCTTATGCCTCCCTTTCACATAAATCTTCCCAAAGCACTCAAGAGCAGGTCTCCTTTCCCTACGTTTGCTTTCTTGAGAGGGTGTGATGGATTCCTGTTGCGATACTGAGCGAGTAAAGTGCTTCCAGGGGGTTTGCTTTCTGCTGTGAGCAATTGTGCATAACAGCAAGGAGTTACGGGCATTGCTTAAGCCCTTGGCCGGGACATGTTGTCCTTAAAAACTTAACTTGTGCTTGGAGGAAAGGCTCTGAACCATACGCAGGGATCTCGTTCCAGAAAGGGCCTTAGGCTCTTTAGCAGAAACATCATGCCCTGTCCGAGGGGTAGGTTGGGTGGGAGCTGAGGAGGTGACTGGGGATGAGTCTGGGAATGTCAGCCCTAGTGAAGAGCACAGCAGGGAGTGTGGAAGTGGGGTTGATACTGAGGAGACTGCAGGGCAGTGTGTGGCTAGGCAAGTCAATGGAAAGAGCCTGTTGACACCTGTGCTCCTGCTGCAGCTGTTTCTGAGTCTGTGGCCAGTCACATCTCAGATGTGTGACACCAGGAAGACCCTTTTTCTCCAAGCCCACATAAGCCTAGTGGGAGTGCTGACTGCAGGAAGGTCTAATGAAAGGCTGATCTCGCCTGTTGCCACTTTACGTCATGTTGACCATGAATCCAAGGAGTTTCTACCTCTTCCAGCTTTCATGGACCCCCCATAAGGAGGGGACTTTTCCTGCCAGCATGATGTTGAAGCAGTACTGGTAGGAATAGCAAGGCCAGCTTACTCCAGCATCCCTTCCTTTCCTCTCTCCTGTGGCTGTTGGTGCTGCAGCTGTCCCATGCTGAAACTAACTGTACCGGTCCTTTTGCCATTGTAGTGAGACTTTTGCGGGAATATGTGATAGTGTTTAGTCATTAAAGTCAAACAGAAACAGTCCTAAGGGTCTGAACTTGGGTTACCTGCATGACAGAAACATGTATATTTTTTGAGGAAAACTCTTTGCCTGCAGTTGCCTACAGCTTCGCTATTCTCCAAAATTATGATATATGGGTTAAATGTAAGTGTTCTTTTCTCTCACTTTGCTTATTTTTTAAAAAGAGCTTAAAACTATGTGACTGTGATTAACAGTAGACAGATTATAGAAGCATATGTCTCTACAGGCTTCTGTTTAGTTCATGGAATCATAGTACAGTTAGGGTCAGAAAGGACCATAAGATCCTCTAGTTCCAGCCCCGCTGCCATGGGCATGACAAGTTTTGCTCTGAATTGAAGAGCTGCAGTTCTGGTCATTCCCCGTTACATTGTTGTTTGTGTCCAGCAGTAACTTCCACCCATTCCCTTGACTCACCCAAGTTATCCCATGTCTGTATGATACATCAGCTCAGATATCAATGTCATGCATTTGTATCTTGACCAGATAAGCTGACCTCGTGTTTCTGTTGGTTTTGTTCTTGCCTTAGCTTGGCTTTGGATCTTTCCTAGGGATTGTTGGCATCTACCTGGTAGAGAACAGACGACAAATAGTAAGTAACAGCCCTTTACATTTCTTTTTTTTTTTTTTTTTCATATCAGAATGTCTTGAAAAGCAGGGATTTCCAGTTGACTTAAAACTGCTGTATCTGACTTAAAATGTTAGTTATTTGTTTCACCATTTCTCGGAAGTTTCAGAGAAGTATGAGTTGCCCAGTGGCTCCATCTGTACAAGGCAGGGGATGGTCTGACCGCTGAGAGAAGCAGCCTGCTCTTTTTCCTGAAAGTACTTTGCCGCTGGCTTAGTGAGTTGAATCAATCAGGCAGGATCAGCTGTGTGCCAGAGCTTGGCCAGGACCATGTAGCTGGGAAAAAGATGGGGATTTCATGATACCACTTTTTTTTTGCATTGCCTTTAAATTTCAGTGATGTATTAGCAAGTATTCCCACCTTCTAACATTTGTTTCTAGCTGTGTTTCTGAAAGGAATGATATTAAAAAAGCCATGACGTTTGTGTCTTTCTCTTTTCCCTCTTCCATTTTTCGAATGTGTTGACCAGTGTCAGGTGAATTCAGCAGGGAGGCAGAGTTTTCAAAGGTGTGCAATTCCTTCAAGTTTCATGAAAATTCATCGGTGGGTAAAGGAGAGAATTATGAATTAGTTGCCATATGGTGGTAAAGGCTGCAGTGTCAGCTCACCTCTTATTAAACACTAGAGAATCCAAATGGGACATGACCTGTGAGACAAAAATCTGCATCGGGCCAGGCCTCATTAATTTTGCTACTGACAAAACAGCTTACTTGTTTTTAGGAATTATTGCCTCTGATGTCTACATCAGAGACCAGGATGAACAGCAGGTTTTAAGTTGCAGACCTAGTGGTGGGCAGATGAAAATAGCTTTGTTTTCCACATCCTTCATGCTACTTTACTAACAGGCATAGCATTTTAGGGTTGTTTTGTCTTTCAGCTTTCCTCTACTCAGCTTTAGTTTTCTATCACTTCTGTCCTTAGCAGAAAGTAAAATGACTGAAAACCATGTAAGATGGGTAAGCAGTGTTAAATTATGTCATGCTCAATATTTTGTGTCATTTACACAAGGACTATAGAGAAATAAGTGCCCGGTATGTTTGGTATTAGTGCCTGTTTGCATTTCCCAGCATGAAACAAGAAAAACTGCTTCCTACTAATTACACTTAGTGATGATCTGACTGTTGAAAGGTTGAGTTTCTGGGGAACAGACCAAGAAAATAACTAGAAAGTTTAATTGTGTGTCTTGCCTTGAGTGCCATCCACAGCGGGCTAAGCCTTTTAACACTGTCTTTGCAGAGGCTGAGCTGCTTGTTCTCAAAAGTTACAGAAATGAGATTGAAAGGGTTTATGTCATACTGAACTGAGGGCAGTAATTATTCCCTGGGGTGTAACTCAGTATATTTACTTGAAAGGGTTTAGGGCAGTTTTACAAATTTGCAGCCATCAATAAGATTGTAAAGATTTATACAAGCACAGAAATGTAACAGAAATATTGTAGTCCTGTAACTAAAAATTCTGTGCACTACAGCAGGACAAAAGAGGGTGGGAAGGAAAGAAAATGGTTTATTCAGTTGCTTCTATTTTAATGTGACTTTCTTTGAACAGTTACTGCAACATAATTTGAGTTTAACCCAGTGTAGCTCTGACAATTATCTGGCTTTTTTTTTTTTCCTTTTTTTTTTTTTTTAATTGGAAATGAATGTAGATTCAGTTGCACTGGAAAAAGATCTATTTTAAATTGACCTTTTCTTCCATAAATCTATTTATCTTTTTTGTTTTGAAGTTCTATTTCCTTGTGACCTATCCTCTGTAAGTCCAGATACGTTCATGGGTGATGAAATGCAAAGTGCAATATCAAATATGTAATGACTAGCAGAACTAGTGCAGCAAATCCCCAGCACTCAGTAAATGCGGGCACATGGTTTGAGAAAGAATGAAAGCACAGTTAGGCAGAATGGACCATGTTCTGTTCTTAAAACACAACATTAATAATATTGCACCTCTTTGACCTCATTCTTGGCATCCTAGGGCCCGCAGTGGAAGTTCAATGTGCTGACCAAGGTATAACCCTTAATTCAAAGGAACTGCTGCTTACAGAAGCAGGCTCTGCCTCATTGACTAGCATGATTTCACTCCAGCTCTTAGCATTTGTGCTTGGCTCTGGTATGCAAAACTTGGCACCAGAAGAACAAAATTTCCCCTTGATTAAAGATTTGCACTGATTTGGGATGATTTTAACTGGCAAAACCAGAAAAAATTGAAGAATGATATGTTGCTGTCCCTTTTTGCCTCTCTGTTCCCTGCAAAGCAGGTCATGGATCGAAGAACAGAGTATGTACATTGTTTTGTTCCAAAATCACACTTAGTGCTGGATGAGTGGAAAATGTGATACTGCTCAAATCAAATAGATTTCATTGTAAAACATGAAGTGTCCTTGCTTGTTTCCTTGCTTGCCATCTCTTTATGTTATAGTAAAAAGTATTTCCAATTAGAAAATGAGATGCTGAAGAAAATTAGATGAGTATAAAGGGGACAGAGAGGACAGGGAGGGGTTAGAGAAGCAGAAGTGACCCCTCAAGAGGTGTGATTTAGCTCAAACCTCAGTACTATTTAGGATGAAGACAGTGGTCTGTAAAAGGTCTGAGACCTGAATTCATCCATTGCTGAGTCTTGTTTTTTCTTCATGCTAAGACACAGCTAATTTTCTCTCTGGCATGTCTAGGAGATGCTAGGATAAAAATCACAGAATCACAGAATGCCAAGGGTTGGAAGGGACCTCAAAAGATCATCTAGTCCAACCCCCCTGCAAGAGCAGGGTAACCTAGAGTACATCACACAGGAACTTGTCCAGCCGGGCCTTGAATATCTCCAATGTAGGAGACTCCACAACCCCCCTGGGCAACCTGTTCCAGTGCTCTGTCACTCTCACAGTAAAGAAGTTTTTCCTGATGTTCACATGGAACCTCTTACGCTCCAGTTTACACCCATTACCCCTTGTCCTATCACTGGACATCACTGAGAAAAGCCTAGCTCCATCATCCTGACACTCACCCTTTACATATTTGCAAACATTGATGAGGTCACCCCTCAGTCTCCTCCAAGCTAAAGAGACCCAGCTCCCTCAGCCTTTCCTCATAAGGGAGATGCTCCCCTCCCTTAATCATCTTAGTTGCCCTGCGCTGGACTCTCTCCAGCAGGTCCCTGTCCTTCTTGAACTGAGGGGCCCAGAACTGGACACAATATTCCAGATGCGGCCTCACCAAGGCGGAGTAGAGGGGGAGGAGAACCTCTCTTGACCTACTGACCACCTCCCTTCTAATACACCCCAGGATGCCATTGGCCTTCTTGGCCACAAGGGCACATTGCTGGCTCATGGTCATCCTCCTATCCACCAGGACCCCCAGGTCCCTTTCCCCTGCACTGCTTTCCAGCAGGTCAACCCCCAACCTGTACTGGTACATGGGGTTGTTCCTCCCCAGATGGTCCTTGACTTGTTTAGAGAGATGACTGTCTTGATTTTAGTGGAGGAGACACTGCTTCTGGCAAAAGCAGAATTTGAAGACATGAGCGAAGTTAAAACATGGAGCTCTGCACACAAACAGAAAAGGCAAAGCTATTTCTTCAGACTTCTCAAGGGATGCTAAGTCTGCATGCCTAAGTATGCTTGCTTCCTTATCTCTGTCAACAATAACTGGATTTCAAATTAAGTGCTGAAAACCAACTATAGCAGAAGTTGGAGAAACAAAGCAGTAACTTTCTCTCCTGTTTTTAGTTGGAAGACTTCCCTGACAGTGCATGTGTTCCTATCCTGTGTTGAGAGGTATGTGAGGTAGTATTTCAGTATTATCTCTGATTATTTTCTTGTCACTAGACTTTCATCTGTTTCCGAAGAAAAGCCTTGTTTTTAAAAGAGTTACATATGTGAGCCAGTTTTCAGAAAACCCAAACCTCTTTTTCTTTTCAAAATTGAAAATCTTGCAAATAGATTATGTCCATCATAAAACGCCCAATGGACATTTTGTGTAAAGATAGTTGTTATTAATATGTACACCAAAAAAAGATACTTTTATATATATATACCTGTTCAAACTGTGTGCTTCATCTGCTTCTCTAGGCAAATCAAACATCTGGAAGAAACTGAGTTTAGTGCAGATTTTGATCAGAGATGCTAATTGCTGATGGATTCCATATTGCATATTAAGCTAATTAAAGCAGCTTGTTCACACAGAGAGAAAAAACATTGACATTCTGTAGATCTCCTGAGACTATGTTTGATGTTCTTGCACAAATAAATGGTAGAAGTCTTTACTGTAGTGCAGGGGAGATGCAGATAAAGTAAAGGCGATCTTTGTCATTACTAAGGTAATGGTATTCTCCCCTGAATTCAAGTGTCTGAGAAAGTCAACATCACTTCTTTTTTCCAGTCTTTTGTGTGCTCATATTTTGTATAGTTCAGGGGAAAAACAACGCTAATGTAAAAATGGTAATAACCGAACAAATGAGCAGTCATCCTTGTCTTTTTTAACACCTTTAACATCATTAAAATTGAAAAGATCTGCTACTATATTTTCAGTCATAAATGTGTGCTAGATTTTGTGGTGTGATCTAACTGCGCATTTCAGAAACAGACAAGGAGATTTACATAAAGATAATTAGTAGGTTGACACACATGCTTAACTGAGGTTAAGATTGGCTCTTGTTTAGGTATTTGCATTCCTTTCAAAATACAACAGAATCTTATTAGCTGGTGTGATCAAGCAGCTTATTCTTTGAAAGTATCTTCCTGGTCTCTTATGCCTACCTCTTAGACCTCTGTAATGAGATGCCCTTTGGAGACATTTTGTTCTCTCCTTAGTTTCTGGAGGGAGCCTTGAAGGGTGATTTAGACTAGACTCTGGAGTTTCAGGTAGCTAAAGTGTAGTAAGGAGAATCCTGTGTAAAGTGATTATTATATTGTTCTTCTTTGATACTGAGGAGATTATAAAAGAGATCATACTATAACTCTCTCTGGCTGTGAGTTTAGAGCAGAGCAGCCTATGTATAGACTGTCTAGTCTCCTTTTGTGCTGTAAACATGGTGCAGTCTTCGGAATTAGCTGCCTTATTTGGCAGGAATCAGCTTTGTGATCCCTTTTTAATCCTTTTTGGGAAGGATTTTACATGCGGTCTACCCATGGTATGGCTGGGAATTCTGAGTTATTCCTTGTAATGCAGGACAGCATTCAGCAAAAGTCATAGGTAGAAGTGAGATAAATAACTGGAGATGTTTTGAAGGCTCAGTTCTTTCAGCTGAAGAGGAGGAGGACAGGTGTGTGTCTGTGGGTGTGAAAGCACCATCCAAAGTGAAGGCAAGTGAAATTAAAAGAAGAAAGTTTTATGGACAATAAAAATGTCAACGGTTGAAAAGTTGTTTGCTTTATTTAATTATTTTACTTGGTATAATACTATGAGAGACATTTTACTCTTATTAGTATTACATATTCCATGAATGAAGGACTGAGTAAAATATTTTGGAATTTCTTTTATGCAGTTCTTTGATCTTGTGGATTTAAAATGAGGATTTTTAATTTATAATAAATATAAATATGAATATCCACTGACACGGAGAAGTCTTCCATTCTCCTCTTCCCTCCTTTCCTTCTTCCTCTATTTTGCTGATTCCTCCTTCTCCTCTTGTTCCAGCCAAAAGCAGTTTCTACTGAATTAGTGAGTTAAAAGATTCATAGCGAAGCGAGCATCAGAAGAGCAAAAGTAACTGGTGGGGCTGCATGGCTGAGAGAGGAGTCTGTGGGAGGAGGGAACAAGACATCTCTTTTGCTAGGAATAAGGTGTTATATCAACTCACTATGCCATGAAACCATCGTCTAAATGCTGTCAGTGAGTTAAATGCCTGAAGTATAAGTTTCCCCACAGTGTCTTGAGGACTTTAAAGTTCTGGGACTCAAAGACAAAAATAAATGCTCTCTCTGTGTGAATTACCAAAGGAAGTCTGGGGGATATTTCAGCTCCTGTCTGCCTTGTTCTTTATGGATCAGTATTTCATGTCACATATCTACAGGTCTATGCTTTCAGGTTTTAACAGTGCAGATTCATCACCTAGTCATGCAAATATATATATATGTAAGTATTATAATACATAAATGTACTATGACATAACCATGTGTATATAATATGTAATATATGCTCACACACACACATATATGTGCTTACAGCTGACATGGGCTGGCAAATAACCTGGCATAATGACAAAAATGTCTATGCCGCTATGCCACTCACACTATGCTGTATTGTGCAAAGTGCATTTTACACTCCTTATAGGTGTGTCTGACAGGATGGTTTAGTTAGTAAAGCTGTGATGGGAAATACAGTCATGTCTGTAGTGTTCTTTCTATTCCATTGTCAGGGCTGTGTCTTTTTGACATACCTAGAGGGATGCCACCAAGTACATCAAGCTGTAGCCTAGCACAGTAGCTCTTTCCCTCTCACACAATGCTATGCTGGTCTATTTGTTGTACCAGTCCCACGTCTTACCCAGCCCAGATTCCCCAGCCTGTGATGTGACACAGCATTAGCTCAGTCTCGGATGAGAAACTACCATGTTTTCATTGTCATCACTAGTAGAAAGAAATGGAAAATTTATTACAAAGGGAAAAAATTAAGACAGAGAGTTTGGCTCCTATTTGGAGAGCTTTCTTGGCAAGCAGAATGGCTTTTTTTCTTCTTTGCTTCTGGAAGGTTAAATCCTATAGAAACAGAAGGGATGCATATATATATACACGCGTATATATATGTGTATATGTGTGTGTGTGTATATATATGAAAGCCCTCATGCACCAGCACAGCTTATTTTTGACACTCCATTTTTTAAAGGCTGACACTGTTCTTTTGAGTCAGAGACTAGAGCCACCGATTCAATTTAAGTAAGTCCTCTGCCATAGTAAGTGAAAGTCTTTTGGGATGTGGTTCCTTTAAGATTTGTGTTTGGAAACAGCACACAGAATTAAGTGCATAAAGGACACTTTTTAACTGATAGTTTGTTTTCTTGTGCTGTTTATGTAATGAAAGCATTACTGTCACAAGGCTGAAAAAAAAAAAGTAAACTTTATGACCCATGAAATGTATTTGTGGAACAATAAAGAAATTGATTACTCTTCCTAGCAAGCAGGAATAGGGGATAGAAAGCCTTGGTAAGGAATTTAGGGTAAGTGCTCATGTGTGCCTGGTGGAGAAGGTGAAGTGAGGGTGTCCTATAAAAGGACAGGCAGTTTTGGTCCTCTTGTTGAAGAATTCGATCAAGTTAAACAGATGAGTATCCCTGCTGGCCAGATACAGTCTTCCAAACTCTGCAGGTAGAACTTCACTACATGAAAGTTTGTAATTTAATGGTAATGTGTTTCTGATGAAGAGCATGTGTTTTTGTGTCTTGAGAAACCAATGCAGTCACTGCAACCTGAAAGAGGACTTGTAAAGACCCTAACAGACTTTGGTTTAAAAAAAGTTCCTGCTGCTGAAGCAGTCAACTGCAGTAGTCTTGATCTATGTCAATTCTACCATTTTTTACCAGGAAGCATAAACTTCTATGACACATTTTATGCTATTTATTTCTGGTTTATTGTTCTCATACTGCTCTGAACAGCTACCTCTGTCTAAGTGATGAAATGAGCTTGTTCCATTTTCATCAATAAAAGATGGATCCTTACAATGTCAGCACTGCTGATCAGTGCATCTAGATTTACGTTTCACTTTTGTCTGCTTTACTTTTAATGCTGTATTTAGTTTTTGCTTCCTGACTATTTGATATCCTTAAATCCATAATCTTTTTTAACTGTTCTTAGATAAGTGCTTTTGTTGATGTTTGCAAGAGGGAATTTTCACTAGTTTAAAGTGCCTACTGGACTAAGGCTTGTCTAGGCTGGTTCCAAGACCATTAGCATTTCTCCAGCTGTTAAATCCAGCTTTTTTTTTTTTTTTTTCGTGGATAACATCACTCTCAGTCTTTATCAAATCCCAGGCACCCTTCTCCCCTTCCACATTACTGCCTTCCTTCCCTTGCAAATCCCTCTCAGATGACTGAAGGAAAGTTCTGAAGTGAGAAAGCACAGATCGGCACAGCCAACATCAAGGGAATGAGAGAAGTGTTGACAAGATGTTAGTTTTGGCAGCACAGAAACTTCCTCATCTGTGGTCTGTCTGTAGCCAGTGCAAAAAAGACAGATACCATCAGCAGGTAATTCATCCCATTCTACTGTGGATATAGAAGGTATCTGGAAATGTCTGGATCTCCATTGACTACAGAGGAGCACAAATAGCCACCTGAGACAAAGACTTATTTTTTTTTTTTTAAGTAGCTGGAGTTATGTATGATTAAATCTACCCCTTAAGAGAATTTACTTATCAGCTTCACCACATACAAGCCGCCACACTTGGTACCACCCAGCAGCCTGGATGAGAAGTACTGCTTCACTTTGGATGGAGCACCACAACATTCCTGTTTCAGAAATACATACTGGGGCATGCATAATTTTGTCTCAAAAGTCATCTGGAATCAGTTCATGTGATTTACCATGGAGTACGGAAACACACTTCTATGAATTAAAAAGCTAAAACCCATATAGATTTAAAAAGATGAAAATGAATGAAAAATTATATTGCCAAATGACAGCCCTTGAAACAAAGTGATAATTTGGGGGTGCCAACTCTGATTCTGAAAGTAACTTTGGAATAGGGTGACGAGGACTTACAAAATAAGGAGAAGATGGCCCAGGAGCGGTGTTGCCTGTAAAAGCACAGTAAACCTGAACTGCCCTGGGGAAACTCAGTGCTCCTCTACCTAGCAGTAAGAAGCTGAAACAGAGGGAAGGGGTTTGATATTATAACTAGTGCCCTATTTAATGGGCTGAAAGAAAAGTAGAGCAGCTATTTAAACAAGTCTCTTTAAAAGCAGCTAAAACATCGGTAGAACAGAGCATATGTATTGCACCTGCTTGAACTAGAGAGGCTCAGTAATTAGAGCTGTGGTATCAGCTTAGACAAGGGAGAAAATACAGCAGTACTGGTTGAAACATCTGAGTGAAGCTGAGGTTTTCTTCTAGTGTTGCTGTTAGAAGGAAATCAGTAACTGTGGTATATTGTTACTGGGATATGAACAGGAGTGCTCAGATGCTGTGGGGGCTTAAAAGAGCACTAATGGTGAAACTAACCCTGCCCCAGGAAGGATGCCTTCTCTTTCTTGTCGTGGAGAATGTGAACCAAGTACAATTCAGTGTTTTTGCCGGCTGTTTTAGTAACATCTGCTGTGGTCCAGTGGCTGGAACTCTTAAGACTCTCCCAAACTCCCAGGAGACCTGATAGTGTGTCATAAGTGGTGACATTTTTAACTGAGTCAAGACAAGCATTTACTCATCAGTGAATGAATTATATAAATTTAATATGTGTTCATTTACGCATATCTCAAATTTATTCTCTGATTGCAGTCTAACTGTGGCTCCAGTTTGGAAGCTTAAGTCCACAGAAACTGCTTGATATAGGTTATTTCCTCCAGTAGACTGGTCATTCTAGTAAAAATTTGCTTATAAAAAGATGTTAAATAATTTCCTGGCTGTTTTAGGACTGGTTTTGTAGCCGATATTAGATTATGAGAGAAAGAATATATTAATCAGGTAACCCTTCTTAACAACTTTGTTTCCAGTTTCATAATAGCTATTGATTTAATTCCCACCATTCTTTCATTGCTTTAAGATAAAAATACAGGAAAATTAATCTTTATTTCATATAGCAACTTTCACAGAAACTGCATCTTCAAATGCTTTAGCAGGTTAGAAAGAAAGATAAATTACAGAAAGAGTAGTGCAAAGTGGATTGGTATAAATTACGGATTAATGCTCAAGGCAGCATTTCTAGAGGGTGAAATCAACTTCAACTGAGAGACCTAGACAAGGGAACTGTCAGAGTTAACGTGAGGTTTTTATTTGGACAGTACAATGTTTAGGAAAAAAATTTTCCATGCCACTTTTCTAGATAACTGGGGTTGCAATAGAGTTAAGTCGCTGCACTCAACATCCGTGAGAACAGCACAGACACTGCTAGCTGACAGGGAGAGGGAGAGGGAGAGGAGGAGAGATGCTTTAGTGTGGATGGCTGTGAAAGCCTTTTGAGGAGCTTAACAACAAGGGTACTAAGGAATAGTTTTGAACCATGGGCTTTCATCCACTATAGAGGAATGGGAAGCAAAGATGGCATTGTGAGCCATCTCCTGTTGTGGGACCCAGCACACACATCACGCAACCCTAGGTGTGTGTCGATGAGATCAGATTGTCCGCCGTCTCCATAATTGACTGTCACAGCAAATGATGCAAATAAAGTTCCAAATAACTCAGTAAGTCTATTTATCTGACCAGTAATGAAACAGTCCCTGTCCTGAAGATCTCCATGTGTGCCTGGAGGAGCTGGAGCAAGCAGACTCAGAACCTGTGCTCCCTTTCTTGTCTTAACTCAATTGTGCTGCATAAGCCCTCTTGGGCTGGAGGAGAGCTGGGACCATTAAGTCCCCCTGTTGCACATTTTCTGTTCATGGGCACTTCTGCAGTCCCTTGCGCTTGTGAACAGCCTAATTGATGAATTAGCTGCAAAAGTTGAGCATCAGCATCACTGGAAGAGGAGGAAGCAATATGCATTAACTATGCCTACATTTGATATAAATTAACTGTATCTAAGGCATAACAAAAGATATTGCAAATTCTGCCCTTTATCATTCTGCCCTTCAGGATGTGGGGCAAGAAAAGAAGAGAAATTTTCTGAATGAAAATATCACCCCTATTTTGAAAGTGGATTTGATCTTGTTCTTTCTCCTTGGCATAGTAATTGATACCTCTCACGGTTTCTGTGTTCTTTCCCAACATTTGTTTATCTAATTCTGCCTTTTTATGCATGTGAGGTTGCTTAAATTTCTCCTGAGACCTCTTCCCTGCTTGTGTTACACCAACTGGCCTTTTCATGTTGCTATTTTTCCTAATTATCCCTGACACAGTATTGGAAAAGAGCAGCCTTCATCACAGGCAGTAAACCAAAAGTCTCCTCGACCACAAAGAGCAAAATAACCCCAGTCCATATAATTTATTCATTATGGCTAAGACCTCGCTTTTACTTTGATAATCCCTAGGAGTGCAAAGAATGTGAAATAGGTGAGACAACCTAACAGTTGTTGCCAGCACTTCTACCTCTTTCCCTTCTGTCTTTGCCACATGGACTCACCCTCTCTTTTGCACTGGGTCTAGTGCTTGTCTCTCCTTAAAGTTGCCAGATTTAACTCATTTGGTGGAACAGATAGTTTTCTGCCTAGTGAGTGAATTGCACTGGCTTGCTGTGTACTTGAGCAAACATAGGAGCTGGTATGCAGGGATTCAGCCCTTGGGGAGAGTGATCAAGAGAGAGGCTGGACAGAAGGGAATCAAACTAAGGACAGGAGAGCAAGGTGACATTTCAGATGGCAGCAAGCAGTCACATAGGCTCAGCTCTGTCCCCTGAAGTACTTTTAACAACAGTAAGAGGGAAGAAAAATCTGAGTCAAAGATCTGTGTTGTTACTGATAATATTCAAAAACATGTAACTGGACTTGCTGAATTCAGCAGTGATGATACTGTGGAAAGGCTTTAGATTTCTAACTTGGTCACTTGATCTAAGCATAAGACTTGAGCTGAACACCTGACAGCATCATGTTGTCGTGGTTTAAGCCCAGGCCGTAAATTAGAACCACGCAGTCTACTTCCCCCTGCACCTTTCTTCCCTCCGCTCCTGGAGGGACAGGGAAGAGAATCAAAAAAAAAAATGCAGCTCCCACGGGTTGAGATAAGAACAGTTTAATAACTAAGGTATAACACAAATCACTACTGCTACCACTAATAGTAATAATGATAAAGGAAATAACAAGCAAGAGAATACAACTGCTCACCAACCGGTACCTCACCCCCACCCTGCCATGATCCAGCCCTGCCGGGAACTCTCAGTTCTACATCCCGGGCATGACGTGCTGTGGTATGGAATACCTCTTTGGCTAGTTTGGGTCAGGTGTCCTGTCCCTGCTTCCTCCCGGCTTCCCCTCCTCCCTGGCAGAGCATGAGACTCACAAAGTCCTTGGTCAGAGTAAACATTCTGACCAGCAACTGAAAACATCGGTTTTATGAGTATTATTCCCAGGCCGAAAGTCAAAACTACAGCACTGCACCAGCTACTAAGAAGGAGAAAAACTGACTGCTGCTGCTGAACCCAGGACACATGTGTGTACTGTCTCTGTGTGAAGGCCTTCCTGATAATATAGGTATCTGACATGGTCATTGGCTACATTATTAGGTAGTCATTAGGTGTATTACAGTCAGAAGCAAGTTATATGTTTATGCATGGGATCCCAGTCCCAGTTCTTGTCTTCTGTTTTAAGAACACCAGTTTTGGTACAGCTCAGGAAGACAGTTTGTGTTTATTTTTCTTCTCTCCTTCACCTAGAAGAAAGTTTAGGACACAGTTCTTCAGTCCTAGGTTGGGCAGTCATAGAAGTCTTTCATCATTATGAATTTTTGTCATTGTAACTAGCGCTATGACTGGAATTGGCATTAATAAATAATGGGCATGACATAATCCTATCTCCTGCGGTGCGACAACAGAGCCGCAGTTGCAGCAGTGCTATCACTGAAGAACTAACATTTGGAAAGAATAAGTTGGCAGGCCATATATTGTGAAGCACATTACCCGGTGTAGTGAGAAACCCCATAATTAGCCCAGTTGTGAAAACCTATGTAGTAGGAGCCTTGCCTGAGCTGAATTTTCATCACAGCAGCAGAACTACAGTCCCAAGGGCAGGGGAAAAAAGTGGCCATTGTGAGAGGAGATGGGGCCACATAGGAGAGGGCTTTACAAAGTAGAGAAAATTAACTCACAATTAAAAGTACTTTTATAGCATCCCACCTCATGAGACACGCAGTGCCTAGTTGATAACAACATCTGGAATGCAATGCAATGAGTTTATTTGTGTTAATTTTGCAGGCTGCTAATCTACAGCCCTGCTGAGGTGCCATGGTAACAGATGCAGCTGCTGGCTGAGATTGTGCCAGGGGTGGAAAATCATTCTCGGTTTTGGATTTGTGATGTACTTTTTGTAAACTTCTGCTCTCACAGCTTCATCTCCAGCATACTGAAAAACCACAGCAGATTATTTAAGCCTATTTTAAGTTCTGAACTTGGAGACATAGGGATGTCAAACCGGTAGAAAGGCACACAGAATTAAACTGTAGTTTGGAGAATGTAATATAAGGGGCAGCCTACAACAAACTGCTCCATGAATTTCTTTTCCAAATATGTTTACTTGAGCCTGCGTGGGGATAAAAAGGCTTTACAAACCTGTGGCATAACATTTACACAGCGTTTTGCAAAGCCTTCACTTTCCAGAGCCAAAGGTATTGGATGACAGTGTCTCTCAATTTACATTGATGAAGGTAATTGTGATTCTTCCTCTGCCTGGAAAAAAATCCCAGACTTGATGAACAGCACAATACTTGGAGACATTGGAGGCTGTACAATGCAAAAGTAGCCATTTAGCATGAGCTAAGTGAGTCTGTTAGGTATAATGTAATTTACATCTGATACTGAAGTGATTTCGAGAACAAAAATCCATGTGTTTTCCAACGTCTTAGAGCTACTTAGTCTAAATCAGGAGAATGAGGCATCTTACACAGCATCTGGTGCTGGAAATGACTGTCATTATCTGAGCAGTTGTGCCTCTTGACTGAGAGCAGGTAAGGGCTAAATTAGAGCTATGAGGAAACCAGGTATGTGTGAGAATGTAGACCAGGAGCCTAGCGAGCTTGACAGAGGAGTTTCACGGCGATGTTGGAAACAGCCAGGGAGGTACCAGCCTGTAGCAAGCAGGTGCTTATGTTGAGGAGCAATGTGATTTTCTGTGTCTGCTGGCAAACACTGGCTGTATGTCTCCATGTGTCACAGAGCAGGGACAGTGACAGCAGCGTGTGATGCAGCCCACAGAGTGCCTGGGGACCTGCAGTGTGGTGGTTGCATGAGAGCATGGCTGCAGCCAGGGTGACTGTGTCACACACCCCGTTGGATTGGGTCTGTGGCTAGCTCTTGGCTCCAAAACCCTTCCTGGGAATCATTGTGGGAGATGATGGTTGCCAAGTACCCATGCCAGGTGTATTTCTGACAGCTGAACAGTGTCCAGGACCAGCTTTTCCTGGCCACAGGGTGCCCCCTGGCTCTGTTGCCTTCACCAGGCTCGCCTGCACAGTGCAGCCAATGGTGCTCTATGCCTGTTGAAGGACAAGAGGTTGTCTGGGGCAGGTGGATTCTGCAATAAAATGCATGTGTTTTCTGAAAGAAGGTGTATGCAAGAATTTAGGATTCCATCCTTTCACTAGTTTTGCATTTTTTAGTGTTTTCATAGTTCTGTGTTATGACTGAAGATAGGTAACAACTCTTCAGTTAATACTGTGTGGAAAAGTCTCTCATTCCAAGTGTTATTTCCTCTCCCTTTTGTTAGAACACCTCTGTTGAACAACTGGCTTTTGGGTTTGTTTTGATAGGCCCACACAGTTCAGTTTTCAGTGTTTGTTAACTGGCTTTGTGGTGCCCTTGTGAATAACCAAATTATTATATTCTTTACCAGAACCAGGAGTAAATGTGTTCTGTTAGCGTAGGCTGCAGAGAAGCCTGGCTGCACAGCAACGAAACAGCAAAAGCAAAACGATTTCTTGAATAACAGTTAAATATATTGTTATAAACAATGAATAATTTTCTTGACAAACCATAGTGCTATTAAAAATGGAGATGAGATGATGTAATGGATCATTTTTTTTTTAAGCGCTGCTTCTTTTACCTGTCAACAAAAATCCTCTATGCTTAAATGAACTGTGTGTCTTTTCTTTCCTGACAGTGCTAGGCTCATGAACTCACAACTCCTGCAATCACCTACCACTCAGGAAAAATAGCTTTTGAATTTACAACAGCTCTTCATTTGCCTGTCTTGGCTGCAATTTAAAGAAGTAATTAATTCTGAACTTTGTTTACGTGTTTCTCAGACTCCCAATAAGCAGTGGGAGGTTTGAGAAAGAATATAAATCTGCAGTTTTATTTTAAGGATTTTTTCTTGTTGTTCTTGTATTATTACTCCTTTTATCATTTGACTATACGTATAAAGTGATTTAAGTCATAAGAACCTCTGAGTGTCACATTCTTCCACTTCAGCATTGTAATAAATATTACTTCAATCAAGAAATTATCTTCTCAGTTTCAAAGGGACTACTCACTGAAGTAGTTGCTTATAGGCATGGATAAGAACAGCAGACTATGGCTGAATGGGTAAAAGATCACCAATATGACTGATGACTGAGGAGTGCAATGCCAACTCCATTGTTCCTGTCTATCTATACTACAATTTACTGTACACCTTTATATGTGATCTCTTATAGCACCATGGTAAAACTGAAAGGCCAGGCCAGGTATACTTTAGGTGATTTAAGCTATCTCTATGAGTGGAAGACATTGGTTTGGGGATTGTAGATCATCAATAAATTGCTCATGTGTGAAATGAAAAGCCACCTTGGGGTCAGCTTCCAGTAAATTCATCCTGAACTCAGGCAATTTGGAAACACCTGGCTACGCTCACTAATTATCTGATTGACAGCTATGACTTGAAAAACAAGATAGAAGTGTCAGACAATAGTGACTTAATCTGAACTTTTAAACACCGTCACTTTTTCCAATAAAGAGATCAGGGTCTGTAGCAAATGCAGCTGCCACAGGGCAGCAAATCCCTCTGGTCTGCAGCGATAATAGCTCCCTACAAGAAGATCACAGTCTTCTTGATCTGATGAGTTGCATGTTAAGATCTTTAGACATGACCCGCCATAGTGGAGAGCCAAGGGGTAGCGGAGGTTAAAGGGTGATGCAGCCAACTGTGCTTTCTTAGGATTTCTGCCTCCTTGCGGCAGGACGGAGCTGGCTGCAAGAGGCCTGAAGCAGTGATCAGCCAGTACCGTCAGCCTCAGCCACCCCTGCGTGCCCCTTTCCTCCCCGTGCCGAGGATTCTGATTACACAGCAATCCCTGTAGCGGTGCTGGCTTGCCTCTGATTACATGATCTAAGAGCTATGAGCTACTGAGAGATTAAGAGAGTGTATCAGAAAGCATGTGTGATTCTTCTGCTTTTAAGTGATACTTTTTGCTGATTCACTGAGAGCTCTTGTTTCCAAATGTTTGATGTTGCTTTGACCTGTGTGTCCATAAGCTATGAGTTTATATAGCTGAAATTTCTTACTTGCCCAATATACATTTTTTTGACAACAGCTGTGTCCCTGTTGACGCTATTGACATTGTACTGTTCGTAGGCTACCATAAGCTAAAAAGTCAAATTTTCAAGTGGGTTTGTGATGCCTTACAGATTTTACACATGTGAAAACAATATTTAGTTAATGCAGATATGGATTCCATACAGGCAGAAGGGATATGTGGACTGTAATTTTGGTAATTATACCTGAACATTTCTGAAATACATGTTGTGAAGGAGCAATTAATAATTACTAAATAACAAAGAGGTCCCAAGTTTGTAACTGAACCTGGCCCATGTGCTCCATCAAGTGTGGATGCTGCTCTGTCAGTTTTCAGGGACATTTTTTTACCTGTTGCAGTTATTGACTATAAATCGACTGCAAATACTGTTGTATATTAAAATTAACCGATCATATAGGGTACTTTGAAGGGTTCCTCTTTTGACTTTGAGAAATGCCAGAGACATGAAAGCTGTACATTACATTAAAAACATAGCCAGAAGGTGAGTGTTAGAGTCACCTTCTATCCTGCAATTACCCACTCTTCCAAACTCAAGGTGCAAAGTCCTCCAAGTCACAAAAAACCTTTAATCTGTGAGAGGAAGGGGTGACAGCATCTCTCCCTCATCTAATGGCACTGGGGCTAATGAGCCCAAGGAGAGCATCTTGCTTAAGCGTACACAGGGCTTCTCCTTCAGGACTTAGTTCATCTCACCTTGCTCACAGCACTGCATCCTTCAGACGTGCCCTCAAAACAAGCCAGTGTCATCTCAAGAGTGTGTGCTAGCTGCACACTGGTCTCTGATAGAGATGTGTACCAGTGCTCAGCCTTTTGAGTCCTATTGCTCTTTTCAGAGTGAATTGGGCAGTAAGCTTGCCATAGCTGGGGTTGTGCTAGCCCTGCAGCTGCAGCTAGAGCTGCAGCTGTAGTCATCCTCAGAGATAAAGGGCGCATGGCTAGCAGTGGGCTCAGCATGCCCAACCTGCACAGCCTTTTCCCCCAAGCTTCCCATTGGGGGTGCTATTGGCAGTCCTGTTGATAAAGAATTAATAATGGTTAATGAATGAAGCAGCTTGGGAGGTAGAATGTGGTCTGAAGTTACGGCTGGTAGGCTAACAAAGGCAGCATGCTGTCTGTGCTGCATCCAGGACATGTACCGAGTTCTGCTGTGCTCTGCCATGCCCACTCTGAGACTGAGGGGGCAGCTGGGAGCCGATTTTGTTGTGGCATAAGTTATCATAAGCTATATGGGAAGATAGAAGCTTTCTGAGAGTTGATGGGCTAGTTATTAACTTCCTTCATCTGTCTGTATGGAGTAGTACCACTGTTGTAAGGCTGTAGAGATTGATGTAAGCCAAAAGCAGTATGGCTTTTCACCCTATGGACACAACTGCAGTTTATTAAGTAAGTTGATTTAAAAGAAATCACCATTGAACTTAATAACTCTTACAACCGACATGTTTTTCTCTAAAAACATTTAGGCTTTTCTAGTACACTTGATAGTATGTCAACTCAGCATCAAGAATTTCTGCCCTTTTCCTTGTGCATGACTGGTGTCCTGCCACACTGGTCGTAAGTGAACTACAGCAGGGGGAACCGTTGTTTAAGAGTACTAGACAAATGAGTGTAATTGTTTTACTTAAAGAAATATATTGAGAGCATTACTCAATCTGTTTTTCTCTTCTCAGTTAGTAGCCTCCATCGTGTTTATCAGCTTTGGCGTGGTAGCAGCATTCTGTTGTGCAATAGTTGATGGAGTATTTGCAGCACGACACATAGTAAGTACAGCAATTTTCTGTCATCTTCCATTTGTGATTGCTTATGTCATTTATAGCAGGAAAGCATTTTCTTTTTGTTTATGTCTCGCAGTATGTTAGGTTTTTTGATAGTTCTCCTATCCTTGGAAATCATCAGGAAAGCCCATCATGGCAATACCTAGACATGGTGCCAGCTGCTTATTCATATCTTAGGGAGTTCCAAATGTAGAAGTGATACAAAATGATATAATGACAAGTGTGATAAATGCATACCTACTTAGGAAAGGGAAGATTCTTCAGCCAGCACCAGCATTTGTTCCCTTTTGCACAAAGGCTTTGTGGGCATGGTAAGCATTTGGAAACCCCAGATGGTGATGAGAAAGAGAACATTTTGTTGGAGCAAAGACAACGAGAGGAAGTGTCAGGCTTTGATTAGACGTGGCATGAAGGGGTCACTGAGTGACAAACAACCCAAAATTCACTATCTGCCTGCCTTCAAGAGGTGGGTGGTTCACTTAACCAGAGTGTTTCACTTAACCAGAGTATTTCCAGTGTCTTCAACACCCAGCCTTCCTTCTTCCACCAAACCTATTGCCATCTCTTCTTCAAAAGGACATTTATAGGCTTTCACAGTACTGCAGTTGCAGTAGTGTTACTAGTAGTTCATTACTGTGTATGAGCGCCTAGGAGTCTTTCTCATGACCTTGTGTAAGCACTAGACAAACATAGAACAAAGTTGATTTTGTTTTTATTTTGGCTCACAGATTTCAAATTAAAATATTAGGCAAAAAGAATAAATAGAAGTACAAGACAGACTGGGTTGTGGGGTCATTTGAATATGCCAGTTTACATATTAGATACATTTTGTTTGCTGTTCTAGCTTTTGTGATAGAATACCTAAAAATCAATCTAAACCCAATCTTTTAATTGAGCTTTGATTTCCAAAAGCACCAGAAAATAATTAATTATATGTTTTAATAGACATTAGAACTCAGATGTAGTGTGCTACATAATACAGCAAGTATGACGGTGTATGATCCCCTCACTGCTACAAAATATCATGGGCCTGTTTGCCTTTCTGCTTTATGTTCATTGAGGGGCAGCATAACACCACTGGCATCAGTAGAGCTCTACTTAATTTTCTGGTAGCAAATGCATCAGAATATTAGGTTTTAGATTAAATCTGTAAAGTGATTTCTTTTTTATTATTGAGGATGACTCTAAACCAAACGTGGGCTTCAGAACCTCACTGCATTTGAAACAAAGGAATAATATTGGTATAAACAACAGAGTTGTACAATAAGAGCATGAATAAACACTCTGGATTGTAATGATGTATTGTGCTATACAGACCCTGCATGATGCTGAGGTGGCCTGCTTCTGCTTGGATTGCCCTGCTCTGGATTGACACCTGGTCTTTGTCTCTTGTTGCTGCTTTGGCCACCTCCTTTGGGGAATAACTGCTGGAGAATTGGACTAATGTGTCCTCCATTCAGGGAAAGGACAAACTCCTGGCATGTCAGAGAGGTACCCAGGTCTACACTAAAGCCATAGAGTTTTCATGAGGAGGAATTGGGCAGCATTCACTTTTCTGTATCCAGTGTCAGGGTGCTGATAGCAAGGCTCCAGGTCCCTTTTCTCCTGAAGGGAGAAGTACTAGCTGAAGACAAGCAGGCTTCAATCCAACAACAAATGCAGCATTCTTCACATCAATTTGGAATAAGAAATGTCCCCTGTTTTTCATTTTATTTTTAACTTCATCTGAGTTGGGAGGGATGTGAAGAGGACAAATCACATTACTATAGATTTTTCTTAGTGTGTGCCAGCTGTGGAATGGAGACTATTACTGTGCACATTTTCTCCTGCTCTTGTAAAACTGTGGATAGCATAATAAAATACTTTTTCTTTTTTATTTGCTTCCCGAGGAGGTATAAAATTGACAAAAAGTCTTCTAGGAAAGGGATGTATTTCAGAAGAGAGGTATTTAAATTCTAGAAGGCTAATTTTAAAACACTTTTCTTACAGAAAGCTCTGGAGCATAGCACTTACAAAATGAAGAACACCAAAGGAAAAGTAGCCTGATTTAAGATAGCAGTAGCTTATTTAAAATATAATGTGCAGATGTAATTTATTATTTAAAGTTAATTTCTTCATTGGTCCCTTCAGCTGCAGTTTCCACCTTAAAACAAAACAAAACAAAACCCCAAACAAATAAAAAAACCACAACAAAACCAAAACCCAAAACAAAACCCCAACAGAATCAAATGAAACAAATCAAAGTTGGAATTACTGTGCAGTGATGGTATTCCAGAAAAATATGGTGGTCACAGGAATCCATTAGCTGCATTTGTGTTTGCTTGAAACATTTTTGTTATTTAGCAGATGAGAATAGCCCAGTTGTGCAGCAGCTAATGGAGATCATTCAGCAGCCTCCTCTCACCACACAGAGAGACCTCCTGTCTCACTTCACATACACATTCTCTGAAGTACTTACTACCGTCCTATTCATGTCTGTAAGCCTATCCATGACCATTGCCATGTGATCCTTAGCTTTGTAGTTATCCTCCAGGCAGAACACAAAATAGCTAGCAGCAAGAAATCCAGATATGAAGTGAGGAAATTGCCTGAAAGATCTTCCTGAAAAGGTTAGGAAGATGTCAGGTAGCAAAAGCCGGGGGCAAATGCTTTGTATTATCTTTTCGCATGCTCAGCTGGAACCATGGAACATTGGTACCGACATATGGCCAGTTGCATTTTCCTGAAGTATGGGATAAAAAGAGAGTTGGGCATGCCTAGAAGCTCTAGGAGAAATGAAGGGCTCAGGCAGGGGAAGTCCTCTCTGCTTGACTCTAAGAACTGCTTTTTGATCTTGTTGAGTGGAATTCACAGACCACATCCGGACAGATTTATTAGAGGGGGTCCAATAAAAAGAAAAAAGCAAAGCTGAAGAGCTTGGCTTAATGCCAGTGAGAGCACCAGAAGATACAGCAATAAAATTGCATCTCAGCCAAGAACTGCAGCAGGGGTGCCCAGCAACTTCAGTGACAGTCACTGCATTTTAGTACAGGGTGACTTCATAAGACCATGGCGTGTAACACAGCTTAACATCACACCCCAAAGCCTTGCATACTTCAGGCCAGATGTCCTAAAAAGCCATTTGACAATGTTATGAGGAAGCCTGCTGGTCTTTCCTTTGAAGAAGAAAAAAAATAGCTGTATTCCTGTCTAATGAAGTTGTAACCTTTATGACTGGTAATAGAAAACACAAGTCAAATAAGTAATTTCTCCTTGCAATTCAGTTAACTACCTTGTCTGGAGAAGAACACTAAATGCATTTTACTTTCTCGATGGTTCTACACAAGACAAAATTACAGCTAATTGCTTTAAGTTCCATTTCCATCCTGTATGACTCATTAATATAATAGCATGGCATAGCATGTACCACAAAAGGTTTTAGTGTTTGGTGTGTCATAGCAGAGTGAGCACTAAGCATTTATAGCTGAAAACTAGCACTAGTTTAGTAGTAATTTTTGTATTGATGGTCCCCCAAAGTGAAAAACATTTTATTGATGAACTTTTTTAATACAAAGCTTGCAAGCAGTGCATTTTGAAGCCAATGGTCAAGTATCCCACAGTTCTGATACTAGCATTAGTCCTGGCATCTGACACTGAGATGGGAAGCACAGACTGCATTCCTACAGTACTAATTAATTACCGGCGGAGGATTAATTCTGTTTTAATTAATTTAATGTAAATGTTGGAGGACTCTTGCAACCATTTTATGCCAATCTGCCAAGATTTCCCTTTTGTACTACAAGATGACCACAGTCGAGTAGCAGTTATCTTCATGCATCCAAGCACAGCTAAGTATACTTTGAACTGAAGGACGAATACTCTTCTTTGAATATCACAACCCAGATGATGGAAGAGCTCCTCATGCTGGACAGGCCTCCAGCCTGACTAGGAGCCCTGGAATGAGTAACAGATATCTGCAGATGCCTAGTGCTTCCAGCCACATCAGAGCTTGGAAGCTTTGTGTTGCCATCTGCCCTGGCACACACTCAGCCAAAACCACCTCCTTTCAGGTGAAGATCTGCTCTGCAGTAACCACAGTTATATTGATGTTGTTGTAAATTATTGTGGTTTTGCCCAAAGAACTTTCCTGGGCCAAAGGAGGGATTTTTAGATGCCTTTTTTTTTCATGCTAGCGTTTCCTGATGCATAAGGAGCAGAGCAGACAAAAAGGACATCCTAGCTCTAGTATGGAGCCCCTGTGTTTCAGAAAGTAGCAAGCCTGAGGAAGGATGAAAATCAATGTGGTGAAAAATCTGAACATAATCTTCCAGGGAGATATTGTAGCTAATTGAACTAACATAACCCATGAGTTACTGGCCAGTAGCATCTAATAGCACGATGATGCTGAGGGTACCTATCCTGACAGGTGTTTTGTAAGGTATTAGTAGCCACATCTAGTCTGCTGCTATGGAATAAACTCAAGCATCAGCCCTCTGTCTACTTAATCAGCTGCCACTTCAGCTCACTTTCAGAGCATCCCTGACTCTTTTTGAAACAAATCTTAACAAGAGGGTAACACTAAGTTGTGTGGGTGCGAGCAGTGTGAATGGGACCATGTGGCCTCAGAACTAGAGACTGGTCTCTGGCTTTTAGTGGGCAATATAGGCATAGACTGTGGGATCATTGCTAGGTTACTGACTCCAGCTCTGGTGTTTCTTTGTGCTTTGCAAAGGATATTACCAGCTTGGAAGGAGTTCAGAGAAGAAAAATCTGAAATTTGAGGTGACAGCTTTTAGCAACAAGACTCAGAAGTTTGATTTATTTTTTTTATCAAAGAAAAGGTTGAGAGGTGGATTGATATTGTTCTCTCTAAGGTATCTATATAATCAAAGGTTATCTGATAGCAGAGGGCTTTTAGTCTCTCACACAAAAGCACAAATACAGTGGATTGAAGTCAGTGCTAAACAGATTCAAACCATGAAGCAGACACAGGCTTGACAATAATGAATTACAAGGACAGCTTTGTAAAGGACATGGATAGCTCCCTGTCACTGAAATATTTAAATTCCAAACTTCTTTTGCATGATCTCATGAAGTTTACTCAGAAGTTATGAACTTGATGCAGATGTCTTAGAGTGAAATTATTTATCCTGTATTATCTGGAAGGTCATTCTAGAGCAGGGTCTTCAAAGAAGGGTCCTGTGAACTATTTTTATGGTCAGGTAGAAACTCTATTACCTCTCGTCAGCAGGTCTTTCTGTGTGGTGCCAGGACCTGTTCCCTGCTGCAAAATGTTTAGGGGTTCACAGATTAAAACCAGTTGAAAACCATTTATAAAGATTCGTGTTCCAGGTTTCCTGGTTTTCAAATCTGCAAAGAAAATACAATCTTTAACATGAACATAACTGAAATAATGCCTCTACTAAAAATGCTATACCTCAGATATTGGATAACACACAAGACAACCCAATGATGAATATATTGGATGCATCAAAGGTCTTGTCAGTGAATCAGTCATCTCACTAATGTTTTCTGGACTAGAATGCAGAGACGGGGAGGGCTTCAGGGTAGTTCTCCTCACAGATCTGCAGTCTGATACTCTGTTTCTGGACAGGTAAGTACTATGCAAACAGCATGAATATATTGACGTCAGAGAGGAGCTGGTATAGTGCTTCAGTTTGGTTGCCAGGTATTTTCCAGTGCGAAAAATAATGGCAACCCATTTTTTTTGGAGAACGCCTTAAGATCCCCCCTTCACTTTACAGAACCTCTCACATTGGCAGGAACAAAGCCTGCTGGTTATACAGCTCCAATCTTTTTTTGTTCATTGACATTCCTTTTGGGTTTAGCCAATTGGAAATTCTTTAAGATCCCTTTTTTCTTGCCTGCTGTGACTTGTTTTCCTGAGGGAAAAGGGCTGGTATTCTGCCAACCAAACAAATGTCTAAACCAGTAGGCAGCACACACATTGTGTTTGGATGCTAAAAAGCAATTCACTTGATGGAAAGTACAAAGAGAGATTCCCCTTTCCTTTCCCAGCAGCATGTGTCTATATCTACCACACGGTCTCCTGTTGTTGTGAAGCCCCAGGACACAGGCAGATATAAGGCTGTCTCAGGCAGTCCCGGCTCTTCATCTGATCCACTGTGTAGGACAAAAGCCTGCACTGCCGGGAAAAACAAGTATTGGTCCAGCCTCCCCTAGCCCAGTGACACAAGCATTGGTCTATTGGCTTCTCTCGCTGGGATGTAACGGCTCACATTAAGATCCCTCTTCAGTGTCATTATTTTGGTCATTCAAGCTGTAGTAATCCACCTTTGAGGTAAAAAATTCCTGAAGATGCATTAAGGGACATTTTACTACAATTGCGTGCATAGGAGGGAGCAAAAATTTTTTGTTTTAAATTAGGAGTTTGCTGCTAGAAAACATTAAGTGAATGACCCACACATTTGAGCATATGAAAGCTAGTGGCTAAGTAACACTGACATTTAATTACATAGTTCTGTCCCACAGAGAGCAGAATGTCAATGCACAACAAATTCTAGGTAGGTTCAGTGAAAAAATACAAAAAGGCAGAATTTTGTGTACTGGAGTAATAGGAAATCTGGCTCTTCCAATTTCTTTGGCTCCAAAAATTAAATAATTTTCTTTTAGCTTTGCTTCCATTTTAATTAGATAGGTGCGAATTCCGCTGAGTATATTGTAAATCAAATCCAGAGATATGGAGGGAAATCCTACACATTTTACTAACATTAATAATTATATTATTAATAATGACATTAATAACACATTTGACATGATACATATGACATTAATAACGTTAATAATCATATTATTAATGTGATAAATAAATTGAAAGGTGACAAAGTGTGCAGGATTTGATCCATGTTTAAAATGACATTGGTGTTCTAGTTTCCATAGGTCTTTTGCATTTGTACATAGATTACAGTCTTCTATAATCTGCATATCTTTCCATAGATTGTAGTCTTCTGCATCTATGTGACTCCTATACATCCAAAACTCAGTAGTTGGGGGAATTTATTTAGCAATGTAGCATAGCAGCTTGGATCATGGGAGATTTACTGTCTACTTCCATCTTTACCTTTACTTTACAAAGCAGTAGCCAAGATGGAATTTATGCAAAACATACAAAGCAAGTTAATTACAGTTTTATCTTAAGAAAGGTGAGTAACTTGGGCAAAGGGCTTTCAGTCTGCTCTGAAAAGCATAATCTTCTTTCCTCTAATGTGCTGCCAGCATAAGATAATTTCCTTGATTGTTTCCTATTCTCAGAAATGTTTCTAGATTATCAACAGATGTTTCTGTTCTGTGAAAAAACTTCAAAGCTGGTATGCAGATACATAGAGAGAAGGGGGAGTAATCACCTGCAGACTACAGACTACAGCAAAAATACTTAGCAATTTTTTCCCATCATTTCTCAAAGGAAAATCAGTGCTTTGAGTTGCCCTGTGCAGAAACTAGTGGAGTGATGGAAAGGAAAAGGAAATGATGCTGTTTGTTTACATGGATCTAAATAAGCAAAGCACATATAAGTCCTTTATTCTACTAGAGTAAAAATTTAAGTATGCTGCATTTTGCCCTAGCAAAAGATTTCAAAAAGGGAGAGGTATTATTTGTTTTATCTTTAAGAAGAAACCATCATTATTATGAATAATACTATTAAACAGGCGAAATTTAGATTGGATATAAGGAAGAAATTCTTTACTGTGAGGGTGGTGAGGCACTGGAATGGGTTGCCCAGGGAGGTTGTGAGTGCTCCATCCTTGGTGGTGTTCAAGGCCAGGTTGGACGAGGCCTTGGGTGGCATGGTTTAGTGTGAGGTGTCCCTGCCCATGGCAGGGGGGTTGGAACTTGATGATCTTAAGGTCCTTTCCAACCCTAACTATTCTATGATTCTATGTTTCTATCATGTAGCAGGAATTTCTCTCTCTGATGATTATTCAGTTGCAAATAATGTCCATGAAAAATAGGTTCCCAGGTACTGAATAAAGTTTTGATTGATAAGCATTTATGGTTTTATTGAGAGCCTATTAACATGTGTTCACCAGATAGATTATGAAGGTTCACACTTGTAATATATTTAGTCTGATGAGGAATTACAAGTTAAAAAAAAATGGGTTTAAGATATCGTAGATAATTTATTTTTGTTTACTGAACCTGCCTAGAATTTCGTGGTGTGTTCTCTCCACACTCCCAGCCAGCAGTATATCAAGTGGCTTTTTTGCCTCTGGAGTACTGAACACTATGTATTTTAACAACTCTGATCTTCTGAAATGCACATGAGCTTCAAAATGACAAGCTAGCGGAGACAGGGAAAAGAGTCATTGCACCTGAGCAACCAGGGTATGCGTGAATCATCTCATTAATTGTTTAGGCTATCTTGATTTTATAACTCATGTCTTCCTTGGGGCTACTCTCATGACTTTTTACTCTTACTATCTGGTGCCTAGTCCTGCAGTCCCTTCCATTTGGGTGAGTGCTGTCAGCCTAGCTTCCAGTGTGCTGTGATGTGCGTCGGTAGAGGTCTTCCCTTTTTACAGGGGTGATAGGGAGCTTTCATGGCAAATTGCTGGGCATGAACACCGACTTTCTATATGTTTTCTGCTCAATACCATAAAAATTTTATACATTGAGTTGTTACTTAGGTCTTAATGGCTCAGTGTGTGTGCCATGCTCTGAAAATTAAAATCAACACTGTAACATTAATTAAGCCTCTAGCATTTTATCTGTATATGTAGATACTCTCTCTATATATGTATCTAGTTCAACTGGATGCATGTAATGTAGCCTCTTTTCCTTCTCTTTAACGTAAAATTAATACAAAAGAGTAAAATGTAAACCCCCTACATTTCAGCCAGCAGGATATTCAGTATTTCAGATGTGTAAAGGCTAGTTTCTTGCAAAATGGCATTTCTTGCAGTAGCATACTTACAGACTTACATGTTTCTTACATATTCTGATAGCATTAAAGCAAAAGGGAGGAGATGGATTGTATTTCATGTATTACCAGAAGTAGAATAAACAGTTCCTGCATTCTTGTGGAAAAGTTAATTACTCACATGGCACAACATCATTATAATCAAGACAGAGCAATCAGTTCAGAAAACAAACCCTATAATCAAGGTAATGTAATCAAAGTAAGTAATCATCTATAACAAGCAATTAAATATCAAAATGCATCAAGCAATAACTAAAATTACAGCCTTGAATAATAGCGGCTAATTGCATCGTTAGAAACTTGTATAAAAGCCAGTGGCAAATCCAAGTTTTTAACTACACAAAACAGCTGTTGCAGGTTTTATAGGAAGATCTACAGCCTCATCCTGAAAGACATTAGTTTGCAAAACTTGACAGAAGAAAAGCAGTTATATTCCAGTTCCAAGATTTGCCAGAGGTCTGGGGCGTTAAAGCGGGAGCAGGCTTCCTTATTGGAGCCTTCTGTGGCTCCCCTGTACAGCCAGAGCAACCGCTTCTGATGACATACTGGTTTACAGCACAGCAGCACCTGAGCAGACAGGCATGGAGTCAGTCAGCAGCTCTCGCACATGCCTCTTTTCTCCCTGCTAACCTAAGCCTCCATCAGCTAAAGGCACCCAGGCTGCTGAGCCTCCATGGGGATGTGCAGGGCAGTCAGCTACCATTTCTTCTACTTGTCCCGCTGCACTGTATATGCTGGAGAAGGCTGATGGCCATGTCCTCCTCCTGCCTTCCTGCCAGGGAGAGTGTGCACAAGTGTCATTGAAAGAAAAAAATACTATTTGAAGATGATTTAACCGCTCCTAATAGAACTACATCCATATGAGAACAGACCTGTCTGTACACATCGTAGAATCATAAAATCAACTAGGCTGGAAAATACCCTTCAAGATCATTATCTAGCAATGGGGCAGCTCCAGCATCTGGAGGCTTTTCATTTGACTGTGGCACTACTACGAGCCCACAAATCTCCCCCAGATAAAGGAGAGTGAGACTGAGGCTACCACTACAAAATATTTTAAATAGAAGAAAAATCAATGAGGAAATACAAAGTGAGACAGATCCATGTATGTGTGTTTGTTAGCCATGACAGTATACAGATACTCTAAGTACTTGCTGGTTTGAAAGAACTGAAATGAATAGCTACTGCTCCCAAGCATTAAGAGAAGAGGATTCTGTAGGATCTGGTCTTTCAAATTAAATAGAAATCTTATAAAGAGCCCCTGGAAAGCCCAGTGTGAAGTAAAGCTGGTTTGTGGCATTTAAGCCATACCAACTGCTTTTCCTATTTTCAGCATTGGAGCTGGTTTATTTCAGCATAGCAGACAAGACGGGCAGGGTCCCTACGCTGGAACCCAGCATTTCTGGAAGATCAGCTCTTAAATTCATGCAGGGCAGATGGAGAAGCACAAGAAGGAATAAGAAGTGCTGACTGCAGTCTAGAGTGAAATCTTCAGCATTGCTCTCATGGCATAACCTCCCCCAGAGCACTCAAACAAATACCGTCAGGACTGCCTTCTAAGTATTTAAACAAAACTGGGAAGGTACAATTTGCACCAGGGCATTGCTAATGTGTGGTAGTTACAATATGAGTGTGGCATGGACAGAAACATCCTGTCTCTCTGTCTCACTCTATATCACTTTGAAGGATTTGTTCAGCTGTACATTTGGGAACCCTTGACAGGGGACAATACATGCAGGAACTGAATCAACGCACACTAGCCAAGTCTGCAGCTTAAGTCAAGAGAATATATGAAAAACTAATTTTAGGACTTATCGTTTCTTAATACAGTTTGCTAATTATCAGCTGAATTTTGAAAAAATGGGGAAAAAAAAAAAAGAAAAAAGAAAAAAGTGGAAACATTCTGTTTCTGAAGGTCCAGTCCATGGCAGCCCTTGGCAGCAGATAACCTCAGGGCTAGGCTGCTGCGCAGACACAGGACTGTGGGAGTACAGAAGTGGCTTGCTCTTTTTTTTTTTTTAGCACTCACTCTTCCAAATCTCATCCAGCATGCACTGTGCGCTCCCCCTTCAGCCCAGGACTTCCTATGTTGTTAGTCAAGGTGATGCTTTCAAGAGGATGAAACACAGAAGAAAAAGTAGGAAGCAAACACTAGTATCACAGGGGAGGAAAAATGCACAAATGTGGAAGTAGAAAGACTTGGAGACCCACTTGATGAAGTAAAACTAAACTGACATTTGGATTTAAAAGCTGATGATGAGCTTGGTGCAAATGAGATAAAAGCTGTTAATAACTAGAAAAGACTCTCTTGGTGCATGGCAGGAATTATCATAGAATCATTTAGGTTGGAAAAGACCTTTAAGATCATAAAGTCTAACAGTAAATTTAACACTGCCAAGTCCACCAGTACAGTTCATTTTATTCTCATAATTGTACTTTCCCAACTTCCTTAATTTCAAATAAAATTCAGATTATCTTTTTTTTTTTTTTTTTTTGGTAACTGTTCCTGTCTTTCAGGCATCTCTCCATAGTATTCAGGACTTTATTTTCTAGTATCTGGATTTCCTTTCAAGTTTTGTAGCAACCACAGCATTCCAGGTTGCTGTCAGCCAAATGCTTACAGCCAGTTTATTATGTGTTCTGAGTTTCCTAGTGAATGAGAGAGACAGAGATGCAGTGGCTGGTTCAAGTAACAGTCTCTTCAGCATCCCTGGCACAGACTAAAAGAGCACATCTACTCAAGCAAGTGCAAGTGAAGGCAAGGATCTGGCGCCTGGCACTCCTGTAAGAGCAGTCCCTGATGTTGAAGGATGAGAAGCCCACTGAGCCCCAGGGTGGTGGTGGGCAGCCCCAGGGCACTGGCCTGTCCAAGGAGGCACCTTTTTCTGTGGGAGCCATCCTGTCCAGAGGTTCCTGCAGTTGAGCAATGACCCCTCTCTTCCCAGCTGCTCTCTGAAATGCAAAAGTTATGAAAATAATGCCGTTACTTAACATATATAAATTTCAGTGAGGGAAATGAGCAGTAGTGTTTTAAAAACTATCAGTAAACTATGGGTACAAAAATCTAACATCTTGTGAATTATGGGTAAGGCATTCTGGTGGTCTGCCAGGAGGTTGAAAGTTCTTTGTCAAGCAGAAGAGGAGATACAGGTCTGTAAGGAGCTAGCCAGTTTAAAATGGTTGTAATTAGTTTATTTTCTTTTCCGTCAGTTGATGTGTGCTCAGTATTTGGAAATCTGGAATTGGATAGCTCAGGGGGATATTATTGCTGTTCTTTTCTCAAAATAGTGAAATGATGCAAGATAAATTGATATCTAAAATCCCCTTCTGCTCCAGAAATTGAAATCTGAAAACTGAATTGCACGCTTAGCTGCCAATGAGTGAAAGCCCCAAACTGAGTGAAAGCCCCAAACAATTGTCAAAAAAACCCACTGTTGTTTCTGATTCCAGAAGATGTTTTAAGTGGGAGATGCAAGGCTGGGGAGCAAACAGAAGTGTGATGTTTCATTTCTTAAAACTGATACCCTCTCACTGCAGTATTGAGGATACTGACTTGTACCTTAGGCTCAGATGTTCCTTAATACCTGTCTTGTCACAGCCGATATGGAAGGAAGCTCTTAATAAAATTCTGAAAATCCACTTTTTGTATTTTTTGGGGTTTTTTTTGTTTTTGTTTTTGAGTGAAAGAACAAAGATGTCTGTATTAATCACTCCTGTGAATCCCTGGGATCTCCTAGGTCTTCCTCAGGAGAAGCCATCTCATTGAGAATGTTGTTGAAAAAGGCTGAGAAATAGCTCTTGGTCAGAGAGACAGGAATGACAAAAGGTCTGTAGCATTTCCTCTCATTATTTGTACAGGGTAGGATGCAATCAGCTTTAGCTCAGGTCCCAAGACAGTAATCCAGTCTGCTTGCTTTCCCAGACTCCTAATATGCTGGCACTTTCTTTCATGAAGATGCTTCTTTCTCTGGTCTGAAAGCTCTTGGGGTCTGTATGCTTCCATGTGCCGTGTGGTCTCAGAAGGTCAGTGTGAAGCAGACACAGATACCTGTGTTCCACCTAGCCCTCCAGAAAAGCATAAAAGCTAGTTGCCAATAACATCTGTCCATGTTTGCGTGCTTGCTTTCAGAAAGCTACCAGAAGGCCTGATCTTGAAGGGAGTGATAATCTCTACAGCACCCAGGTGTTGGCACAAGGCTGAGCTGGCACTGAAGGGTTATGTTCTAGTTTACTTTTAGGATTAAACTTGAATAATATTGGCCTCTCACTCTCCTATTCGTTGCTAGTTATGCTGTAGATGAAAGGGACCTACAAATACGTTGTAGGAAGAAAAAGAAAAAATGAGAAACTTCAAGTTAATGAGACACTAAAAAATTAGTCTGGTTTTGGACTCTTCAATTTTATCTATATTCCTCATGTGCCCAGGACTGTTCTGTGTTCCCCAGGCCAGCTGGCATGGTGAAGTCCATGTCCTTACTCTTAAAGTCTCTTAGAGTCACAGGCAGTATGGCAGCATCCAGATTACTCACTGGGAATGGTTCCTGGCCCACGCAAATTTCTAAGCCATGCCCAGGAATGATTTTGGAAGAGTGATATTTTACCCTGGCCAAATCCATCACAGGCACAGCTCTAACAATTTAATGGGCTAGATGATCGAGTTTCAGGCCTGGGAACGTTCCCTGGCACCGATTAATCTACAATTCTATCAATGCAGTCATGGAAGCTAAGACTAAATAAATACTGTAATTGGAAAAAAATAGCACTCACTATATAATTATTTCAATAAACTTTTTAGCCATGTTTTGTGTCTGTAAAGTATGGCAGAAATTTCAGTCAATACAAGTTATGGTACATCTCAGTTTTCAGAAAGTGGACTTAACACATAACGGAGATGGAATTTTCTCTATGTTATCCAAAATATATGTGTTCTCCAAGGAAACAAAAACTGGAATAGAAAAATCTACTTTCCATGCCTCAGTTAAGAGCCATACAACCTGCTCCCCACAGACATTGTATCAAATCCACCAAAGATACTGTTGAAAGAATACTTTCCTTACACAAATGATGTATTGCAATGCTCTGAACATCAAAGAGAATGTGGGGGTTTTATTGTATGCTCTTAAAATAAAGCGACCAAACAAACCAAAACTCTCTGTATTTGGACCAAATATTCTCTTCCTTGGCATAAAGCCTTCCCTCTTAGCCGCCTGTTCGTCACTCCCAGGTTCTAATATATATACAAGGACAATATCAAAATTGGAAGAACAGGGAGAGCTACGGTTTGCTCTGCTGGGTTCAAGGCTGAGCCATTCTGATTTGACTGAAATTAAAAAGAATTACTGGTGTCCAGGTTTCTTTTTGACACCTCTGAAAAATTCCTAAACTTAAACTGATGGCAATCTGACTGTATCTGCCCATTATTCACAGAGTCTCATACGTAAATAAGTAAGAAATTATCTTTTCTAGTGCTGAGAAGGGTTGAATAAAACTCATCCATTTTTCCTTTACATCATTAAAGAAACCCAAGCATGCAACTACTTTTTTATACAGAATTCTCCCTGGTTTTGCCAGCCTGCTGGTGTTTGTCCTCTTCATATATCAGCAGAGCTCTAATCAACAGATCTTTACTGCTGGCCTGTTTCCAGTTAAAGAGAGTTTCTCAAAGAAGCAGAGAAGAGGAATGCATCAGTTTTTCTATATTAATATATTACTATTACATTAGTAGTGCAGTGAGAGGTATTGCATAGCTCTGTTCCAATAACAATGTTTGAGGACATTCTTGATATCAAAGGATATCAAATTAGTTAAACAGAACATTGTTGCTATAAAGCAACTCTTAATAAATGAAATATATATACTTACATATATCATATTTAAATTAGCTCTGTCTCTACCAGTATTGCTTTAACCTGTAGAATCAAGTAGAATCAAGGACTTGTAGATATCCTTTATTCATACACAGTCTGCAGTGAGCAATGTGAAAATATAAAGTATTTTATGAACAGTCTGTCAAGAATACTTTTATAGCTTTGAAGTATATGTCATTTGCCTTTGTTATTAGAGAGGTCTATAAAATCCAATGGGCATTAATGCAGTATGACTTTCTGTTGGATAATTTTAAAACACTTTTTAATGTCTCTCTGGTACTTTATTCATATAAACACCCTAGTAGACAGACAGACCACAGCACTTCTGTGGCGTTAAAATCTAGTCTAAATGCAAGCTTTTACCAAGGCACCCTTTCGGCATCCCCAGTGTACCTCTGCTTAAAAGCTGCGTCCTTTAGGTTTTGAGTTCTGTGGGTGCCTGGATAAAGCTGGTGTTATCTAATTTTTGTTATTTTTATGTACTCAATCATCATTCATTTATTTGCTGTGGGGACTTCCTTTTTATGTCTGAGTTATATCAGGAACTCCTTGTTCATCGCTGCAGGCATCCATCTGCCTTTGATCGATTTCCTGTTAGCTGGGATGAACTTTTCTCAAGTTTGGAGAAGGTAATCCTTAAATATCAACAAGCTTTTCTGGACCTTGCTGCTTTTCAGGACTATCCCATGGGATTCTTCCAAGCAGATCACTGAATAGGCCAAAGTCTCCTTTCCTGAAGTCCAGGGCTGGAATTCTACTTTTTTCCCTGATCCCTCCTCTCCAGATTCTGAACTCCAGCATGTCATTTTAGGAGCAAGGGTGCCCCTGAAACATCCCTGAGCAATCCTTCCTGTTCGTACATATGAGGTCCAACAGAGCTCCTCTCCTCATCAGCTCCTTGATCACCCTTGTTAGGAAGGGGTTATTAATACACTGCAGAACCCCCCTGGATTACTTGAGTCCTGCTGTATTATCCCTCCAGCAGATACATTGTGCTTCACCCAGATACTGGGGTAAAGTCCTTTACTACTTTTTTAGTAGTTAAAGTACTCTGCATGAGCACAGTCTCCAGTTGTCTAAAGGATCCTCACCTACTTTTTCACGATTGGGCAGTCTATAGCAGACACCCACCATAATGTTGCCCATCCTGGTCTCCCCTCTAATACTGACATATAAGCTCTCAGCTGGCATCTCATCTGTCCCTAAGCATGTATTCTTGCTGGTTTCTTTCATAAAGAGCAACTCTCCTTTCTTCCATACTACATGTCCTTCCTAAAAAGCCTGTACCCATCCATAGCAGCACTCCAGTCCTGTGAGCTATCTTACCATGTTTCTGTGATTCCAGTGCAATCTTTGCTTTGTGACTGCACACAGAACCTCAAACTGACTGTTCTCAAACTGACTGCTGAGTGTTAGTGTACAGATACTTCAAAGAGTGCTAAGCATCCTAGAAAAGGGATTAGAGCTTTCCTTGTGCTGTCCTGTCGGTGCTTCCTTATTCACGTGCATACACTTGAAGGGGGCTCTATGTAGCCTGTTATGTTAATGATGAGATTTATTTTGTCCACATCACCCTGTTCACTTCACTTGTCTCATTGATCAGCTACTTCCTCACTTGATTGTTGTTCCTCATCTCCCACCTTGTTGTTCCTAAGTTAAAGAATGTTGTCCTAGTTCAGGACATGGCACGCTGTTTATATAGTATTTGCTTTTCATCTAGAGAAAAAAATTACTGAAGATTTTTTACACTTGTGTAATATAAATAAGTATTTTTGGATGCAGCGAGCTAACCTTTCCCTAACCCTTGGGAGTTGGTGTCCAAACTTGCTTGGGTTTGCCAGAGTAATCAGAAAGGCAAACAAACTGATGGATGAGCCTTATTCATTGACCTGTCTGCTTTCCTGCATAGCTCTGCATTTTAACTGATAATATATTTTGGGTCAGCAGATTTATACAGTTCACACTTCATTATCCAACAAGCATAGAATACTCAGAAGTGATCTTAAGCAGTGCAGATCTTTCTGCAATTTCTGGGTGGGTCATAAAGCTTTAAAATGCAGTGAGAGTTAATCAGCACAGATTTCTGCTAACAACTTAAGTAGTCTTTTGCTTGTAAGTTAGCATGGTAAGAGGGGATGGCAAATAGTGGGTTCCATCTTCTCTCTTGGAAGTGGTCTGACTGACAATATATAGGGGAGCACCTGAGTGCTTTTGAAAGCACAGATCAGGACTAGATAAGTGACAGACAAAAAAACCCCTTTTTTTCCAACATAAGTCATTCCCACACTTTGCTTTGGGGTAGACATCTGATCACAGAGGACTCTTCAGTTGTCAAATATGGTCTAGTCCTGAAACTGACTGAGATGTGCACCCTCTAGCCTTCAAAGTGGCCATTTGCCATGTTCAGAAACACACATCTTCCATCTGGACAAGGAGATTTCATTGTGTTCTTTTATATCAGCTTATGGGAACTGTTACAAGCAAAATATGAAATATGAGCAGTGAATGCATCTTTTGCAATAAGCATAAATGGAAGATAAGGCAAAAACTTCCCCTTTATGCATTCATTTCTTCATTATTCTTTGTTTTGCTTTGGGGAGTTGAATTGTATGTAGTAGGTGGAATGCTTTAAACAATTAGCTATTTTACTTTTTTTCAGTATGGGCATTGTTGATATCCTTTAAAAATAAAGACCCAAAGTAATTCGTTGCATTAGGTAAGAAACTGGACCAGGAAAAGGAGCAACTGGACCATTCTCATAGAGCAATACTATTTGACATCAAGCAAGGAAGTGGTTAAATGCCAGGGGTGATGTCTTCTTAAAAGAGATGACTGGTACAGTATAAAATAAATGGTACTCACATGCAGAGTGAGGAAGGAAACCCGGAGGAAAGCCATTCTGGAAAGAAAGCCAACGTTGGGAGTGTGTTTGCTCTTATCCAAGTGTCTGCATTGGCTTCAGCTCCACAGCACTGTAAGCATCTGGCATGGAGGCATGTGACATGGTGCCTTCACACTTCCTCCAGACTGAATATTTTTTTGGCTGTTTTTCTCTTTACAGGAACCCAGACCTTTGTATAACAAAAGGTGCCAGTTTTATTCAAGTGGAATAGGATTCCTATACGATGCCTACCAGACAGAGGTAAACAAACTCATCTCATCACATGTTCGTTTCTGCTGTGCTTTGAGGGGAGGAGGGATGCAGATGTTTGAGAGCATGTCTGTGCATTTAGGTCAAGGGTTGATAGAATCCCTACAGGTTTTACTGTTTTTTCTCCCACAAGTGACTCCCCACTTGTCCAAGCCTCTGATGATTGCAAATCATTACCATCAGTGGGGTTTTGACTCATCATCAGTGTTTCTATCCAGTACATTACTCTGGGAATGAAATGAATTTCCTAGTCCATCTATACTGTCTGGAATGTCTGTCACATTGGCATCTTTCTCTAAGGATATTTTTGTGGCCTTTGAGTGGAATAGGAAATATCTAAATGAATTCATTTGTATTGTCCAGAAGACTTCAAATCTTTTCTGTATTTATCCAGCACAGGCCAAGAATGCCAGCAGTGTGAATGCAGCTTTTTTATTATCTCAATGACATTAACATGGTCGGAAAAGAGCCCATACCCAAGTGGCTAGCCTCCTGAGTAGTCCAGATTTAGTTTCTTTTCCTATATTTCGTTCTATTATTGTGGTAAATTGGTGGGAGTGTAAAGAAAATCAAGTAAGGCAGGACTGAGAACAACTAAACAGTGGTATAACTTACAAGAAGCCAGATGTCCTTCATCACCATTCCTCCCCTGGCTAAGAGATAGTGTATGGGGAATGTTACTGTTAATAATTCTAGACAGCTTAGCAAAGTATATTACCAGGTTAAGAAGCTAATACTCCTTAAATCTTGCTGCTAGGGCACCCATTGTTGACTCCAGAAAACGTATGAGAAAAATATTTCACTGACCTCCTTGCCTAAAGACCTATCCAGGCAAACTTGCAATGTGTGACAACACCCTTTCCTGTAATCTCTTCTAAAGTGTGCCTGCACATACAGACATGGCCTGAGAAATGCTTCTGATTCCTGTAATAAGCATGTAGCTGGCATCACACTGACCACAAATGACTCCCTGCAGATGACCCCAGCCTCGGGGTTCTGGCCAGACAGGTTTCCCCAGCTCTGCAGATTCTGGGTATGTCTAAAAATGGGGCACCCACAGATCAGTGCTCTGTTCTGGCAAAACCCCCATGTCTTTTAAAAGTGTAGTTAGTTTGCAATAACATTCTTGTCTGGTTGTCTGCTGATCTAGACTCAGCATGTGCTAATTCAGAATTAATGATCTGTGGCATTTGAACTTGGATTTTGCTTTTCCAAAGTTAGCCAGCTAGTGAGCAGGGGACATGCTCTGCATGCCAGGCAAACACCTAAATAGGAAGGCAGATTGTTTACTGAGTGCAGGTTTCCTTTGGGTTGCCATCTGTAGCTTGTGAGTGGCCTCCGGCTCATGCAGTTTGCTTGTGTTGGTTCTTCAATTTCCTCAAAGCAGAGAGAATTTGATTTTCTAGCAATTGCCATGAGGTAAGAACATCTCTTCAGTTGGTGCTGAGAAGATAGACAGGTGCAAACAGCCAGAATACGTAAAAGCTAAGTGCCTGGTCACTAAAATGAAATAATAGGTCTTGACATGCACAATACCCACAAATGGCCTGTTTCCACCACCCTTGTGCACACCACACAGTTTGTTTATTTTGGTTTACTCACTTTTCTCCTGAAAAGGAGTGTCTTGCTCTTTGCATGTTTTAAAAATGCAATGATAAAAATAGACAACTACAGTAACTTGGCCAATAAAATAATATGCCTTGTAACCCAGAAGCAAGCAAAAACCATGTGTAAGGTCTTGCCACTCTCCGTCTTCTGTACTTCTAGCCTTCTACAGTATAAAGGAGCAAACTAGCCTTCTAAATGCTTGGAGAGGGAAAACTACTTTGATTTCCTATCAGAAGTGGTCCCCAAAGACGTGCATCAGAATAAACCACCTTTTTAGCAGCCCACTCCATCTTATGAAGCCCTCTACTCTCAATCATCCATATGTAATGGGACAAGGGTATTTTAACTTATGCAGGTCCTAGGCCAATTTGACTACATACAGGGGGTCAAAACCAAAATCTTAAGTTCCCCTCAATCCAAAAACACCAGGGCATTCCAACAGAATAGCTGTGGTAGCGAATGCATTGGTACACTCTGCTCCAGGATTAGTTTTCAAACTGCTTTGAGAAGGAGCCAGATGTGGCGTTTCAGTCACTTCTGAGCAGGATCTTGAGTAAGCCTACCCTGTCGTTCATGGTACATACTCCTCTTATGCAGTAAATTGCAGCTCAGGCTGAGGACAGCTGTGGATGAATGTGACTTCAGTCTGACAAGCCCTTATGCGAAACCCCAGTAAATTCAGACACCACAGAACAAGGCTGATGAAACAAGGTCCTATCTCAGGGTGGGATACTCTTGTGACAAGTGCAGTAGGTCTGTACCAAGCCATAAGCTCCATTTCCAGACTGCAACCCAGACTGAGACCATCCTTTTATAACCAAACTTCCATTTTGGGTTAGAAGAGCTCATTTGTATGAGACACTAACCACAGGTGCAGCAGAGCAATCCAAAGGCATCATTTTGACTTCAGCTTTGTTACACAACTTGCACTGCTCAAGCAAATTCTGCTAAGGAAAAGTGTGGCAAGCATGAGACCAGCTACAAGATGAACTTTCTTTGGTGCTGAGTGTATGTGTTTAAGGCTTTTCGTTTGTTGGGAACAAACACTTGAGGAGCAGAGACTCATCAACAGTGGCAGTTTTCACACTAAAAAGGATGCACAGAACCAGAACTCGGGAGCTGGGGAACATCTGGTTTAACATCTCCTGTGGAGACAGTCCCACAGACTAACATGTTCATGGCTAAGCAGAACTGTCTGACAGAAGCTTTTCAAAAGCAGGCATGTGTTCATAAGCATGCTCCCTTTACTTTTTCATTACAGGCAATTTTCCATTCAATAATACATTTTATTTGCATTTTGCAAACCAAATATTTCTCAGTGGTTACAGTACATTTTTTCTATCGAAATAAAAACTATAGGAAGAGTGTCTTTTCTGACCTGCTACCTTTTAAAACCTGGCAGTTTTCCAGGATTTCAAAGTCAATAAGCTGAAAATCTCATGGAAAAAAAAAAGGCTTACATATAAAATATTTCAGTTGGTCTGTAGTGCAAAACAAAATTGATTAATGAAAAAGTCATTAAAATGATTTCTTGTCTGGATGGAGAGTGGGTTACCTGTGCCTGCCTTTATTGTTCTAACATCTGTCCATCCCTGCAATTCCTGCTCACAAAAATACACCTTTTCAGTTTTCTGCTTAAAAGCCAACAGTAAATGGTACTTATTTGCTGAAGTGCTCAGATCTTTTCTAAGCAGTTTTGTTTATGGATTTCGAGACTGTTCTTACTGTTGTTCCTAATTCTTTCCTTTTTCAGGAGGGTGTTACTGGAAGGACAGAGCTCCCACTTACTGGGAGCTGTTCAGATAAATTGGCCATTTCTTTGCCAATTCCCCCACTACAGTGGAGTGTCACTCTTGCCCACTTCAGTAGCTTGCTGTGGTGTATCTCCCAAGACTCATGGTTCCTGTGTCACAGCCAAAAGGGATCTGTATCTCACAGCTGCAGGCTCTGGGACTCAGCAAAACAGCACCAGGCAGTGCAGCAAAGGGTTTGAGAACTCTGGCAGCCCTGGCTACATATTGTTGCTGGACCCTCTGGGCTCCACAGTGCAAATGCTGGGCTGATGTCCCAGATGAAACTCCTGGGAGCTCAGGGAGGTCCTTCTGCCCTGCAGTCATGGATTTTGGAATCTCAGGATCTCCCTGCACAACAGGACTGCAGCTACTGCACACCTGACACCGCAGTAGCTGCTTCTTTGTGGTCAGTAGCTTGATTCACATAATACTGAAACACTGAGAATAAAGTCAGTCTCTTTTCTTTTGGCAGGTGACATGTTATACCTTAAACAGCAGGTGCCAGCTGAAAGTAAAGAGTAACACCTGCTACTGCTGTGACCTGTACAACTGTGAGAAGTAAGTATCTGTGTGCAGACAATTGCATCTGAGAAATCCTTGATTGTTTGTCCCTCTTAAATGATTGTGGTGGGTGCCCTTAGGGCTGGAGAAGCAACACAAGGGGCTTGTATGCTGAGCAATCCAGTTCCTCTGAGACTGAGGTCCTGATGCCAGCAGAGAAGAGGTCAGGGGTTGAGTATTAGTGTTGGCGTTATTTCAGTTTCTTTTTTCTTTAAATATGTCCATAAGCTCTTTGCTATGTGATCAAAATCGACCATTTAGTCACAGCCCTGTCAAGATTTACTGTTGATCTTACAATGCAATTTCCCCATTAGATTTAATGATTTTTTTTTTCTTTTCCCCAACCAAACTGGGGGGAAAAAATAGGAACATAGGTGTCCATAAGCAGAGGCCATGTTGTAGGTATATGGAGAGCTCTTTTGTTAGATCTGTAGGAGTGGGGTTTTGCTAAATTATCATAGGTTAGATAGAGAGGGTCTTGTGTTTTCTGAAGCTGTTCATTTGATTTCGTCATTGCCAAAGCATGACCTGTCAGAAGATAAGAAAGGAAATGTCTGGACATGCTTATGAAGATCAGGTGAAGGTTAGCACAGGGCTGCCAAGCGGTGATTTAACAGGAGTAAAAGAGGTGGTAAGGAAAAACTACATCACAGCAAGGGTTTATGATGCGGAAGACAGATGAAATGAACTCTCGCAACTGACTGGCCACCTGGAACATAGAAATTTCAACTGCAAGCAGCCATAGACAAGAAACTGAAGAGAATTTCTCAGAGCAGATCTGCCTGACTCATCCTCTGTGCACCTCAGTACCATCTTACCAGGCATTCTCCTGCAACCTCTGCAACCCTCTACAGTTCACCCACAGACACTCTTCTTTCTTTCCCTCTATGTATTTCTCGCCTTTTTTCCTTCCTACATCTCCTGGTTTGTTTTGGTTTTGCCTCCTTTTCACATGCTAGCAGCCCTGAATAACCCCCATCCTCTGTAAGTCTTGGCTAGCATGCTGCTAGACATGAACATTTTAAGTGTAGGGCAATAAGGCTGGCACAGTGAGGCTTCCACACAAGGCCTGCCTCAACTAGAGAAGCACAATGAAATTTGGTGCAAGAGGGAAGTCATCTATGCATGTGTATGTCTTACGCACATAAGCGACATAGTGAGTGCAGGACTATGGAATGGATTAAAATCCACCATGAAAGTTAGAGTCTTTTGCTTGTGTAAGAAGTGTTAAATCTGGACATGATGGAGGTATACAAAACAAATGAAATGGGAAAGGCAGAGTATGTACAACATTGGTACCTTTTCTGTGATAGACAAATGATGAAATATCATAGGTGCAATGCAGTATGTTTACACTGAGAATGCATTCTTCCATGGTACACAACTAACTGCTGCATGTTAACACTGAATTGAAAAGCCCAACCCAATACAGAAAAGAACATGGGTCTTAAACGGATGAAAGCATTCAGAGTTATCAAATAAAGTGACTGAAACTCTGTTGCTTAAAACATAAAGTAAGAAGGGGACATCAGGTATACTCCCCCTCCAGATGGAAGTTCTTAGTGCCATTTTTCTGGCATATTGGGTTAGTCTGAAACACCCGAGACTGATAACTGCTTTGACAGTATTGGATGATATAATTAAACATGCCATTGCCAACAATCCACAGTGGGCAGCAGGATCTTATGGCACTGGCATAGATAAATCCAGAGTAAAGAAGCAGTCACACTGCTCCACAGTCCTGTCAATTCCAGTTCATAGGACAGCTAGGGAGAAGTAGGAGACACAGTCACACAAAGTGACTTGGTGTCACCCATGCAACAGATCAGTACACAGGCAGGATCACAAGTCAGATTTCCTCAAACTCATGGCAGCTGAAGCTACAGGCTCCATGATGAGCCTATTTAGTTAAGGTCGGCTCATCACAGGGCCCAAGTGAATTCAACAGTAGAGGATTCACCATGCCAGAACCATGCCCCAAAACAATTGATTGGACAATTCCAGGAACTACTGTGCTTGGCTCGGTTTTTCCCAGAAATGTTATTACGGGTTTCTCCGTGTGCTCCCTTCCTCTACAGAGCTTTCCCTAACCACCATCTCCACTGCTGCCCCCATGCACTGTGGATGGGGAAACAGAAGAGAGAGCACAAACTGCTCACTTCTGTTTTCTCCATTGTCTGATGTCAAGTTCCTAACAGTACAAAATCTTGGCATTTAAAAATCTTTCCAACTCAGATGGCTGCTCTAGGAGCCCATTAGTGGGATAGCATTAAGGCAGGTACTGGAAAGAGCTGCAGGAAACTGTGGTTTCAAATTTTGCAGTAGGATACTTCTGACTTTCATCAAGACAGTGAGGATTAACTTCACAACATGCCTGATTTACAGTAACCAGTGCAGTGTAGAAATATAAGCAAGAAAGATTTCTGGATAGTACAATCCATAGTGTAAGTGCACATCTTTATACTGTACCGTGTTGCATCTGTTAATTCGGAACCACAGACACCATAAACAAATGTAGCCTGCTGGCAAAATCTCCCTTCCTGTGGTTGAATTAATGCTTAAGCAACTTGCCTTCCTCAGTTCCAGAGATGCCAGCAAATTTCCAGGTGAGCTGGGGGAAAAAGCAATGCTAAGCATGCTTTAGCTGGTAGCTAAATGGCAAGAGCAGCATCCATAGGCCAGGACTGTGCTTGTGTTCAGAGACCCTAAGCAAAAAAAAAAAGAGTCCGTGCTGGTACATCACGTCGATCAGCCAAGCTAGCGTTGGTATTAGTTGTACTATGTTTAATGCTGGCATTAGTAGAGCCAAATTTTGTCTACAGTAGAGCTTTCTCCAATTCATCTGAGCAGTGTTTGGTGGGAGCATGGATGAACTACTCCAGCAAAGAGGAAAGTAAGCAGGAGAGATTCAGATCCTCTGGTGTTCTGCATTACATCAAAACCATTCCCACTGCAATGACGTCTGCATTCCCTTTCAGTTCAGAGCAGTCCTCCAGCTACTATGAATTTCTCGGTGTGAGCAGCTGCCAGGACGTGGTTCACCTGTACAGGCTGCTGTGGTCCTCCACAGTCCTCAACATCATTGGATTGTTCCTGGGGATTATTACAGCAGCCATTCTTGGGGCATTTAAAGACATGGTAAGGCCCACAGTCTTTTGCCTTATGTGGGGATTTATGTGCTTGCTGATGTTATCAAATGGTTAAAACCAAGGAAGTGTAACAGCACAAAGGAGGCACGTTAAACATACTTCCTGCGTGATCTGTGATTCTGGAGTAATATCTTTAGGCTAAGCTGCTGCTAGCTGCTTACAGCTAAGTAGGTCAAGCCTGGTCAAATACATGAATGGAAGAGAAAAGACGGGTGTCTGTGTGAACAGACGGTGGTGATTCACTTAGCGTTATCTATTTTTCCTTCTAATTCAGAACTGAATGTGTGGGTCAGCACAGAATTTGAGGATACTAGTCTGCAGCTGACATGTAAAACTCAAGTCCTAGGTGTGACTATTTAACCTCATGTAGTTCTTTTCCTAAGAATGGGGATTAATTCTGAAGTACCACTCAAGTTCTTACTTAAACAGTCATATTTAGGTCACATTAACCTAAAGAATGGCACGCTCTCACTGCTCCCTGTGGTACACCACCATCTTGTGCTGATATGCACTGCTGCATTCAGAAGAGGCTGTGTGCTGGGAGGGATTCTGTAATACACTGACTCATCTGCCTAGATTTTCTGATATATTAAAATGGTGAAAGGAGCTGTTCTTGGGATTATCAATGTCAGTAGTCATGTTTGCTAAAGCAGTGCCTAAAGACCAACCAAGTAGCTCATGATTTACTAGGCACTTGGAAGAGTAGATGGTCCCTTGCCCGAAGAGCTTCCAAACTAAACGGACAGAGGTGTGGGGATGGGGGTGAAATGCAGGAGCCAAAAGGAGGTGTGCAAGCAGCACAGGTCATCTTAGATTCATAGTATTTCTGGTGACTATTCCAGGGGGAACATAAAGACAGGTGAAAGGAAAGAAGAGAGGGATGGAGCAGGAAAGAGAAAGCAAGATAGATTGATGGGTGAGATGTACACAGGGGAGGCAAACTAGAAGGAAGGAGCTGCTCAGAGCTGGCAGTCACTGAGCCAAGGCTCTGCTCTGACCACCCAGTGTCCCTTAGCAAGCATGTCCATGCTATCTACAATGTGTTGGGTGCTTAAAACTACAGACCGGGGGCATATGAATTACTTGAAATTCACCTTTTTTAAGAGTCGCAAAATGTTTGCTCTCTAGCTTAAGGCAAACAAGCACACTGAGCCTTCAGACATAAGAAATGTGCAGCTGAACTGTCTTTTATGTGAGGGGACTCTTGCAAGCTGTTGATAACAAACTGGAGCAAACCAGTGAAGAGTTGTGGCTGCCTGATGGACAGGAGTGGAAGCAGCACTCCCAGCTTAATTCATTCCCTCCCTGTGAGAGGAGCAATGGCAGAAGGGGAGCAGAAACAACCACAGTGGGAAACATGGGGAAGGGCAGCTACGTGAGGAGGGGAAGGCAGGCATCATTTACACAAAATCCTTGGTACAGCACTGCACTTTTCCCGTGCTGCTAAGTATTTTCCCCTGCCTAGCAGATGGGTGCAAGTATCTCCACCAAGGGCACCTGAGGGAATTGCTAGTGCTCCCCTGAGATGGGAAAGGGTGCAGAGACACAGCCTGAGTCTAATCTATCTTGCCCAAACAAAGGCTTATGTGGGATTTGGGCTGATGCTTTGTAGCAGGGTGAGCTCCAGCCCAGGCACACCTCTGGCACAGGGGCCATCACTGCACTGCTTGTGCCGGGGATACCAAGCCAAGGAGACATTCCTGGGTGACCTCAAGTCTCCATTACCTGGCACATTCCCTCGCTAAGAGTCAAAGCCTGGGTCATGGTCTGGGTCCTCTGACTGGGTGGCGTAAAGCTGTGCAAGGAAATAGCAGCAACACTGTATTTGCAGCTTCCCCCAAGGCTCTGCTGGACAGTCTGTGGGGCTCCAGCCAAAACCCTGACCTGAATAAGCTGTTTAACATCTTCTCTGCAGTGGGAGCAGAAAAAAAACCCTCACTAGCTTAAAGGAAAGATGAGTTTGTGTCAGTTACCTTAGCACGGGAGCCATGCAGTGCTTGTGGAAGTCTTACTAAAGCATCAATCCAAAATGCAATGACTGCTCCTTCCTCCTGCCTGTGCTTTTTCAGGGTCCTTTTGAGTGACTTACCAGAGCTGGTTTGCTCATCTGCTGCTTGCTTTTGTTACTAAAGGAGTAATGCTTGGGGGAAGACAGGGACCAAGAAAACATTAAGCAGAAGAGGGAGAGAAAGGGTCATGAGACCGAAATACAAAAAGCTGCAACTTCAGAGTATGTGGGAGAACGATTTTCTTTCTTTCGGGATGTCACCTTCCCACAGAAATGCTCCCTGGCATTTTGCAGGGAGAGCTGCAAAGCCCACTCTGAAACGCCTCAGGGCGTTGCTCCAAGGTTGACTTCCAGAAAACACAGGGCCAGGCTCAGTAGTCAAACAAAAAAACATCGTGTTTATCTCTGGGGAACACTGGCAGCCAAAACATGTTACAAAGGGGAGAGTCTGCAAAACAGCGCTGTTGCCTCTAAACCCATCGTATTTCCTGGACAGAAAAAATGAAGTCTTGTTTTGGTTATCGCGGGTTTTCTTCCTTGTGACAAATTCCTTGCAGACCCTGGCACGCTCCGCGTGCTGCCTGCCAGAGGGCTGTGCTGGCTCAGTGAGAAACATATCAGGCTCCCCTGGCCCCCAGGGTGTTAGCTCTCAGTGGCCCCTGTCTCCTTTGTGGGGCTGCCCTCTGTGGTCTGCTGGGTGCTGGGGAACTGCAGTGGTTACGATGGTATCCTCTTGCTCAGATCTACAGTGTGCTTGGATATAGAATGGTCGCTAGGGCAGTTACCTTTAATAAAAAGCAGATTACCATATAATGGAAATGGAAGTATGCACTTGGAATAACCAAAATAGTAAAACACCATGATTATTTCTTACAGAAGACAAAAGTAAAGAACTGCATGGGGAGCTCCACTTACTGGTACTAAGAGTTAATTTACTTCCCTGCCCCAGTATTCATCTGATGACTTGTAGATGTTTTCCTGACACACCTTGCCAAGGAATCTGCCTGCCCTGGGTTTAGGGTTGCATCAGTCAGAGCTACTGATGGTCCTGGGGGGAGGTTACTGGCTTTTTCAGTTAGTCTCCTTCTCGGAGTTCTCAAGGGAATCTAAACAGATTAAACATCATTCCCTTATCCCTCTCCTCATCCCTGCTCTAAAAAATGAAAACAAAATGAACCCCTAATTGCTGAGCTACGTGCCATGTGTTCAAGTCTTAGCACTCATGCAACTACAGGTGCAGTCTGACATTAAAAGTGGTTGTAGCTCAGAAATAAACACTTTGGCAGGGCTGTGTCAGATCAGTGAGCTGACATGCTTTGCTCTGCAGTACACAGCACAGCACAAAGTGAGCAGCAGCTCAGCCACTCTGGCCTCAGTCTGGTTTCCCCATGCTCAAAGTGCTGCCAGCACTCTCTGGCCAGTTCATAGCTTCTTATCTCTTTGACTTGGGTGGTGTTTCAGTTTAAAATGCCTCCACCTAGTCTTGTATTTTATGTGACTAATTTAACATAATGTCATTACTGGAATACTTGATAAAAGCACCCAACCAGCTTCAAAACCTGCAAATCATTGCTGGCTCCAGGCTGAGGCCAGATAGCCTGATAATAAGGTGCTTTATTCAGTGGATCTGGGATGTCTTCTAGGGCTGTTGTGGCATTCATCCTTAGCAATTAGAGTGTTGCTGCTGTGGATGCAGACAACATAAGAGGGCTGAGAGAGGTTCCTGGGAGAACAGCAGCACCGAAATCAGAAAGTCGGTGACAGATGCCAAACAGGCATCTGTGTTTCACACTGGTCAAAACAAGTGTTTCTTACTGTGCTTATGTCCATAGTGAGAAGGATCTGATCACACCAGGGCCTCACGTGTCTGAAGAAGGTAATGCTCTGAGTGCAAGTTCAGCCCCAGCTGGGGTAGGCCATGTTGCTGACCCGAAACCTTTGGGTCTGAGGCAAACCTGTTAGCTGGCTCTCATGACTCTGTTCTGAAACGCAATGTCCCTTTCTTTCTTACCACCCAGCAGGGTGGGTAGAAAGGAGGTGTTTTGAGCAGGGTACCTTGAAGATGACAGACTTGCCTTCTCACATAAAATAGGCTCTCCGCTTTTGACCACGGCCTTTCTCTGCACTAGCTCCTGGGGGGCTAAGTTTCTCCAGAGAGCTAAAGCCTAGATTGGCAGGTAACCTCATGTGGTGCATCAGTGACCTAGATGATGTTTTCCATGTACAAACACAATTAATATACCTCTTTCTCAATCACAGAGATACCTCACACTATCTCCAGAGGATACAGTGGTTTATGTCTGTCACTGAAAAATCTGACAGGAAATGCCAAAAAAGAAGAAGAAGAAAAAAATATCCTGGCTGCTGTTTTTAGCACTTGTCTGGCAAACACCATATTTTATTATTCAGTAAAAAGAAAATTCCATGTTCTCACATGTAGAGGAATCTGCTAATAAAAACAAAGGAGAGTAAAGAAACCACTGGATTTGTCTCGCTTTGCAAAGCAAAAGGACATGAAAATCTTCCACAGAGAGCTCTGTTGTCTTTCACAAATGGTTATGTAGCACAGGGGGTTAGGGTTTGACACAAGCCCCCTTTCCCATTCACCTTTTCTCTTTTTTCTTTTCTCCCCAAGTTGTATTAGCAGGTTTAATATGAGCTATAACTTCTTCCTGCAGACCTCATATCACATTGTAGTTAAGTGACATGCCAATAAAGCCACAAGATATGATGAAGGATTTTATGAAGTACCAATGAGACGTGCACATGGTGGGATGCTAATGGACAGCCAGCAGCAAACTCTGTTTCACAAGACAGAGGGAGCTGTGAAAGCAGAGCAGGTGGTCTGGAAAAGGAAATCATTGTAGATCTGTGTAGGAAAGCACAGAGAAAATATACAAGGGCATCAGGTAGTTGCTGTTGGAAAGGGTCTGCAGCAAATCGTGCAGTACTGGATGTTTGGTGCTGGAGTGAATAAGAGAGGTGGTCAAAGCTGTATACTGTGCTCTTCAGGGTGCCTTAGGTCTGGAGCACTGCCAGTGCTTCCATAACTGGTGCTTGGGAAGCACTAGCAGTCTTTTTCCAAGGAAAAAAGATTAAAATAGCTGTGTATTTCTGGTCAGAAAATTCACTCCAGATACACCTCCCTCTCATTCTGTCTGCCCCTTGGGTTTATTTTTTTGTAATACCAGTACTGTGTTTTATAAACAGAAAGTTGTTAAATTGCCTCGTTGCTGGTGTTAGGACTAGTTCCTGCTCCAGCCCCCTCTGCGCTGTGCTGATATATTGGTTGTTCTTTGTGCTCAACAGGTACCTCTGTCCCAGATTGCTTTCAGTGCTACTGCACCTCCTCCTCAGATCCTGTACAATCCTGCCCAGCAGATCCTGACATACGCTGGGTTCTGTCCTTCTGCAGCAACTATATCTACATATCCATCCTACCCACTGCCTCTTCAGGTACAGTACAAAATGGCACCCTTCTTACTCCATCAGAAAAGCATAAGCTGCTACTCAGTACAAACTCTGCAGCGATAGATCTTGTCCTTGCCTCATTTCAAACTCTCAGGAGCCATGATGATGATCCACACCAGTGAATTGTTAGCATGTTCCTAGTGTGGGTTTGGCCCAGACCATCTAACAGTCTCCCAGCCACACACTGGAAGGGGTCAGAAGATGACAAAAGCAATGGACCATTCCAGTAGACAATGTGCATACAGACTGTATGGTAACAGGTGATAACAGGAATGCATTTGACAAGGATTTAACCAGCATTTCTTTCGTTTACTGTGGCATGTGCTAACAAAAACTCGGCATACTGTTTTCGTGGTAGAAGTTCAGCTGTAGGGATGCGATATGTACTGTGCCAGTTGGCTTCACAGCCAGAGAACAGTCCTTGGCATGTCTTACTTATTAACATAAATGGGGCCAGACGCTTTTGGAGACCACGGTTTGAAAAGAAAAATAGAACATTTCTTTTTGTTTGCTTTTAGTTAAAAGCTGTGCTGTTCTGCAGAGTTCAGTTAGCACGTAGCCAAGAGCAGAGAGAGAAGGGAATAGAAACAGATGAAAGAAAACAATTAAGTTGAAAAGATGCACATAAGTAGTCATGAAGATCAATTGTAACTGTTCAGTCCTGTGTCCAGTGAGAAACTGAAATGTTTCCAGTATCACATTTACCCCAAATTCTTAACTGCATTCCAAAATAAACACAGTTCTTCACCTAGATTTCTACTTATTCTAAAAACTGTGTTCAGTTGTTTTTTCTCATCTTCAAAACAGTCAGAGGCAGACACCACCAGCTGTCCCCATGCCAAGAGAGGTTAGCAAGAAGCACTGGGCTCCAGAAGGGAAAGCATTTAATCCTTTTTGTGGGGTGGGGAGAAGGAGGGAGCAAGCTGCCTTCCTGCATGTATGAGCTCATTACATTATAGTTTGGAGAGAAATAATTTCTCCCTCAGTGTACAAGTTAAAAAAATCAAAATAAGCTTACTCAGAGCCAGAAATAGTGAATGTTAGAAGTAGGCCTGATGAGGAACAGCCAGAACCTTAATCATCATCATCTGCTTCCATTACTTGTGAGCTGAGTGCTCTAAGCAGTGCCCAGCTCCTAGATTCAGGTCTTCACAAGCCCTACTCAGCTGGTCCTAGTTCCTAAAGCAACTACAGGCCCTAGGGCTTGAATTCATTTGGCTAAATGCAGGGGCTGTTGGCATGTAGGCATCTAGTGATGCCTGATAATGAGATCAGGTAGTTACCTGATTTGTGAGTTAATGAAGTAAAGCTGTTAGCAATTAATTACCAACTAACAACTGGAGTTTGAGCCCTTCCCTCAACCAGAGGAAATATACTATAGTATATTATAGTTCCTCCTCCTGGGGATACATCTGGCCTCAGATTAGTCTGGCATGCAACACACCTAGCACGAGTGCTGCTCTGCTTGCAAGGGCTGAAGCTCCATTAGCTCAAAGGCTATAAACCTGAGTTCACCTGTGGCTCCCACATTGCACAGATTATTCCAGGTCCTCTGCTGAATCCAGTATCTCACTGAATAAACGTTTGCTGGAGAGGAAAAGTCTTTTAAAAAATCACAACCTGAGCTGGTGGTAAATGCTCCTCTATTCACCTCATGCTTCCTTGTTTACAAGCAGAAATCAGCCAAGTTCAGAAAAGAAAGAGTGATAACAGGAATGCATTTGACAAAGATTTAACCAGCATTTCTTTTGTTTACCATGGCATGTGCTAACAAAATCATTCATCCCTTACTAGTGCAGTTCAGTCACTACTAGTCTTGGTAGCAGGCTTGCCAACTGGTCAGGTAAATGACTAGCTGTGCAGGGACTGGTAGTGATGCCAGCAGTAAGGGTTGTTGTGCCAGTTGTTTCTGCCAGCGAACTCATTTACAGAAGCTATTCCAGGCAGAGAGATGGAAATAATGGCTACAGTTTGAGGGAGCAAGGAAGCAACAGCTCCAAAATAAATAAATAAATTAAAAAAAACCCAAACAGACCACCCAAAAAATGCAACAGCTGGAGCTGCTCTAGCTAACGGGGTTGTCAGTATATCTGCACTGCCTCCTGGAGAGTTAAAGGGCACAATCAGCCTTCCTGTCAGGACGTCTCCATTTTCACTCACCAACCACCCTGTGGTATAAATGCAGGACAGCATTCTCTTCTCCTGCTCACCTGGAGCCCAATGAAGAAGCTGTGCACCATGGCATAGGGTCTGCTGGCCCTGGGCAGTTTGAGATGCCATTGTCCAAGTGCCAACCCCTATACTGGCTCCTAGGTGGTGATTATTAATTTTTATATATTTTTTTTTAGCAGCAGGCAGCATTTGCCTGGATTTTTCATTTCCCTGAAAAAGATCCATGGCTGTTATTGTTTTGGTTTGGTTTTTTAAATTCTGGGCACTTTGGGCCTGAACCTGAGGAAAGCTGAGCATAGCTCTTCTGGTGAAGCCCATGGACTGGCATGTGCTGTCATACGAGAGGAAGAGCAAAATCCTGACGCTCTTGAAATCAATGGCAAAACTTGGTTTAAAGCAGTGTTAGGTTTTTATCTAGAACATTAGTCCCTACGTACATCCTTTTGTTTTAACAAACTGCTTATTCCTGAACATAGGCTGCTTCCTAAGCTCTATTTTTCATGACTCTTTCAGCCAAAGCCCCATTATAGCTGAGACAGCCAAGGTGAAAGACCTACAGGGAGAACCACCTCTAAAATTTTCTTTTACAAGGAGTCTGCATTTGGCACAGGAATAAGACCTTGCTTTCATGCAAGTATTATAACTGAGATTAATTACCTGTGAGATAACTGAAATTTCACAGTGACGACTGGAGACAACCAGCTACATGTAACCTGTCAGCCAGTCAGGTGCAGTGCCTCACCCAGGAAGCCAGGGCATCTTTTCCTGCAGAAATTCCTGTTCTGCTTTAGTGCCTAGCTGTATGTGCAATGTCTATTAAAAAAGACTTGGGTTACAGATGGAATCTGTGTTTTGCTAGACACCATCATTGCTATACTTAAGCTATACTTTAAAACTGAAGTGTTGTGCTGCAGTGCAAGAGAAATTTAATCATGGGGCTTATTATATAACACGTGACAAACTCTTCACACAGAGCTGCAAACAGGGTTGTAATCCTTTACTGAAGAAGATGTTTTTCTTTGTCTGTATACAGCCTGCCAGCAATTTTCCAGGAACATCATCTACTGACATTTCTTTATCAGAAGAAACTCAGCCTCCATCTCAGTCCAGCTCCAGCTACGGTCTTCCCCCCAATGCTCCAGCCCTCTATACACCGACTTACTTGTTGCCTGGAGAAAAGCCTCCACCATATGCACCATAGAATAAAGAATTTATTTTAGGTAGCTTGTAGGCTTTTATTTGATTTTTAAGGAACTTCTGGAAACTCTGCTGTACAGGCACTTGACCTCCCAAGGAACCCACCACAGAGTGTGTTACGGCCACTCTGCTTTTACTCACAGCTCACTGTGAGCAGAGCAGAAACCTGGAAACCTAAGGGCAGGCACATCGCAGCAGGGTGACCAGTCACCACCCAGTCTGCTTGCAGTCAAATGCAGTGTTGCTTCCTGGCATGAAATGTTTCCTTCTCAGTACACTGCAGAGTAACTTTTCTTCAAGAGGAGAAATTAAGATACACTCTGGATACACATTCTGCTTTTCGTAAACCAGTATAGAGGGGTTTCGCCTGTGTTGTCTGAGTGGGTAGCCGGGCGCTCTCTGAGGCAATCATTTTGAGTAGGAAGAGACCAGTTTTTTGTTTGCTTGTAGTATTTATTTAGTAACCTTTTTTGGTGAAAGTGTTGTACTAATAAAGAAGTGTGGCAATTATTTTCCAATAAAATTGACTGTGTATATTTATATTGAACCTAAGACTGTGTATATTTGTAAGGGCAGGAAAACAAGAGAGGAAAAAGTACCAAATAGTTTCAGGTTTCAAACAGAAAAAACTTTCGGCCAGTCCAGCTGTGTAGTAAAAGGTCATGTCAGTGTGCTAAAGGTGCAATTTCCAGACAGCTATTTTAAGCTGCACGTTAGTGTTTGATTTAATTCCTTTCTAGTCAAAATAGGAACCAAACCAACCCTATGCTAAACCTCAGTTATTTATTTTTAAACTGATCAAGACCTGATCCAGGTGTTTTACAATGACTGAAACAGAACATATGGAGGGTCAGGATTCCTTCCCCTTTTTTTTACGTTTTCTCCTATTGTGTAGCGACAAAACCACCTTGACACGGCTAAGCAGCAATACCTGTGGCAGTGCCATTGACAGAACAAAGTCTTGGCCCTGCTGCATGCACCCTGCCCCCTCACTGTGCATCTCATTAGCTGGGATCCCTCTTAGCACACAGCTGCCGTGTTTTGGGGAAGGAGTGGCTACACCAGCAGGAAAATCCATCGGACTGCTGCATCTCTTCACTGCATTTTGCTCCTGCAGGAAGGGTGGTGGTGCTGCTTGCTATATAGTTCTCACAGTCTAGACAGCAACGAAGCCATAGAAATGTCCTGAAAGACCAAAGAGCAGAGCAGGGAAAGAAAGGTATTTCTCATTAACTTTCTAAGCGTCTGCTTCATATTATGAAAATATTAAAAACCCCTATATAAACAAAACCAGCTTACTTAAGAGTTTCTTTTGAGAGGAAGTGACACCATCAGGCCAGCTGAAAATAGTACTAAGAGTGATCATCCTTCGACATAATACTTTCCACCTTTCAAGAAATTTCTGTTAATTTATGTGCTGTGCCTCTACGTATAGCAAGCAGACTCAGTACTAATACACATGAGATTAGAGGTTAATTTATATGGACCATAAAAGCCATATTTTATTCAATTAAGAAGGTTTTTCTGAGATGCACAATTTTAGGCCAGTGGTATCAATTAACATCAGGCCCAAGGTGCCTTACGTGTGTTGTTGACAAAGGTAAGTTACATGAACCTGGTTGAGAGGAACAGAAGTCAGAAAGGAGAACATTATTTTTCTTTTTCCTTTAAACATCAATGTAACACATCCAAAATGCTCAGTCCTTGTGCAAATGCATGCTGTGAAGAGCACAGTCACCCTGGCCTTTACGTAATTGGAACTACACGGTTTACTTGCTATGAATGCTAACAGGGGAACCACCTGGGTTCATTTTGGTGTCTCAAAGCCCAAAACATACTTGCTCTCTTTCAGCTGAGCACCTAGCCTGCTAACAGAACACAAAGGAAACCAGTGTTTGCCTTGGGTTGAAGCACAGTGACTGAGAAGGAACAAAGGAATGCTTATCACTTTCTTCTTTCCAATCGTCTACAGAAGCAGCTACCTCTTCTTCCAGCGTGGTCTGCTGTAGGGTATTAAAAACAATCCAGCTTGATACAAAATAGCATCTCTTTTCTGTTATTGTCCAGATTTACAAATTCTGGCTTTCTCTTATAAACCACATTTTGGGTCAGGGTACATTTTGGTCTATGCAAGTTATCTTCACATACATGCATACAAGTACAAAGTCCTGGAGAAATTTTTGCTCTGAATTTGATTGATTTAGAAAACAGAGTTACAGTCTTGTTCACATAATATTACATCTGAAACTGCAAAGTACCATACTCCACCACAGTATTCACATTTCCAGGATCCAAAATAATTCTGGCCTCATAAATAGTACCACTAACACAAAGGTCAGACATGTTTGTGATTCATTTATGCCACATAGTAGTTCTTTCGGGAACTACCACAGAAATTAGACAAAATTATCAGCCACAAGACTATTTTGCTAACATGCTTCCTTTGAAAAGAACAAAGTGAAACAGGGTTTGTTTCGTTTACTTGCTCTAAAAAATAGGTGCCTTCTAAGTTTGTATTGTTTTCTTTAGAGCTACTCCAAGTTAAAAAGATGGAAGATTGTCATCATGTAACCCCAGCCAGCAACTCAGGCCCACACAGCCACTTACTCACTACCCTCTGGTGGGATGGGGGAGAATCAGAAAAGTGAGAAAACTCAGCGGTTGAGATAAAGACAGTTTAATAGGGAAAGCTGAAGTTGTGCATGTGAGCAAAGCAAAACAAGGAATTCATTCATCACTTCCCATTGGCAGGCAGGTTCAGCCATCTTCAGGACAGCAGGGCTCCAACACATATAACAGTGACTTGGTACAACAAACACCATCACTTCAAACATCCCCACTTTCCTTCTTCTTCCCCCAGCTGTATATGCTGAGCATGATGCCATGTGGTCTGGGATATTCCTCTGGTCAGCTGGGGTCAGCTGCCCCAGCTGTGTCCCCTCCCAACCTCTTGTGCACCTCCAGCTTGCTCACTGGTGGGGTGAGAAGAAGAAAAGGTTTCGACTCTGTGTAAGCACTGCTCAGCAGTAACTGAAACATCCCTGTGTTATCAACACTGTTTACAAAATATAGCCCCGTACTAGCTACTATGAAGAAAATTAACACTATCCCAGGCAAAACCAGCACAGGGATATATTTTGGTAAAGGACTAAAATAACCATAAAAAAACACACTGAAAACAAAACACTGCACTGTGGAAGTGCTATTAACCACAGGATCTTCAGGATTCCCAGCTCTCACTGGAGATGCTAAACTAATGCTGCTTGGGTTCTCCATCATATTACAAGTGATCAAGAGCCATCAACTCTGAAAGAAAGCATTCTCAGGAATAATGTGGTTCCCTTGCTCAATTACAAAGAAGCGAAAACATAGAACTACTTCTGGGTTCTCCTATCCATGCACATTCTGACAGTAAGTTACTACTGTGTAGTGAGCAACTATCCTTTCAAACTTGCATCTGGTCACACCTGAGTGTAAAGTCTTTTGACAGGTCCTTCTGTAAGTGTAAACGAGTTGAAAGTGATAAAGCTCTGATCTTTTCTGCCTTACTGCATTACTGCTGACTGATTTGCACACAATACAGACCTATGATGTCATGCTGGCTAATGGCTAATAGAGTACCTTCCTCTTCTCTGGTAAATAAAGCAGGGATCCTTACTAGGAATATGTTTGGAATAGTCTTCCCCCTCTTCCATCCTTTCCTCTGGGACACATATGTCCATAGCTTGGTCACAGATGATGTCACACATTTGGATTTTTAAGGTAATCTGTCATCTCTGTATTTGATGAGGCAGAACATGATGTAGAATGACCAGGAAAAATTTATAAAAGACCTTGTAGAATTAGACCTTTTCTATGTTAACCCTCTGAAGCATGGGATAACCACCCAGTATTCAGATTCCCAACACAGCATATACCCATCTGTCTCAGTTCATCGATCTGATGCAAGACAAGGACCAAACAAAGCAAGACTTAAGGGACTCAAAGCAGACTAGGCAAATCTTACCCCAGCTTCACAAGGACAGCTTAAAATGTGAAAGCACTTTATGACTCTACAATCTCTCCTGAGTAAACCCCCACGCATATTCTCACCACACTACAATCTGGCCTGGCTAACTCTCACGCTCTCAAGCCTCTCTGCTCCCACTAGGTTCACAGTGAATGAGCCAACCTAAAAATTGAGCAGCAAAAATATGTCATCACCAGATAATATTCTCCAATTCTTGACACCTCATCATTTGCTTCAGCAGTTATTGACACAAAAGCCGTATGGCTTTCAACTTATTGAGTCTTTTCTACTAATTGTTTCCTGATGGCACAACTCTGTTTTCCATTTACTGTTGACCAAGAGTTTTTCTAGAGATCACAACTGAGTCTTCTATCTCTGGTACCAGAAAGAGGCAGTAAGCAATATAGCCTCTTTTTTGCTCAATAAGCAAAATAGCAATAAGAACAGCAGCAACCATTTGCTCTCCAGCCCAGAAGATACGTAATACTGACATAAACACACAAAGACCCCACCTCCAAACAAAAACCCAAACCAACGTAACATAACCAACCCCCAGTGTAATCTCCACATCAGGCATAGCCTGAGTCATTATGTCCAAACAACAGAATACAGAATAATCTCAGTACAGATATATTAAAAACTTGTATGTAAATATTTTATTCTCTCATATTTTGCAAATCAGAAAGCAGTGTTTGTTAATAAAAAATAATACAGAATTATTATTTTTCTTCCAGTCCACACTCATATATTACCAGGTTTTCCACATTACAGATAAAACTATCTCTTACACACTAAAGATAACATTCGCTTTCGGTATATTCTGTACTTTTGACTTATTTAACATTAGTCTTCTGAACTATTTACAAATATATTACAACCTTTAAACCTCAAAGCAAAGGAGTATTTCAATAATCAATCTGACGTAAGGATCAGTAGCTCCTACATAACTTCAGTGTTTAAGAGAAACTATACACGCAGTGCGGTAGGTCAGAATAATTTATATCTTTAAAAAAAAAGAAAAGCATTGAAAGTTTCTGAATATAAAACTTTCGCATTGTAGTGGTTCCTACTGACCCGCCTCGACTGGAGGACAGGAATGTGAGGTGATGTCACTGTGCTTGTAGAGAGCCTCGTCTAAGTCCAGTGCCTTGTTGCTCAGCTTGACGGTCATGCAGCCGTGGTAGGATGCGGTGACCGGAGTGGAAGTGACAGGAACATCTGTGTGAAAGGGAAGACACACATCTCTGATGGCTGCTTTTGAATAAATACCTGCCCTACCTATGCTCAGATGACTGTCACTTGAATGGTTTCAAGCTTTCTTCCACCCTAGGATTCTACCTCCCCCCCATCCCTCTCACTAAAAGGCAAGAGCACATTACCAGACATGTGGAAATATTATCTGCTGTTGTGCTCAAAAGCCCTTCTCCCAGGCTGAAGGCTTCCTCAGCTGCTCTGTGTCTCTGTAAGGCCTCTAGTCCTGATAAAACTATGTGCTGCACTGCAGCAAGGCTTCACTTCTGTTGCACACTGTGTTCACGATGCTTTCTGTCTCGATGTTTCTCCCCCCTCCTTTTCTTTGTCATCAGTGCAGTTGTTATACCTTCCCTTAACCCTCTCTCTATCTCTCCAAAATACCTGCCAAAAAAATTATTGGAAGAACTTCATGACAGGAAGGCTTTTCCTATACACAGCCTCTACCACTCACCAGACTCATCTTTACTGTGATTATGCTATGTATCAGCACAAGGAGGTTGCTGGCATTCATCAGAAAGGTGCTGGAATACATCAGTTGAGTTGGTAAGACTAATGAGACTAATTTTTCCTAAGGAGATCCACTAGTGACATACTTTTAATCAGTTTACCAAAGGCAGAAAAACAAATAGGAAGGAAGACATTAAATACAATCCAACAGACTAGAGGAAATTAGTAAATCTTATTACCAACTCCTGTAATGTCATATTCACATTGAATTTAAAGAAACAAAAAACCCCACACAGTCATATAGTAACACGAAAATTTACACAAACTGTGTCCTCTACCCTTCCCCAAAGGTTATTGGTTTATCTACAACCCAAACCCGACCCAATAAAGATCACTGTGCAATGGAAACCAATGAATGTCTCAAAGATTATTTAACTTCACAGTGATGCAGGTAGCTAAGTAAACCCCTTATCTTTACCCTGAAGCAAGGACAACTGGAACAATAGATTGTCCTATTGACCTGAGATTATGTGCAATTTAAAGGGCTCTGCCGCGAGACACGCAGGGCCAAGTTTGAAGCTGATGTGATCAAACACAGCTCAGGCAGACCCTAGGACTGAGTGAGAGAAAGAAATTTGCATGGGATCCATAAGCCACAAATACTACACGTTCCACTTGATGGCTGAAAAGTACCATTGCTTGGTAGCTGCTTAAACTAATCATTTCAGCCATTTCTTATTCCTCCCCTTTTACCAAATTTCATCTGTGAAGTCTGCTTAAGAGAAGGGGACATCTCTGTTGGAGTACTCACATGAATGCAAACTGAATTTTGGCTCAGAAGAAGTTGAAGTGTTGGCTTGAACACTCATCTAAGGAATCATGCAGATTGCTGTTACATGTGTGGGCTTTCAGAAGGATATGTAAGGTACTACCAAAAATAATTAAAAAAAAAAAAAAGACTCAGAAGTCCTTTTTACAGGCTCCTTCCCCCAGTGGTATAAATATTACCTGGAAAAACACCTATGCATCACATTAATTATGTAATTTAGGATTTACCAGAACTGAAAATACCACAGAAAAGGTAATAAATGCCCGTACGTTCCCTCTTATCTCTTAAAACTCTAAATAATTTCTTCTACATCTGCAATATTACCTGTACTTAAAATGGGACACAGTCTATCTTTCTTTATTTGTGGCAAATGGAATAAAGACATAAAGTGTGACCACTGTAGTTTATTTTGCCACAGGGTACAGAAGCAGGAAAAAGCCAAAACGGACTTAATGTTTTCAAAATGTCAGTAAGCCAAACTCACTTAGATTTGACCATTTGGTATAGTTATTTAACCCAGAGCAATGAATCCAACCAAAGTGCTGAAATATTTATTCGTTTGGCAAATTACAAGGTTTCTTGATGCAAATGCTGGGTTCCTCTCAATGACAAAAGCAGACCACAGGCAGAAATCCGTTGCTGAGCAGAACAGTTTGAAACGGGGCAGTAGCTAAGCCTGCAGAAGTCAGCTATGATATCTTGCACCTAGTTTTGGCTAATCAAAACCTGTGCTTCACCCAGTATGGTTAGACTGAGCCAACCACAGAGAACTTGGAACAGTGATAGAGTGGGATTGTCTTCTGAGCTGTGAAACTCTCTGCTCTGCACATGAGAGCTATTTGAAAGCAAGGAGGTGACCTCTCTTGCTTGTGCAATGGCCAGCTCAGACAATTCAATCTGACATAGGAAAATGCCACATTTGGGGATTCAGCCTTGTTCCTGCCAGTGTGTGAACATCCCAGAGTGTGTGGCCTCCCCCTTTTAGCTGTGACTAGATGCCACTTACATTATTGGCATGAATGCTCTGTAAACTCTTGTTCATGGTGGGAACAGTCACACCATGTGTCGAAGCACACATGGCACCTCAGCCACCCTGTTCCAGCCTGACTGCTTCAGTGCCTACCAAGACACTGCTGCCTCTCCCTTGCTTGGGCAAGTAAGGGCAAGATTTTGCTTAGCTGCTTTGAACAAAATAGGATGTACTGCTGTTCATCAGAGACACAAGTGTTTCCATAATTGCATTTCTCAGCAGCAGGGACTGATAAACCAGTACAGCCGGAAGAAACAGCAAGCCCTTACACTTTGCCAAAATTCATGATTCAGATGAAAGTTTGATCTTCCAGCTTTAGAACAGAAGAGCAAACCAACCTCTCACAAGAAGCCCTGTTGCTGCTGAAAAGCCAGCAAAGCTATAAATGGTGGTAGCCCTTTGGTTGTGGCTGTACATACCCTCTCATGAGAGGAAATCTGTTAACTGTGCAGTGCTGTGATCAGTTCAAACAGAACATCAGCCACGGAGAATCACCACACTGGGCTTCCCCAGTTTCACTCAAAACAATGTGAGGTCCTAGTACTCCCCACAGGGAGCACTCACACATGTTCATTACATTATTGAAGCAGTGCAAGAGCCTGTGATCTAGCTCCTATGAGTTTTATCAGGTTTAGGATAATGAACCTGCTTACAACTATTCCTCTTTCTGTTTTGGCTCCAGCTGTCCACAGAAGGACATCCCTCATTCAAGGAAAAAAGATAATTGCCAAGTGCACCCTCACATCTCTTAAGAACACATGCCTGAATTGCAGACAAAGCCTGCTCAAGCAGAAACAGAGAAGGAGGCTCCCAGCTTGAATGAATTGAGACAGTTGTTCTGACTGCCGGCTCAGCAAGGTGGGTTGGGAGTTTGTAGTCCATGCTACAGAACTGGATGCTCACCTGGCAATCCTCCCAAGTATGTCTTCACTGTTGATTGCAAAGAGTTCTCCAAGATGGATAGACTGTCCTCTAATTCAGAGATGTTTAGTTCACCCTCTCCTGCTATCCCATCTACCCACAGGGATAAGTGATCTTTCATGATGAAGATGTCCACAGAGTGTTCCTTCTTATCACAAAGATTTATTGCCAGTCTGGACACAACTGTATTCTCCAAGGCCACAATGATATACTGGAGAGCAGGGAAAAGAAGAAAAAAGCAGTGAGCAGAAATATACCTAGCCATGCATATCCAAGACCAGGATGGCCCCGCTGTGGCCTTGTTTACAAAGATTTTGCAGAGCCACTAGAGAATTAATCTTATTAATATTGCTGATTGTGTTCTGAACTCATTCGTATAGATGAAAAAAACCAATGTTCCAGTGGGACTGTTAAGACAAAACCAACTGTCTTCTCAGAAAGAATTCTTAGTGAGTCTTACAAGTTGTTATATTGCACTGGAACCAAATACACTAGAGCTACTGTACTACAAATGAAAAGTTGGCTCATGGGTTTTCGTGAACTCATTTCTGGTTTATACTTGTCTAATGCCAGAATCTAGCCCTTTATTGTGAATACCATTAAATCAGTAGCTTTAGGACTCCATCATAACTGGCCTGTCACAGCACCTGGAGTGACACCTAAAGCCTGTCTCTTGGAAATTTTGGGACTGTTACTGATTTTGGAGCTCTGGATGAGTTCCAGAGAATGGAATTTCTATGCTTACAGCATTAAACAGCTCTGTGACCAGAAAAACGTAACAAAATATGCCTGCATTCAAGAGACCAGTTCCACCCAAGAGACCTAGACCACATTTGCAGCTGACAACTGTTTTTTGAAAATGACTTTCGATTCCCAGGATGCAACAAGGAACCCTCTCTAGAAAAATGCTTACGTCTGTACCTGTTGTTTCAGTTTCTTTGTGGAGTGATAGTCAACCAAAGACAGCGATAAAGGGACAGATGCGTCTTCGGTAACAAGAGCGAACAGCACACCGGTATCTGTTGCTGGTTGAATCACAGCATTTACTTCTATTTCCCAACTTGTCTTGGTTTCATTTCCTGAAATAGGTTGCACTGCAGAAAAAGAAATGTGTAGCATGACAAACACAGGACAAACAAGTCAAATGGGTAGAATGTGCAGTTTCTGCTTGGAGAGGAGGATAGATGGATGAGCATATGGAGGGATGGCCACATTTATTTTACTTAAAAAAAAAGTAAATAAAAAAATTCCAAAGCGCCTGAACATAAAATCAGAGAAGAAAATGACATCGGTTTCCTCTTGTTATGTTCTGCATTTTGCTGCCTTTCAGAATGTCAAAAGACAAGGTTAAGCTTTTTTAATACAAGAGATTCAAAATCCCATGGCTGTCAGTCCAACAAGTTCAAACATATGCTCAAAGATGGGGCACGCAATTTTTTTAATTGTTCTTGACTGTCCAAATATCATTGAGGGATCTAAGTACAAATCTGACACAGAGGAAACAAAGTGAAAAAGGGTATAGGCCCACTACGCTGATTACGTACCTAATCAATTCCTGATAACAAACCCCTCAGAAGCTAAACATGGGATGTTTTATCTCATCCGGCTGAATTCTGAATCAAACTCTCTGGCATCCTTCTTGCTGCCGCAGTGCCCTTGTAATTTAAAAGGTGATGCTCACTACAAAGAAAGAGTTCAATTCTGCTTCTGCAACCTCCCTTCATTTGAGTATTAGCTTTGCTCATTCACCACATCTTGAAATACAAAACAGTAAGTTCTTTATAAAGCTTACCATTACAAAGCCCCAAATAGAGGATCGTGTTTGTAGAAACAAAAATATGAAAATGCAGGTGCTGAGGACTCATTTCTGCTGAGTGTTGCCATCTGCGCTTTAGATGCTGCCTTGTCTTTACTTTGTAGCTTTTGAATCCATGTGTTAAATGAGATGACAAACACCCGATACTCCCTAATTTACAATGGCACAGCAGAAAAATCCACATAATGATGCACAGAAGGCTTCTGCATGGAGAATTTACATGCCAAACTAAAATAGATGGTTGGAATTTGTATGGGTTTCAAAACACTGACAGCTGATTGCACATATAAATAAACAGAATAATCTAGAACAAAGAAAACGTGCCTTTCTGAGTGCTTTCTGAGTACGGCCAAGTTTGGTTTGAAACTTCCTATTACTATATCTAGGCCAATTTTACTCAGCTTGTATCAGAGATATGCTTAGTATTTGTCCCAGGTGTAAATAATACCACCCAATGATTAAAAGTGAATCCAATCTTAGACATTTTGCTACAGGCACTGATGATTTTCTGTCCATCAGAAATTCAAGATACAGCTTGCAGCCCTCCCTATTTAGCAGAAAATAGTGAATAGGGCTGGAACCACCTGAACTGCTGACAGAGATGCAAGGCCCCTAATGTTAAAGATGAGCTGGAACCAGCCTGGATATGAAATGCATTACTGGAGCTACACAGAGAGAACCTAATCCATGCTAGGCATATTTGTACTGGCTCTAGCCATCATTCATAGGTCGTCCTTTGTTGTGAATCACAAGTTTAGCTATTACTCTCCATCCACAGCTGCCAGTCTTTTCTGCATTGATCAACACTGAGTCTGGCATACATGTAAGTTTTAAACTACTTATTAACCAAGTGTGGTTAATGGCAGAACAATAGGTCAGAAATAAAAATATAACGTACTTACTGTAAGTAATATTAAACACAGCAAAACCTCGGCCAGGATAGAAAGACCCTCGTCCTGCTACAGAAAAGCACTGCATCTTTTCATTCATCTTTATGGTCTCTAGGATAGTGAAGTCCTCCCCATTCAGCCAGTTCCATGCCTGCATGCAACCATCCAGCCGAGGGTTTATCTAGGAAGACAAAGCAGTATACCATACCTCAAACTACTGTTCAGTGAAGAATAAGTGATTTTGGGTGCAGAAGAATACTGAACAGGAGAAATCATTTTGATGTGTTATGCTCATGCATAATAATTGGAGGCAACCCCAATCCTGCAAACCCAAGCAAGTGGTCAGCATTTCCCAGGAAACTCCCCTGAGCTCAGCTTGTCTCCACTGGTCAGATGGGCACTAGCTAATGCAGGTGCTGATTTCATTGTATTGGTTCTGCTAGCTCCTCTATGCCATGCACATCATTAGGGTGATTTACTTCTAAAACTCCGTGGCCAAAGCTATGTAACTCCTGTAATTCTGCATTGCGAATGCTGGAGGCTAACTTGAAGTTAAAAAACCCAGTCCTTTGTGTCACTGCAAACAGCCTTCATGACATGCAAGATGTTGGACCTGATTATGGCAGAAGTTGTTGGGTTCTGGCTTAAGGGAGGGGTGCCTGAACCACAAGACATGCACATCACTCTGTACACACTTTTGTTCCTTGCAGCTTCTAGTTATGTTATCCTGTACCAAATGCCAGCATTAAAATGTCAGACAGTATGTAAAGAGAAGGCTCCTTGCAAAGCATCTAAATCAGGACCATTACTGCCAATTAACTGAACCAGAGATAGAATTCAGTGCATGAGCCAGGATTAAAAACCTCAGGAGTTTTTGGCTCTCAATCCCATATGCAGACCACACCCCAAGTTTAATGTTTCAGACAAGCAGTGGCCCTGAATGACTTCTTGCGAGGAACAGGAGCCTTCCTCAGCTGCTACATTCCCAGTCACAGAGCCGCAAGCTTGTCACCTCATTTAGAAATAACGAGATGCCAATTTGGGTTTCAAAGTGCCAACTCTGTGTGTGGTGGACATTCAAAACAGCCTGAGCAGCAGCTATTTCAGAAACACAGCAATCATCCAATCTCACCCAGAGAGTGCCTTAGCTTTTATTCATATGCCCTGTCTACTTGAATTAGGAGGAAATAAAAAAAAACAGGCTTCTGTTTCTCCTTGGGTCTTACTAAACTGAAACAGCAAATGCAAGCAGCAAACCTGCGATACAATATATATGAAGCACAAACATTGATCACAACACAGACAGTGCTCCAGCACTGTTTCCAGACTTCGTGGGTACAGTGGTACCCTCACACAGCTGTGTGTCCACTGACCACCCCAGCGCCACTCAGGGTCTCCAAGCCAGCATGACCACTGGCAATTTTGTCATGTGCTCCAGTTTTGTACGTCCTAATTCTGCAGGCAAAGGGTGAGACACCTCACCCAAACTTAGCAATCAAAAAACAGGAGTCTCACCTTTGCTACTGCCTTAGGCTCCCTCTATAGTCAATGGAGACAAAGTTGTATCCAGAAGGTGATAATTCCACCTGTTTCAGGGCAGGCTGAACTGCTCTCAGAAAGGACCTACATTACCCCAAGAGAAGACGAAATCAAGCCCTTCAGGCATGCAAAACAAGTGCTACACTTACCGGTAGAATAAGGTCTTTTGTTTTGAAAGGAATGCCTCCTACTGTCAAATTCAGCTGATACAGCCCTTTTTCTAGAGTAAACAGATCCCCTGAGACAGCTATTTTCATAACTGCATCCCTGTTGACCTTTATAACCAAACTTCTTTCAAGTTCTTCAACAGAGATCTGAAAAAATAAAATTGCAAATAGAATAATTCAGTATAAAAAGAACTTAGTATCTGCAGCCTCAACTAAAGGACAGACACCACCAATGAAATCTTCACGATGGAGAAATATTTTCTGTCCCCAAGCCTCTTTGTCTACCTTTTAAGTTACATCCCATGTTGATATGTAAATCTTTACTCTAGAAAGCAACCTGGGGTTGCTGTAATGGTGAAAACAGCCCAGATACTTCAAAACAGCCACACAAAAATATGATAGGATTAACTACATGACATTTGGAGGTTGCTTTACACAAAATGTAAATGCAAGAAAGAGTTATTAATGAGAATTTTCCTATTGCAAATGCAAGTGAAAGGAAAAGCTGGAAAGACAGATATCTTTTATTGGACCAGTGAAGAGAATGCAGAAGCCTTCCGGCCACAGTCTTTGAATATTAACCTCTGAAAAAAGAATGACAGAAGATGTCATTTTTGAGAGGGTAATAAAAATGTGTAATAGGCAATAATTTTTCTCTCAAAAGGTCACTGTAACTTTTAGTTCCATGTCTGTAAGAGCTACTTCCAGGAAGATCCCATCACCACTGAAATTTCAAAAAAGAAAAAAAATCATCATTTTAATTATGACCAGGCAGCACAGAGAAGTACTATAAGGCAGCCAGCTCTGCAATGGGGGAGGAGGTGGAGCCCAAAGCTGACATACAGCAAGCTGCTGAACAGCAGCATGGCTTCTCCTGCCTTGGGACCTGGGTCCTGCTACTGACAGGGTGTTCTGTGGCTCTAGAAGAAGACAACTCCTTTCTTCCTGTAAAGGAGAAGAAAGGAGTGCATCTCTGCTATAACATAATCTTCAGCACAGCACTCCCTCCCACCTACTCACTCTTCACCTGTACAGCTCTGTTCCCTGGGACACCCAGATGCTGCCTCCATCAGTGAGCCACTGTATGGAACCAAGTATCTACCTGAGTGGCTGTTTAGATTTGTTCTTCCCTCTCTCTGCTAATAGGCCATGTCATGAGCATGCCTTTCTCTTTGCATTTTGAGAGCAGCTCTCCCCAAACTGTTTCTATCAATCAGCCAAGCTGAGCTCTCACTCTGCGGCTGTAACAAAGGACGGCAGGGTTGAGCAGGTTTATACCTGGACACTCTGTCTGGATTGCAGTCTTCAATAATGAAGATTAAGTGAATTTGATAGTTGAAAAGATTATTCAAACTGTCAAATATTTTCTTCTCCTGTGGATTCGAGTACCGTCTGGTTTACATTGCCAAAATGCTGTTTACACGTGGCGTATTGCTCTCTGCTGTATCCTACAGCACATGAATTTACTTGTCTGAAGCTTGCTTGTTTTGAGTGGCAACTACACCTCCTGACTGCATTCCATGGAGTCACACAGGTCAGTCTCAAACAGGCTTTTTTGGGCATTGGCAGGGTGTAATGTTCCAGTGGGTGGGAACAGAAGACCACAGGTCCTGGCAGCCACAGCCCAGCTAGCTTATCTACACTGGCTATTTCACTTGGATGTCTCTCACTGGTGGCACTGTCATCACTGCCCAAATGCACTGGGGTATGGAGTGCCACAAGGAGCTGGTGCAGACATCTCCCTGCTCCTAGCACAGATCTTGGGCAGCAGTGGAGCAAACAGGAATGGGGAAAAGCAGGCTGCAGCAATGCCCATACTGTGCTTGTCTGTGGAGAAATCCTGCAACTTTCAGGGCCACCAAAATTCAGGGCCCTCTACAATTTTATTAGATTGCATAGAAAGTAGTAACATGGAAATTGTAACAAATTAGGCCAAGTTCTTAGCTGCTTCTGATCATTAATATAAACAAACCCAAAACAGTGGAAACTTCCATAGGAAAAGGAGTTAAGCCCTATGGAAACTCTTAACTCATTTCAGTTTAGGAAACTGCATTCTGTCTGCTTCACACCGCCCTCTGGCAGTTTCAGCTTGGGTTCCTTATATTAAATTATATTTAATTGCTGGTGCACCACCATCACCTACAAACCAAAAGGGGACGCAATTCGGTAGTTAGCAGATTGCTCCAATTCCCTCCTTTTGTTGTAAGGAGAAGCCTGCCACAGTGTGCTTGGGGAAATTCATGCAAGTTCTTGTAGCTAAGAGTTCCCATATGGTTAGCCATAAGGGCAGTCAGCTTTGTCTTTTGGGTTCATGCCCTGAATAACTCATAGCACACAGCCAGCCTGTCTGTTCCTTGCTGAGAGGCAAGTGGGAAGCACTGAAAAAGGATGGGACTACCGGCAGCCACAGGGTTAATGCCAAATATGAATCTGCTGCTGATTGCTTAACCTTCAATTCTGACATTTAACAGTGCAGGTAAGTTACTATTTTTGCTAACCATACTGTCCTCAGAGCAGTACTAAACTAACCATTGAAAATAAGACAAAATGATGATTTTTTTGGAAATACAAAACAAACAGAAGGCCAACGCTGCATTCTCTGCAGTCATGAGTTCATATGTACCACTTCACCCAGATGGATTACACAAGGATAACTACATTAGAAGTTTTTCCCAAGGCTTGCTTGTTTCTGTTTTCAGTGCTGGGAATGATCATTTTAAAATAGATTAGGAAGGATCAACATCAGAGAGAATACCAAGGTAGAAATATTAGCCTCAAGTTTTGCAAATCCCTCCATCTTTCTATAAAAGTATGCAACTTTTGCTCAAGAGACCGAAAAATGTACACTGCTGGTGTTTTTTCTCATGTTTTGCTTTTAGATAGCTATTGTTTCTTCATATGCTGAAAGTTAAATAGTAAAATTACTATTTCTCACAACTGTTACAAAGTTGTCCCAAGTATCCAAACTCCATTGTTCCGTGTCTAATCAAAACTAAGTACTTAATCCTGTGCATACTGAAGTCCAGACTAGAATTCACAAACTGCATTTGAGTCTGGACTGTGACCTCTAAAGGTTCTTGGGGTTGTGCTTCATGGAAGGTGAGGCTGAAAAGTACACACAAGTCCATACTGAAAATGAAATGTATGGCTACACGTTTTAGGAAAGGAGACTGGTAAAGAGAGCAACCCCTCCCCACAGGATATCCCAAATTAAAAGCCATGCTGGACAGAGGAAAAAGGAAAAATGAGGGAGGTGACAAAATGGAGACATAGGTGGATCGCTCAGCCACATAGATTAAACGGCATTTAGAGACAGGGGTGACACTGGATGTTAAGCAGAAGGAAACAAAGTACCTGCAGGACAGAGTCAAGGGATAAGAAACTAGAACAGAGAAAGGAGAAATCACCCCAGCAAGAGAGAAAGCACCCCAGCAACGCAAGCAGCATCCCAAGTCTCTGAGGTGAGTCAACCATGAAGTCAAGAGATTAAAGATTCCTTCTGCCTGCTGCATTCCTCTGTAGGTAAATCCTTCTGCCTTTGGCCAGTATCAGACACAGCATTAACCCAGAGTGCGCTGCTGCAGCAACTCAGCCAGGCAATTTCTTGGTTATGATAGTACGTAGGGATAAAAGCCCTGATACTGATGGCTGACAGGAGACCAATAATTCTTACCTAAAAATTATACTTACTTTTATTATACTGCCATCTCTCCCTGCAGAAAGCAAGCACAGCCTTTGTTTACCCCATTACTCCTATGTGTTTGAACGTTTTTTGTATTGCTTGATTAAAAAAAAATACATTTCAGCTGTCTCCTCAAAACTAACATTGGAAAGTTTGTAATTACTTCATAATGAGGTCTGGCACTTAGCAAGTATGTTATGCTCCCATGTTAAATGGTTTACCTTGGTAACGACTGTTTTTTGTGACTCCCAAGTCACCCCAGTGTCATCAATGCTGCTTCACAATTTTCGTCTCCATCCTGTCTGTGCAGGCAATCAGAATTGCCATATTTCAAATTAGCAGAACAAATCTTACAACAGATTTAGTAAGAAGTGGCTTGAGGCTATTCCTACCTGTAAAGACCCAGCATGTCATACATTTTATCTACAGCTTTGCTGAACCTTTATAGCTCTCCATTTGGAATCCAAATTTGTTTCACTGACAGCAAAGGAACTGAATAAAACATCACCTCATTTGCTGAAAACATTACCAAATGTCGGTAGTTGACAGTGAATTCGCTCAAGGAATTCTTTACTTATTCATTAGAAACAAAATTTTCCCACCTTGCTCTTTTCCTTAATGCATAATTCTGATTTTTTTTATACTTTTTTTTTTTTTTACACAGAAAATTCTTCAGTTACCAGTGTCTGTATTTGTCTCTCATGTGAGTTCACTCAGAATTTCCTACCCATTCCCCAGGACACACATCAGTTTAAAAGTCAAAAGATCTAATCTAATTAAGTAAAACAAAGAAAAGAAAAGGAAAAGGCAGAACTGAAGAGACATATATAAATTGCTAATCTACCGTAGCTCATACTACAGGATGCTTTTCATGATCCTGTCACAAATGGTAGCACCCATGATGCTTCCAGAATCACCAGGAAATGTTCTGTGGGAGTGTCAAAGAGCATGAATCCTTACAAGCTGCAAGATGCACAGCATCATGAGATTGCTGGAATTATTTTATTAATAAATAGAGAGGTTCTGATAGACCTCAGTAGATTTCCTTAGCAAGGGAAATAGTCTATTGTGTATGTAAACAAGCCATAAGACTTTAAAAAAGGATAGGGTAGGTTAAGAGTCCTGCCAAGTCTGAGACCTGTGACTAAACAAACAAACAGATGAATAAACAAAAGCAACCACACATACACCAAACACCCTTTGAAAGGTCCTTAAAATAACAGCTGGAGTTCCTTCTCTCTTACTCTCTTTCAACCCTCACACACAGAGCATCTTCCCAAACTCATGTGAAGTCAGCTGAGCACTGCTGCATCCCAAAGGCACTGTGTCTGCTATGGTTGTGCAAATTAGTGATGCAATCTAGCTTATAATGCATAAAAAGTGCAATTCAATTTATTAGGAAAAATATCCCACTCTCACCTTAGAATGTATAATGTACTGGCGTGCATTGAATGGACAGGTAGGTTGGAAAAGCATCTCCTCAAGAATACACAAAGTCTAGCTGTACTTCACAGAGCCCATCGGGAACAAACCAAGAAAGGGTAAGATCTCAGCAGTGGTCTGGACTCACCGTTTGCCACATGCCATGGTTGATAACGGGTCCACTGCTGGTCACGCGGCCTATCCCGTTGTATTTCAGCTGCAGCTCTAGCCGTCCTTTGCGCAAAGCCAACACTACCCATGTGCTGTCTTGATGGCCTCCAGCAAAGAAAAGGATACCTTCAGGATCAAAGGTTCTAAAGTCGAACTCAGCCACAAGTCTGACCGCACAGGTGCCAAGAAATAAATTAGTTACGCAGCGTTCAAAAACCACAAAGTACTTTCCATACAGATAGCATCAACTCTACCAGTTATAAAGCTCTGTTAAAACACACTAGCTTTTAATGCACTCCTGAAAGACTTAAGTTGTGAAGTCAGGTTTTAAAATAGTGTCAACAATAAAGAATACATTACTATACTTCAGCAATTATCCTAGGAGCTCTGCGGTCAAGGCTGCCTTTCTCAATTACTAGTTTGGATAATGTTTTGCTTTACAGGACTCCATAATCCAAACAAATAATGATGATGACAGGACTAATTGTTACTGTAACAACTTAACTCCATTGCATGCATTAAAGCCAGATGGCACATTTGACTGTCATTCTAAATTGTCCTCACCTCGTCAGTTGTTTCCTTTTGAAGCGCAGCCTGATGACAGGAGCGCCACTGAACATCCTCCCCAGGTACATAGATTTAGCGCTTTTTCCAACAGCAAAAGGCACGCATGGTAGTATGTTCTATAATCAAAACATATTTTTGAGTTTTCTCCTCACACAGCAGAAACAGAATCACAGAATATGCCTCCTCTTATTTTCTCATGTAGTTGCTATTCACATAGTAGGTTAGGGCATTTTAATGTTTATACTCTCAAAATACAGTTGTTTTGGTACTGAGAACATTTCCTCTTTCCTTCCCTCCTCCCTCCTATCTGCCTTGGAGGAATGTTTTCCTGCTGCAAAATGAAATCATACTCATAAGGTACAGCACAAAGTTTCTACTGCAGCATCTTGCCTGCAACAAAACATACGCAAAGAACTTGCTGTTGGTTGGTTTCCGCAGAGGCAGCCTGTGCCACTAAAGCCCATCCACCCCAAATGCCTGGAGGAGGAAAACATTAAGTGCCAAGTGTTGGTCCATAACTTACACCATCCACCCTGAGACCTTCACACTGTCCTACTGGCTCTAAATCAGAAAAGCTTGTGCAGCTATAGCCAAACAGAGGGTGGCACGGCTATCACTGGCATGTTCTTTCTGGAATGGGGACAGGAGGAACCTGAGAAGAGAGACTTTCAGAAGGAAATTTCTTTTTGGGAGAACTACTGTCACCAGCTCACATGACTTTGCCAATATGATACTCTCCTGCTGGTCACTCAGCTTAGATGGCTTTGGTCCAGAGCTTCATCAGTTATTCTTAACTGCAATGTAAAATGAAGGGCTGTTCTGCAGTTACAGCAATGAAGACCAACATACCTCACAGGTATTCATGTCCTGGGAAAGTTTTACTCCCCCTCTGCCATCGCAATGACAGGTATAACTCCCTGGCAAGTTGACACAGGTCTGTTCACAGAGCTTCTCTTCACATTCATTTATATCTACACAAAACCAGCAAGAGAGGAGAAAACAGCAATTGAGTTTGTTTAAACATGAATCATCTGAGTGAAAAAAAAACATTATCAGTGCTGTTTTGTAGCACCTGTCATTTGAGCATGGCCAAGTCCTCTGTAGCCAGTACTTACTCTATGCTGTATCTTTATAGGAGGGAAGGGTTAGAATTAGCATCTGCACAAATTCATTTTCACAGACAGATTCCAGCTGCACAAACATACACAGCAAGTCAGTGGGAAGGCTGGAAGCAGAGCTCAACTCCTTGTCTGCTGGTGCAGAGCCCTGGCCTCTAACTTCTAAACAAGATCTCCTCCCTTCATGCCCTCCAGGCCCCTTCTGGTATGCCTGTGCTGACTGGTTCCTGCTCCTTCAACTCAGGTTCAACTTAAGGACCGCTTAAGGACTTACTCAGCAGCTGGATCCTCAACAAAGTAAAAGCTGAATTTCTCATTCATTATTTTCTCTCTTTTTCTTTTCTTTTCTTTTTTTTTTTTTTTGCATTTGGCTTGTTTTTATCCTCTCACAAACAAATGCAGGAAAACAAATCGTGATGGCCCACAGGGATCTCTTCAGGCAGAGATAAACACAGCCCGGCAGGGCTGAGTGGCTTGTGATTCAAGTCAATATATTAACTTAGACAAAAGGCAGGGAACAATGCTAATTTTGGAGCGCTTTCAAAACTTACTCGGTTGAGAAAGTCTGCAGGCAGCGTACCCAGCAGAACTGTGCATGGTTCCAGTGCATATTAAAGTCCTAGGTCAGTGTAATATCACAAGACAGGTTTTGAAAGAACAACAGCTACTGCTCTGTAACTTTTCTTGTCCCTACAAAGAGAGACAGCAACATGCACAGATGCTTCTGAGCTTCTACGAGATCTTGTACTTGTGATAAATTCAAGAAACTTCAGTACTCTGGCTCACACAGCTTGATTCAAGTCATCAAAGACGACTGTAAACTCAATGAACTCAAGGATGACTGCAAACTGCAAACTCACAGCTACAGAAAGGGAACAGAAGACCAATGTGTAAGCAAGATTTTTTTTATGAAAAGCTTTTACTGAAGTCTGAATTTAAATTTCTGGAGTCTTATAGCTTTGAAGCATGCAATAAATGCTAACACGGTGTTATTTCATGACCTTACCTTGACAAGTCTTTTTCACATCATCGTACTTGTAGCCTGCATCACAAAGACATTCGTATGAACTTATTAAATTTTTACAATAAGCTTCTCCACAGATGTCTGCTGATGCTGCGCATTCATCTATGTCTGCAAAACAAGCAATTAAACAACATGACTTCAGAAGAGTGTAATCACTTCATGTTCACACACTGGAGTGGGCTCAGGGTCAAGAGAGTCCTTTGTTATTTTGGTAACTAAAAGAGACTATCTTTAAGACTCTACCTTTAGGGTTAGCTAGCTGTAAGTAGTGACTTCACGCTTTCAAAACTAGTTGATCTTTTTTTCTTTAAGCCATTAACCACTACTTGAAAAATCAATGCAAAGCAAGCCAGGAGAAAAGCTGTAAAACAGAACAACTCCCACAAAACCAAAAAGCCCCACTCCATTCAGTGGGCAGAAAACAGAGATTGAAAAAGCAGCAAACAGAAAAAAAGTAGGAACTGAGGAACAGCAAGTATGCATTTTACCTAAACACAGAAGGAACATGCAGCCTGTGGAGCATCAAAGATTTCTCTTCTCCTTCCTCAGACAGGCAAACAGTAATTTTTCATGTATTCACAAAACTAAGGTCTAAATCTTCTGATCTGTAGTGGCAAAGGGGAATTGAAGCAGCCCATTTTGTCAGAGAGAACAAGTCATGATCTTAAGGTCCTTTCCAACCCTAACAGTTCTATGATTCTGTCTGAGAGATGTTGTGGGCTTTCACCATGAAGGCAGGCAGTAGGCTGGGACTGAAGGACCATAAAAACAAATAAGTGTTTTTCTAACATTTTAACTAATACCCAGCAAAATCCTGGTGTTGACAAAACATTTGCAGTGTACTGAGAGTTTAATATTTACTTTTGCTTTCTAGGACATGTTAAAACTACAATTACATGTTCCATGTGTGAGTGAACTGGCTGATGGTAGTCTATTTAGTATGCTATGTAAAGTAGTCTAAAAATCAACAGACAAAACCTAACTTTTTGGCATGTGCACATAATGACTGGAATAAATCTGAAAGAAAACTGAAATGCAATGATAAATCTCAGCTAGCATTAACCACAGCTGACAGTAACCTCACAGAGGGTCACATGTTGAAGATGCAGAATGCTTATACACTTATGTTCACAGTGCTCTAGTAGACAGTACTAATGTATTATACAAATATATATACATATAAAACCAAATGTAATTGTGAGCCCACTCTCCGTCCACCTGTCCATGCCAACTGGCACCAGAGGACAATTCAAAAGTGAGGCTGGCTCTTCTAAGTGGCTGCTCCCATTAGAAAGGAATACCATGTAATCTACAGAGTTCTCACTTTTCACAGTGGAAGTGACAGAAATAAAATAAATAAAATTTATTTATATAAAGTGACAGAAATAAAATCCTGATCTTTGTGGTTTTGCTGGCAGCATTAATGATGTTGTTCAGATCAGGTATGCAAACTGTTTACAGATGTGTCATCATATCCATCTATATAGAAGGTACATACACAGACTTGCCCGTTTCTTCATGAGATACACATACCTTTAACAGCCACCTGTGATCATTAATGAGTCTGTCTCAGCATGCAGTTTCTTAACACTTTTAAAATCTCAGTTGCTCAAGTTTTGGTTATGCAAATTCATTCTGCAGTTTCAATCAAATACTTCAGATCCTCACTTTCTGTTCTCAGCTGCTATGTAAAATAGCTGCCAACCTTCACTAGGGCCTTTCTACAGCTATTAATATTCAGTTGCAGTGAATTTACCCATCTGCACTATCTGAATTCATTAGCTGCTGCACATATCCAAATTTAGAAAGTAAAATAAGAAACACACAAAAGAAAAACAAATGGCTCATATACTACAACAGCATGAGACTGGAAAGAATCATAACAACGCATCTGGCCAGCCCTTCCCTCTCTCAATGTCAGGATATGAGGACCGATCGGCTAAACCAATTTAGCACAATCCAAGCCACAAATCCTCTGTGAATCACGCCTGTGTTATGATATTGGCAAGTAGCATGGTGTGACTGCTGACAAGCCCGGGCATGTAGCATTGGCTGGAGCACCCAGCTAAGAGGAGCTACTAGCAAGTCTGGTAGCTGGGCTAGGGGCTAGAACAGGGCTGCTCAGTGCTACTCAGCTCTTGGAAATGAGAGTCACACGTCACTAAGCATCCACTGAAGCAAACTGAGAAGCCCATCAAAGCTTACCTTCACAGGTTTTGCTGTCTTTAAGAGTGTAACCACTGAGGCATGAACAATGGTAGCTGCCCAGCTTGTTGAGGCAGAGTTGGTTACAGCCACCATTCTGTGTTCTGCATTCATCAATATCTACATCAAAAAAAAAGTGTCACAGTCAGCTTTTCACGTCTGTAAATCATCTGCAGGGTGAGAATGGGATAGGTATTGGGGAGGAGAAAGACCAAACAAGAAACACTGTTACAGCTGCAACATAATGGTTACAAAAAGCACAGAGATTGCATTCAACACTTCAAGAAAGTTAGCTTCAAGTTCATTTAACAAAAAAAAAGACAGAAGGAACTGTAACTGAGTATCTCCTTCACAGCTCTAAGAATGCAGAAGGGTATCTTCAGTCACTGTTTAGAAAAGCAAACTAATTATAACTAATGTATTTTATATCATAACTAACTTTTAAAATTATATGATGACCAATAAGTTCAGGATGAAAACTTTAAATAAAACAAGAACACTAAATCCTTACTACTACAGAACTCATGAGAAGACAAAAAACTTGAAGTTCACAGCTATTGAGCACTGTGACCTAAACTGTGCTCCAGAGAAATTCACAGCAAAAGCCTGTTAAATCCAGAAGAGACTGGATTACACCACTGATCTGCTTTACCTGCTCATTATATCCTTCCTGTATATGGGACTCAGGAGATAGCTGATGGGTAGAACAACACATTTCATGGCATTTTATAAGAAAAAAAAGGGGAGATGCTTCAGATTAATCAGCTGCTGAGCTCTCAAAGCTAACTGTATACTGATCTGCCAACTGTCTCAAATGCTTAAATATACTACTTGTAAGGGATCCTATAATCTCCCCACAATATTTACTTCAGAAGGAAAGGCTTTGGCTCTCCTGCTGTTTTGGTTGCCACAATTCTGGACTGGCTGAATGTGATTTCTGGCAATAACTTAATATTGGCAGGCAGAAAAGCAGTGGTGCTAACAGGAAACCCTGCAGGCAAAGAATTGAAAAAGGAACCAGAAAACAAAGGGAGGCAAGATAACTTCAGTATTTCATAAGGGAATAGAGAAAATCCCTCTGGGGGCCTGGAACTTCTTGCACAAATAGTTTCTGCCTGGACGTTCTCTTTGGAGGTGATCCAAATACACACTGGAATTAGGCTGATGTGAAATAAGGTCCTATTAGCAAAGAGACTTTAACAGATTAATTTCACTGGTTTGTGTATCATCAGACTCAGACCCCAACTTGACAGCTGGAAAGTCACCATTCCCATTGCAGGCATACTAGAAAGGAAGATGGGCCAGCTTCTCTGTCTCTGCAGTCTGTGATCTGTTACATCAGGGTTCACAGCAGCAGCTGTTGCAGTTTTGCTTGAAAAGCCACTACAGCTCTACTTCTGCTGCCTCTTTCAGGGGGCTGACACAGAAAGTTGGAGCATAACTTCTTAGGGTACCTTGCCGAGACCAAGCTGAGATCTATTAATGTCTAAAAATATTGATGTGAAAGAGTTACCTGATTCACAGACGATAAAAACATGAGCAGCATGCAATCCAGGTTCAGTTCTGTGACTTTCAAATTATGCAGTATCAGTGACCATTTGACAATATCACAAAACCCAATACATGTTTGTTACAAGTATAAAAGATAATGAAACCCTGTCGTGGTTTAAGCCCAGGCCGTAAATTAGAACCACGCAGTCTACTGCCCCTCCCTGCCCTTTCTTCCCCCTGCTCCTGGAGGGACGGGGAGGAGAATCGAAAGAATGCAACTCCCACAGGTTGAGATAAGAACAGTCCAGTAACTAAGGTATAACACAAATCACTACTGCTACCACCAATAATAATAATGATAAGGGAAATAAAAAGGGAAGAGAATACAACACCTCACGACCCGTCGACTGATACCTTGCCCCAGCCCAGCAGCGATCTAGCCCTTCTGGGTAACTCTCAGTTCTACATCCTGGGCATGACGTGCTGTGGTATGGAATACCCCTTTGGCTAGTTTGGGTCAGGTGTCCTGTCTCTGCTTCCTCCCGGCTTCCCCTCCTCCCTGGCAGTGCATGAGTCACAAAGTCCTTGGTCAGACTAAACATTCTGACCAGCAACTAAAACCATCGTTTTTATCAGCTCTATTCCCAGGCTGAATGTCAAAAACGCAGCGCTGCACCAGCTACTAAGAAGGAGAAAAATTACTGCTGCTGCTGAACCCAGGACAAATCCAATTACCTTTTTCACATGTTTTTCCCTGCCAGCCATGCTTGCATTCACAATAGAAGTCCCCCTTGAGATCTTCACATTTGACAGTCCCCTCTTTGTGACAAGGATTAGGAGAACACTGGTTTGGCAAATCTGATTTATATAAGGAATAAAAAACACAAAAAACAAAATGAGAACAATACATTGGAGTTACTAACAACTAGGTGTTTCACTCTCATTAAAAGTCAGGAAGCTTAAACAGTAATGGGGAATCACTACCAGAAATACTCACACCTGGCGAAACTAGAAGCTAATTCTTAGTGCTCACATGCTTAACAAGTTGTGCCAGGGATTTTGTAGAGCACAGGCAGTGGAATTCATTTCATTGCAAAAGGGAATGAGCTACCACCCTGTATCTGAAGGGCCCACCCTGAAAGAAGCAACTCAAAGTAGCTTATTTTTAAGAAAGTTAATTTCACACTCCCTACTTTGGAGAAAATACAAAGCACGTAGCAACTAAAGAAATAAGTACTCAAGGAAGGATGAGTTTGCTTTTAAATTACTCCCAGTAGTTCAACTGAGGATCTTACCAGGGCTGATAGATTTGTGGCTAGCAAAGGTTTATACCTGAAATTTTTGTCAGAGCTGTCCAATTTAGGCTTTTTTTATTGCATAGAATGAGAATAAAGAAAGAAAGACCAATGTGTTAACAGCATAAGAATAGCAAACCACTAATCCAGTTTACAGAAAGCACACTGGATTTTCTCCACAGAAAAGCAGCAAGAGGTTAATCACCATACTTTGGGGAGGACTGGAGGAACAAATATCAAATTATCAAGTAACTGTTCAACAAATGGATGTCACCTGTCCAAATTTACCTACCCACCTATCTGCAGAACACCCAGGGATAGTGCTTGGCAGAGACAGCTAAAGGAGGGATAAGGGAATACCCTTGTCCTGACAAAAAAGAGGCCAGGCCACACAAAAGAAAACACAGCTACATGGGCTGTCTGAACATACACCTGCCAGAATACCTCCCAATAAATCACTGCCCAGACAATACACTGCTGGAGGTGGAGAAGTCAGGGAAGGAGAGGGCAGGTTAAGGCAGATTAAGCTCTAATCAGCATCTTTCTTTTCCTAGACAGACCAAAATTTGTATACAGTAAACAGAATGGTTTAGGTATAGTAAGCCAAGTCCGGAAGCAGCACAATCTAAGCCTCCCAGATATGGCAGTGTTTTCAAAGTCACTTGATAAGCAAAACAAGTCAATAGGGTTATGCATGACTTATCTGGTATATCCTCAAGCTTCTGATTCTTTCTCTCAAACTGGATTCTGATGTGCCTTGCAGAGCCAGATGGAAGTAATGCTGCCCAGCTGAATACCACTCTATCGCAATTCATGGTGAATGGCAGAAACAACCTCAGACATTTCTATCACAACACCACTGTGCCAGTAGTTTGCTCCTCTTACCATGAGAACTTGAGAACATGAGGCAAAGCTTATACTCTCCTGGGCTTCATAGCTGTGTAATTCTGCCAGCTTCACAGAAGGTGCTCCTGATTTAAATCATCACAAGAGAAAATGGAGCTTTTGTTTCCATTCATTTACGTGACAGATTTTAAAAGTAATGAAGAGCATGACCTTTTAATGTGTTTCCAGCCATTTCTCATAGCACATATATAGCTCGCAAGTGCAGAGCATAGAACTACCAGTTCCAATTTTGAAGTCTATGGAAACAAGGCTTTACCTAAGTACACAGCCTGCTGCTTCCAGTTCGTTACTCTGTGCTGCCAATTTACTTTTCGATATTCACAAAATAGCGCAAATTAAAACTTCGTCAGGAAAATGATAGGTTGTGAAGATTATGGCACTCACTATTAAAAAGCAGATACCCATGACCTAACAAAAACCTCCTTGTGCTTTTTAAGGTCACATGCAGCTTCATTTTAAAAAAAAAATCTGTGGAATTTTCCAGACAAATCCTTAATTCCTGGCTGACATCCTTGCAGATCTGCAGACGAAAGTACAGGTACCTGTGCGTAAGGTAAGCATCTATCTGCAAAGCAGTTGTTGTAAATTCTCATTGCAGTAAGTAGAGATCTGGTCAGTACAACAAACGAAGTCCATAGAATGATTCAGCCCTTCCCAGAGCAGACACAGTTTGGTCAATGGAATCCCTCTAGCCTAACTCTCCACTGATTGTGATGGGAATACTGCTCATGTAGGCACCCATGCTGGAAACACCTGCATCTACCTCTCTGAATCCAGAGCTGAATCCTACCCGTAACCCTGATCTAAAGCTCTTATGAAACTGAGAATCCTCAAATACTCTGCTAAGCTATCTAATTATTGTCACAGTTAAAATTCCTATCCTATTTCTAGTATAAACTAGTCTAGTTGATCACCATCCAGCCCTTAGGTTGTGCAATGTCTTTGCAATGCCAGATTAAAAGAGCCTTCCACTACCCTATTTTGAGAGGAGAAAGGCTATTAACAGACAAAATTTAAATGTGTCTTGTGGGCACAGCCTCACAGAGCTAAAGACACTTTTGGCATCATCTGTGAAGAATTAAGAGGCACATTGGAACTGGCCAAGCACAAAGCCTGTCATTCTTCCAAGTGTGTCTCAGGCTCCTTCTCCATTACTTCTCCCGTGAATTGACAATGGCTAGCCAAAACTCAGCCATTTTAATACTTTCATGAGAGAAAATATTATAATTTTATTTCCAAAGCACTGAATCTGCAAAGGGCAAAAATCCCTAAAAACAATTATTTAGTTTTTATTTTTTCATCACTATCATTTAGACTTACATTTCTAAAACACTGATTAGCTGTTTGGAACAAGTGTTCCCAGCCGATACTGTCATTTTCAGCAGAAACTCCTGCCTCTTCACTGCGCCACACACATGAACAAAAGGAAGCATTCAGCCTCACGTTCCACTTTGAACTACCTGGCATACCGCAGCTGACATGACTACTGTAGGTCTTAGAATTCTCAGTTCAGAGGACTCAAACATCTGTAAGTGATATGGCTGCATTATATGAGGGCAAGTCTTCACGTGCCACTTACCAATCTTGGAATTCACTCTTCAGAAACTGCTGTAATGGAGTTTATAAACATGAGAGGTCGACTAAATCCTGATGCTGCTTTGGCATCACTGCTATGAAGACATGACTAATCAAGCTTGTTCACAATAAAGACTGAACCACACGAGTAAAAATGAAAATAAATGAACACACATGTGATTTTCTCCCCATGTGAACCAACCTGCTCCCAGAACATTTTTAGAACATTTATGCAGCTTTATACCTTTAGCACTGCTAAGCTTCAAGAGGGAACTGGGAAGGTATTAGAAGTGTTCGCTACATTCTGATCTCTAGTGTTAGTGGCGAACAAATATACCACTTTCTTCTCTACAAATAACAGTTTGACTTCCAAATTGATTTGAATTTGTAAAGGTTGCAGTGTTTAAAGCACAGTCACGTGATGCCTGAAACCAACATCCTTGTAAAGAAGCCTGACAAAAGCCTGTGTTTGATTTAAAGATTTTTTTAAGGTTCGTTAACAGGGGTAAGCTATTAAGGTTCCTATAACTGGGGTACTATTTAAGAGGAAAGACAATGAAAGGCCAAGCATAGTGTATAACGTTGTGGTAAAGCCTATTTCTTATCCCTCTTGCTTCTCAGTTTATTCAGACCTTGGGAAATTAGTGGTAAAGAAATGTTGCACATCATGAAATACCAAAGCGCTGAAACACAGCAGTGTAGTGGCGACAGATTATAAAAAGGAAAGGATCTTTTTTTGCTGCTCAAATAGGAAAAGTGAAATGGAGTCTCATGCCTGCAGAATAGGAAGACCAGTACTAAAATACTATCAGAAATGGAGATGACTGAGATGATCCCACTCCTTCAGGTAGAATGAGAGAATATTTAACTACAATATACAAAACAAAAGTGCTTACTATGAACGCATGTAAGAAAATCAGGACTCCTTGTATACGGCGACCCATATTTCTGAATACAAGCTGAAGAACAGAAAATGAAATTGTTATTATTATAATGATGACATGGCAGCTGTTCAAAGCATGTCAAATGATACCTGACCTGCTGATTCATTTAGCAAGGATTTGAAGGATGGATGCAAAATCGATGCAATTTTATTATCTCCCAGATGCCTTAAAATTCTCAAGTTCACTAAAATATTTCAGCTCAGGTGTACAGTAGAGTTATAAGCCATCTGAAAAGGATGATCACTTAACCAGATGCTACTATGATTCTAAAAGCATGTTAGTAGCTCATCAAATTTGACCAACTAAATCTCTTAAAAAATCTAAAAAGCACATGGAATTTTCTCAAACTGTCAGCATTTGTGATCTTAAGTACTACCTATTAAATGCAAATAAAAACCAGTATGGTGCCATGACTATGATACAGTCAATAGAGTAAGCCAATGGTTTAATAAGTAAAGGCATGTTTTTATTTTTAAGATAAGGAGATTAGTTAATAGCTGAGTTAAAGAGGGAAGATAGAAGAGCTATAATTATTTACTAATGCTGCAAGCTACAGATATAAATGCAACATCAACATTTTAACATGAAGAAAACACATAAGGATCTCTGTATGCAAATCTATACATAAGTAGAACACACCTCAAAATCACATAAGGAACTTACAGTCTATCTTAAAAATTATCAAATCATGTTTATTGCAATCAGATTTCCATCACTTTCCTTAGCAGAGACTTCAGCTGTGACAAGCTCCAGTGTTAGGCACCAGATAGCAGCACTGCCACAAAGTGCAAGTGAAAGCTCCAACTCACCCAAGTATTTCGGGTAAAAATATTCCTGTAGGAGGAAAAACAAAACAAAAATAAAGATTTGTTTAATAATATTTGCTTTTATCATCACACCTATTTAAGAGCTGCTGTTAGTTTGGTGGTCTTCGCGTTGTAGTCGTTTAACAAGGTCAAAACACCAACAATTTCTTTTTATTCAGAGCCAGAAGTAGCACAGTATCACATATGCATTTTGTCTTTTGAAAAGGAAAGAAACACTAGCTCCAGCCTCCACGTATTTTTTTGACAATGGCTGACCTAGTAAGTGGCAGAGCATGAAGCCACTTGCCCACTATCCAAGAGGTAACAATGCTGATGATGGCATAAGGTAGGGGAAGAAAGAGGAATCTAGAGACAAAACCACAGAGGGAAAGTAAACTTAGTCACTCAGTGCCTCCTCGGAGGCCCTCTGCTGATGCAGAGCACACGCAGCATCCTAACACCGCAACCACTAAAATAAACGGTACCGTTTGCTCTTACAACAAGCATCCTACAACTCTAGCAGCACCCATTGCTATACTGCCCACTCCATCACATCATGGAGACAGACGGTCTGCTCACATCAGGGAATAATGGAAATCTGCAAGTGAGGGGAGACCTGACTTCATTAATCTCAAACTAGACTGAAAAAGGCGTTCCCACTCCTCTCACAGCACATGGTATAAGTACATGGTATAAGTATTACTCTTCCTTACCTTGTGTCAACAAAGCGTATCTGTACAAGGAGAGCAACAGTTTGCTGCTGTGATGTGGATCTAACTTTGCATGTTAGAAAAATATTCAGCTTGGTAAGGCCTTGCCAGTGGCATGATTGCTTGCACCAACACAGAACAACTGCAGGGAAATGCAGCCGTGCTGTATGGAAGGGTGGGAGACTGCCCTGAGCTGATCGTTAAACCACATTCTTAAAAATAATACAAAAATTCATGGCTAGGAAAGAGCATTTCTTTCCAACTTCACTTCATACCAGATCTTGTAATGCATAAACACTAGTTCAAGTGCTGTTAAAATTGTTGTTGGGGCATGCAGTGAGGGACAACTTATGGATTCTATCAGTGTTTCTGCTTTTTTTTCTTAAAATGAACCATTTCTCAGCTAATTGTGGAAGCATAATTCTCTTTCCTACAACATGAGGAAATTTCATATACCACTATCTGCGCTGAGACTGGGACAGTAAATACCCTGCATTCTACAAAATTAATTTGGTCTATACCATGTGCAAGATAAGAAACTATTTTATCTTCTCCTCTTATTACAGATGTTTGGATAAGCTTATGCATATATACAGGCATGTACACACAACAGAGACAGGCACACACCGTGATTCAATTTGACCCAGTTTGTCTAATGCAATCAATTGCATTGCTGTTGTTCACCAGAAAAAGCAATTGCTTCTGGCAAATATGCTCCAGTTACTGAAATGCACCATGTAAATATTCAGCCTAAATCATGAAAGCATCAAGAAAGAAGTAGTTTACACTTACTCTGATTTTCAGTTCTGATATGAGAGTAACAGGCTTGGCAACTTCTGGGGTTAAGCTTTGTAGTATCTCTTTGGGTTAACAAACCGAGTGAGGAGCTCAGACCTCATTATGAGCTCCTCTTCCTCTTTTATTTTTAAGGTTTGGTTTTGGAAAAGACAAGTAAAAAAAAAATACAGTCAAAATAAATGTAAATCTAAGCAGTCCAAGTACTCAGATGAGTGCCCAGCTGTGCTACAACCACAAACTGAACTTCAGCCAGTACTCAAGGAGAAAAAGATAGCGGCATGTGATGAAATATTCCAAACATGTTTCTTATTATTTCCTCTTTATTCAATTTACGACACAAAAATGCGCAGATGTGTTTAACCACCAACAGGATAATCCAGACACTGGCAAGAACAACTTTTTCTGCACTGACAAGAAATAGGAGCTTTCATATTCATGGCCACCAGCCTAATTGCTTCAAGTCAGTGATGGCAAAGGCATAAAACTTCATTTTTCACTTGACCTCTGATGAATGAGTTGAGTCCTAGAAAAGTTGTACAGAGTTTACTTTTGAATGAAATATTATGGTAACTAGTTATTTTCATTGCACAAATAACCTTCCAAATGCAAACTGACTGTATATTGATTCAAAGACAGTTGAGCAGCAGAAGAGTGAAATTCCAAAACACTGTACCACCATAAGCTTCATTTCACAAGATACATAACAGAGGCAAGTGATTTAAACAGGAGGCTATTAATAGAAATTTAACCCAAATCTACTTGCTTATCAGAAGCACTTCTCCAGGTTCCTGCTGATAATACCATTCTAAAATAAAGTAACATCATCACAGGTTCTACCATCACTCATTCTTGTTTGATTAACTTTTCAGCTTACTCCATAATTAGTTTTCCTTACAACAGGCATCTAGAAATATAATGACAATGTATTTCCATTCAGGCTGAAGATGAAGCAAAATAAATCACCACAGAATTATAGTAAGTTAAATTTTCAGCTTGGACTCTGGTAAAAAAGTCAACATTTAAATGTTGTCAGCCCTTCCTCTTCAGATTTGCTTTCCTAATTAGTGCTTAAAATAAAAGCAGAAGCAATGGGCTTTTTAAATAAAAAGCTATAAACAAATACATGTTGGACATAAACATCCTCTGTATAAGCTGCTGTACAGACACTGACCTCATCAAGCTTTCTATCCAATCTGTCCAGCAGCAATGTCCTAGCCCATGCAAGAGGAAGACAATACCTTGCACTTCAGTGAAGTGGAAAGTACAGCACTATGCCAGTCCCCCCAGGCAGGTGATGACTTGCTTATTTCAGCTCACTTCAAGGACCCTTCTGTTGCTGTCTAGGTGACAGAGCTGTGCTTTGTCAGGAAAGATTTAAGCCCTACTGCCTGTGCCCCTTTCACACAAACACATCTACATGCTAGAAGCAAGGCTTTCAATGCATTAAACACAATTAGTGGTTTCCACAACTGAAGCGCAAAACCTAAGAGTCCATGCTTTTATTCCAGGGTAGAGTGACACCAAACACTTCTCCATGGGGTTAAGAAGTTCCTCTCCCACCTACATCCAGAATTTGTTCCTACCTTTATAAAAGCCATGCAACACTTAATATGAATGTCTAAAATCACAAGAGAGCAGGAATTTAAAAATATCCTCAAAAAAAAAACCCAACCCAAACACCCCTAAAACTCCAGGATGTTCATTTTTAGATTTGTTTTTTCTTCCAAATATTAATGGTTGCAGTGAAATAGTGAAGAACAGTTTGTGTGGAGCTACCCCCACAATACCCTGCACTGAAACAACTGAGGAGAACAGCAACGTGAAGGTAACGATTCCTAAGACAGCTGTGAAGTTGAAGGAACAGAAGTACCTATATCAGCTTCCCTGGCAAAGGAAACCTATAGAGTGACAGGGCTCACCATCTGTTTTCAACTCCATGGCCAAACCTTCTCTTAGAAGCAAAAGCCAGAAGTTTGTGAAATTATACTGAATATGCTTTAGTCCTGCTTCATTTTTAAAGAAGATGGAAGAACAACAAATCAGAGCAGGCGTTAACATGACTCACTGTATAAAAATAGACCTTCTGAAAACATAACAATGACCCTGTCTACACCAGGAAAATGTACTTACTGTGACTTAAAGTAATTGACAACATTGGAAAACTCAGCCAAAAGGGCCTGCCAACCGCTTCTGTCTGTTTTGCCTAAGGACTAGGTCAGGTAAGCCTGATCAGCACTGAACCTAATCAAGATCATGCTCGAGCTGTAGTGGCAGCACATAAAAGGCGTAGTTTACAGAAGGACAGCTCATGTTCCTTGGCAATGGGCTCTTAGTGGCCCTACTTGAGGAGGGGTGTTGAACCAGACAGCCTCCAGAGGTGCCTGCCAACCTCAACCACCCTGTGATTCTGTGACACTGGAGGATCTCCCAGACTTGTGTTAGCACTGGTAATTTTTAAAAAGCATTTTCTTAGTTACCTAGTTACCTCTTAGAGAGCAGCAACAACTCCCACATCATGCCCTTTTCTTATTTCCACATAATGACTCTCCCTTTTCCTCCTTCCTTCAGGACTGAATGTTTGTCTTGGGCATGGCCAGACCTCCTTGTTTATAAATGTACTTCGTGTTTCCACACCGCAGTCCTGCACTGTCCTTGCAAAGAAACAGCCACTACCAACCATAATTTGCTATAACATACTGTTTGACAGCTGTTTAACCGTTATAACCTGAGAATACAAATCTCAGTAATGCTCAAAAGCTCTCTGCATTTTTTGAAACTCAGCCCTAGGCTTTTGATGCATGGCAAACCTGATCCTGACTAACGAGGCCTTCCTCCCTTACAATGTAATTAAGCAGTCCTGCAATTCAGATGATTATGTAGGTAGAACCTATAGTTCTAGAAGTTATGCTCAAATCAATGCCATGTTGCTTGAACAAGCTTTCCTTCTCATTGTGAGGATACCTACACTCAGCCAGGTCAGATTGCTTCCTATTTTGCTTTGGCCCCATCTGTCCTCTCCATGCAAGGCGCTGAGAGAACTTCTCTGCACAATTTGGCAAGTGAGGCTTTAAAGAAGCAAGCAGGTCATGGTACACTACAAAAGCACCCTCAAAGTCTCATCTCTTACTACCAAAGTTATAGCTGCTTAGGGTAGCTTTCAGATTTTGTGTCCGTTTGCAAAGTGTCCATGCTGTCCAGCTATTCTGGTGCACAAAGACTGAGACTGCCCCTTCCACCATCTTTCCAGACAAGAAGCATTCAAGACCACCCTCTCCACCATCACCCATTTCATAGAGAGTAAGCATCTCTGCAGAATCCTGAAAGCTCGATAAAAAAGCATCTATTGTCACAGCTTCCCTTACCCTGTTCTGAGGGGTAGGACTATTTCCCAACAGCTTACTGAGGTGCCACTTCAGCAGATGTTGCTCTGCAATAATTAAAAAACCACCAATGATTAGAATGCACAATCACAGGAAAAAAAGTAATGAAAGGAAAAAATAAGAAAAAAAAGTTCCTGCATGTCCCAGCCAACAAAACCACAGATACTTTACATTTGTAAAGACATAGGAGGGGCAGAGAGATGATTTGTATATGTGGCCTGAGGTTTGATTGCACAGTAACGATGTGAAATGGATGTAACTGGTTCTAAGGTCCAACTGGTTCCAAATATTCCAACAAAAATAATTTATAGAGTCATTCCAATGAGTTGCTTGTATGTGCTTTTAAGTTATTCTTCATGCAATCCAATCCCAAATGCCTTGAGGTTTCCTCCACTGCTTCAGAATTATAGAAGCATAGAATCATAGAATAGTTAGGGTTGGAAAGGCTACTTTCCCTCCAGCTGTATTAATGTGCAATTTGAAAAGAAGATCTCAGTTTAGTAACAGATCTTCCCTCAGCGTTGCTTGTTTGAATCCTTATTTACAGCAATAGTTACAATATTTTTGTGTGGTTAAACTAAGACTCACTTAGAAACTTCAGCCAAATTAAGCAAAACAGGATAAGTAAAAGGCCCTTCAACATCCTATATGGTGTCATTATTCTGCACTTATTTAAGCCATATTTAAAACAGAACAGATTAGATATCCTATCCAACATGATTTAAACATTTGTGATCGCTCTTATAGGCTCTGACATTTTATCCAGGGAAATGAAGAAATACTGCATTTTTCCCCTTTCGGCAACCTTATGTTATTTCCTTAAATGTTTCTTTAGATTCTGCTTAGCTGCAGAGGTTGCAACTCACGCTAACAGCCCTCATCCACTTTAAGGAATTGCTGGATTTGGCCTCAGAGGGGACAGGCAAGCAAGGTATAGGGAGGTGACATCTGAGACAACGCTAGACCCTTGTGACAGAATCTGATCTCATAATTCCCTATTCATTATTTTATAACTAAGTAACTTTTGCTCATCTGTTCCTGTCCTAAATGTCTTCTGGAAGTGAACCAGGACCCCGTGTTTCAGGAATCAGCCAAACGTGGTAGCTCTCCAGATGCACAAGATTTTGTATAGTGCAAGCATGACCCATTCTCCTTTTACTTCTTCACTTATGCACCCTTTTGTCCTGGCAGGTGTGCAGAGTGAAGACAATACCAGCACTTGTCCCTCTCCCTGAATATCCTCCTTACTTTCCAACTGTGCTCTTCCTCTAGGTGTCACTGAAAAGAACAGGAAGAAAACCCAAAACAATAAATAAGGAAACTTCCCCACAGTCATGTGCACATGTGGAAAGCCTCTAGGACAGCAGGTCCTAACAAAACAGTGGTGAAGACAGAGATACAGAAGGGAGACTTGCTGAAAAACTTCAGTGAAGTTCTCCAAGGCTTGGTTGTTCATTGACTTGAGAATTTTTCTCTCCAGACTACTCTTCTTTAGATCGGTTACTCACAGTGGTCCATGCAGTAGCACAAATTGCTGTGCAGTAAGGATGAACAGAATAGGCAAGAGAATTGCTTACTCCAACTACATCAGCTAAGTTTCCAAATGTGAAATCAAAGCCTGATAAGTAATGTGAGTGGAAGAGAAGTAAACCCTCTCCTCAGTTCTCTTACCTGATTCTTAGGCAGCTGCATTCCTCCAAAAAAACTGTCTTACCTTAACTTCATCTGTTTTTCCATTATTTATATTATAAATATATTTATATTATAAATATATATTATATTCTTGACCCAAAGCTGTATAATACCCCTGCTTCAGTTTACCATTCCTTGCATCTTTTTCCATTCTGTCTTAAACAGCTCCTCAATGTAATATTAGCCACTTTTCTCTTACTCCTTCCCTCCTAATGCACAAGGGGGTTAGCAGATAGCACTTTCATGATGCGGTGTCCCAGGTCTATTCTGAACTTCTGGGCTTAACGCACATGAGTGGAAACAGATGAAGATCAGGTAGGCACGAGTCCAGCAAAGTTAAAGGAGCTGCGTCTGCTTTTACAAACAGTAAGCTTTGTTCACCGTTCTCAATAACTTTTGATAAAGCAGCATTTCGCTAATAAATGCTTTCTAAAGCAGGCAGGAATATGTTTGTCACCCTCCTGCTACTGAACCCCGTCACCACAAATGCTGTGTCTGTACTGCCAAGTAGATACATACATCCTGCTCTGCAGTCCCAACCTGTTTGCCTTCCAGATCAGTTAAACCCACTGGGTTTTGGTACAATGCCCTCCCATCCTGTGTTTCCTTTATAAGAAACTACAGGGAGAAGAAAGAAAGGGAATGGAGAACACCTGGTCGACACGCAGACCTCATCCCAGCAGAGAGCTGGGATGGCACTATGGAGTATATCTGGACACTCAAATTTTTCTGCTTCCTTCTTCTCTCCTGCAATACATTCCTGGGCAAAAGTCTAATCTCCCCATATTTTCTTTTTCATAATCTATTAAGTAGGTACCACTGTGCCTGGGAATCCATTCTTCCATACATTGAGTCCAAGCAGGCTAAAGCACCAGCAAAGAGTTTTCCAGCAACTTCTTCCCTCTCTCAGATGAATTCTGCACCAACAAGAAAAGATACATCAATTTATACCAGCTATAAATCTAGCCCTTCTTCCACACTTCCAAAACACCATAACAAGTCAGCATATTGAGAAGAATTTTCACAACAAATAAAACCAGATTTTTGCCTGGTTCTAGAGAGGAATATTCTATACAGGGATGATGACATCTGTATTTAAAGATGGTATCAGTATTTTTCATGTCTAGACTACACAACATTCACTAAATTACTCCAAGAAATTTTACACTCCTTAACATTCCCGGTAACTCCTCTCCTCCCCCTACATGCCTTCATACTTTTCTCATTAGTATTTACAAGTGTGTATTTACCTTGCTATTCTTAGAAATAAGACCTAAATATTGTCTGCCAAGCACCCTTCCTAAAAGATCAAAGTTTGGATGACTCTAGTCTACGCATGCAGCTCATCTGTGTTATCATGACCATGTCACATAGTGGAACAAATAAAGAAATAAAACCAATGAACTACTAACATTATGAAAACCAACCAAACTGACCATTATCACACCCTGTACATTGTTTCATCTGCATTTCGGCTTGTCCCTTACCCAGCCTAGCAGAAAGAATGCTGACACTGCTGGATGCTTTGTTAGGATCAGTAATTTTCAAGACATGACTGCAAAAAGCCCTAAAAAGCCTTGTCTGGTCTCACTGCAGCTCTTGCCATTAAGTGGGAAACTGGACTAGATGGGTGGACTAGAGACCTCTTCGGTCCCCTTAATGTTACTCTGTGATTCTTTGCCAGTATTTTATGTATAGCCATAGATTTTAACAGCAGTTTGGATGCAAGTCCCTCAAGAACCATGAGAACTTTTCATGTCCCTGCCTGTCAATCAGATGTTCATTCTGCACGCATATGAAAACCAGCTCGCTTTCCAAGGTACTCTATTGAGGGACAAATCCATAAACAGTAAACACAGGCAGCCAGGCTGACCTACGTCAGATTTTTCTGGTGAGTCTAACACCTTTCAAAGCATTCAGCATGGCAAATCTAATGGTGACCTGCAAGAAGACCAGTAATTCTTCAACAACAACAGCAAGCAAGATGTGCAGTGACAAATGCTGTACTGATAATACTGTGATACCAAATTACAAGAGGCTGCATTTGAACACCTTCCCTATGCTGAGCCTTTCAAAACAGAGAAAATGCTTGCCCATTTTGCTGTATTTACTCTTCAGCGAAATCAGCGTTTCCAAGAACACCATTAACTACGCTCCCTTCTGCCCCTTGGATGACCACATTTTTAGAACAGGTCAGTGAAATTCCAGGGCAGTTTATCAGTCAGTTAATAAGCTGTAATACCTTGACTGCATACCAAGGTTAAATATTTCTGTAGTACTGCTTTTTATAAGGCCCCATCAACATTTCAAGTAAGATAACATTCTTATCTCTATCGCAAAGATATTTTGCAACTTCACCTCATCTATCACACCTAGCATATCTTTATAATAGATCACATTTAGAAACAGTCCTCATACCTCCCATGAACATGTTTTCCATCCTTATTTGTTCACAATGTATTATTTTTTCATGTTTGTTTGGTACCTCAATCTAGCAAAACAGGAACCATCCCAGAATTCTGCTGTAATATCTAAGGATGTTATAATCAACGTCATGAAAAAGATAGACAGGCTGCAGGACTCATTAACCCAGGCTCACACTTGTTTTTACCATGTATAGTCATACAAATGGCACAGACTGAGTTTTGTTCTGCCCCCTAAAAAAAAAGAAAATAATCTAAAAATGTTTCAATTGATCTTCCTTCCTCCAGTCTGCCTGAGCTGATATTTATATTTTCCGTAACATAAAAGACAAAAGCTGCACTGGCCTGCAAATGAATGGCTACTTAGCCCTGCATAATACACTATTCTTAGCAGTTGATGTAAGTAATCACACATGTGGCAACACCCACATTCAGGTTTCAGAGAACGTGTATCTCCTGCTGAGTGCCTGCAGATGTTGCTTTGGAAAGCTGATCACTGAAACAATGGAAGGCATGCAAAAAGGGTATTATGAGATATAAATAATATATATATATGTGTGTGTATATATATGCATCACAAGCTACGTGTCAGCCTTTCTTCATCTGTCTGATTGAATCAGTTAATGCACTTTCCTATCACATCTTTAAGTTACAGGTCTTGAAATTAGGCCTTCAAATTCTCTTCACACAACCACAGGAGAGTTAAGAATGGCAAGGTTTTTAAGAAGACTCACACATTTCCTTTACATTAGATCACTTAATGGGGGGACAGGGAAAAGAAACAATACTTGTGCTCATATGGCAAGCCTTTCTTCAGGTCAGAGAAACAGCAAGCTATTAATGAATCTCAAATTAACCTTCAGTTGTCAAGGCTGCAAGACCATTGCTTCCATAGGACAGGAAACATCCAAATGCCTACATTCATGCTCACTTTATGCTTTAAAGCATAAAACCTGGGAGATAACAGCAGCACAGATGAGCAGTGCACTGATGTGTTCCTCATAGCTTGCCTACTACAAGGTTATCCACAGAGCTCAGCGCTGTGCAAAAAGTAGCTGTAGCAGTTTCTGCTATGACCTAAGTAGTTACCCCATGTGACCAGGTTCAGCAGGCAGAAACAAAAGTTTCAGCCTTCCTAAACTACACGGAATCACTCCTGGTCAATAAAAACTCCTCTCTTTACCGGCATGGACCAGCTGCAGCCTGACAATATGCTGAAGCGTGACTGCAGTAACTGTAATTCCTCAAACTGCAAGACATTGTTTATCAACAGTTTTCATCTTTCCTGAGTCAAGTTTGTCTCAGCTAGCTTCCTTCTTCTGTCAGTCACCAGGATACAACATCCTGGTTGTATCCATACAGCATAAGTGAAATGACAGCAGGGTATCTTCCTAGCATATAAGAAACACTTCCATTACCTCAGGCGTGTATTAATACTCAAATCCACAGATGCTGCCAGAGGAGCAGCCATCTAAGCCTTACAAAGCACTGGATACTTCCAGTGTGTGGAGTGATAACAGCCTACATACGTGAACTCTGCCACCGTGCATTAGAAAATTACTACTGAACAGCAGCTGCTGCCTTCATGCCGCATACTGATTGCAGAATGGATAGGAAGGGCCGTAAAACCCCGTAATAGGCAGCACACTTGCTTCTCAGTCAAACTGAAGCAAAGTAACAGCAAGGAGTAGGACATACTGCACGTAACAAGCATGCTCACAGCTCTTGGGAGGTTTGTGTCTCAGAAAAGGTAGGCTCTTATGTCACTGCAGACCTAAAAGTATTATAAAATACAGTACTATGGTGCAGAAGCGCATGTAAAATAAGCAAGGGGGAACAGACACTAGAAGCTCATCTAGCCTTAGTGATATTTCTTTAGAGGTCTTCAGAACTAGAAAGAGACCTAGCAGTAGTAACAAAACAAATGCACCCAAAAAAATCAAAAGCATTTGCAACAACAGAAAGTTTGCATTGTCCTGCAAAGCATGCTTAAATGCATGACTGGATCTTCTTAGACAATTTATATTACACATTAAAAAAATGTAAACCAAAGTGAATTCACTACTTTCATTACAGTAGGAGAGTTATATATTTTTTCCAATATACAAAATAAGTACTTAATATTGCTAAAGACTCCTGACACATTTACAGAGTCTACCACCCTCTAAACTGATTTATCCATGCATTGCCTTTGGCTGCTTTCGTGGCCAGAAGCTTGTTAGAAAAACCAGTGACCTCAGATCACCTTTTTTCCAGACTAATACAAAATCATATTTGGGGTATTTTTTCCTGCATCCGCTACTATATGGTGAATATTTATACTGAGCTTAAAGTTATGTTACTGAACATGAATTATGGAAATTGCTGTGCCAGCTATTCTCACCACATTACAGTTATCCATACTCTGTATTAGCTCAGTTTTAGAGGACAAAAGCAAACACTGCTGCATGCAGATGCACACGTCCACATAAGAGGTGTACCATTAAACACTGCCTGGGCAAGTGTTCTGTATTAAGCTCTAAATTAAAGATTGTCAAAAACAAAAGCCAGCATCACAATGTTTTTGCTGTGCTTACTACTGCCTTGTGATGGCAAGCTACTGCTCTGTATATCCAGCACTGAGCCTGCTAACAAAGCACACATGTCAAGACTTGTCTGACTGAAGCATAAAACATCTCCTCAGTCCCTCCCTTGCCTGTGGTGTGTCTCTGTGTACACACGCACTCACAAACTCTGTCCTATCTTCTCCCTAGAGCATCATACTGTTAATAGGAACATGCTGTGCAATACCAAGCTTCAGTTTGAACACCAAGAAAATCCACTGCTAAATCAATGCCAGATAATCTCTGCAACGAGAACAGCCTATCCAAAACACTGTAGAGAGGAGGTGTAAAATAATTGGAAGAGTAAGCAATTAAGCAATTAATTAAGCAATACAAATGCAACCACATGCTGCCCGAAGTGAAAGGAAGACTGAAGTGAAAGTCAGCCTGGAGAAGGCTGGAAAAAGTCAGCTCTGTGTCCAGTGTGCATGCTGTAAATGTGAGTTCACGCTTAGCATTAGAAGTGCAGCAAAACCACGTTCTTGTACATGTGCTCTCCTGCTGTTGCAGTGGTATGTCATGAACCTACTGATTCCAAAATGCTGACCAAGCTGAATATGGCCCAAAAGGATTACAGTGTGTTTATGACATACTTCTGAGAAACCCCTATTCTGACATATGCCACAACATTAAGGGGATTTTAAATACAGCTGAGATGGGAGGCTTAAGGAAAGAGGGATGGTGAGGTGTCCAGACAGAGAAGCCATGGCATTATGTTGCACTGGTCTTGCTGCATGGATTCACACCATGGGTGAACAGGCACCTTCCACTCTCCAGAGAGAGCAGTCATACAGCAGGTGCCAGGCTGGGCTGCTCACCCAGACCATTCTCATGGAAGCATTTTCAACCCTAACCAGACAGAACTGACACAGCCCTCGCACAGGCTGGGTGCTAGTTATGCTGGATGACTTCCAGTCATTCACCTAATGGTTCCAGTTCCTCCTTCTTCTCCTTTTCTTCCTCCTCCTCCTCCCAATGGCTTCGCCAGCTGTGCAGGCAGCTGGCACCCAGCCACAGATGGATGGAAGGATGGACTAATGGAGGGATAGAAGGATCGAGGCATGGAAGGATCGATGGTGGGAGGGAGGCCAGAGCGGACAACCCACCCCAATCTTCGCGGCGGCTCTGCGTCCTTACCGTCTCAGGGTCGTTCTCAAACACCTCGCGGGCCTCCTCCTTGCTGCAGTGCTCCTCCACGCACTCCCTCTCCAGGTGCCCTTGCTTGGTCTCCTCGAAGATCTGGTAGGCTCGCCGCTGCCTCTGCCTCAGGAACTGTGCAGCCTCCGGGGCGCGCAGCAGCACGGCTGGGCCGCCGGTCGCCGGCGGTGTGCGGAGGATGAGGAGGACGAAAAGGAGGAGAGGAGCAGGAGGAGAGGAGAGGCAGCGGTGAACAGCTGAGCCTGCCCGGCCGCTTTGTTACCCCCGTCCCCGCACACCAAACCGCTCCGCAGGGGGTAGCAAGCACACCCCTCTCCCGCCCGGGGGTCGCTGCGGTGTCGCTCCGGCCCCTCACGCTGGCGACGCCGCCGCGGCACCGGCGTTCCCTGCTGCTACCGCCGCCGCCTTCCCGCCCGCCGCAACCGTGAAGCTGTTCATCCCCCCCTCAACGCACACACACCGCAGCCCCAGCACCTCCCCAGCCAGCTCTCTCACACACACGGCGGTGGGGGATGCTCGGGATGCGGCGTGTGCCGCAGGGACGGTTCCCACCCCCTCCCGCGGTACTCACTCTGCGAGGAGTCCGCCGCCAGCAGGACGAGCAGGAGGGCCGCCCCGAGGGGCGCCGAGGGATGCGGCATGGTGCGGCGGCGGCTGGGGCCGGGCCGGGCCGAGCCGAGCCGGGCTGGGCCGGGCGCTGGAGGAGCGGAGCGGAGCCGACCAGGTCGGGCGGGCGGCGGCGCGGCTGGGGAGCGCGCTGCTACTGCGGGAGCGCTGCGCCGGGGAGCCCAGCAGGGGAGCCGGGGAGCCGCTCGCCCGTCCTACCCACTCGCTCGCCAAGTCACCGCCACCCAGGGACACACCTCGCGGCAGGGAAGCGCGGCCCCGCGTACCTGCCCGGCCCCCGGGAAAGGCCGTGCTGAGCTGCGGGGCGGAACGCTAGCAGCGGGGCTGATGGGCGGGCAGCCGCCCCAGGGAGCTGGCGGGAAGGCGGCTGTCTCCTGTACTGCAGGGCTCCTCGCTACAGAGGGGGAAGCTGGCACTAAACCCAACCCAGTGCTGCCTTACGGGAGAAGCTTGGGCCAGGCTGAGAGAGTTGGGGTTGTTCATCCTGGAGACGAGAAGTCTCCGGGGAGACCTTAGAGCAGCCTTCCAGTACCTAAAGGGGACCTACGAGAAATCTGGAGAGGGACTTTTTACATGGGCATGTAGTGACAGGACAGGGGGGAATGGATCTAAAATGACAGAGGAGAGATTTAGATTAGACATTAGTAAGAAATTCTTTGCTATGAGGGTGGTGAGTCACTGGCACAGGTTGCCCAGAGAAGTTGTGGCTGCCCTATCCCTGGAAAGACCCCCAGGATGGGGCTTTAAGCAACCTGGTCTAGTGGAAGGTGTCTCTCCTTGTGGCACGGGGGTTGGAACTAGGTGATCTTTACAGTCCCTTCCAGCCCAAACCATTCAGTGATTCTCCCTACACCCCAATACATATATTTTTCACAAATAATTTTCAGTTTATTCCAGTATTTTAGGGTAAAATCCTCTGGAAAGATATGGATGTAGTTTACACTAATATGTTGCAAGCCATCCTTTACCATCCCTTGTCCGTGTGTAGTTACACAGGACACATCCAATGTGGAAACCCTGTTAGCTGTTACCCAGCCCTGTATGGTCAGAGCTGCATGTAGACCGCCCGTTGCTACCCCTGTTATCTGTACTGCCCTGTGGTGGGTGTGACAGGTAACTCCAGTAACACCAAATCTATACGTTTGTCAAGAAAGCTTTAATGGCATAAGAAAGTTGATGTGACCTCTCATCAAGTTAATTTAGTTCACTAAGCCAACAGAAAAGTATTTATTTTTACTAAAAGTCTTCTGAAATGCTCAATTGCCAGTGTAGGATTTGGCTGTTCATCCAGACTTCGTATTATCTGCCACCTGTCCTCATGGTATTCAGCTTCTCCTTAAAATTTCTGAAGATGTTGAACAGCAGAAATTTTTTGTGGGTTCTGGGGACAGCTTTATTGTGTGATCTAGTGATGAGTTTCCTTTCTTTCAGACATTTGTTTTATCCTTTTCCTTTCATTCCCCATGAATACACTTTGAGAGCCTATGGTGGAAGACCAGGTCAGAAGCTTTCTGTAATCCAGGTATGTCATATTATCAGAACCATCTTATCTATATTAAAAAAAACCAAGAAAAAAAGATTACTTCTTGAAACTCTAATGGGCTTGCAAAACATGGCGTCCTACTCGATACGTAATGCTGAATCTTCTCCAATATGTATTCATTTTACTAATTCTATTCTTTATTATAGTTTCCAGTAAGTTGCCTGGCATAGACATCAAACATTGATTTGGGTGAGCCCAGAAATCCTTTTAACAGTCACATTTTCCACCTTCCCTTCTTCTGGCACTGCATGTAGCATTTAAGGCAGATTTAAGTAATGAGTTGCATAAAGCAAGTTTCATTTTCTTCAGAACTCATGGCTTTTTGCCATCTGATCTCAGCTATCACAGTGAGGTCTTACAGAACATAACAAAAAAAAAAAAAGACAGGAAAAATAATTCAGGAAACATTAAAACAACGTTATATGAACTACTTATACTCTCAGCGTGGCCAACTCTAGGCTCCCTTTTGACTTTAAAATAATCTTGGTACAGAGATTTCCAGATGTAAATCTGAACCTGTAGGATTAGATCCCATTGGTTTATAGACACAAATCAGAAATATGCACCAAATTAAGCAAATTTTGGACGAAGTGATCAAAAATACCAAAGGTAGCAATTGCCTTTCAGTGTAAACCAGTGCGTAGTATGTAGCTGAGCTGCAGAAGTGTAGTGGAAGAAGATGTAACTGAGCAAAGGTCTTTTAGGTTCCTGCAACTAATTACATTTGTAGGTACAAAACTGTAGAATGAAAGTAAACCGTCCTAAAACGAGTAAACAGGCCTCACAACTTCATAGTTGAAGGTACTGAGTTATGGAGAAGAGGAAGGGATTCCAAATTGTGCCTTTCCTTCCTTCCCTCCACCATTCCTTCAGCAAGGGGCAGTACTGGGGGGTCATTCTTGCTGACTTTTGAAGGACCAGCTTTTCCATGTGCTTGTTTGACGTCAAGGGAAAATTGATTAGACTTATGTCCTACAGTTTGTCCCACAGTGCCAAAAGTATCTCAGATTTTGGGGACGAGTGGTTGTTTCACATACTCATTCCATGTTCATCTCTTGTCATTTTTACTTCAAAAGTGCTTCAAAGACTACTTTTTTTCTTTTATTTACAAGGAGGGAAGAGTAAAAGGATGTGAGGTTACGTCAGGATATTTAAAATATTAAATGATTGTGGACGGCAGCATACTTAACCAGCAAATCGCAGTAAGAGTAAGCAAGCTGATTCCATGATCCTTGACCTGAACGCGCTACAGGCTGGGCACATGCCAAATATGTGCAGCACATTAAGATCTGTAACTTGCTGCTTAGTTGTGTGAAGTACAATTCGCAGCCTGATGCCAGAAAATAAACTGGAGGCTTCAAGGACAGGAAGCTGGGAACAGTTGTAGTCCACTCTGCGCCTGTCTTGGTTCCAGGTCAATGAGATTTCCTTTCATTAAGGGTCAAAATGGTGACTGAAAATGGCTTTACACACCAGCAAAAGCAAATTGTTCATCGGAGCAGTGGCACTCCCTCTGCAGCAAGTGAGACAATGTACAAACTCCCGGGCAGAACATGCCAATGTCCTGCTTGTCTGACAGACTCCACTAAATGGCACTGAGCAAAAGCACCAGAACTCCTGCCCCAGCCTACAGTACATTTTGGCTCCCTGTTCATTAAATACCACTGCAGGTCACAGAAGGGATGAGGTGGGGATGAGGGACCAGAAAGTCTGTTTTCTGTGCAATCTGAGTCACCATGATGCAGTTAGCACTGAGGACCTGGGAGGCAGGAAGCCCAACGGGGCTGTTGTCTTCATCATTACAAGAAGAGGTGTCGTGGTTTAAAGAGAGGAAGGTTTGCAGAGAGGAAAGAGAAACTGGAAGAGGTCTTTACATAACTGGCTCTGCTTTCTACTTCTTACTACTTTTGAAATGAATGGCTTTCAAAAGAATAGCTTTGCTCCCTCCCCTTTGAAAAAGACCTCTGGATCTCTGTGATCCAAACATTAGACTGTAACCGCTTTGTCAGAGAAGCCCTGTTCATTTGCCATGCACAGTTAAGAATATTACATTTAAGGTGTAATAGCTTTTTTGCTTGAGGATAAAGCACCCATCATACCATCACTAAATGCTTCTATCTCCTTATGTTGCTACTTGGCATTAAAACTCTGTAGAGGTTGATTTTAAATCAAACATCTTGATTTTTACCCACATGTGAACAGGCAGAGTAGGGAACTCACAAACTGGAAGCATTGTGAGCAGACAGATTATAAATAACTCTAGGATATCACTGACAGGTAATTCACATCAAAAAAGCAGCACCCCAAATATCTTACTGTCTCCACGTACACACACATGCAAAATCCTCACTAAAACAGTGTATTTTTGAAAAAGAGCTGAGGATTTGCATCTCTGATTCACGCAAAGATGAAAGAGCTTCTGTAGCAGTGTGTGGAGCTTCCTCACATGGGCCTAAGTTAATGAGAAAAAGTATGGGTTCCCAGGCTGAAAAATTAAGATGATTTCTTGTCATCAGCAGGAATTGAACCCAGAGTGCAAGACAGGAACCTTACATGGTACCGGTGCAACCCCTGCTGCTTGGGAAACCCATGTGGCGGACCAGGGTGGACCTTCTGAAATGCCACTGACACAGATGAGTTAGGGCTTTTTGCACAGCCAGCACTTTCTCTTTATAAATACAACTGATATTGAAACACATCAGCTTCACTTAATGTCTGGTTCTAAAATGAATCAAAATAGATCAAAATTATAAAGTGTCTGTATTAATGAGAAGAGAAAGCTGAAAGGGTAAAAAAAAACAGGCCACAAGTCTTCAAAGAAGATTTCAAGGCAGTCAGCGTAACGATGACAGTCATGCAGTTCTGTTGAAGGATGTTACTAATGTATGTATGAAACCTCATTCAAAGATACAGATTGATGTAGAATGAGAATGGTGATGAAAAAGAACTTGTCAGAAAGATGAAAACCTGCCACTAAAACCAATTAAAAGCCATGCTTTAATTCAGGCTATTTTCATATTCCTAGATAAATAGGAAAAATTACTCTCCCCTCCACTCTTCCAAATATAAATCCTTCCTGGAGCCACACAAACATGTGTCTGTGTTTGGATCAGGTGAATGCTTTTGTTGGAGGATGTGACATTTCATCAAGAGGTCTCCAATAACGCTAATGGCATAAGTTTCCTGTTATCCAGTATGTCTTGTTTGAACACTTTCTAATACAAACAAACAGAAAAGGTCCCATTATACTGCTTAACTCTTTCTTGCAATTAGCAAATATTGAGTCAAGCAGAAAAGAGTTAACTTTGAAAATATGCTCAATTTTAGTGGAGGAAGAAATGGACGAGAAGAATAAGCAAATGTAGATTAGAGAGAGAAAAAAAGACTTAGATAAAGAAGTGAAACTGGATGCATGGAGAGAGATGCAGAAGAAAAGTACTCTGTAACTAGTATCTCTCTTCAGTAATGGATCCAAAACCCATTTTCTGACATGGATGCATTATGCTGGAGGAAGAAAAAGAGAAAGGCTCCTTGTCCTGCAGGTGCTAGTCATGGCCGTGTCCATATGCTGGATGGAATGACCATAGGAATAACCTTTGCAAGAACCATTTTTACCTCAGAGCTGTTGGTTTGCCTGCTGAATGCTTCTCTGCAGCAAACGAAACCTTGCATTGAAGCAAGTATGCACCAACATGTAAGCATCTGTTTCTTCTCTCTTCTCTGCTGTCCTCATCCTACTGGAAGGGTTCTGAGTTAAAATATGGAATATCTTGGAACAAAGAAACTATGTCAACCTGTCCAATTGCTGGCAAAGAGTCAAGAGAAAAGGTGGCGTCAACATACTGAGCCCATTTCTGACTTACACCAAGGGGCTTTTAGCAACCTGGTCTTTAGATTGAATATAAGGAGGAAGTTCTTTACTGTAAAGGTGGTGAGGCACTGGAATGGGTTGCCCAGTGAAGTTGTGAATGCTCCATCCCTGCTGGCGTTCAAGGCCAGGTTGGACAAAGCCTTGGGTGACATGGCTTAGTGTGAGATGTCCCTGCCCATGGCAGGGGGTTGGAACTGGATGATCTTTAAGGTTCCTTCCAACCCAAATCGTTCTACTACTCTATTCTATGACAAGAGTTCAACACGCCTGAATTCCAAACCAGGCTCTCTGATTATGAATGAACTTTGGAGTGAGGTAAGGTATTTCATAAATATTGCTAGTGGATGTGATTTGTGTTGCATTAGGCCAGCTAATATATTATGCATGAGGTCATCGTGGTTTCTATTCCTATGCATTCCACATGTACTTGTTTTCTAGGGTATTTTTAGTCACTCGAATAAAGGCTAAAATAAATTTAAATAAATTCAAGGGTGGAATGAGGAGTAAAAGAACATTGCAGCAAAGCAGTAATAACAAATATAAGCCCATACAGTGAGGTTACAGAGCTGCGCGAGGGATAACGTAAACACCAAGTTGGCAGGTGGGCTTGCTGAGAGATTACATGAGTGTGAGCTGTGTCTTGGAGGCAGGAGAGAATGTACTGATGCGCATTACAGGCTTTGAAATGGGCTTCTTAGTGGAAGAACATGATGCATTCTTTATTGTGCTCATTAACTCAAAGCAATAAGCATGTAACGTAAAAATTGCATGTAAATAGACAAATGTTGGCTTGTTGGAAGTCAGTGCCTAAACTCCCAGCTATATAACACAATATAATGGGATGGTGAGAGAGGAAACCATAGTTTTCATGAGATATAGCTCTTGCAAATGCTCTGAGCGCTTAGAGGGGAACCCACACTACAGCAGCCTCTCTGCATCAGGCCTGATGTGGAGGAAGGGAGAAGAGCTGTCACGGCAGAGCAGCTCCCAAACCCTGGCCCCTGGGGCAAATGCTGGTGGTTGGGAAGAGTTGCCTGGTAACAAGGAGCTGCCTTCTTCTCATTTCCAGCTGTTAAATTGCACTGAAAGGAGATGAATAATACCAAAATAGAAACCTAGCTTATTGTCAGGTTTAATATAACAGAACAGGAGCCATTTAATGACATCTCTAAATGGTTCACCAGGATAACATAGTTCCTTACTGGCAAAGTAAGCAAAACTGTTTTCAGCCTTTTTGCCACAAAGACCATTTCTCCTGTGGATGTGTTTGATTTTAAGCAGGTGGAAAAGCTGGTAAACACTTGCACTGATCAGTGCTGCAACGCTTTGGTTTTGTCACCCACCTTTTTCTTATTAGCAGCAGGAAACACTGCCCTTCTTGCTGAAGCCAACTGAATCCATTCTTTTATTGTCCCTAATTAAACAAAAAGGAGTAACATAAGTAAAAATTTCACAACTGTGAAGAGCCTTAAACAGAAGCCAGTCATTATTTCCATATTATGTGCATGCACACCCTTGGCCTGCTATTTGTGTGTATACAGGGATATATAGACTCAGTGGCTGAAAATGTGTTTACTAAATGTGGTGAGGGTGACATTTTGCCCTCTGGACTACATCTTTATTATTTTGTATTCGAAGGAGACGAGTCTTTGCAGCAGAGTTCTAGCAGGCCCATGTTACAAAATGAAACCAGAGTTTTCTGTAACCTTTTATTGATTAGCTCCTTGTTCTGACAAGGTTTGCCAGTGCAATACTATGACCTCCAGCGAGCATGAAGGATGGAGAAAAGGTAATAGCACAGGGGATTGTACCAGAGCAGGAAAAGAAACAGACATAATCAAGACATTGAAAAGTCATTTTTGGAAAGTGCATACAAAGATATATGTTAAAATATAAAAATTTAGATTTTCTTTTTGAATGTAAAATAGAATATGTGATGTGCTGGTTTGTTCATCCAAATTAGAATATGCATATTTATATTTTGTTAACAATAATATTAAAAGCGAAAGTTCTGAGTTGGATTCTAAACCAGAAGGTGTTCTGTTTTGGTTTTGCCCTTTGGGGGGGGGGGAAGGGAAATTCTAGCTGTCCAGTTTGGAAGGGAATAAGAAGCAAATGAGACCTGTTAACACCTTTGTGGGAGACAAAGAAAAATGGAAATGGTGGTCAGGCCAAGCAGATGGTTATCCCACTGTAAGCCTGCCATCATTGCAGGAAGGAGTTTCCAGATGTCATGTTGTTGAGCAGCCTGTGATTGACTGCCATGAAATTTCCATCTCCCAAAGCTACAGGAAAAAGGAAAGCCTGCAAAAACCCAAAGCAGCAAACTAAAAGGCGTTGTGAAGAACAGGGGATGGCTCACATGTCCTGGGAACAAAAGGTGGTATTGATGTGGTCTTGGGTGTGGGAGGCAGCCCAACAAAGAGCTGCTCATGGAGCCTGTGTCTGCTGTTTCAGGGGGTGCTGGCAACAGAAAGAAAACAAGATCTGGTTTGGTTTAAATTCAGAAAAGTCAGTTTAGTGTGCTAGATTTGGCTGGGATAGAGTTAATTTTTATCATAACAGCTAGTATGGGGCTATGCTTTGGATTTGTGCTGCAAACTGCTGGTTACTGCTGAGCAGTGCTGGCACAGGGTCAAGGCCTCTCACCCCACCAGTGAACAGGCTGGGGGTGCACGAGAAGTTGGGAGCGGACACAGCTGGCACAGCTGACCCCAACTGACCAGAGGGATATTCCAGACCATGTGGTGTCACGCTCAGCCTCTATAGCTGGGGAAATAAGAAGAAGGAAAGTGGAATGTTCAGAGTGATGGCGTTTGTCTTCCCAAGTCACTGTTACACGTGATGGAGCCCTGCTGTCCTGGAGATGGCTGCACACCTGTCTGCTGATGGGAAGTGGTGAATGAATTCCTTGTTTTGCTTTGCTCACATTTTTGCTTTACCTATTAAACTGTCTCTATCTCAACCCATGAATTTTCTCAGTTTTACTCTTCCAATTCTTTCTCTCTCCCATCCCACCAGGGAAGAGTGAGAGGCTGTGTGGGACTGAGCTGCCAGCTGGGGTTAAGCCATGACATTCAGTAACATGTTATATTAACCAGGAAAATTAGGGAAAGAGAGGGATGTCCTAGGTGAAGCATCGCTTCCCTTTTCCGTTATAGATTGCTTTAAAAGATATGGTAATGCGAGAGTACATTGCTAGTGAAAGCTGGTTTTGAGCCTGTTTTGTGCTATGTTCATCCAATACCAAAACTTTCTAACACTGGTACTTAAAATGGGCAGAAAGTACATTGTCAAGAAAACACATTTCCTGCATGTGCAAGGTAGTCTTCAGGCAAACGTGTCACTGCTCTCTTCTCTGGAAGAAATCTTTGTGCTTTAGGAAGACAGTGATATTGTGAAAAGAAAGAACAGGAGGCAGACACAAAAATAAGGAGTCTGCACCTCCATCCATAGATACACACAACTATGCACAATTATGTATCTCCATATCCACAAATATTTTGCCATAGAATCATAGAACAGTTGGGGTTGGAAGTGACCTCTAAAGCTCATCTACTCCAACCAAACCCCCTGCAATGAAATGGGATATCTCCAACTAGATAGGTCGTTCAGAACCACATCACACCTGACCTTGAATGTTGCCAGGGATGGGCCATGTCCCAGCATTTTACAAACATGAATCAGTTTCTTTGAGGCAGGAAGATATTATTCCTGTTTACAGACTAGAAAGCTGAAGCCTCAAGGTGAGAAAGTTCAAATGTAAACCCCAGGAACAGGTGGAATTTACTTCATTTAAGTCCAGGGTGGGTTTTCTATGTGCAAGATTTACAATACCATCTTTTCTTCCTAACGTTTGACTTGATTTCAAAATTTCCATGGCAAAGAGAGAAAAATAATGGGGTAGAATAGTGTCTAAATAAAAGGAGAGAACTATTGTTTCATTTTAAGCTGAGAAAGAGAAAATCTTTTCCCTATCTTAGCTTGTATCAGAGCAATAATTTAAAAATGAAGGTCAGATTCTTCAGAAAGCAGTGTATTTTTGCTCTCTGACTGCCAGCTGGGTCTGCAAGCTGTACCACAGGAAGAGGTAAATAAGCATTTGAGAAAACCTCTGAATGAATTGCACTCAGATCACAATAATTAAGTCCCTTCTTTGATCTTAAGAGCTGGAACCAGAAAACAATGTTCTGAAAGACCCAGTTCAGCACCACTACATTTTGGTATCAGCAGATCAGAGCGCCACATAAATCACAGCAGCAACACCCCTTTAAAAGGAATAAAGAGGGCAAAGATGGTCTGAAGGGGCAGTAACTCCTTTTAGAGTGGTGCAAGGGGCAGATTTATCCATCCCACCTTAGGACATGGGCTGCGGCATTCTTCAGCATGTGATGCAGACCCCTTGCCTCTGAAGAACACACCCTCACTTCCTATAAGCAACACTAGGAAGCAGTAGAGGTGATGGAGGAGGGAACTGTGATACTGTGGCATACAGAGAGGACACTCAGCAGGGAATAAGGTATCTTCTATGTTAGCCTCTTCTAGTATTTTATCCAGTGACTGTATTTTGTATGCAGGACCCAGTCTAATACTGCATACTGGGCTCTGCTGCAGATTCTTGGCTAGATTTACTCATAAGTGACTTGCATTGACTCCAAAGGAAACCCGGTCACCGACTGGTTGCCCCTTGTCTATAATCACTTTGCTTTCATCTATGTTTTGGCACCAGCTACACCAGGAAGAGGCACATAATTATAGTTTGCTTCTAAGTTATTTAACCAGAAATTCAAATTTTAAGTCCCCAAAATTGCACATTGGTTGCAACTAAGAAAAAAAATAAATCACATATACTTTTCAGCAGCCAGTGCTAAGCAGAGTACTCCTGAGTAATTCAAACCTATCACAAGAAAAACACCTCAATATCTGGGGAAAAAAAAAAAAAAAAAAAGGACTTAAAGAACTTCAGTTGTTTTCTGGCTGGAAAATGGAGTTCTGCTCTTTTCTTATTAAATTTTTCCAGTTCTTGTTTTTATTGTGTGCATTGTTTATACATTGTGCTCTAGAAATATTTTATTGCATAAATGTTTGTATTGAGGGAGGGAGGAAAGGGTGGGAAAAAAACCAACAAATAAATCCAGCCTATTTGAGGCTTTCGGTCTGTATGCGTACTCCAGAGAAGATCCTCACGGTGTAGCTTACTATATGCCATACGTATTTGCTGCCTGGAAACGTAGCTCAGCTTCTCAACTCTTCATCAACTCTGTCAAAACTAGAGACCTTTGATAGGTCCATTGCTCGTGCAGACACTAGTTCTTAGGGTAGGTGCAGCAAATGCACCAGCAATGCACATTTTTGGGGTGAAGCCTGCTAAGTCCCACATGCAGTATCTTGAAAGCCGGGAACTCACTGCTTGTGGGCTGTATGATGGAGCTACACTCCATCAGCAGAGAAGCTCCCCTCATTGTGCAGTGTGGTGGGGTTATAGCAAGGCCAGCCAAAGCTTTTCAAGGTGCTTGGTGGGAGATGAAGGGGAATACGCTGTACTGCTGCTGCCCTGTGTCTCCCACAGGCAGTGCCACACTCCAGCCTTCAGGCAGAAAAGGGCTCATGAGGTCAAAGCTTGGAGTTAGATGCAAAAGGTAAAGTTATGAGGCTGTGGCAACATCATTGGTGTCACTCCTGCGCGCTGGTTAACCCATTAATACATGTGAGTTCATGTGGGGTCCCATGTGCATATGTCCTGCATAGCTATATATATTCATTGCACGTGGTGAAAATAACTGTCCTCTGCGGTGCCTAGGGTTTCTTGGTTCAAGGTGCTCGACTGCGTCCGTATGCAGAGCACTGAGCAGGGAGTGATAAAACCTGACCCCAGAACCACTGCAAGCAGTAGCACCCGCTTACCCAGGGGAGCAGAGACATCCGTCCTCGGCAGTCCTCTCCTTCCCTCTCTCCCTGTGTGCTGAGGTATCTCCTGAGTGACCCCTACAGCCTGATACCCACCAATGGGAGCCACAGAGAAGCTGCAGCGCAAGCCATTCCCATGGAAGGATCCTTCACTCCAATCCTCTCTCCTCATCCCTTGCTAAGCCAAGGGATCAATGACCCTGTCCCACTCCCTGGGAGGGGCATGGAAGCTCCTCTGACCCCTGCCAGTTGCAAGGGGGATGCTCAGCTCCTCCTGCTGTGCCTGGGAATGCTGTCTCCAACCCAAAAGGGCACCCTCCAGGCGTGCTCTCTTTTTTCTCCCTTGTGCTCAACTCTATACATCACTATAGCATTGTGCAGCTTCCAACAGTGGCAGATAAGCAGATTGCAAAGGCTCATTTTTTTTCTGGAAAGGTAGAAAGCTAATGCAAATGAAATTTGTTGTGAATTTTGACATGTGCAGCATGATGCTTATCAGCTCAATTGCACACAAGCGAAAGAAATGACAGGATTGTTCTCTTTGCCCTACATGGAGTTTACCAAGAAAAGCTGTGAAACTGTGTTACAGTCATACGTAACTGGGGCCCTTGCATTTCCAGAAGTAAATTGAGCTTTCTGGCCAAATTAAAGAAAGTGGAGAGTTGCCAAAGAAAACATTTTTGTCCAGCTTAGCTTATCTGATGTTACCAGTGTCTAGTGATACTTTATCACAGCAAGTTATTTCCTCTTAAACGTGGAAGCAGGAGCAAGTATGGATAAACAATGCATGCAACCAAACCCCAAGCATTTAACTATTTTAGCTTACCGTGGTGGGAAGCAGGGGTGGAAGGGGAAGAGATAAAATTAGGCACTCCTCAAAGAGCCCAACTACTGCTTTCTGTGCTGGAATTGCCTCAATGAGAGAAGAAAGCCCGAAGCACAGAGCAAGTGGCTGTTCTAGAGCCCAGGTCTGTTGCAAAAGATAGGCACTGTGTGAGGCTGGGATGGTGACTTGGGAAGGCAAACCTCTGATCTCATGGCTTGGAAAATGCACAGGAGGAAGCAAACTTCTCACCTAACTTTAGATGTGTCTGGAGCAGATGTTTGTGTCTCATCCACTCACCCCAGGCTTTCCTCAGGGCAAGCAGAGGTATGTAGATGCCTTTAGGGGCACGCTTCATCTGAGCTATTTCAGGTGTCTGCTTTGGGTTTAAACGATTCACACTCTGAATACATACTCATCAGTTTAAAAAAGATTCCTCCATAGTGAATGTCTGTGTCATAAACATTGATATTTCATCAAAAGATCCCACAGGTTAGCATAAGACTTCCTTGTGGCAGTTGCCATCAGCCATCATCTTTGGCCACTGGAAGCTGCATGGCTCTGGCCACCCAAGTGGCAAAGGGAGGAACTGGAAACCAGAAATCTGCCTTCCTATGAATGAGATACTAACTCTCCAAAGCAAGCATGTAAACCTGCATTGCGGTGAAGAGGAGTGGCAAGAATTATCTCCATAAATAATGCAGTTTCGCAGTTACTTATCCCTCCATCCTTGAATCCTACAGTTGAAGTATTTAGAAAATTCCAGTGCATTCCAGGCCAGGAGCCTCTGAGCAAAACAGCACCTACAGAAAAATTTAGAAGAGAAATCATATGGTACAATGTTACTCACTGCTCCTATAAACCAGTGTTTAGCCCGGCAGTTCTGCTGCAGAGCTGTTTTTTAGGAGCTAAGTGCCCTTAACACGAGGACACTGGGAGGTGACAAGCACCCTGGTGTGAGGAGGGAGGGCAGATGCTGATCCTCCCCACCAAGGAGGCCATGGCCAGCCTCCTTTGATTTACAATTGCTTGAGAATCTTGTTGGTTAATTATGATTTAGTGTGATGTGTGCATGGTGAATTATGCAGGGTTATGAAAGGAAAGCTTTGGCTGAATGTCTGGAACAAGGTCTGGGTTATGAAATCTCTGTGTGGTGGAGCGATGATGGCTCAGCCAGCCTTCAGGGCTGGGTCAGGTAAGGCTGTGTCAGCACCCTGCCACTCATCCCGTTGCCTGGAGAGTGACCCTGAATGCCATTTCCTCACTGATAATCTCTATTCCAGTTGGCCTTCTTTGAATGTAAAAATGTACTTTGACATGTTAAGTTCCAGCTCCCGCCTGTACCTTTTCAGTTGAGTCGGACAGAGTGAAGCATGGCCTTTTCTGATACTGATTCATAAGCTAGGACATTCATCAGCACAGCAGCAAAATATGTGTTTGCTAACTCTTATGCACATCAAATAGGTGCTAATGGCAAAATCACATTCTGCAGAAGGCCCCAAGGAACACAAAGGCTGAACAGAGCACTGCAGAGTCATCGCATTCCCTGCCAGCAATCCTTGGACATCATCCAAAATTACCTGTGGCTTCTTGGGTGTAGCTCAGTTGGAATTAAGAATTAGCAAGAGAAGCATGTGTAAACATCTATGTATATGTAGAGATAGAAAAGCAACATAGAGAAGAGTGTGTTTTGGTAGCCTACAAGTAAGTGTAAGGGAACATTATAAAGAATATATGTATTTAAGCAGTTATATGTTTTCTAGTAGACACTTAAGAGCCACAGCTTAAATTCATGATGCTGAAAATCTTGATTCAGAATGAGATCAATCACCACTGAGTCTCTGGCAGGAGGTGGTGCTTTGTGTTTCATTACATTGTCACACAGTGAATTGAGCTATACCTTATCAGGCTTCCTGAACTAGGCCTAGTCCAGAAAAGCTTTCAAGTGTGTGTTACATCAGGCATGCAAAAAGGCCTTTGTATGTCTGTGATTTGAGCTGGGCTACTTTATGTTCTTCCTTGGTATAGAGCTGTACATCCGGATTCTTGAGTAGGATCCAGATCCTAATCACGATTGAGGACATCAGTGCCTATGTGTCAGTAAACCTCTCAGTCAAGTCCTGGGTATTTTCTTCTAGAAAATGCTCAAAATTGAAAGAAAAGAAACCAAACAAATCAATCTAGATGCAGTCTAATGAGATTTGAGCCTACAACAAATACTCTTCTTTCATCAAGAAATGGAGGGGAGGGTGACATCTGCAGAAGTTACCTATAATCCTAAATTACTTAAAATTCATTCAAAAATAAACCCAGCAACATTAGTCTAGTCCAAGAAATCCCTGGTTCTCTTTTGGGGAATTTCTTTAACTAATCTATAGAAATTAAGTTAGAATAAGCTCTTCAGTACAGAAGATTCCAAATCTCATAAGAATTTGTGAGTAGGCTCTGATTGGACTCATTCTGAATAGGGCGAGGTAGGATAAACAGTACATAGCTATCCAACTGCATAATACTTCTCCTAGTGTGCTTGCTGGCATGTCCGTTTAACATCTAAAACTGAGTCTAGTAAACACCAATAATTTTGTGGGTGTGAGCAGAAAGAGAAATAAAACTAAATCAAACAAGCCAACAGACAGATTGCATTGTACAGGAGAAGCTATTCACCATTTCTGTGGGGGGACAGTAGCTGCACTCACACTGAAACAGCTCATCCCCAAGTACCATGCTCCACCTGCCAGATGCAGTGTCCTGAGTGGCAGAATATCAGTTCAGAGCTCCCTATGAGCCCCATAGGAGAGGGGCATGGAGAATCTTCTGCTTTAAGTGTATTTTAATATTGGCACAGTCAACATCAATAGGTTGTTTTATGGTTCCAGTGGTAATATCTGCAGGAGATCTCAAGACCAGAGCATCTGGGCTTGGTCAGGCAGCACTGCTGTGCTCAGCAGCTTGACTGCTGTCATCCATTGGGCTAACAGTGACATATGCAGCAATACCAGAAACCTCAAATTGGGGCAGTCTGCTTTTGTTTCTTTGTGGGAAGTGTACAGTGAACTGCGATTGGAATCAAAGGATTTACACTGAGGAAAATATAAAAGCCCAAGGGACGCTGACTGATTTGGAAGACTTCAAGTTTGTTTACATCCACTCCTTTTTCCTCTTTCCTCATTATCTGGGACTTTGGATGTAGCACGGAAACATCTTAAAATGGAAAAGTTAGGACATTCATGGAAGGTTACACGCTGAAGGAGGTTCCAGCACCAAATGAAGATCTTCTTACGACTAGCAATACTAGCGTGCTCACGGTTGCTTCATGTGTGGGCTCCAGACTTACGCAGCCTATCTTGATCCAAAGACCTTATAGCTCCCTGCAATTATAAATGGCACTGACTGAACTTTTCAGCAGCCCTGTTTATATTTACACATTCTTGTCTGGTTAAAAATACTTTTCTTGTTTGGTTTTTGTGAGTCCTTTGTGTGACTGCAGCATATTTGAAAAAAAGAAAAAGCTGAAACGTCAGCTGTATCAAGAGGAGACAACAGTGACTGTTGTCTGGGATTGCTCTAAGGACTTTCTTTCCTACAAAAGAAGAATGATAAATTTATATCTGCTTTTATATACACAGGAACTTCTTAAGACTTCCAGGAATTCTCTACTGTTTCTTCTTATTTTTTTTTTTGATTCCTTGTTTTAGAGTTTATTTGCTTTCCAAAACCACCAATGTGATAGAAATGTGTATTTCTCCCGTTACAAAAGTGTGTTCTCCCATAATTAAAAAAAAATGTCTTAAGAGATGAATGTGTCCTGCTAAGTCTGTGTTGGTTACTGACACCAGCAAAGCTGAGATAATTTCTTCAAATACTGGGGTTTCCTCTCTCTGACCGTCTTTCCATTGTTATTCCACCAAAGTCAATAGAAATAATCTGGCTCAGAGCAAACTTATTGAGACTTTTCTGACATCTCTACAGTGCAAGTGAAGAAACATTTTTCATCCCTTTGTTGAAAAACGTAAATTTACCATAAATCTGCCTGCTTCCGCCTTTTTTGGAGGAATGCTATTTCCATCCTTGCTTAATTCTTTTTTGAAACTTGTTTTACTATGTTCTCTTCCCTATTTCACTTACCCATCTGCAATACGCAAAAAGCACTTTCCTTTGCCCTTCTGCCTCCATTTTACTTTCTCTGCTCTCACAATGGGTCTCTGGTGACTCAGAAGAAAAGAAGGAGTCTGTCATCTGTCGTACAGAAGACATGCACAGCCCAGTATACTCTTTCCTACTTTTCATAGCAGCTTGACAATATTGAGTCATTGCATTCTCTAAGCCGCTGGAAGTTGCAAACCTGTGAAACTTCATGTTCTTACTGAATTACTTTTTTGAACTATTATGCTCATTTATCAAGATCTTTCTGAACTCCAGTCCTAGTCACCAAAGTGCTTGCTACCCTTCCCGGTATAATGATCTACAAAATGAGAAACACTAAGTACTGAACATATTCTTTAGTGCATTATTGAAGTTATTAATGAAAATATTGAATAGCAAAGGACTTAAGCCCTTGTCCATTTCACACATCCCTCTATTCCGATCATAGATCACTCATAACAACTTTACTAGTAGAGTTTTCCAAACAGTTTTTTATTTCCCTTGCTTTACTGTGTATATGTAACGTGCATGAAGATACCATGTGAGCTGGTTGCAAGACCTTGCAAAATTGAAGAGATATTGCACCTCCCTATTTACAAATAATATATTGGAATAAATAAATAAACCTATTTCCTTCTCTTGGAAGGATATTGCCTTATTTTGATATGACTTGTCCTTGAAAAATTTGTGCTAAATTATACTTCTGTCCTTAGTTTATTTTCTGAGACCTATAACTTTCTGGATTGTATTTGGCTGTAAAGCCTTTAATGAGTAAATGAAACTGCCAATTCAAAGCCAGTCAGAAATAAGTGGAAGGTTTTTCAATAGCTGAGTTGAGCAAGTTGTGCAAAATAAGCAAGATGGTATCAATGAACTTTCCAGTAGTCAGGTGTACAATAATTTACAGTAGGGATAAAGAAGCAGAGCAAATTCTGATGCCAACAGGCATCCCTTCATCTGTACCTCCTCACAGCACACTGTGTATAACAATTTAGTATTTACCAAAACACCTAAATTCCTAGTGGCTAGATGTCATCTGATTATATTTGGCTTTCAAATTGCAGCCTGTGGTAGGAAGATTTAGAGGGTACATCATGGGGGAAGAATTTCAATGTCCTTCAGTATCTACATCCGTCTGATCCAGTAAAATCAGTGCAAAATTCTTGCTGACTTTGGTGAAAGCAAAGTTGATGTGGATGTGAGTGATGTGGATTGACAAGAAACTCGACATGAGCTGGCAGTGTGCACATGCAGCTCAGAAAGCCAACCATATGCTGGGCTGCATCAAAAGGAGTGTGACCAGCAGGTCAAGGGAGGCGATTCTGCCCCTCTGCTCTGCTCTGATGAGACCCCACCTGCAGTGCTGTGCTCAGCTCTGGGGCACACAACACAAGAGGCACATGGACCTGTGTGAGTGAGTCCAGAGGCCACGAAGATGACCGGAGGGCTGGAGCACCTCTCCTATGAGGACAGGCTGAGAGAGTTGGACTTGTTCAGTCTGGAGAAGAGAAGGCTCTGGAAGACCTCATGACAGCCTTCCAGTACCTAAAGAAATCTGGAGAGGGACTTTAACAAGAGCATGTAGTGATAGGACAAAGGTGTATGGTTTTAAACTGAAAGAGGGTAGATTTAGATTAGACATTAGGAAGAAATTCTTCACTATGAGGAAGTGAGACACTGGAATGGGTTGCTCAGAGAAGCTGTGGATGTCCCATCACTGGAAGTATTCAAGGCCAAACTGGATGGGGATTTGAGCAAGCTGATTTAATGGAAGGTGCCCCTGCAGGGGGTTGGAACTGGATGATCTTTAAGGCCCCTTCCAACTCAAACCATTCTGTGATTCTATGATTCTGTATTTCAGTGTGTTTGAAAGCTGTTTTGTATTTGTTCCGCTCACTTAATTGGCTTAACAATATATACATTAAATAAGAACCTACTGGGCAGCTTTTTCGTCTCATATCCTGGTCTGCTGGTCTGCTGGTAGATGTGAATTCCTGCACCCTTCTCACAAGGGTTTGCAGCAGATGTGGGAAATGCTGAGATTCCTGAAGGCAACCCCTGCACCAGACCCCAGCCCACCCCATCCATCCTGCCCACTGGCTGTTCCCACTGGCACTCCTGGGGTCGCAGGGCTGATCCTGGAAGGAGCGCTGGGAGATACAGAGGTCTCTCTTCCCAAGTCAAGGTTAGCTTTAGAGTAGGAAGGTTTAAAAATGTGAAGAGTGTGTGTGCTTGTCCTTAAACCACCCTTCTCAACCACAACTTCATGATTTACTGTCCCCTCCAAACCAGGCCTGTCATGGCTAATGTCTCAGTAGGAAATACCATGGGGCACTGTGGCAAGTTAGAGGCAGTGTAATATGTGTTTTGTACCCCTGAGAAGGGACATAGCCTGCTCATGTGCATCGGAGCTGGCAGAATTGCAGTGTTTCCACAGGTCACTTCAAGCCTATTTCTGATTTTAATGGCACTAACGGTAGTACTAAAACTCCCTTTGGCGGCAAGTGAGCATAGCCCATTCATTTGACTTAACAAAAGTAAAATAAACATAACGTTTTCCTTCTGAAAATAAATGGAAACAATATCTTTTTAAAATGAACCTAAAATAGATATTTAAGTCACGAAAAAGACCTTTTCTTTTTGTTATTTCAAACCATAATAATTCGTATTCATTTTGGCTCCTTCAACAGCAGCTAGTGGTGATGAAGTAACTGAGAAAGAGCATAAATCACTGAATCAGAGCTTAGTAAGCCATGAAATATCATGACCTATATATTCCTATTAGCTGACTTGCTACACTTGCATGGTTCCAAGTTGAGAAGAATGTGTGTTTCTTTAGGAACATGTAGCTAGGTGGTTGGAAGAAAAGCATATAGAGGATAATGATAAAAAAGCATGCGACTGAACACGGAAAGACCAGGTTGTGTGTTACTGACGTTGTACTTTTTCTCAAAATCCATCTGTTTATCATCAATTTTCGTGTCCATGCAAGCATATTAAGAGATACTCGGTGATGTGGTAGTTACTGGAATCACTGCAAAAACAACAAACCTGAGGAGAAAGCCAGTTTTTCAGTATTTTATTTACTACATAGGACAAGCAATAAAACACACTTGCAAAATGTTGAAACTTCACAGTAACACTGAGCAAGCACTCGGTGAGAAAAGCCCAGTTTTGCAGCAGGTTTCAATTATATCTGCAGTGGATTTCAAGGCAGTTACATCAGCCCCTATATGCTGGGCAAATCAAGAGGTTGATTAGTGCGGATGAATTGTGCAAATAGGCAGCCTGTGGCTCTTCTCGCAGTTATTTCACCTCTATTTTCTTCCGCTATCACACAGGTTTCTCAAGAAGCAGTCACTGTTTTCAAAATAGCCCTATAATGAACTGTAGGCAAGATTTTGCCTCTTCAGAGATCAGGCTGATGGTGAAAAGGCCTTTCCTGAGAACCCAGGAGTCTACGAACATGTTGGCTGTATGCTTGGGTTGTCTATTCAGATTTACTTTAAATTCTTACCTCATGCAGGTAAGAATTCCTTACTCCATTATCCAGCAGAAAAAAAAAAAAAAAGAAAAGGAGCAATGCGTTTTCCCAGTTTGACCATTAAGAAGCAGACTGTGATGTTTCAAATACATTTTAAATGGGAGGAGGGGGAGACTGCCCAAAGGATTCAATGATTTGTTATTTGGTGATGGTTTAAAAGCAAACTGAGTGTTGGAAAGACCAGCTGTAGGCTAGCTATGGCCTCCATAAGCTTTTCTAAAAAAGCCAGTACAGAGTCCTGCCAGGCCTTTAGGAGTACCATTTCTAAATCAGCAAGCCAAACACCATAATCAGTTGCTTGTCTAGACATAGTCCTCCCACCTCCTTTCCAGCCTTCATCTCCATGGCCGTTCCTGAAATACCTTGGCAGCAGCATCCTGCACATCCTTTCAGACAAGTGAGGAATCCCTCTGTAATGGTTCAAACATCCCAGTGATTTATTTCTTTCTGCCATTTGAATCAGGGGAAAGGTTTCCTCAGAGGCAAGAGGAAAGTGAGGAAGAAGCACAGAACTGAAATGACGTGCTGCTGGTAGGAAAACATGAATGCAGCGCAGGAGATGTTTTACATAGATCAAAGGGGGCTGGTGTGCCTGTGGCTGTGGTGATGCCCGTGAAGAAAGTGAGCTTGCCAAGCTGTCCAAAGAGGGAATCATTGTGCTCCACCAGTGCTCCCACATGCAGTAATGGGGCCTCATGTGGGTGCAGGAATCACGAACTGCCTGCTAGAAGGTACAAGCAGCCACAGGAGACTCTTCGTCTGTACCCCCTTCTCCTGGCCTTTCTCCTTTGCTCTCAGCAAACTCGGAGGTGAGAAGACGACTGCAGGAGCTGCAATCCAATGATGAGGCTGAGATGGAGGCAGGTGGGGTGTCTTCTCCTGACCATAGGAATGTCTGGCTATGGCCATGGGCCACGTGGGCTCTGGGGTTCACAGTGGCAGATCCCAGATGTAGGGAAGGGGGGGGTGGGAGGAAGGCTGGTTCCCCAGAGAGTCCTAGAGCTGGTGGACAGGATAGTCTCTGCACAGGCACTGGCAGGGCAGGGGGCTGGTGGAGTTACAGGGCTCTCAGTGGTGAAGGAGGCTGTGGAAAGAGGTTTGCTGGAAGCTGGAGTGGAGGGCTGGCATTACTGCGGAAGAAGGATAGGGATCCCTAAAGCCACAGAGCCATCAAGGGGGAGCACATTAGAAGGGCTTCAATTGAGGCTGAGGACTGCAAAGATATGGTGAAAAGCAGGACAAACTCCTGTCCTGTCATTGCATGGTTGGCCAATGACTTAAGAAGAAATTCAGTGCAATTTCCTTTCCAAAAGAAGATGTTGTTTTAGAGTAGGCCTGTACATTTCACAGATGTGCCAATGTAGCGGCTAACACAGCTCCTACTCCAGAAGAAGAATATATTATTTCTCCTTGATAGGAGGTCAAATAAAATAAGGAATGGACTGAAATCACATTCCAGTATATTTGTTATTTCCAAGCTCCTAGTTGAGAAAAACAGAGTTGCACAACGTTTTTTAGCGGTTTCATCCATGATTGTTCTCTGAGGGATCAAACATTAAAAGAGACACTCATGTGGACAGCCTGGGCAAATATCTCCTTAGAAATTCCAGCAGGATGAAGAGCAAGATTTTCTGGAAATCACTCAGTACAAAACACTGTCCAAATTCTAATTGAACAAAAAGGCACATCCACAGATGAAACACGTGGACAGCTTTCAGGCTGCAATGGCAAGTCTTGTTTAACTTCTCTGCTGTCAGATGGGAAGGCTCCCATACTCTTAGAAATGCTACAAGCACCAACACCTCTTTTCCCACACACCCCCACCTCCAGTGGCCCCCCAGCAGGATCTTGTGGTTTCAGCTTCTCACTCCTGGAGTCTTCAGAGTGAGATGTTATGGGGATAACATCTATTCTGCTCAAGAGAAAAGGGCTGGGGATCAGAGCTCTGGACATCTGATTGCCTGAAGAGTCCACATTTAGCTGTTTCGACCTGTTCTGCACAGCTCTTTGCTGCAGGAGCCTAACCTAGGAGAGCCTTAAGCAGCACAAATGTGACATGAGCCCTTCAGACTAGTTAGTTTAGCTGTGAAGAACTATCCTCCAAGTCCTGCTTCTCTGGAAGAGTTGAGCATTCACAGTCTCCACAGCAATTGTTTTTGTGGCATATTCATGGCACAAACCCCTGAAATTCAAGATTGTTGAATGCTTTCATCTGGCTTAAGGAAATCAGTGAGCTCTGTCATGTGCGTGGGGATGTTGTGTTAATCGACATATTTTCTCTTCTTCCTGCAGTTCAGCACCCTGTTGAAATACAGTATTCGAGTCTTGGAAATCCAAGGTAGTTCACTGCTCTGTATTGTAATATTGGCAAGACAGTGCTTTGCCTGTGATGCCTGTGCACCATGCATGTGTCTGAAGGGCTGGATGGCTGATTTCATGATCGTTTGCTGTACGTGACGCGGGAAGAGAAGCACATGCTGGGGTACGTCAGCGAAAACCACCTTCAGTCCTAGTGACAATGCTGCAATGGCAGAGGAATTTATAAACTGAGGTTGTTCCACACCTCCAGAAAAGTGGGACCTGCAGCACATATTTTGGCTGAAACTAGCACCGTAAAATTTGACATTGTGGGACTATTCTCCACATAATGTTGGGACAATAATTACAGATTAGGAAGACCAGTCAGGCTCTCCTTCTGCCTGTCTTCCAGGCGAACACAGGATATTGTTCTGCTTTCAAGTTTCTTCAGCTGTGGGATTGCTGGGACAGCATCTAACCACCTGAAGAACTATGTGAGGAGTTTCACCCAACCCCTCTGGCTCCAAGTGTCAGACTCCATTTCAGAGGTGCAGTTGTATCTCATTATCAGACAGGAAACATAAAAAGCCATTGCTTTTCTTCATGGGGATTTCTAGTGTCTAAACAGCACCAGCTCCTCCCACAGGTAGTGACTCTTCACAGCCACCCTCTCAGTCAGCCCAGCCTAATCATGAAATGCCTCCACTGGACCTGTTTTTGCAGAATCATTTCACGAAGAAGGAGAGCTACACCTCAATGCTCGGACAAGCATGTTCAATGGACACCAGTGCCTGGCTTGTATTTCTGATACTGCAGCACGTCGAAATCTTGTATCGGAGTCACTTGTTTCTGCTCCATGTCTAGATGCCCCCAAGGCTTCACTGCCTTCCAAGACCTCATCGTTCTCCACAATTCCTGAAGAGGGGAAGTGGAAGTGGTGAGAGAGGTGCTGATCAATTCTCCTTGGGATCCAGTGATAGGTTCCGAGCTGTGTCAGAGAAGGTTCAGACTGGACATTAGAAAACATTTCTTTACTGAGGGAGTGGCCAAACCCTGAAACAGACTTCCTAGAGAGGCGGTTGATGTCCTGAGCCTGTGTTTAAGACAATGCCCTTAATATCATGCTTTAACTTGGTCAGCCCTGAAGTGGCCAAGCAGTTGGACCAGATGATTGTTGTAGGTCCCTTCCAACTAAAATTATTCTATTCTACTCTAATTTTTTTCGGAGCTCATGACTCTGGGATTTTGCCTTGTGTTAACTTTCAGGTTGTAAGGCTGAATGCAGATTTTGATCTCACAATCTGATCCTGTTCCACAAAGTTCATGGCAGTTAAAGGGGAGATCATCTCTTTCAGTCTGCATCTGTCTTGGTGGTGCATCTGCAGCACAGAGTGTGACATTTACACTCTTTATCTGTTTGTGAAGAAAATAAATAGGTGGCCTCTCGCCAGTCACTGTTGTCCAGCTCAGACTGGAACACAATCACTGTGCAGGGACCACAGGTGGAAGTAGACATGGTTTGAGTTCTCTTGTCTCACTTTCTGCTTGTTGTTTCAGATGCGTAGCCCTGTACCAAGGAGTGCTAAAGAGAAATCTGCCTCTCTGAGTAAACCTGCAGCTGCCCAACTCTGCACTTATCCAACAGTTTGGCTCTTAATGATGAGGCACGTTTACAATGAAGTATAATTGCTCATTCAGTAGACAGTCACTGTGCAGCTAGCAAACACACTCCTGCATGCTTGAGGAAATCCAGCAAAGTACAGTAACTGGAGGAGTCAAACAAGGGGAAGAAAAATCTGAAACGCTATAATTAAAGCAGCCAAAGAAAACAGAGTTCTGGAACAGCAGTTATTTAAAGACAAAAGCTCTTTTACACACAAAAGTTATAGTTCATATTAGCCTGATTTCCAAATGCAATGTGACCTGTGCAGCCATAGTGCCTGTCTCTGTCTTTAACCTCCTTTCAAATTTTGACACATACACCCCACTGCCAATTTTGGGTCAGCAAGACTGCAGATAGCACAGGCTTATGAAATCAGCAGCCATGTAGGGGATAAACATTCAAATAATAGCTATTGTGAAAGGGAACCAGAGAGAGCTCCATCCTTACCAGCCCCATGCTGTGGCAGCTGGGGTGTGCATGGTGTCAGGCAGGGCAGCTGGGAGGGTGACCCAAGCAGGTACAGGTGGCATAGGAAGGAACTGGGAAGAGGTTGGGAGTCTTGGGAAAGACATAGTGATATTACTTTGGCTGTTTTAGAGTTGTAGTTTTCTTCGCTCTTCTTGGGCTTTGTGTTTTTCTTCTTGGAAATAATGCCATATGAATTCAATTGCATATGGGATAGGTAATAACAGATAAACATAGATAACATAGCCATAAAAATAAAACAAAATCAAAGAAAAGCAAGTTCAGAGGATGGGACAGTGGCTGGGGTTAGTGCAGTGGGATTCTAAAGTCACCAAACAAAGGAAAAGAAAGAAACCCAACACAAGAGACCAGATTCTGTTTGCTCTCCTTCTCCCAGAACCAGCTTGGGTTCTTTCTGGGACATTTTTCCCCTCATTACTTTCCAGGCTGGCTAAATTTCTCAGTAACTCCTCAAATCCAAAAGCAAACTGTGGCTACAGGAGCATGTCTGTCTCAGCAATCATAGAATTGCACATTCTTACTTTCCCTTCCACCACCACCAAGCAGTCCTAAATCACAAAATTTAGGTCACTGCTTGAATATTTGCACAGCTCAGCCTATGCAAGCCTGGGGCTTTGTGACATGAGGGCATCAGCTCCAAAAAAATACCGAAACCAAAATGCCTTGAAGCATCATTATCTTGCATTGCGGGTAGTCACGTGCATCCCACAGACCGAGAGTAAAAATGTTACCAAACCTGGACATCATCCCTACGCCCCAGGTGACAGGGAAGTTGGCAGCCTCACAAGAGCCTCACAACCAACCTCCAGAGATGCGGAGGCAGGACCTGCACCTCTTCTGGGTAGCAGGATTCTATTGTTGCCAAAAGCTCTCCTGAACTCACCTACTTTCAAACCTACTGTAAAAATTACCCTTAAATGACAGTGTTTACAGGGCGGTGTTTACAGGAAGCATCCACAAAAACCTTAGAGAAGCAATGCATAAAGGAAGAATTAGGTTTGCTCTTCCTCCCACGTGGCAGCTTCCAGCTACGCACAGTTTAACGTGCAAGGGTTCAGCTCCACTCTACTTTCTCCTGAGGTTCCTAACCGTTATTTTTCAGTAACCCATTAAAAAGCATGTTCAGCTTTACCTCAGGCTACCTCACTGTGTCATCTCAAGCATCTTTATTCCCTCAGGCACAGACCATCACAGCAGACCCAGTCTGCAGGAACTAGCATCTCATGTTCTGGAGACTGCATCACGTTGGTTGTCTGGTCCCCGCATTTCTGCCCCTGCTAATGCCGCTGATATTTCTGTTTCTGTAGTGCCACTGGTGGGGGGAAAGCCTACAATAGTTGTGCACCCACTGATCTGTAGTTACAGCAGCTGGGCTCCCACTCTCCGTTTCTCTGTGTCACACCAGGATCGAGTTTGTCTCATCCTAACAAGTAGAAGGAAGTTATTTCTCTCCAGGACATATACTGATTCCTAATTCAGTTTGCCTCAATAAAGGGAAAAGACTGAAAAAGACAATATTATGTATTTCATCTCAGGGCAACTTCACCTTTGCAAGCTTCTCCTGGGAGAGGGCAGGTCTGTCCGGGAAGCACACCACATCCCTGAAGAGCAGCAGAGGAGTTGAGGCTCATCCTGACCTATTGCTGCTTCAGTAGCTGGCTCTCACTGTAGATGTAGATGTGGCCTCATTTACTGGAACAAGGACCGACAGTGTAAATGTTTACTATGCAATAAAGCCTAACGAGCCCTTCTTTTCTCAGCATTGTCACATTTTCAAGGTGATCAGTAGGCAAAAGGCACCACTGCCCAGCCATTCCTATCCGTCAGATGGTTCTCAGATAATGCAAAAGTCAGTGATTTCTGCTTCTTTGCAGTGAAAAGAATGATTATTGTTTCTGACTCAGCTCAGAAGATTTTGTCATGTCTGACTTTGCTTAAGGCTCCAACCCTTCACGCCAAGTTATGGTATCACACTGCAAGAACAGCTAAACAGCCCCAGATGGCCTGGTTGGTTTGCGTTAACCTCCTAGGTTTTTAGCAGCACTGTCATATACCCTGTTACTCTTGGACAGTGTAGAGGTTGCTTTTCTGAGCCAGGTTTGTTAACAGTCTAGGTGGATTCTCCAGGGTTCTGTTCTGGGATCTGGTGTGCTTTGGCTTGGCACATGCTGAAAGTACACTTTGGTTTTGAATAAATCATATCACCGTGCACTACCATAAAGGAATGTGGATGATACTTTTGTGGTTATCCACAACATCTTTGTGGAGATTTTGGGAAGAAAAACAAAGAGCACCCTTCCAGATATTTTGAAATGCTACCTCCAACTGAGAGGGAGAAAAAGTTTAAAGAGAAATAAAACTGTCATGAGTTGTTTGGACTAATAACCACTGGTAAAAGAATAAGCTAGCTTCTAAAAATATTGTTCAGCTGAAAGGTTTTTTTTACTGATCCATGCAGTAATGCACACCCTATAAATACAGATTAAATATTCACTGACTCGAATATTTAGCCATTGTGCTCTAAAATACAGTTTCATCACACATATATTGGCCTGCACAAACAGAAAGACATGCCAAAGTTGGTGCTGAGTGCTGTGGAGAAGCATCTATCACCATCCATCTTCTTTTAAGGTGGCTCATTCTCTTGGTATTAACTCCAGGTGTGGTCTCAGTCATACTCTACCTGCAAAGGCTGAACTAACAGGACCTGCAGATCCTCTTACAGTGTGGTACAGTATAACAGATTTGCTTGATTTATTGAAGTGTTAGGCTTGGAGTTTGCTATTCAAGCCTTCCTTCATAGAGATGCAACAGATATTTGGATGACTTGTTCAAATGAAAAATCTGGTCTCCATTATGTGCAAGTGCTGTGTCATATTAAGCTGAAATAGGAAGACACTGTTCCTTTAGCTCAGTTTGGGTCATTATGACTGTATCCTGCCATTGATCTATATCTGGATCTCCAAGCTATGCCCATTAAGAGCCCTGACAAAGTATCAATGGCAGGATATAGCTCTTTGTTCTTTCATGTTACAATCACAAGGAATTAGAGTAGGGTCTGGCTCCCAGGACTCTGGGCTGGCCTGCAGCTGTTAGCTTTATGAGAATGGCTTGCATCCTTCCATGAGAAAAAACTTCAGGAAAACAGTCCATCATCCAATAGCTTCCAAGCTCTCACATTGCCAAGCAACAACTACTTTCTTGTTGTATGAGCATATCAGCCATTGCACAGCTTTGGTGGTGGTTTGTATTTAATGACACTGTGTTCTTGGGTCCTTCTGGCAACACTTTTTGACCTACTTCCATTTATTATGTTTTGATCCCTCATCAAACAGGCATTTCATTGTTTCATTTCCACAAATGCTCTTGCACACTGCATTAGCCCTGTCATGTGTGTTTGGCCTCTAGAGCAGAAGAGAGGAGGGAGGGGAGAGCTCAGAGCATGTCCGTCTTTGAGCGTCCGAAGCTCCCTGGCTGCTGAGGGCTCTTCAGGGTCCTTAAATCCCCGATATCCTTGCCACAGACCCCATAACCTTGCATATTCCATAGTTATGCACTTTGCAAAGGACAATGATGGACTGCTCCATCCTTGGTAGCGTTCAAGCCCAGTTTGGACAGGGCCTTGAGCAACCTGGTCTAGCAGAAGGTGTCCCTGCTCATGCTAAGGGGGTTAGAACTTAAAGCTCTAAGGTCTTTAAGCTCCCTTCCAACCCAAACCATTCTATGATTCTATGACACACTCTTGGCCATCCCAAGGAAAGCCCTTTCTCTCTAGTGTCAGGTCCAGCATCTTCCAAAGCCAGAACAGAGTACGGCTAGAAACATTTCAAACCCCAAACATGTGAAATACATTTGATACAGCTAGATGGCATAGTGTCATCTCAATAAAGCAAGATTTGATCTGCTGTCATAAATGTCTCTGCAGAAACAAATCTTGCCAATAATGATCCAAAGAAATGTAGCAGCCTTGCAGTCAGTGCTCAGAACTGGTTCCACCCACTTCCATTCACAACCCATGTGAAGTTCTGCATTTAATGCCGACCAGAAACCCATCAAAGCTCTTAAAGTACTCAAGTAGGCATACTATTCTGGAATTTAAGCTAAGTAACTCAGACCAATTCATTTGTCTAAATATTTTCCTTGCAGAAATTTATTTCCATCCAGAACACTCTTGTGAAAATTACTCAGGCATTGTATCTCTTCTCAGGAAAACCCCAAACATCTCCTCTATAATTTTGCAGTCTTTGAGGGTAATTTAATATTGAATACTACTAATAGACCAGGTTTAAAAAAAATGCCCATTTTAAAACTAACTCTTGCCACTAATGGAAGGAATTTAAATGAAGTCTTTTATTCATACAGGACACATGCAGGAACCCAAGATAATAATAATGCTTCGATAAAAAAATAAAAAGATAAAAATAATGCTTCTGCATATTATCTTATTAAAAGCTTCACAATATCCTTCTGAGCTTTTCCAGAAGTCAGTTTTACAATGAGATACTTGTCACTGAAAGGAGGATGATTTTGGTGACGATTTTATGGACAAATATTTTCTAATCACAGAAAATTTGCAACTTATTTCTGAAACCTCTTTTTTGCTTGTATGTAAAATATTAACAGATGCTAAGAACAATACAGAAAAGAAGTATCCAGATAAAAAGGTCTTAAAGCACAACATTACGTGGTGCTCCAATTGAATTATAGAGAACTATTACTGTAGTGCTCTATGGATTTCTCACCATGGACTTCAATTCCAGAGGATGTGTGACTGATCAGCCTACCAACTCTCAGTTAGCCAATGCTAATGTACTGGTCATGTCCAACTGTTAATGTAGCTGGTTTTAAACATTTTGTGGTTCAAACCAACATTAAAAGGAAAAGACATTGTAACCCTTTAGAAATAAAGTTTGCTTCACTATCAGTCCCCACACTTGCATACTACTTCACTGTCAGGCTGACAGCAGTATCGTGTTGTCCATAACATGTAGGAAGCCATTTCAAAGCTGTCTGTTTTGCTAAATGCAAGGTCCAAAATCACTGGAAAGGGCAACAAGAATGACACACCTGGAGCTCAGGTGGGTTCATCAGTTGCCCTGTCTCTTGACTCTCGCACATTCATCTCTGCCGATTTCAGATCTCTGGTTATTGTACATTTAGTACATATATGTGCTATATGTACATATATGTATATATGTATGTATGTGTATATATGTATTTATATATGTGTGTGTGTATATATATACATATATGTGTATTTCCTTTTGCTCTTTCTTTCCATCAGTTTGGAAGGAAGAACATGCTGTTCCCAAGAGCTGAAGGAAGTGAGTCCTGAGCAACACAGGCATGGGAATGTAGGTGGGTTGGGAGCTTTGCATTTGTAAGACTCAGCGAGAGAGCCTTTGGCATGTCCTTCCCCTCCCACCCATTTCAAGCCCTTTACCTTTGGCTCATTGAAGAAACCTCTGAGGAGAATGGCAGCACTTTGAAATTCAAACTCAAAGAGGCACTTGAAGGGTTCGGGAGAGGACACGAGCTTGATCGGTAGGACATCATCACACTGAGCTTCTTTCCCCTGCAAACCTTCTCAAGTAAGTGAAGATGCAATATGATGTCTCCTGCTGGCTCCAGCCATCCCTGCGTAGGAGCAGAGCTCTGAATTCAGTTTACACAAGGAAGATTTCCTTTTCTTTTACTTGGACAGTGGTTAAGCACAATATTTGGGTTTTATGTTTCTGTTCTGCCTGAAGCAACGCCTCCCCTCCATGTCCGAGACTGCTGCTGCTGTATGCCGGAGACGCAAAGCACAGGCTTTTGTTTTGGAATACTCATGGGTCTGGAGGCATTTCATGCCTCACCGTAGCCGATGCTGGGACTCAAAGCTCTCCTATGTTGTGTATGCTATTAACCAGCCAGCAATTTTGAAAATATTTTTATTGCTGCTAATTACCCCTCAGGGAGACTGTAAAACAGCCTTCATAGGAATCTCTGGGCTGCCTGTGCCTGGAGGGAAAAATACAAGAGTGATTAGCCACGTTTGCTAAGCAGAGCATCACAGCGATTGCTTCCATGTCCCTGTGCCCAGCTTGTGCCAGGCTGCTTGGGGGTGTTTATAGCTTCTCTTCTCACAGCTATTCCAAACACTGATACTTGCTTGGGAGGGAAAAGGGTCATAATTCATTAAATACCTTCCTGTTTCAGAAATGGGCGCTCCATCCAACGTTCCGACAGCGCAGATGTCTTGGTTTAAAGTGGCTACACTGTGGTTTAAAGTGGCTCAGTCTAAGGCAGCTGAGGATGGTGGCAGGATGCCATGGGGACAGGCTGTTCATACAGCGCTGAGGCTACAGCCAGGTTTACTCCTGGTGTCAATCTCCACCATAGTACCCATGGCATCCATAGGAGTGGGGTGCTGGGGAAAAAGATCCTGTGGGTATTGGGCACTGCAGAGTTGTAGCTCTGTCCTGACTTGGGCTGCCCTGCAAGAGCTGCCTCAGGCCAGCCTAAGTCTACATGCATTCAAAAAACATTCCCCAACCTGCTTGTTTACCTCTGGCTGTGTAGGGTTTTCCCCTTTCTTTAATGCCAGCACTAATGCTTCTAACACAACAGCTGGCATGTGGCAGAAGATGAGAGAAAGAAGGGTGTTCAAATGGCTGGGGACTAGGCAGCAAGCACATTAAGGTGCCTCCTTTGGTCATCATATAGATTCTATACGCAGAGAGAAAGAGGTTACAGCTTAAGTGCATCATGAAGCTGCACCATGGTGTCTTTGAGCTACACACCTGGCCATAGGTCTGCAGAATAGGTGCTGTCATGCTACCTGTCCCTTAGGGTTTCTGTGACATAACACTGAAGTGTAGCAAAGAGCCAGCACTGAGTGCTACTGCAGCAAAGAGAGAGTTTGTTTGTGTTCAAGAGGAGAGGAAAGAAGGATAAAAGATAGGAATTACATTAAAAAAAAAAAAAAAACAACTAAAAAGGAAAGAGATGTAAATAAAGACATTATCACAATTCCTTCTAAGGTACTGAGGAAAGGAAGGGTTAAAAGTAAACCTAATGGGAGAAAGGAACCTGGTCACAACAGCTGTGCAAATCCATGGAGAGCCTCGAAGGGACAGGGCTGCCCAACATTGCTGAAAAGAAGCTGGTGGGCAGGCACTGCAAGGCTGGGGAATATGCCACGGTGCCATCCCTGTCCTTCTAGGTAGGCTGCCGGCCTTCTGGCTGCCCTCTCTAAAGGAGATGCAACCACAGATTGTTCCCTCCATGCTTCCCCTTGGCCTCTGCGCAGACACTGAAGACACAAAATGCTGGTCCCTGCCTCCACCCATGGAAACCTGGATCTGCTTCTGGCCCCAGCCCAGAAGAGTCATGCTGGGCTGGTGGTGTGAATAGCACCTCATCTTGTGGACCTGAACGTTGCAGGGCAAATTTGGGATAAAACATTTTCTTTAAGCTTGAAGTGACATGCTTCTGCTGAATTTGAGTCACTCTGGAGCTATTTTAAAACTCTCTTAGAATGCTTTATTTTATCTTATTTTTCAAGAGTAATAAGTGTAGCTGGGCCAGATTAAAGGTTGTGGCCCAAACAGTGTTGAGCTTGGGTGGGGGGGTCAATAGAAAATGACATCACAATTTTCCAGTTTGGCTCATCCTGTTGTAGGAGACTTTTGGAAACTGACTTGTACTCGAATGCTCTTCGTGCTCGAGGTTTTCCTTCCACAACTTCACTTCTTTCACAGCTCATCAAAGTCCAGCTTGAATATTTGCTTGACTGTGATGAGCTTGATTTTTAAAGCAGCAAGACTCAAAAGGCCGAAGATCTGGTAGATCCCTGCCAGACTGAACTGCGAAGTGGAGTGGAAAGCAGCAATTTTGATTTGAAGTACTATATACAAAATGCTTCCTATCCTGAGGGAGCTTGAACCCAACCACCTTTCTCTTTGAAGGAGCCAAAAATTGCAGCATGAAACCCTTCCTGGAAAGAGTTGCATGCTTGAGCTGATGTGATCATTTGAAGAGACTTTGTCCATAATCACAGAAACTGAAAATCAGAATACATTTGCTGAGCCTGATCTTTATTTCTATCAAGAAACATCTTCTTTTGCTAGGTCTGGATGCCTGCTCCTTCTCCACTTGTGTCCTGCTTGGTGCTGCAAGCACTGAGCCACCAGGAAAGAGGTATCCTGCAAGTGCCTGGTGTCATCCAGATCAATTCAGGGACTGATGCCCACCTGATTTTTATGTTATTCACCCCTTTTGATGCCTGGTACTTCTTGAGATTGGGGGAAAGCAACTTCTGAGATCCCAAGCGGCAAGCAGGAGTGTTTCCAAGTTACAAAGCTGAACTACTGGCATCCCTAAAGTGCTCTTGGACATACAGGTGAGCAGCAAGGTCTCCCACGAGTCCTGACCTTACTGCCAGCTAGAAGTGTGTGGAGGTGTTGGGTTGGTGGCATGCCTCCACTGAAGCCAGATGCCAGGAGCCAGGGCAGCAGAGCAGGAGGCAGACAAAATGAGTGCAAACCGAAGGTCTTGCTGAGGTTGGAAGGACACATGCACACAAACATGCACACACATGTTCCTGCTGCTGACACCACACCAAAAGGCACTGGACCTTCAGAGGTGCAGGGCCTCCAGGGGACTTTCTGGGCCAGAGACAGAAGAGCTGTCAGTTGAGGAAAACACAGCGTGATGCCCTTGGCATAGTCACTTCAACCTGTGTTCCTCCGTGCCCTTCTCCCAGACTAGTACTCTTACAAATAACCCACTCAGAGGGTTATCTTTCTCTGAAAGCCTTCCAGGCCTTAGCTTCATGACAAGATTTCCCAACACACGGAGGTAACGTTGGGTGCAAAGCCGCTGAAGGCGTCACCTTCTTCTGTTTGTGTGCATTTTTCTGGACTCTGTAAAGAGCAATGACAGAAGTGTTAAAAGAGATTCATTTAAATGGTTGCCAGGAGGCAATTGCAGACAAGCCTCGCTCATGACAAATCTCAGCTTACTGATTCATTGTTCGAGTGGCACGCACCTTCACATTTCAAAGGCCAGGGAAGTTTTGGCAGCAGTGCTAAAATATGAGCAAATAACACAAAAACTAAATATCCACAAGCAGAGGTACTGTATGGGAGATTCACAGTCTCAGGAGGTGCTCTGGTTTTGGGTCCTGCCCAGCATGGGCCACAATCCCAGAGTGCCCTGTGGGATAACCTCATTCAGACAAAATGATAGATTGCTACACAGCCTTTCCAAGGAGGTTACACACTTGTGAAGAGCCATTTTCAAAGTGAAATCCCCTGGAATTGTCTCACTGAGGTTTTTGGATTGGGCCTTTCGATGTCAGAGGTTAAAAGGAACATGGATGAGATAATTTTGAGCAAGAGCACAGTAAAGGGGTAAAAAAAAGTCAGCAGCTCATTTTTCTATTACATTTCTCTGTATAGGAATTGGAAGTCCTGGACATGAGCCCTCCCAGATCATTATGCTTCATTTCTGGAAAATGGTGAGGACAAGAAAAATGCCAAACTCCAAAGTCCAGTCACAAAGTGTTCAGGTACCTTCCCCTTGAGTGGCATCTTTCCCACCTTGACACCAGCCATTGGGACGAGACGGTTTATACAAATCTCTGCTTTCCATGTTATGACAATGTCCAGGCTGGTAGAGTCTTATCCAGTAAGACTTGAGCTGCGATTTGTGATCATTCTTCCCATCCTCAGAGCTAAAACCATGGCTGGAATCCTGACTTTATGGTAATGAATGGTAAGAAGTCCCTGTACACAAGGGATGTCGGGTTGTAATTTTACAAGTCTACCAGTGCAGTAATATACAATACAGAAAATACGATTGCTGTCAGTCCAGCACAAGGTAATAAATTCTTTATAGACATGGTAAATTCAATCCCAAAGCGATGCAATAATTTAGATAATAACTCACAACAGCCAGCAAAATCAGACAAAATTCCCATTGACTTCAGCAAAGGCAGGATCAGTCCCGGAGGACATTCTGGTTTGCTTTGGCCAAGAGCTTACAGTATTTAACCTCAGGTTTTCCAGTGAACAGAGCCACACAAGCCATCTCTTACCTCATTGTGTCTCAGTGCTCTGAGGCTGCTGTAAGAAAACATCTACTGAAGAAAGCACAGGAGGAAAAGATGGGACGCTGTGGGCTTCATTTAGGTCCTGAGCTCACCCATGCATTTCAGGTGCCAGCTAAAGCTGTTCCCCAGCAGTAAGTGCCAGTGTGGCCTGTATGGTTAAAAGTGGCTTTGCAGGTGTGTCCACAAACAGGACCTGCCAGCCACGAAGCATGGATGTATGAAGGGAAGCCATGGGTCTTGGCCCTAGCCTGCAGCTGTGGTAATGGTTGGGCATCACCTTGTCCTGGGCATGGACAGTCCCCAGTTCCTAAATAATCTCTTCTGTGATGAAACTCCAGCCTGTTTACTGCAGAAGGTGAAGTTTTCTGTTTGCTGATCTAAGTGAGGGCTGATGCTGATGGGAGCCATCTCTTACTTCTCTGCCTCTGGGCTGGTTCCTGCCCTCCCCTGTACTGTAACAGCTGTCCTTTAAAGGTGGGGCAATAAGCTTTATGAATGAGGTGGATGCAATCCCTGTGTACCACAGTAATTTAATGATGTGCACCTTCAGCAGCCATGCAAACTTGCTTGAGCTGATCACAAAACCGTATCCTACAAGAGGATGAACAGCTATAATCTTACCAAAGGTACTAAAATAGCTGGCTAGAGAGGGTGTCAGCTCTCCCAAACTGTCCTTTGGTCTGTGTTCTCACAAACTGTCCCAGGTGAAGGACTGGGATGCTGAAGACCTGGGTATCACGTACCACACTGAGAGGTGTAGCCAGCATCTCAGGCTGAAACCTGACCTGCTGCAGACCTGAGATGGATCTCTTGCATGTAGCCCAGCTCCTGGGGATGCGCAGGGGGTCAGGGTTACTGGCAGAGGCCTGACACCGTCCCCAGGTATAACAGGCTTAGTTAAACCAGAGTGCCAGACACAAGAAGGACAAAAGGTTTTGGCAGACAGGGGCATCTCGAGAAAACATAAGCTGCAAAAAGCAATTTAGGGATCAAATCTCTGTAGACGCACCCTCCCGACCACACATTCAGCACAGCTGACTGAAAACATGAGCAGGCTTGTTTTGCAGGCTTGGCTCCATGCTTGTGTCCAGCAGCTCCACACCGGCACAGCAGCCAGCAGGTCCTGAGGATGCTGCAGCCCTTCTGCATCAAGCTGAGTACTGCTGATAAAACAAATTAGGGGAAATGATAAACAAAAGCAATAGCTGAGGGTTTAAACAGAGGAGCAGTCTGACCCCAGAGAGGCCACCAGATCTTTTTCCTTTCTTCTGGGGCTGTACAGAGGCAGCAGGTGAGAGGCGTTTTTGTGGGCTCCTGACTCAGGGTCGAGGCAGACAGCTAGAGGAGACAGGATGGTGAAGATATTTAGTTCCCCAGGCACTCACGGGGTGAAACTCTGGCCACAGCAAAGCCGTCGGGAACTCTGCCATTGCCTTCTGCTGAGCCATGATTTCACCCCATAGGTATTAGTTTTCTCTCCCCTCCCAAGACCAGTGTAGATATCAGAAAACCACAGTTATCAGGGTGCTGCAAATAAACATTTCATGCCACAAACCTGGTTTCTTTGTCAAGAGGGATAAAATGAACCTAAGGGCATACAGGCCAGAGAGCAGCAGCGATGCAGCACAACAGAGTGCGATTAACACAAACATGGAAGAGACAAAAGAAAAAGTAGATTCTGTCCTTAGTAGGAAATAATATTGTGCTCTGCAAAAACAATCAGCTGAGACATGGAGCTTACAGCACGCTATGAACTTTGTTTTTCTATGGTTATAAACTCTGTCTTTCACCAGTACAAGGCACAGAGCCTTTGACTGCCTTTCTGCCCCAGAAGAGCACAAATCTGATGAGATGATTTAAGACCAGCATGACAAAGGTCTTTCCTGATGAAAGATCATTTTCTTGCTGAACTAAGTCTAAACTCAAACCAACTGCTTCTTTTATCACCACAGCATTATAGAAAGAGTGAGATGGTGGTGCGAGGCGTGGGACTGGGGAGATGGAGATGCTCCTCTTACTTTTGGTCTTTCGCCAGCCTAGGCCAGAAGATGCACCAGGTTCAGTTTTCATGTAGGGAGAAGGTGAACAGTTACATTGACTAAAACCTCTTACTCCTCTTTCTTACATCCATGTGGTACCACTTCATCTGGTCACTAAGAGTGATCAAGTGATGGTGCCACGTCCATGACACACACAGTCATGAAAGCACTTTCCATGGATGGCCCTCAGAGGCTGCTTCCTTGGGCTTTACCTGAGAATTAACTGTTTTAAGGTGGGCTAGTTAGGAATGTCTGGTGCTGAGGAAGTACTGCATAGTTAATATGGCTGCTCCCTGAAAGCATCTCATCGTAACCTGTACTGCTGCCTGTTTCTGTTGAACATGGCAAGGGGAAAAGCTGCTATGGTGAGTATAAGTGAAGCTAAACAGGAAAACAAAACTGATGGTGACACCAAAAATATGGATTTGGAAGGGTGGCTTCTGTAAGACACTTGTCTTGGTGTAGCCCAGAGGAAATCAGCTGTGTTGCATATGTTTTTTTTAAAAGGGTTCAGACTTGAAGCCTGCCAAGTGGCCCAAAAGCCATGCTGATGGGGGACACAGTGCTCTGTGGCTGCCAACCCATAGGTATGGACAGAATTTTGCTCAATATTGCAGCTGGGGAAAGAAAAACAATTCTTTTCCACAGAAGACAGCTTGCTCCTGATAAAATCTGCTGCATATTAATGACCTGTATCAATACAAAGATACATACGCATTTGCACGCTGCAGTCAAATGTGGCGTTCTTACCTTCAGTGTTTCTTTCGTATTTGATGCACATACGAAGATACACAGCTATCCTGAGGGCTCCTGCCCGGCCAGCCTTCAGGACCTTGCACAGACAAAAGCCTAGCACTGAGCCCATGGCAGAGCTGCAGCCTCTGCACTGACGCTGAAGAAACCAGCTGAGCCAGTCAATGGGTTGTGGACAACGTGGAGTCTTGGTCACTGATTTTCTAATCCAGAGGGGAGTTTCTCTACATAAAAACCATTAGGATCTTTGAACTTGTTTGAATCTGCATTTTGCACCCAGGTATTATCTGCTGGGAACAAGGTGATCTCATGGAAAGCCTCAGCGAGCTTTCCTTCTCTCCCTCAGTAGAACAGGGAGTTTGAAAAGGAAGAAAAACAGTCTCAGCTTTGATTGAGTGGCTTAAATTTCAGTGGCCACCAGCACTGAAGAGGGTAGCTGCCTGCTTCCAATGTAGGGAAACAGTTGTCCCAGTTGCTTTCACAGAAGTGGCTGAAGTTGAGCAACCAGCTCTGCTAAAGGGGTGTCCGAAGCTGCCATGAAGACCCTCCAGAAGAGGAGACAGGAACCAGACCAGAATCATTTCCAGACCCAGATCTCCACAAGCCTGGGAGGAAATCTCACGCCAGGAACCAGGGGACTGAGTAGAAAGAGCAGAGCCAGATGTGCCCAGATGGATATTAGACAACAGCAGCACTTATAGCAGTGAGGATCCTTGTTTAGGGAGGAGGGGGAGAGGTTTTCATGGAGCGTTTTTTCCCCTTGGACCTGCAGATTTTGTGCATTTTGCCTGTGACTGATTCAGAAACTCCTTTGCAAGATCTGCATGCCCTTATAACCACCGCAGTATTTAATACACTGAGTGGAGCAATAGGTTTCAAACTATTGCTCCACTCAGTAGTTTGGAAGTATGCCAACGAAAAATACCCAGAGAAATAGTTTGAAACTTCAGAGAGATCAGTAGGCTGAGGAACAGGCAGCCTACAAGAGGATTCTTCATGTACAAACTGACAAATGTCCCTGTCAATGACGTCTCCTCTTCTCAGGAGAGGGAAGCTGAAGGAATTACGGAACCAGGGGAGACCTTGTACTGTGTCTCTAGGAAAGACATACTGGAGGTAGCATGAAGACAAGCTAACATTAAACTCATCCTCTCAGAAGACTGAAACTTTCCACACCACATGATAGCCGAGAGCTCCCACATGAGCAATACCATGGGGCTTCCTGGTGACTTAAACTTGTCAGTTTAAATTTATACTTAAACTGAATGTGTTTTGAAAGAAAAACATGCCAAAAAAGTACTTTGGCCGGGCTCCTCATCCCAGTGGCTGTGAGGATGCGCAAAGTCAGCACCTCTCCTGCCAGGCAGCGGCTCCGTGCCTCTCACACGAGCTCGCGGGATTCTTGGAAACCCTGTCCCCCCAAGGCCAGGAAGCAAGCAGCACTGGGACATTGTGTAAACCTTCCTGTAAGTCACCGAACATTTCTTCGAGGTCCCAAAACAGGGAAGGGAGGAGCCTTCCTCAGCTGAATAAGCCTTCATTCATGTTCAGCTGAGAGGCAGCCCTTCCTTAGCCTTCACGGATCCTCCCTTCCACTGATGTTGCTCCGTCTGCCTCCAGGGCTGTCTGCTGCATTTGGGTTACACCACGGAGCTCTCATCAAACAGAAGCCCGTGCTTACCAACTGCCGAAAGCAACAGATTTCAATTTCAGTTTGGTGCCTTGTCCCCAGCCCTGTTTCCATTCATAACACCTCCTGCCCCATGCATCTGCTGGGAGGGATGCTCAGGAAGGCAGAGTGATGTTAGTGCCAGCGACAGGTCCGAACTACCACGTACTTTTGACTCAAGCCAGAAGACTGATCAATAGAAAACTCAGAGTCCATCAGATGAAAAGAGTTCTCCACCTCAGCTCCAAGCATGGTGGTAATGCCAACAAGCACTGTGGCTCCCCATCTAGCTCCTCCTGTGTGCTGGTAGACAACCCCTTATGGAAAATAGTTTCAAATAGATTCTGATAGATCTTCATCTCTGGCCATCAGTAGGTTTGCACTCTAGGTCATTTCAGCTAGCAAGGTGTATGCGCCACATCTCCACAGGAAAGCAGCAGGAAGATGCCAGTTGCAGAAGACTGGTCGCAACACAGCCTTCCCCCAAAGGGTGGCTATTTTCCTCTCATGTGTCTCTGTCACTGGGACTCCAAAATCTTGCACCTTATCAGGTACAATATGGTGTGTATAGGGCTTGTTTTACAATGTGCTGCTCTACTCTTCTACAGAGCCGCTGGGGGAGCTTCTGGCAAGCAGAGCTAACTTCTTGTGCATGAAGTGGACAACTGTTACCCTGTCTGCCACCCTCCAGAGAAACTTTCCTGACAGCGGTCTCACAGTGGCTGATCTGATGAAGGACAGATGACTGCTGCTCGCAGAGTAGCTGCAGCCAGCCTCAGCTGGTGGGGAACCACATCAGGCTTCACTCTGTACAACTCCCTGGCTGCTGCAGGCTTTGCATCTCTTTCTTTGCAGCAACAGCAGTCAGCTCACAAAAGCATTGAACAGGGGGATATAGTCCCACCTTCCATGTCTGTCTGCAAAAGCACATGGCTGGGGCTGCACTGTGGGACCTTGGGTTATTTCTGAGCCTTTGCACAGGAAGGAGACAGAAAAACAAAAGCATGTCTTTGGGTCAAAGAGGTGCCACCCCAGGGTGGCTGTGATACAGACTGAAAGAAGCCAGCGTGGCATAAATCTGCCGAACATGAGGCAGGGAAAGGCAGTGGCCCCGTGATGGGTCCTCAATCGTCTTTTATTTAGCAGCATAGAAACGCTCTGCAGCAGGGCTGGAAAGAAGCTGGTGAATGGGAATGAGAAGTTTCCAAGCCAGATCAGTTTTCCAAATCACGAGTCTTTTATAGTAAGTTTTGATGCTTGATCTTTCTCCAGGTAGCACTGAAGGGAAAAAAAAAGACAGGTGGCAACCAATGGGGGAAAGAACAAACATAATCAGGCCTCCACCAGCATCTGACTAAGAGGTCTTGAGCAGTTTCTTTATGACTTGTTCTTTAACTCCATTTTCCCCTAGATAAGGCACTGTGTTTGCAGCGGCAGTTGCAACGGCAGCCAGCTGGGTACATTGGATGTACTTGGAATATTTGTCTAGCAGTAAAAGACTCCTGTAGCAAGAGTCTCTCATACCAGTGGCAGGAGAAATCCTGTCTGGCTCTAGCAGGAGAAGTAAAGAATTAAAGAAACAGGAGGACAAAGCAGTTTTCTGTCTGTCCATGAGGTAGCGCCGTTGAGCTATTCACAACAAAACTACAGCCAGTCTACCTCAAGTTTACAAGCAGTGCTGGAGGCACAAGCAGTATGTCGGTTTACACTGACCAGCTCAAGACATTAGGTTAACCTCTGTGCTAATTCAGCTTTGGTAATGGGTCAGGCCATGCCTCTGTTGGCCATTTCCCCCCCTCTATGATCCAATTTCTTACATGAGAATCAGCATTTTGCTGATTGTGCTCATATCACACCCCTTACCAGGGTGTCTCTGGGCCCCTGGTGAGTGCTGGTGAATGCTGGTTCTACCAGGCTCTGAGCAAAGCAGTGCTGTCTGCAGCCAGTCCCACCACACAGCTCCCCGAGGCACAGAGGATGGGCAGAGAAAGCTGGACAGGCTCAGAGGGTAACAAAGTGGAAAGCAGAGGCTCTGAAACATGAAAGACTTTACAGGCTTGCATGAGAAAATGCATTTGAGATCCTAGTTTCAGGCTGTAGCAAGAGGGTTAATGTGGGGTTTTTGTACTAAACCTATGAAGAAATACATACAGAGAAGAACTGGCAAGTCTGTTCTTGGACAACCAGCTCTGTTTATATTATCCACCTCTCAAAGAGGTTGAAGAATTGGAGAAGAGTGCAGCTTGCTGCCAGATGGAGGCATTGTCTGGAAAACGTCAGATCAGGGCATACAGGATGTCCACTTTCCTCCAAGGCAGCTCCCTGCATTGCTTTTGTATGTGGTTGCCAAGCAAACCAGTTGGTCAGAATGGGTGAAGAAATCCAGCTTGCAGAGACACCCTGCTGGACCCCTGAAAGCCCATTGCTGTAAATAATGTATTTCCTCCAGTAAAAATGATCTCAGAGAAAAGAATACAAGAAGAAAGACTGTCTGATAAATAGCTCTTTCCATCTGTAGCAGCAAGGTTGGTGAGACCTATTCAAAGGATATTAAAGTAGAATTTTAGAAGTGACTAAAGTAAAGTATAATTAAAGTAGTGACATTACTTTTAGCATTTCAAGGAGGATGCATGAACATCAGGTGAAGTTCTCCAGCCCTGGAAGATATTTACAATAGGAGAAGGAAGCGATGCTCTCCAGAGCTTCTAGGGACAGGCTGTGCTGATGAGATTTACTTCCCTGTGCAGGAGTGCCAGAGGCACTATAAGCATTACCCAATATTTGCTGATGACTTATCTGACATACAATTGTTTTTTTGCAGTGACTGGTTTGGTTGCAGCAAAAGACAGTATTGTGCTCTTGAGGAATACAGCAGGACTTGCATGGGAAGCGAGTGGCAGAGGGATGCTGGTAACATGGAAGAAAACATGTCAGTCCCATTGGTGGAGGCAGGGCAGGGAGAGGAAACTATTACTAGAGAACCATGGGGGAAATGGGATGTTATGCAGCCTATTCAGCAGCAAGCATAAGATGGAAAATGACCTTTAGTTCCAACAAACACTTTAGGGCTGCTGATGTGAAGGCAAGCCCTATTGAAAGGAAACCTATGGTGGAATTAGAATGCTTGTTGGATGCCACGGCCTGAGCCGGAGCAGCTGCATTTCAGACAGCCCTACCTGACTCAGTGGCAGCACTCAGGGGTCAGCTCTGCTCAGGCTTTTCAGCCCTCTGGCAGCCTGTCTGTGCGGAGGTTTGCTGGGAGGCTTTGGAGGAAAGCAGCTTTCTCCTTTCTTTTGTAATTCTTACACTCGACAGACATGGCATTTTCAGCCCCCCTCACTGAAAGGCAGACAAAACCCTCACACTCTAGTTCCTTCTAATCCTTTTCAGTGAAAAACAGCACATAAAGTCCCCACGTATCTAAGTGAAAAACAGTCCTCTAATTAAAATACAGCAACAGCTCCATTTGATGCTGTCATAGGTATCAAGGGCAGACAGTGGTGGCACTGAACAAGCATTGCTGAACACACACATATGATAAGGGTACATACATATACCCCACCATGCAATTCTCCTGCATCTGTCTCTACTGAATTCAGGCTAACAGTGGCAGCTATGCAGCTTGTGGGTGGTTGTGCACCTTCCAAATCAGAGGTTTACAGACACAAGCTCACACTGCCCAGAGGGTTTGTAGGACCAGTGGCTCTCAATAGGAAATGGAGCAGGCAACAGAGAAGTTCAGGAACTGCTGTCCTGTGCAGCCTTCAGGGATGGTGTGGGATGGGATCCTTCATACCCAGTGATACGTACCCTCCCCTTGTGCTCCCCAAATCCCTGAGGCAGGAGAGTGGTTTAGGGGACAAGAGGAGACAGGATGCTGGAGGGATTACTTGAGGCAAAGCATAATCCACCAAGCCCTCACAAGTGAATCTGAGTCTCATTTTGTTTGCTGATAGTTCAAAATGCCGAGGGTGAAGTTTTTAAAATCCATTTGACAAAAGAAAGTGTATATGACCCCTTGGCTGACGTAGGCGGTTTTTACACTCACTGTACCAAAAATGTCTCTCAGAGCCACCTTCCAGATTCCTGCTCCTGAATGAGGGGGAAAAAGTCCCCTGTAGGTGAGTCCTAGAACACTGAACAGCCTGGGTATCATAAAGTGGTCTCAGGTATATCTTAGAAATAAGCATTACAGATCACAGCCTCCCCCTGCACCAACAGCAGCATCATCTAATGGATGTTAGTCCTTTGTGTAAGGCAACCTGCACGTATGAACAAACCAGGCTGAAGCTCTGCTTTTCTGCATTAATTAGCATCTGCTCCTCAGCTGGTCCTTGTCAGCCCTCATAGCCAAGGAAGAGATGCTCCAGCATCTGGAGACAGGCACCTCAGCCAGCCAGTGCATAAAACATCCAGTCTCTGCCAACGCAGCTGAAAGCAGCCTGTGCCACAAGCATGCGGCTCCTGCCAGCCCATCTCCAGCCAGCCCCGTCCCTGTGTCCGCCCAGGAGAACGGCACAAAATGCTGACATTCAATGGGGTTGCAGAGGAGGGACTGGCTCAGAAGTGCCCTACTCCCAGGTCCCACTGCTGGCCAGAAACTCATGGAAGCATTTCTTAAGAAGAGATATCTGCAGATCAAGCATTATGTGTCCTACATGGAAAAAACCACAGTGCATACAAAACTAAATCAGCCGACCTGCACAAAGCGGGGGGCAGAAGCCGCACAGAGCTGGTGAGATCTGTGCTGCCTGTTTCAGGATGTGCCTTGGAAAGGTGCTCCACAGCCACGTGTTACAGCCTCACCAGCACCAGCAGAGCACATCTCTCTTTTGCAAACTCCCTGGGCTCACACAGTGGTGGCTATTAGCCTGTGGGGAGAAAGATCTCCTCCTACAAGGAGAGGTGCCAGCAGGCACCCCCAGTGGCACTGGAGGATGGTGACAGCAGGAGAAAATGGGAGAGGTCAGGTTTGGGTCAAGGTGTGCCAGGGAAGAGGTCTGAACATGTGGTGCCAGGCAGGGAAAATGAAAGGAGGCTGGTGGAGAAAGTTTCTCCCCTGTCCAGATCCCTCCCCAGGCAGGTCTGAGCAGTTCCTGAGATGTGGTTGCCTGTTCAACACTGCTCTTTCCTGCTTCTCCTGCCCCATCCAGCCTGGGAAGCAGCCCAGCTCCTCAGGGGCCTGGATACCAGCAAAGAGGTGGAGAAGGTTTGCCAGCAGCTCTCTGCTAAGGACCCTGCACCTCTGTTAACCCCATCTGACTCCTGCAAATGAAACAGTAGCACACTAAGGACGCTTACTCCATGTTAAGGAAGTGCTTGAGAGTTGTTCTTGGTCAGATAGCTGAGGGGCTCTAAAGGAGTCTTCACCTGACTCCATGTCACAGGACTGATCAAATATAGTAGTATTTTTATTTGATTAGTGCTCACAAAAACAATAGGAGGATATCCCTGCTCCCAAATTAAAGAATGCCAGCATCCTGCACGGTTTTTAGAAATCCTCTTTTTTTTTCAGACCTATTTTCAGAACATAAATTCTTTGGGCCACCTAAAACGTGGATGTGACAGTTACTGTGCTAATGCTGCAAAGCCCTGTGCCTGGGTCCATAGTGTGGCACCGGCTGGTCAGCAACTCAGGGAGCCAGCAAGGGAGCTCACAGAAAAGTGCTTATGAGCTGCTTCTCCTGGTTGGGATTCTTACGAAACAGGGCGTTGAGCAGGACCGTGGAGTTGTGGGATGAATCCTGCATGAGAGCACCCCCATCTAGTGGCCTGAGCCGGGCCTGTGGCACCAAAGGCAGGAGGGAAAACCCTGAGGAGAACCAGGACCAGCAAGAGAATCACTGCTGTGCAATGAGTCAGGAGAGTGACTATGCACATCGTAGCAGCTAGGCTTCTCTCCCATCACTCTGGGTGGGAGTCATCCCACCAGCTTTAGACGTCTTCCCTGTAAGCGACCATGCCGGGTTCCTTGTGGTCAACAGAAGGGAACTGGAAATTTTTATGGTTCGATTAATTTCATCCTAAGGTAGACATCTAAGTTTGTGAGTCACATTCTAGAGGGGCCTCTCTCTTCCCCCCAACTATTAGAGGTTGAGTGACTAACTGAAATATCAGCATCTACGTGCTGGACATCTACATTTGGAAAGACAGATCCCATCTTCTTTGTCTTATGGCTGTTACTGAATTTGGAATGCAGATCTTGTTTCCCATGGGTGTCAACAAGACATCAGAAATTGTCTGGTTAAGTAACGCTCTAACATTGCTGTCAGAGTTGTATATGAACATATTAATAAATATGTATAATAATTAATAACATATTTATATTAAAAAAAAATAATCAGAACATCATTCCTTACCCCCTGCAAAAGAAAACCCATTTCTGATCAAATCAGTTTCAAAGCCTAACTCTGGTTTTGCACACTCAGCCCTGCCTGATACATATAGACATGAGTGAGATTTTAGAGACAAAGATGCTGGCATAGTTGCCTATGGCACGGAAAAGCTTCTCTGTGCACCCCATTAACTCCAAGCAGCGCTGAGGTTATTGTATTTGCAAGGGAAGAAAAAATAAAGATACTCCACTGTGAGCTCACCAGCTTCCTTCCTCCTCCACTGCAATGTTGTATCACTGCCTAAGACGTCTCCTTGACTGAGTGAAGACACTGCTCCTGCATCACAGACAGAGCAGTCAAAAGATCTGTCTGATCTGAGAGGGAGGCAGGATGAGGTGGATCCCAGAGGCCCCTTCCACAGTGAGTCTTTTGGTTTTCTAATTAGTGACGGCAACCAGTATGAGGGCAGTGGTGAACGAAAAGTCTGAGACACAGGAAGGGGCAGCAGGATGGGCCTGACACCTGGGACAAGAGGAAGGCACTTGGAAGCAGCGGCTGTCCTCATGTCTTCTTCCCATGCACCAGCTGGGGAGAAGAGATGGGGACAGTTTTAGAAGAGCAGGGCCAACCTGGTACATTTAGAGGAAGGCAGGCAGGCAGGACTGGCAGAAGAAGCCTTGCCAGGCAGACAGCACCACTTCCTGCAGAGCTTGGAGGGACTCCCAGCATCCTCATCCTGCAGCACCCACCTGCAGGGAGCAGGGGGAGAAGGCCCCCACTCTCCTCCTTGCCAGCAGCCACTGCAGGTGGTCCATGCACAGGTGGCTGTGTGGTGGCTCTCAGGGTTTTCACCCAGGTGTTGCTTTGAGGAACACAACAGAAACCAACAGCTCTCCCTCACAGCAGGAAATGCTTAGGCAGGAAAAACCAGAAAACGAATTACTGAACAGCTTGGTTAAAGGAACATCGTTCAGTTTCAGCTTTGAGAGCCTGCTGGGCAAAATCAGCTCTGATTCTTCTTCTTGAGCCTGCCCAAGGCCTCTTACCTTTTGCGTTACAGTGACTGTGTCATGTCACACCCCAAGAGCCAAAGGAGATCTCAAGGACCAAGGCACTTGACCCATTCCAGCCCAGGAAGATAGGTCCTGCCTTCCTTCAGCTCCATGAGGATTTCCATGCCTTCCTTCTCTGGATGATACTGGTTGATACCAACTACTGCCCAGGCCTGCCAGTTTCTTCATCCCCTCCTTTCTGCACTCACAACTTCTAAATAAAGCAAAAGCATTGGCCACCTCTTTCTGACACTAAAACAACCTGGGCATCAGCCACACTCTATTGAGAATCAGTGCCAAGTCCCCTCAGAGGAGTCTCCAAACTGCTCTATGGCTTTTCACTTACTGTTCCCCCTTTGGGGTTCCTGGCACCTTTGGTAGAAATTATGCCAAAGGGACTTCTCTGGGGTGAAAAAGGATGGTATTTTACAGAAAAAAAGAGGTTCAGGCCCAGCTCTCCAGTGGAAAACCTGCCTTTGAGTCCATGGAATTCTTCATCAGGGGAATTCAAGACAGCAAAGGGCTGGTGGGGAGGGTGCTGAAGCAATTATAACAGGTCCAGCTCATTGGTAAACCCTGAGCAAACATGGCATTGTGCTAGCAGGAAGAGACGAATCTCAGAGCTGAATTCCCCTCTGGTTTTGCCTGGTTCTCATGCTAGAAGAACATCAGGACACTTGGGCAGCTGCCAAAAAAGGATGCAAAAGATGAAGATGAGGATGGGGGTCACCTAAACAACAGTGCATTTTGCAGAGGAGGAGATGTATACACAGGCAATACTGGCTTCAGAAGAAGGTTGTATTATGTCTGGTGCTGCACATTGATGATTCTAACAGGGAGCATGAGGTGGGATAGCTCTGGAAGCAAATGGACTTGAAGCATAGCTGGGAGATGCAATCAATCACCCTGGTAGCAAAGCCAGCAATGCTTGTCCTTGCTTATCAGGTGTTCTGATTCAAGTTTTTGTGAGACTGCTGTATACCTGTCAGATAGATGGTCCAGGTTTTTCCAAAGCCTCCACCTCTTTTAACAAGTCCCAGTAATTTCACTGATTCAATTGCACCAGCACTATTAATAGGATGCTGAACCACAGCCAGGGTTGGGGGAGCAGGAATGTCTTCAAGGGGGCTCTACCACAAGAGGAAACATACCATGGGATTGTCCTCACAACACCGTGGCTCAGCAGGAGGCGAAGCATTTGCATCTCCAGACATCACAGATGAGCCTGTCTATTTTTAAGGTTGCTTTTCTCAGCTGTGAGCCTCTCCTGTCATTGCCATCCCAGGCATAGGATATCATGGCTGCCAGAGGGTGGCTTCTGGAAAGGATGAGAAGTAGGAATTATAGCTGAGCTGGAACACATTAAAACTTGCTAAAGAAAACAAATCAAGGTGCCTCAGGGTGGCCTTTTTTGTGCAGTTGCCCTTTTCACAAAGAATTTCCCTTTTTCTTCCCCTGTGATTCATAAAATTCAATTCCTTTATTGCTGTCAGCAGGTTTCTCTACACAAACATGATGTCTACAGTTTTAGCTTCCCTCCCTCCAAAATATAATGACTACACTTATCCAAAATGCCTTTCTTAATCAAATACATTTATTTATTCATACCTCTGGTACCTGATCACAACCCTGTGCATCACTGTCTCTTCTATTAAGACTTGTTTTCACATTAGAGTCCATATCCAGGCAGTTGTGCACTCAAGTAAATAAAGACATATTTCCTTTTGACAGCTATAGGGCAGAACACTGCAACTGCAACAGAGGTTAAAGATGTTGAGTGAATTTAGTAAAATTAGTCAGACACCATACAGGCCCCACACTTGCGGGGAGACGTTTCCTTCAACGTTAACCCTAACTGTGCCCATCTGGGGTATGATTTTGGTAAGATTCAGCATAGGAACAGTTTTAAACTAGTAAAAAGCCCATTTCCCTCTTTATCATTGAAACATTCTTTACGTTTAGTCCATTTAGGCTGCTGGTGAGCCTTTGCTTTAATCGACACACCCACATTAACTTGAGAAGCAATCCTCCTAACACCAGGCAACTTTGGGGTGAACAGTAATAGCTCTGCACAAACATGATATACTTAATGATTTGAACATTTTGGAGTAAATCAGAGCGGCTCAGATGGAGCAGGAGATGAAAGATGGGAACTGAAATAGAAAGGCATGCATGATTTGCTCAGAAGTCAGGAGGGTTGGTTTCTATCGTCAGGATGAATCTCCTAGGATCCTGTTTTATTTTAGGTTATTTTAGGAACTTAGAACAATTATTTGCTCCGTGATGTCTCCTTCCAGTCTTTTCCTGCATAGCTCAGACCCAGAAGCTTACACACAAAGAACATAGCATTTCTGTCTTAAAACCTTGTCTTTTCCTTGGTACCCACTTCAGCTTTGGAAAAATTTATTTACTCTTTAATGACAGTATATCAAAGCCAGAAAGAAATGGCCTCTCCAATCAGCCTGTTAGCCCTTGTTTCTGGCTGTATTGAGTAGAGGTAGCTTGTGGGGAGATGCTGTTCTTTATCTTCAAGCACCACCCAGCATCAGTCCCAGCCTTGGGACTGCCCTATGCCATAGTCCTCCTGCAGCATCCATCTCCTGGATCTAATGATGGAGGCTGACAGGGTTCACACATTCTCCTGCTATCCATCCAGGCCAGCTTTTCACACAACCCTACGTAAGCATGCTTTACAGGATTACAAGCTGAAATAACCTCCTTGGAACAGCATGGAGTACCACAGAGAAGGGATGGAGACAGGAAGCACATCAACTTTCAAGGGCCTCAAACAGCTGTGTCACACAGCCAGCTGCCTTAGCCCCCAAATCAGCTTCTTATGTAGACGTAAGTGCTCACTGGTTCCTCATGGCTTCTCACATAGCAGTCGCTGTCTCCTTGAGCCTCTTAAGGATGTGGGTAGGTTCTGGGTGTTACTTGCCTTAACTGCCTGCCATGCCCATGGCATATCATGCTTTTTTTTCCCATTTGGTCATTTTTACATGCAAACATTTCCAGACAAGAACCATGTTCTTCAACCCTCTCATCCATACACAGACCTTATTAAAATTTTACTGGCTGAAGAACCAAGTGCTACCTACTGGTGCCAACAGAGCTTTGAGATATCACTGGCACATGCAAGGCTTGTCACTCCTGCTGCCAACTGATTGCATCCCAGCACAGCTTCAGACACAACATCCACAGCACGAGAAGGCCCTAATAGTGACTTGTCAGCACTGCAGCAGCTGCTTTCCATCTCTACTGCATCCACCTATAAAATACACAAGTGACAAGATTTCATCTGTCAACTAAACCCCCTTCCACTGCCTTAGGAAGCTGTTAACGAGGAATCTCACCTCCTTGGGTGTGCAGTTTCACTGCCGAATCTCCCACTCTGAACTCTTTACTTCTGAAATGCACAAAGATATTTGCCTGGCCAGAGACACCACCTCCTTCAAACTAGAATGGACACAGACTGGGGTCACTTCGGTACTGCTGCCAGGTCACCCCTGCCCTAGCGCGCAGTTTCAGCAAGGGAGGAAACAGACATGAGGATCACCTTTGGCATCAGGAGTCCCAGGAAAGAACAGCCCAGTTTCTAAATTTTGTCCAAAATCTTCTTTTTTTTTGCCTTCCAGGCTGGGACAGAGGAGAAAAGGAAAGAAAACCCACCTGACATGCTTACTTATGGCTGTGCCTTCTTATTTTTAATGTCATTTTCTTCATTCCAGATATGAGATGCTGTCTCAAGCGTCCCTAGCAAGTCATCTGTGTTGTGGGCTGGATTTGCTGAGTATATCTGAATATAACATCAGAAACATATGCTGCAGACAGACAGGCAGAGGCTAAGTAAGTATTGGAAGCCCAGTCTTAATGCAACCCCCTCACCAACCCTGTTAATTAAGCTATGCCATAAGAAAAGCAGCTTTCAGAGATTTCCTACTGACTTAAGCTAAGACACACTAGCAGGGAAACAAAATGATTGTATACACTGGATGAGACTGAGTGGAAAACAGACAGACCTGGGAATGGTGTTACAGTACTTCTGTGTCAGTTAAAGCCTTGTTTTTGAAACAAGGTTTACAGTTCCTCAGCAAAAATTCACACTTGCATTATTGTGGTCAAGTTCACCTTCACCATGACACTGGTGATGTCTTCCACTGTCAGTTTGGTTTCCTTTCCTGGCTGTGGTCTACCTGCTAAACCACTGCTGCCAATCAGCTAGAGTGTGCCTCCAGAAGCTCTCCTCCAGAAACTTCTCAGAAATGCACGCCTGCGTTCTGGTCACAGGGACACCTGATACAGCAGTGTGGGTTACCTTTAACACAAGCTAGTCTAACATACACTGAATGAGCCTGTCAACAGCTTTCTATCCTGGAAGGGCTGTTGCCTAGCCTTCTTGCAAACACTCCCTGACAGAACCAGGGAGTGCAGCTTGTCACACAGTGTTTCAGAGCCAAAGCTTAATCCACATGAGCATCCAGAGAGGACTGGTAAGCTCCAGAAGACCAACAGAGCTCAGCATGCTCCAGGTTTTGCCACCAAACAGGTCGTATTCAAAAGGGTGATGATTCCATAGGTTCATGAGCTGATATACATGCATAGTGCTGTCCTCTCAGCTCTTTCCTCTTGTCCTTTCAACACGGTATCACCCCTACCAGGCAGCAGCAACAGCTGCTCACAAGGATCTCCATCTCTGTCCAACTCTGAACAGCAGATGATGTGCCAACACCAGTGGCCACTGCGAACCTAAACAGACTCCAAATGTGAACACAGTTTTCAGAAATAAAACATTTCTTTAATTGGCAAGTAGAACACACATTACAGGTCATTAGTATTTTATAAACAATATTAAGTTACAAATACATGTTAAAAATTGCAGTTCATGGCAGCTAAAAGCTTGGAGTCCAAAATGCATCTCTGCAATGCTTCATTTCTTCCCTTTCCCCAGTCTGCTGGGTGAAGACGAATAAAAGATCATTTATCATCTACTAGGAGGTGGTATACTATATACTCAAACAAAAAGAAAACCTCATTCCTAAGAGCATCACTAACAAACAGAGGCATTCAAAGTACTTCAGCCATCTTAAATCATGTCAGATGCAATGAGGACACAGTTGAGAATTAATTCTGTAACACTTTAAGCAAAGACACAGATATCTTCACATTAAACTGATAGTTCAATGCTTTTTGTTCCAATTCAGCTTAAAACCAACACTAGCTTCTTCCCTACAGAAGCTTAAAGTCCATCATGCAAGGCTTCTGTGCCATCAAAGCTAGATGTTTGTAAATCAGACCCTTATACAGAGGAAAGTTACGGTGTACAACTAAACAGCATACATAAATATGTATCTTACATTTAGCAGATCTTTATTCCCCTCCTTAATGACTTTTGTTGGTATTAGTGAGATACGCAGCTCATCCCATTTTCACTACACTCAGAATATTAACAAGTTACCATAACGTGTGTTAATATACTAAATATCCTTTAACAAGTCTCTTTAAAAAAGTACTTAAAAATGTTTTTGGAAAAGTAGAAACCTATTTTCCAGAAAAGCAAGTGGTACTAGGATAGCATGGACTCCAGCGCTTAAACATTCTCTCAGAGAAACCCATCTTGAAGGCTTTCGTGCTGGGACTCAGTGTGTCTCAGCTGCCAGACTCGTATTCTATTTATTTGTCCTTCTCGCTGTGGTGGCAAAAGGTCATCAAAATCAGCTTACCTTGCCTTTCAGTTGGCAGACTTTCAAAGATTCCCATTCACTGGACTGCGTAAGAGAGACATGTAGCTTTGACATAAGTTCATTTCTTTCTTACTCATTATTTATGAGAGTCAGTTTTATTATACCGCTGAGATTGCATCTTCAAAACAGAAGTCTGCTGAACATGTCTGGAGAAATGACTTTGTATCTCAGAAATATCAAGAGTACCATTCAGATCTGAATTTCTATTAAAAATTGTGCATATTTAGCAAAAATTATGCCGCTATAAAAGAAAAAGGCCTACTCCTTGGCCTGCTCAGAATACAAGCTACAACGCAAGAGATTACAACAGAGGGTTTTTGTCTCTGCTGCTTTTCTAAATGCAGGCATTAAAAGTAAACTGTTACTAAGCTTTTCCTAAGAAAGCACACAGGGATGTGGCATAATATACATTAACCAGGAACAAAAAACAGTAACAAACAACCATTCTAGAAAATGCTGCACTATTAGCAGCATGCTTGGTTTCCGAAACATAAGGAATTGCTTGGAAGTTGTCCAGATGAAGTCCACACACCTTGATCATTGAACTGATCACTAGATTCCAAGAAACCAAAGCAAATTTAAAAATACACATGACAACAACTGCCTAGAAGGCAGAGTTTTATCATCTGTCAATAACCAGATGAATAAAGTGCATAGCAACTATTATAACAGTTTCTTGAAAAGAGAATACGTTTAGCAAGTCTCAAAGTTTGTAAGCTTGACACTTATCCATACATTTTGCTACATGTGTGGCTTCCCTTTTGTTCTGCTGTTTAGCTTCGCTGATCAAACCTTCAGCACTGTCCTGTGATTTCCTTTGCACTTCATATGGAATGTGCCGAGATCTCCGACTGCTGCCTGATGTATGTCTGGAAGCTCTTGTCACCAATGGGATGTTCTCTAAAAAATTAGAAAAAAAGGAGAAAGTATTATATATATAATTCTCTGTCAGGACATCAAAATGTTAAAACGACATTCAAAAATTCCTTACAGGCCTTTAAAATATTGTGATAGCGATGCTAAGTCACAATCCTACTTTGTATGTGTTTGAAGGATATTTTTTGAACATGAATATGGTGAAGGCCAGAACATAAGCAAGGGAAATACCATTTTCCCAGGACCGTTCTCCTGTTTGGACACCCCAGTATACTTACTGGCTTCCATATTTTGTCTTCTTAAATTTATCTCTCTTATACTGAGCATGCTCCTGCTCTAAAGTTCCAACACCTTCAATAATCAGCTTTAGTGTTTTATACGTCTCCTTAGGGTCGTCAATGATGAATGTAGAATATTCTTCCTCTTCAGGTCCATCATACACAGATTTGCTGCCACAGGCCTCTGGAAAAACAAGAAAGTACAGGAATAGGTATCAAATAGACAAGAGAAAAAAAACCGAGACAAGCAAACTGAAAATACTCAGTCTGGGGTTCATTCATTTCCTTGGTTTGCTTCTGCATGACAAGCATAGAACTGTGTCTGACAGCAACAGCAGAAGGAGCAGTTCGCTGTCCTTTGCTGCGCTGCTGGTAGGCACAAAGTCTGTCCCATGCCCATTTCCTCCTCCTTGTCTCATAAGGCAAGGGAAGCAAGGACCTGGCTTGATCCTTTGCTGAACAGGCAATGCTTTCATCTCAATTACCACTAGTAGAACCTCACGCACACACTTCGAGAACTCTGCCACAGCCCTAACTCTGTCACCGTGCTGCTGGCTTGGCCTGCACAAGGTCAAGCATTCACTTGTCAGAAGGACAGGCTGCATCCCTGAGCAGCACATACAGCACTGTGCATCAGACTGAATTCAAAACAATCACAGGCTGAAGTAGTCACACAAGATGTTTTGCTACATCACCCCTCAAAGATTCATACAATAAGAATAATCAAAGTATGTCATGACTACTGCCTGGCTGCCTGCTTCAGGACATATCCTAAGAAGGAGCAACTCATACTACCTTCTTATCCTACCAGGGAGCCTTCCTGGCTATGAGATGTGGACACTGATTACATGTGAACATTTGCAACACATTCATTATGTGATCTACTTCTGCATTGTAGCTGACAGTATTAGAAGAGGAGAGAGAATATTTTACTTTGCGTCTATTTTTCCACAGCTTTCCAGCTTTACTACTGGCTCAGTCTCAGCTTTCAAGTTACCTTCCCTTGCTGCACTGTCTGTGCCAGACCTGTGTCCTTTTCCCGGACACTGAAACTCAATGCTGGCTCTGGCAGGGAGGATTCGGAACAGGGGAAAGCTGGGCATTTGTTCAGACAGCTCGGAAGTGGTGGGGATCTTAAGTTTGCAACTGCATGGCAGCCAGGAATGGATTAAAGCGCTTTCCAACCCGTGTGTTTGACACCACTGGCTTATCTCATATTATAAAATAAAGTCCTATCTAAAGATCAGTGCCACAGTGAAGGCTTCCCTGCCGCTCCCTGTGCTAAATTGGTATTTCAAGTCTGGCATCATGTACACCGGATACTTTTTTTGGCATGTCTACTAGTACTAACTTCCTCTGCTGTCTCTTCTTTCTTTTAGACTTCACGTCAAATCTCTGCTCCCCTCAGCTCCTGAGGGTTTCCCAGCCAAAACTTCAGTTTTCCACGTTTCACAGACACCCATGGATCATCTTTTGCTGGTAATTCCAAAAGAGCCTTCTTGAAGAAACCATGCGTATTCAGATCTTGGGATGTGAATCAGGCAATGTGCACATGACTTATGGTAATACAAAACCATACTTCATGGAAAATTCAACTTTGCTGGTGCTTCTTTTCAGGATTAGTAAACTTCTGATTTAGTGCACACTCCGATTTGTTAATTCAGAGCATCCACACAATGCTCCGTGCCTGCACTGTTTTAGGATGCGTGGTTAAAACCTTATTTCAAACAACTACTATACAAAGAACTTTGTACAGACTATGGGACTGCACACTGCACCAAAAATAGTTCACACAACTGCCTCAAGACAGCAGAAGGGAAAACAAATCAAATAATGGCCACTGTGTTCTAGGATGTGATTCAGAAGGTTGGTCTAGCTAGAACAGCCAATTTTATATTTGCCTTGATAAGTGTATTGGAGATGCAATGATCTTTCATCCTCACCTTGCATTTTCTCCAATTTTGGCATGTACAAGTTGAAAAGAGAGTAGATGCGCTCAGTTTCTCTATCTCCGTCTATATCCAGTTGTATATTTGCTGGCAGGCCTCTGTACAGCATCAGGAAGAAAGGCAGAAGTTAAATGCTAAACACTTTATTACGGTAAGAAAAGCACTTAACAAGAATGAACATAAAAGTGAGTACTCATGAAAGGCAACAGATTGTGTGCAATAAAGCTCAAAACTTCCCATTTTCCCCAAAAGAAAAGGCAGACAAGTTCAAACTTCTTTATGCCTAGATTTACCAGCATGCTTTCACTCTGATTTAAAGAGACTGTACCAGTATCCAGACATTTTGGTGAATTAGTCTGCTATAACCAGATGGAGGAGCCAAAGCACTGAACTCCCAAATGTCCAGGTCTTACAATCTGAAACTAACCATAGACTTCTTGCTTCTGTCATTTTAGATGAAAATTGTTTCCTACAAACCAGACAGTACCTCTTCACTTAGCAGAGGGCATGAGTGGTCCCCTTAGGAAAAGATCAGTTTAGAATTAAATCTAAAAGTAGATGATTGTCTGTTCCAGGAATTTTTAATGACAGATGATCAGAACAGAAGTATTTCAGCCTACAGTCAACTCCTATCAATGCCCTGAACTCTAAAAAATTCAACATTTTGACCAAGATATGCAGATGCTGACAGAATAAACATTGCCTTTGAAAACACCACACTTGGCAGATCTTCTTGGTAACTGCATACCTGCAAGTCACGCTGCAGAGACACACATACCCCTGGCAGTATCTAAACCAACAGTATGTTGCCAATTCTTACCCTGTGCAAGGTGTGCAGCCAGGAGTATTGTCTGCAGTAGCTTTACAGCAAAGCCAGTGGCCATTCAGATAGGCAGACGGATGGTAGACTGTGAGTCGCTTCTTGTTGCATTGGCTCACTTTGGTGAGGATATCAATCCAGTCCTTGGCCTCTACACAATTATTTGCTTGGATATATAGGACTCTTCTTTCAGGCTGGATCACCTGGAACATCTTCAAATAAGGAAATAAGCCACAGAATAAACCAGCAGAATTTGATGGTGAACCTAAAAGCTGGCTCAGACTGATGATTCATTAAAGGCAAAAACCAGCATGCTAAAAGAATGCATCAATAAATACATTTCAACACAAAATCAAGCAGCAAATGTGACCTTAAAACAACAAGACCTTTCACCTTGTACAAGGAATAAGATACTGTTCCTGTAGGAGATGATTTATAAACAGCTAATATCAACTTGCTGGTTGGGCTTCAACAAGATTTGTTGTCAGCCCCAGGGATGCAATTTCAGTTATGCTGCAGCTCCAAGTTTTGGAAGGCTGACAGAGGAACTCAGAGCAGGGCCGAAAGGAAATGCTAGTCAGCAGAGGGCAGAAAAGAGGAAAACGAAAGTTTGGATCCATTGCTTTAATGCTGCCATATCTCTAGGTTTTTAACACCTATTTCAGCGTGACTCTTTCCTTTCAATAACTTCCATGCTTCTGCACCAATTATAGCTACAATTAGCAAATGACAGCAACACAGTTTCTCTTTAATCACCACTGGGTTGTTCAAATAGTTACACATTAATTCTGTATGATGGTTTGGGCACTGAAAATCTGAACTACAATCTATCCTGCCTATTCAGAACAGCTTGAGACCTAAAATGGCACAATCGCATTTATTTTCCTCCTGTTGAAGACACAAGTTTCTGATGTAAAGTCTTACTGCTTCATTAAACTGATCGTGCACTGAAGATAACTAACTTCAAGTTACTGATCTTAACTGCAAAGTTTGGAAAAGCAAGCGCCAAACATCGTTATTTCATCTACTTTCTTCAAATACTTAATTTTAATGAGTTTTCTTCTCCCTCAGGTATTCCTAAATCCCCCCTGCTCTTCATTCAGTTATTCAAATCATTGACATTACAGTGCTTATACTGCGTGGAATATTATTTTCCAAATGGCAGGTTTCCCTGTGTCACTTTAAAAACAGAGGCACAACCCTCCCTTCCCCAAACCCCACACCAAAAAAAAAAAAAAAAAAAAAAAGGAAAACCCCACCAAAATTGAAATTCACTTTTGTGTATTACAAAGACCTGAAACATCGGCCTGAATTCAGCTGGTCAGGGGAATGTTGCAGACTGGCACCAGCCGCAATCTCTTCTTCCCTTGTGACTCCTTTAGGTGCACATCATTCAGAGTAGCTTGCAAATATACTTGCTAATTTGCGAATGAACAGTTTAATTACATCTCTTCTAACAGGAAAAGGAAAGCTGCAACAGTCATTCCCCTGGATTTAGTATCCCCATGAATGTCAGACAATAATTAGTAAGGCACAACACACAACAGCGGAGTAGGAGCTGCTAGCGTGATCAGCCCAGAACTACCAAAATACACACCAAAGACGGCCATTTTAATAAAGCTTTTTAGGACATAACTGTCAATTTGAGTCTGGAGAACAGAGAAGGAGGGAAGGAATGAGGAAGACTGGAGCATGCAGCTCAACCCTCCATTAACACAACTAGGGAAAAGAATTTTAATGTCCTGCTGGTGTCAATGGAGCCTTCTGCATTACAACAAAGGAACATATTTAAGGAGTATGGCTTTGTGTAAGGGGATACCAACCTAAGTGAACTAACATATGGCAACCGTTAGTGAGAAGCCCACAACTAAGCCAAGAATTTCAAGTGGTTGCAAGACCTCTACAGTAACAAACCTACCAGTTGCTTCTCAAACAGCAGAGAAGACCTGAACAGTACTTAAAGCCACACCACCTTCCCCCCCCCAAACAGTGCTTAAGAAAGATGAAGGCTACTGGCCATACTGCCAGACAGGCAGATTTACCAGGAATAAGACAAACTTGGTGCAATTCAGAGCACAGATACATAGGGAGTATTTATAGAAAATGTGAATCTTTAATCACACTTAGCACTTATGAGGGAATATCCATTGCAAATACATCTGCCATGGTGTTTTAAGAATTCTCTTCTTGCTGCAGTAGTCTATTTATATATGGCAAGATACACGGGAATATATTAGCATGGGAAGGTGATAATGGTATTTTCTACTGCTTATGGGAAGACTCTGAATCTTATTTTCCAGAATGGATGTAGTCACCCTCATTTCCCAGGTAATAGTGAATTTAAGCAAGCAAAATAGCACACCATTTCTGATTTTAACAACAATGGGATGCTAAAGGAATAATAAATCTTCACAATAAAGGGATATTTTGGATGCATTCTAGCCCAGTAGACTCAGCATAAGTCAAAGGCTGCTGTCACTGAGGAGTTGATCAGAATTACAGCTCAGCCTCCTCCCCCCACACAGTAAATTTTATCTTAACAATGTGGCTACTTTTAGTTCAATCAAGTTATTTTGCAGAGTACAGTTAGCAGCAGTTCATTGTACGTTACAGCTGCTTTCTGATAGCTTGAGAACTATTTTTCAGCTTGCTTACTTTTCCTATGTAATTAACAAGGGTTATAAACACCAGAGCCAGCTACAGTACAAGGAAGATGTGCTCTAGAAGCAAGTGAACTGAAACTTATTCCATCTTTTAACAGAGAGATATGTGCTATCAAAATAATACCTGAGACAGGGAGAACAGTCAAGCACTTTGTTACAGGCACTTAGTGCTGTCTGAGGAATCTAATATCCAGGGCAGGTTTGACCACTGCCGCGCATGGCGTCCACAAGCAGTGAAGATGGCAGGAAAGACTTGAAGGAAGAAAAGGTAAAACTCACACCCATTTACGTATATAAAGAAGTCTGTAGTAGATGCATATTTAGAACTGGAAAACACTGAGTTATTTTTCTGCTTATTTTTAAATAAAACCTTTTAAGGACTGTGCTCAGCTTTACAGGCAGAAAAGTACAAAAAAGACTCCCAACATCACCTAAACTGATCATGTCCAAGAACTGTTCTTACACAATGAATGGCATATCTCACATACAGAAGTTGGTAGTAGTGTTCCATGTAAGAGAAATACAGCTTTATTTTATTCCCTAATGCAGCAATTGAAATGCTAAGCCATACTAGCACAGCACAGATGTTGCTTTGGCACATGACCTAATCCAAATACATATGCACTGAAAGGATGTGATCCTTCACAATTATAAGCAGGCAGTTCCTTTCCAACAGAGAGGTCTGACAGAAAGGGCAGGGACTCGATCATCTTACCTGTGTCTGACATTACAGAGCCCAGACAGCTGATCAGCAGTGGTCAGTACTGAGTGTGCTGCAGATCATGAAATCCAAGGATTGCTGACTGGGCTGTTAAGAATCTGAATGGGTTGTACTTTTGGAAACTCCTGCTACTATATACAGAACAAGCAGCTGTGGTTGTACATCTTCTGATAGAAACCCAATCCAGGTTACAAAGGGAAAAAGGCGATTCAGCTGGTGGATCTAGACCAGCCTAACAAGTACATTAATGAAGATGACCTACTTACATTTTTCATTTTAAAGGATTCCTCCTCCAGTCTTTCCACTGCCAGAATGTTTTCAATTGGAATGCTACACAGAGGGTGATCACCTGCAGATCAGACACACAGAGATACTGAGCAACTGATTCACAACTCAGCTTCAGCCTCTGCCCCTATTGTAAGGGCTAATTCAGTTCCTTTCAAGATCATTTTGACTGCACAAGAAAAAAAACTCATTCAGCCGGGACTTACTAGCACGGTCCTTAAGCATTATCTTAAGTCCATTTCTGTTTCCAGCTGCACTACTTTATGCTAGCAAATCTCGTAGAAACTCACTACTGCAGAAGGACACAGTGCATTTCCTGAGAGGGTGACAATGAAAGAAATCATTCCTGTCAGCTCAACAGAACTAGCTTGATGGTGGTGATGTAAGATCTCAAAGTTGAGTGTGAAATAATGACTGGCATGATCTGAACATGTTTCCTTATCTTCCTCACTCCCTATGTATTTATATGATGGAAGGAAGTGGTATTCGTTGTGTACTACTGAACAGGCAATTCATGAAAAGCAAAATCCTTAATATTAGGCAACATTAAGTGAACACATTTTTCCAAGTTCAAAGCTTGCAGGCAAATCTCTCCCTGCTGCAGCGAGCTGTGCCAGTGCTAAAAAAACAAGCAGAGATGCATCTGAGAATGTTCAATACCCAAATCCCAGCATAAGGTATGTGTATCCTGAGTTTTGTTTCCTTGGACGATCTGCTAGGTAACCATGAAACCTACAGATGATGTTGACAACTGATATTAAACAAATATTATAACATTTTCTGCTAATTTATAGGATACTGTGCTACCCAAGAAGCATTTTAACAGTCAGTACGGCATACTAAAGAAGGGCAAGAACATACAGGCTGATAGACTTGCCTACACTGTGCCTTCTACTGTTACAGATCTAGATCTCAGTCTTCTGTTCTGACACAATCCTTACGAGTAATCTGTGCTTTAATGTATCAAAAAAAGACTGGCAAACCTTTGTTACCTTTGCTTTTCTGGTACGTAAACTCATGGTTTGTGAGGCGAAACCATCTTTTCTTGAAGTTTTTCATGCCAAATCGTTTTCTTCCTTGTGCTCTCTTGATCATGAACCTAGTAAACAGGACAACGGTTGTTACAATACACTGGATTTTATATATACATGCATATAAATATATGCATATAAAATATTTACGTATATAGATTTAGACCTACATGCATATATACATACACATACATGATGGCACTTGCGAAGCTTTAGGAGGGTACACACAGTGCTTTCTAATTATTGAGGCCTTGTATTGACCAGTAAAGGGAAGTCCAATTTGGATAGGTTTAGTGCAGCTGTTAGTTAAGCCTGTCCTTTTCCCAAATTTAGTAACAGGCAAGATCTGTAGCTTGACTTGTAGGCTACACAGGGGCTCTACTTAGTTGAACTGCAGTTTGTATACTTTCCTCAGCTAAATCCAGTTAAATTGTTTCCTACTACCGCAAAAAAAGGACAGAACATGGTTAGTACTGCTCTGCTAAGCTTGACCTGTTAACTCTACAAGCTTTTTTAATTTTATTTTTTTAAAGCTGTGAAAAAGCCTAAAAGATTTAGAGTATGTTTAATAATTAAAAGGTAGGTGTCAAGCCTCTGGAGCACAGGGACTGTACCCTTACATGCCTTAGTCACTCTGAAGCTCTAGAAACAAACTCGGGATGTTCCACACCTCCATTTGCAATTGCACATTGATGCTACAGTTGGAAACGCATTTTCAGTAACATACAAAACCATCTGATGGCTGAAAGCTTTAATGACCTAGCCCTCCTTTTTTGGCAGAGGAGGGGCATTCATTTAGTGAATTGCCAGCTTTAATTAATTTCAAACTTGAATTAGCTTACAAGAAACTGTGAGATATCCACCACCTTCCTAACCACCAAATCGGTCCAAAAGCTTCAAAGTGACTTTGGAAAGCCTAGCAATTTCATACTGCTTCACATCATTTCTGGTTAAAAAAAAAATGTGTATGCATATGCAATAAAGAGCTGATAACAGCTCCTCTACACACTACATTAACTATTGTGCCAAATACAGAATTGTATAATGGAGCGAGTAAAAACTACTTACTACAGAGTAGTTTTTATCAAGTAGGAAGACAATATACAGCACAAAGAGCACACAGAGAGACCAGCAAATGATTTGGTTGAAGATTTTCAATAGCAGAACTAAAATGCTTGGAAGAGCTAATACTATTTCTCACTTCTGGTATCTCCAGTCAAAAACTGCATCGTACCCAACTGAGCCCCAGGTCTGTCTAAAGCTCAAAGATAAACCCAAGTTCCTTCAGACTTTAACTGTTTTGTAACCAGCTGGGCTGATGTCTGCTGCCCATTCCAAGTTGTCTGGACAAAAGCTGACAAGGATCATATAGAGCAATAGATTCTTTTTTTAAATCAGCTATAGTTACACACCTCTCATTCTTAAAATGGTCAGACAGTTACTGTCTCAGTCCCTATTCTTGGATTACCCAAGAAATATTTAATAAAACCATGTGATTCAGGTCACCACCAGGCCCACTGGTGGTAGGCTTCATATTTCAAGGTTAAGGCAAATTTCCAGAGAAAAGCAGATATCCTTGGGCTGAAAAACATGCTCTTAAGTTAGTTTCTTTTTCTTCCCATGCCAACACTTAAAAGGTGACTTAAAACTGCAAACTCCTACACAGCTTCTTCTTTGAAACATGGAAACTCCATATTGCAGAGCTAGAAGCACATTCCTAATTAATTTCTTCATAGCTGACATAGCCAAGAGGAGAACATACTTCTATTTCCCACAGATAGATGACAACCATTCTAAGTCAAAGAAGTTATGAGTCAATTCTTTGTTTCTAACATTCACAGAACATGTGATAAATCAGAGCAAACAGAAGCATAGGGGGGAAAAAAGTCTAAGGTTAAACCCATTTCAGTGGGTGGGTGGTTAGAGATCCTGTTTCTGCTCATGTTTATGGTAGACTTGAGTTTGGATCTGCCTTAGCTTTGTTTGGAAGCATCAACACGTCCCTTTCAGCTACAAGACGTCTCTTTCAGCTACAAGAATGGCAGGGCTAGTTCTCCTTTTAATTTCCTTTCTTTTGGAAAGAGCCAGGCAGAGAGGTGTTAAGCAGCAATGGCATGATGAATGCCAGCAAACCCAAGTGCCAGTGACTAATCTTTGATACTGTACGTTCACTCAAAAGTACATACACTATAGCTTTCCATCTAGATACTCTAACAGAAGCAAAGATAGATTAAAAAACCAAAAGCAAACAAAAACATTGCAAAGCCAACCAGAAACCCCACTAACCAGCCAATAAATGTGGAAAAGAATCAGATCAAAGGCTGTGAAAATTCCCACTCACTCCCCATGATATAACATGACAATAACACAAGATGTCAAGAAAAACAGACAGCTGAAGGCCACTCCTAAACTTTGAGAACAATTTACATGAATGCTACTTAGAAGTGCCTTGTTTTCACATTCCTTTCGTATGGCCACTTCTTAATCATTTCCATGGAGTTCATTGGGATCTATACACTGAATATTAAGCAAATCTCAGTGCTTCTTGAAGCCTCTGCCTACAGATAAAAGTACTTTATTTTCATCAGGTTTTTGTTTTAACAAAGGGGGAAAAAAAACCCAAAACAAAACCAATGTTGTTCAACATCAAGAAATAGAAAACAAAATGCTCTCTGCTGGGTTTACACAGACATTTCAGGATTGTTAAAGACAGTACTTCCTCCCCAAAGTGAGACAAGTCTATTGCTGCGAAGGAAGGACATGCTGTCAGCCAGTAGCTACAGCAAAGCACCAACTGCTCCTACCATCTTACCTGCATGAACTATTACCATCAACTTTCTTTACTGTTAGTTTTAGAGTCCTTACAACAGCAGCCACAGGCCGAGCAAGAAAAGACAGAAAAAAAATCAGACAGGAGCAAAAGAAAGACAGGCAGAAAAAAAAAATAGAATGTTTTAGAGTTAGAGGGAAAATGTCACAAACTATACATTAATTTTCAAAACCAAAAGAATGATAAATGTACAGAATTAAAATAGACAAACTTGCTTCTAGGGACAGATGAAGTGAACTGTAGAGATTAACTGGAAGAGGTAGTCATGTTTTCACCAAAACCCTATTTTTTGCATGACTTAGGGCTACCATGAAAGCTTACTTTCAAGCAGCAGTTCAGCTTACTGAGCTCTGACAGGAAGAATTTATGTTTTTTACTTTCTTCCTCCCAGCTCAAAGAAGCTGTTTTCACTGTGCACTTAGATGATCTTAAGAACACAGTTTTGTAACACAACACAAGTCAGCCACTGGTATCTAAAACTAATACGGCGCATGGAACATGCTTCCAAAAAAAGAAAAGGTACTAAAAGGAGAAACTGTTCCAAATGCATCATAATTTTTCCTCATAATTGCCATGATAATGATTAGCATATGGATCTTATAGGGCAGCAAAAGCATATTCTGTTTGCAGGATTAGCCCTCACTAAGGTATTCAGTATCTGCCTTCATAGTGGAATTCTGCAGCTTTTGTTCACTGGTGCTCAGGAAAAAAAGATAAATCAACTCGATTTTAACAAAATGCTGATTTAAGTTTATTTTGCCTTAAATGTGCTAATTAAGTTCTACAGGCTTCTTTTTCTTCTGCTTATTTCAAAGCATACTTAATTTAAGATGTTTACATCAAATGAAAAAGATGTTCAAATCAGCTACAGCAACCACAGAGAGTAGAAATAGCAACACATGAATCTTCCTGCATTCTTCTCTGAACACATAGATGGAATAGGAGTGGTGGAAAAAAAGGAGAGCTGCCTTAGAATAGTAGCAAGCACACAAGTAGAGGGTTTTGTTGCAGACACATGCTTACCCTTCTTTAAGCAATATTGGCTGCTCTATGCTCTTGTGATCTCTTCTTCCCGAAGACGAAATTAAATCTAGAAACTAAAAGGTGAACAAAAAGCAGATATAAAAATGACAGGACTGCACTACACAAATTAAAATCTACAGCACACAGCTACAAGAAAATATTGCAAAAGTAGTTAAACAGAAGGTAATGGCAGAAGCTTGAGGAATTTGGGAGGTTTCCTTGGTTGTAAACTAAAAATAGCACAAATGTGCTTAAGCAGAACGACTGCAGATGACGAACACTTCTTGTGCTTCTCCTTTGTTATACATTTCTTTCAATTCCTTTTGTACTAAGCAATTTCATCACAGATCTGCAGCATCTTAAGAAGCACACACGTCCCAAGCTCTAAGAAGCAGCTTGTTAATCCAACATAATTATTAAGTAGAAACAGATCCAAAGAGATTCTACTACTGACATTCACATAATTTAATAAAAGTTTCTTGAATATTAATCAGTCTGCTTCTTCCAGCACATGCTTCCTGGTTTACAAACAGGTTGCATTACATTATAGGATTCTGAGCATCAGCTTCAACAACACAGCAGGATTTTCAGAACATCCACATGCAATACTTACATTTTTTACTGCATCTGCATATTTCTGCTCATTAAAATAGTCATAAAAAGTAGCCATGTAGGATTCCTTGAAATTGGCCTGAAATATAAAGCCAAAACCATGCACATCATAATAGAGTTTATACAGAAAATATTACTGTTAACAGCAGTAGACCATGAGACAAGCCACTGCAGATAAGAGGTTTTTTTCTGGCCAGAGGTAAAATAATCAAAGGGCTACTTTCACGTTGTACAACACACGTTCAATAGTACCAAATTTTTATTTCAAAAAGGTAGCAGAATGCATTTCAAATGTGCAGTAACTACAGTTAACAATGCATTCTTCAAAAGCTTAGAACTTCTGATTCAGCTTTCAATGTTGGTCCTAAAAGAAGATGGCAAAGTGTGAGAGAAAGAATTCTATTGTCTCAAAGGATTCATAAGTAAGATACAAATTTACCTACAGTTGCCTGTGTGAACTCTAACAAGACCACCAGCAACCCCAAATTACCACCAGATACAGCAGTGTGGTGCCTTAGGCCTACAAGGTTTATTTCAAACAGCTATCCAGAGCATGGGCATCTAGATCTAATCTCACCACTGACTCTCAGAAAACTAAACTGGTACAAAAAGAGAAGCACAGCCCTTCCCCTTACTGGTGAGTTCTTCTCAGTTGAGCTTTAAAATGCTGAAACAATCTGTAAAGCCCTGTTGAGCTGCTATCATGTACACCTGCAGCAAGTAGAGAACTTCACGGGTTCTCCTGATCACTACCTTTCTTCCAGAAGGAAGGAATGAAAAGCCCTGAAACAGACTTCTAGGTTGGTCACACAATTTTACTTTACTGAAATCTAGTTCAGATTAAGAAAGATTTAGTTTTCCTGTGAGCATGAGGCTTATAATCAAAGCAAACATAAACCAGTTTTGTATAAGCCTAGTGCAACTCAAGCATTTTAAAGGCTTAATTACAGTAAGTGATAAAAGATTAAAAAAAAAAAAAAGGAAATCATTTTCCTAAATTAAGCCTTTAAATGAAAATGACATACTTACAGATTTAGATTTTGATAGGCTGCCAAGCGTTTGAATGGTTTTAGAGATAAGAGTCAAAGTTCGAGAAGTCTGAGGATCCTAGGAAAGGGATATTATACAGATTATCTATTTAAAACATGGAATAGAGAAAGGCAAACTACATTTCTTCTTTCTTACTTCATTTTAAGAAAAGTAACACAAAATTAGAAAAGATGCAATAAAATACCAGAGAAAAAAAGTTGCTTTTTTAAAAGGCTTTGGACTCTTAAGCCATCATGCTTCATAGCTACCCTATGATTCTTCAGAGAACTAAAGACTATCACTTGCAATACAAAAATAGACATTTCTATCTTGAAGACAGTCCAGGTCTTTCCCACCCCCAGTAAGAACCAGAAGTCTTGAATGAGCTGCTTAACATCCAAAACATTTCCAACATTGCTGACAACCCAGCATTAATGTAATGCAGCAAAAAAGAACCAGTGACCATCTTTTCCACAGCAGATGAGACTGTCTTTGTCTTTAAATTTCACTGTTCTTCCCATACTCCCAAGTTCTTCACATACTCAGTCATTCAACATATGCTTCAGATCCAAGACAGACACAGCAGATCTTTAAACTAACAAAGGTACTTCTCCTAAAAGCTATTAGAAGAACTGAAGTAAGAATCTTGATAGACAGACAATGGTGACAGAACCATATACATAGCTAAAAAAAATTGATATGGTACTTACTGGATGGTGTGGTGTAAGCTGAAAGAGGTTTGGAGAAAGAATGGCAGGAGCAAAGAATCTCAGGAAAATAAAGCTGCTGACAGCTGTGTACCTTACATCTAGGTCACCTATTAAAAAAAGACCTCTACTCAGCATTTCAATAATCCTTCCTTAAAAAACTCCTGAAATTATCAGAATCCCTTCAGAAAGCTAACTCAAGCATGTGCTGGAAGTGTATGTATTCGGAATTACAGGATGAACTGATGGAAGATTTGGAGCCAGAGATCGGCTAGCATAAACCAAGGAATTGTCAATGACAGGCTTTTAAAAAGAAGCGAGTTCCCGACACAAGCTATGAGGAGAACACCATTCACTTTTCCATCGCACAGGGAATTTCACATAAATATCCACTATTCCATCAATACAACTGAAGTATGATGAATAATTTACTTACTTTATGAAAGGATCAGCACAGAGGCCACCTCTAGGTAATCTAGTTAGAGCCCTGAGCACAAGTGCTGTAGAGATTCTTAATGTATCTATCCCAGTTGGTAGTTAAGAAAATACATTTTACATAAAATAGGCAGCACACAGTGCAGTCAATGGCTTTCTGCTTAAGCTTCTCTAGTATGAAGTGTTTGTTTGAAAGATGAACTTGGATTACTCTCTCTTAAAACTTCCTTATTGTAACCTGTTTCATAGGTTGGTCGTTATGCTCAATTCCAGTTCTATATTGTCCTCTCATTCTTGCAGAGCCAAAACAACTAAGATAGAGCAGAAAGAATACTCTATTGACAGCCAGAAAACCTTTGCAGCACATGGCCTCCTACAGCAATGAGCTTGCAATAGGTCAAATAACTTACAGATTGGCCTTTATTACAGATTGGCATATGAACAGAAAATAATTCAGCTGCATGGAGCCTGCAGAATGAGCCACGATAAAAACCTGAACAATTGAAAACTAAGCATACTTTGCAAATATTGAAACATACATACCATCATAATGCTCTTTTTAAATGCCGTTTTCCTTGGAAAGATATTTAAGGAAAACTCATATAAAGTCATGTTCTTTGCTGTTTTTTCCTTGATTATTCATTCCACATTAATACATAGTCCAAATGGTATTTTTGATAAGCTGCTGCTCAGTTATTAAGTCCACCATGGGTCGTGCACACTGTTAGACTACACCTACATTGAAAAGCTATCAGTGATGTAAAATAAAACAATATATAGAAACTCACCTTGAAACCGTTTGGCAGCTGATTCTCTCAGTGAAAAGAAAATATCGCACATCACTGTAGGGCAGCTTACACCAGATTTTGTAATTACAGTAAAAATGCGATCAACATATTGCCTCAGATTTTCCTGAAAAAGGCAATGATTATGACAATATTAGTATCACTTTCTGCTATGGAAAGCTGTATTATTCCTGGGTTTATTCATAATGGCATTGTTAAAAGATTCCCACTTCAAAACAACCTCACACTCAATGATACCGTCTTTGTTAAGTGCACATATTCAAGTACAAGAGTAAAAATATTATTCCATATCAAGTGACATAGCTGTATGGCATATTGCTCCTTCTCATAGCATCATTCTCTATGTCAGCAGTGGAACCACAGGGTAAGTTATCCTCAAGGGCAGGGAAGAAGTGATTAACATTCTACAGATACTGTATTTATAGCATAATGTAAAGCTGTTGTAAAAATAATTACAACAGTCTGTGGTGTTGAGAAAACCTTCAGTATATTCTAATGAATGACAAAATTATTTGCAACATCAAACATCCGAGGGACTCAGTTAAACTTGGTAGTGCAAACAGAGATTATATCTTCAAAATCTAATGCATACCCTGTTGTTTTCCAGGTTTTCACCATCCTTTAATTTCACAGGATCAATTTCACAAGGTTTATGGACCTGACAGATCTAGAAAAAACAATACAGTGACATTCAACATATTAGTTTACCTTCAAGTAGAAAAAGTTTTGTAAAAAGCATAATCTGTTAGGGTTTTTTGAGGTAAAAGGCCAAAGGCAACTTCATAAATTTTTGTTTATGTATTTTTGTTGTTTTGACAAAGCACTGAAGGTAAATTACATGCGATATTAATTTTTTTCCCCAAAAAAAGTAGCATTAATTTGTTCTTCCCTTTCCTTCAACTAAAGTGAAGAATTTTTCTGTAGACTCTCTCATGCAAGGCTGTTCAGTAAGTCAAATTTTCCCAAAACAGGCAATTTTGAAAGTGCATCTATATTCTTTAACAACTTGACATTTTCTGATGAAACATTAAAACAACAGCTGAAGAAACTGTCAGATCATTTAAAGGAAGCCTGTAGTCTGAAAGTACTGTCCAATTACGGCACTAAAATACTCACACCGACAATTCTGGACTGGATAGATAATAAACCATTGTTACCATACATGCATCACATACACAGTTATCTAGGAATAATTTTATTCCTTTATACCCACTGGCTGAAACGTATTACTTATAGCTTCCCAGCAGCGTTCTGCTGTAGATACTCTTTATTCATCTAAGTTATTACTTTAATATTTTCTCAGAAACGATAAATGTTAGATTTTATAGGACAGACTAATTAAATAAATGAAAGCTTTCCTTTTCCTTTAATACAACCCAACTGTTTCTGAATTGTGTGACTCAGCTGTGGCTAAACACACAGGATTTTAACGTACAAACAGGCTCTTAGGCATTGTTTCCACAAAGTCACCTAAAACGGAAAGGAATAAAAAGCATCTGCTCCCTGAGGACCTTTTACAGTGACATTTTATCAAATAAACAGTCTAAACTGCTCTTACCTCATCTATAATTGGCTTCAGTGTAACTTGCAGATAATGCATCCCTGCCAGTTTCATTGTCTCATCAATGCACTTAGAAGTTAATGAGTTTCCTCTGAAAATGGTGTTTGGATCTCTGGAAGAGAACAATTTTCTGTAATTTAGTCTCTTTGTAATAAGCTGCTAACATATGGAACTGAAAAGCGGTGAAAAGTGACAGAAATCTGAGTTTGAATGCACAACCAAATATTCCCTTTGACACCAGCCCGCCGTCAAATGAAGTCATGTAGCATTTAGTGCACTTCCAGGTTACAACAGAAAAGCAGTAGTCATGGTAAAGTCCAGAGGGACTATAGATTTCATTCTTTGTATCAGTGCTGAGTGCTCAGCGCGCCATTTAAACAAACAGCAACACACAGGCTCGGATCAAAGGTGTTTACAGTATAAATGAAGGCAAACACTCTTTGTTTTCATGTGCTACAGAACAGCATTAATTTGAGTAAGGGAAGGAGGCAGTGATTTTAGTCTCCACAACACTGGACATTACACATGACCTACTACTTTCCCCTACAAAATAAATCCTTGTAAACTGGAAAGGGAGAAGAAAACACTGGCTCCAATGACATGGCCATCTCTTCTAAGTGACTTACAGCACTGTTCTGTGATAACACTATTAAACACAGTGCAGATCCCAATTCTGCCCTGAGAGCTAAGCTTGCCATGCAGGCTCTGTTTTTTCTGAAAAGTCACTTGCACAGAATTCATCCTGTACTATCTGCACTATCATGTGTATTTATTTTTTATTTTAGAATTACTTACATTTTCACAATGCAAGCAATTTCATATTCATTTTGTACCTGCAATTCCTTGTATAGCAATTTACATTATGCAGCATCAACAATCTCATCTACAACTTATATGATCAAATCCTGTGCCTACTGACAGCAGATCAAACTTGGATATGAAGTTATCTGCTTTCTTGTAAACAGTTGTGCCCATTTATAAGCAGTGAATAACAGGATGAATGACTTTGCTGGATTCATCATTTTGTTTCATAAAAATGTAAGCTCAGTGCCTGTTATAAATGCCAGAAAGCCCTGAAACCAAACACCATCTTTGCTGTTTTATCACAGCAACATGACTGACTAGGGAGCAGCAGATTCCCTCATACTGCAGCAATCAAGCTATTTCAAGCAACCTGCAGCACAGAAAAAATACACCTACCTAAGGAAGGAAAACTCTTTAATCCTCAGACACTCTGGAAAAAAAAGTCAGCCCACACAAAGATTTTATTTTGTGCAGAGGAAGCTGTTACTTTAGAGTTAACATCTGTCATTCCCCTTGACTCTGTTATAGTCTCTTCTATCATCAGCCAGGAACACGACTACATAGGCACAAAGCTTGTAGCAAGAAATGTTCTTTAGGACCTGGCTGGTCCTAAACAATCTAGATCTTACACTACTGAACTGTCAGTCCAACACTAAGCCAAACAACGTACTCACAAGAAGTGACCAGAAAAAAAAACTTGGTTTCTTCTATCTATTGCCAGATCCAATCCCATCTTTGTTCCTCAGCCTTCCAATTGGAGATTAGACACACACAGCTTGCCTTAAATATTCATGATTAGGAAGAATCTTGTCTCTTTTTTCACAAATTCAACACTTTTACTCAGCACTAGATGATTTATTAGCACACTATGAAACTGAAATTATTTCATGTGAACAGCTGAAGGTAATGTAGTATTTCACAGCTATTATCAAATATAATTACAACTGAGAAGAGTGAAACCCCCTGCTCTCAGATCTTACAATAGTCTTGCAAGTAGATTTTGCAAAACATGATGGGAATTCCTCCTAAAAATCAAACATACCAGATTGTCAGAGCAGTGAAATAATTTATAAAGAGTTCTGCCACTCAGCTGGGAGAAACAGGAACAACTTTAACATTTTCTTTTGAAATTACACGTAATTCTAGAGTGGAGCATTCTAACACTAGCCAACATAAAGTAGGTACGATAGCATCTTGGGTTTTGGTACTTACTGAGTTCTCTTCACTTCAGCATTTGCAATGGCACTTATGAAAGGCACAATTCTGCCATAGTGTAAGAAAAGCCTGACCAGAGGTATGGCTGCTTCCTGTTTTTCTCTGCAAACTTCACCCAAAATGTGTGCAGCTGATGCTGAAACAGGCTGAACAATGGAAAGAAAAACTTTGAGAGATCTTTCCAGAACAAGCATCCTTTCTTTTCCCATTAGCTCCTTAATGCAAAACCCAACACAACAGTTGCAAGAGCCAGTTACCCAAACATGCCTGTACATAACATGGGTGGGCATCACATTCCGGTTTTTGTTGGCTGTAAGTTTTGATCGCAAGACGGCAGCAATTTAAAAACTGCTACAGTACAGTCTCTTTTTCTCCCCCCTCCATTTTTAATAGCTGTCTTTTCACTGAATGTCACTGTTGCCTGGGAAGCAAGTGAAGAGGAAGAATTTTAATCCTTCTCAATTTCAAGCCTCAGTAAGTATAGAACCCACTTCTTGTATTGAAAATATAAAAGCACTGTTACAAGTGCTTAAAAGTACATATAATGTCACATATGGTACAACCCTCTGAGATTTCAGGATTATTTTTTGGTTGGGTTGGTTTGGTTTTTTTAATTATACAAGTAAATTGTTCCTTTCCAGTAAAGGAAAACCAATCGATCAAACTGAAATTTACTTTGCATTTTCACATGTAAAATTAGAAAGCCACGGAGACTATGCTGCTGCTAAAACCACTGGTGTTCCTGGGTGTGCCTTTACCCACCATACTGAATGCAGATAAAGATCTCTGCAGGGACTGAAAACAAGCACCAGGGATATGCAGAGCTTAACAAGGCCCTCAGGTCTGAAAAGGAAGAAGCTGAAGTCTCTGGTAATTACACAACTATGGTGCCAGCAAGACAGTGACAAACATTTAGAGACCTCTGTAAGGATGATCTGCAGGTAAACAACAAGCAGTGCAAGCAAATTACCTCAACATCTGCAGATTTTAGCAGGATGTCTCTAAGTGGACTGTAATAGTCTGAGGAAAAAACATGGTCCTCAGTGTAAACCACATTTAACCTTAAGGAACCGAGGTCATCAGGTTTCAATGACTTGTTACCATTATCTCTAGGCTGCAGGAAATACCTGATATACAAAAAAATAAGACAGAAAGTTTGTTCTGAAACACAAGATTATCTCAGGTTGTACATGAACATATATAAAATGTACAGATACATACAATGTTTGCATACGTATCAAATTTTTGAAGAGTTGTGAATCAGATTTTTTTGTCAGTTTGCTTTGCACCAAGTGCAAGATGGGAAGTTCTGATCACAAAGTTTCATGCAGATATGAATAACCCCCACACACACTAAAACTATGGCACTGCTGATGAACTGCAGTAAATAATATCACAAAGCCAGCATATTAGAACTCCCACGTGCAATACAGACGCAGACCAAAATCTCTAATCACACCATCAAAACTTCGTGTTCTTACATTTGCTAAGATTACTTTGGCTTGCTTACAAAAAAGATACAAATTAAATCCATTTAAACTTTATCACCTAGCAGTAATTACTCTTAGTCTTCGTAGCAGACATATGTTTCTACTTATTCTCCAAAAATAAAAATGTCAAATACCATGCTTCGTAAGAACTAGACTGTCGCAGAAACTTCAGAGGAAGTCTCAGTTCTCCTAGAAACTCGTCTCCAAACTTCAAGTTACTGGCATTCCAGAGATCAACTCTGTAATAAAAACAAATTAAAGATTCATAATAAATTTAAAAAAATAAAAACAAATCATCCCAAACTTGTTTCAAATTCTGTCTTTTTATTTCCCCTCAAGCCTATGAGTCTCAAAACTACAACAGTTTCTAAACAGGAAAGAGACAACCCTACCTTAGTTAGATTGCTGGAGCCTTGCAATTCGCCTCCATGAAACATCAATATAAAAAAATCATCTAGACTCTCTTTCCCTTACCTGTACTGCTTCCACTATCCATACTGATAAAGATTCAGAGGGCTGTTTTCCTATTCCAGATAATGAAACAATATTGGCAAAATGGACACCAGGATAAAAAAAAAGTGCAGAGATATTTAAGGACTCCATACTGTTAGTCCTGGTCAAATCTGGGATTACTAGCAGCTAAACATCATCTTTACAGAGTTAGGCTAAATGCCTATATGGTCCTTCCCAGTTCTCTAGCTCCCGGGAAGATTCAAATTTGTTGCACCTAAACCAGTTCTGTACAGATGCTCAGGACAGTTCTACCACTCCATATAATCTGTTTATTGACTGAAGCCTACACAATTTCTGGCACTCAGTCCTTCATGTTTGGGAAGCTCTGTGTACACGTCCCTAGATAATACTTTCTTCCCTTTTACATGCTCTTCAACATTAGGATGTAAAACAACTGCACTGAGCTTCAAAGAAAAAGTACCAGTATCTAACATGGAGTTAGTAGATAAAAAGTACAATACCCACCTTGAAGCATAGGTTTCAAATGCCAGGGTAGTTCTTTATGTACATAATTTAAGGTTTCCTTCGAGAGGCACTTTTATTTTAAAGAAAGCTCAGATGAGAATTTTGCAGCTAAGTGACAGTCTGAATGTGCCTTAAACTTGGGGAGGGGAGAAATATTTCGGAAAAAAATAAAGGTTTTCAAATAATGAAACATTTTTAGAAGAGCAACTTCAATCTGCATTAGGTGCAAAGTCATCCAATCATGGACATATTCACACAACCTTCCTATTCTCGAGCAAGTCACAGTAGGCTTGTCAATGAATGGGTGTTGATAGTCCTGCTAAAGGTTTGTCCTACCTTATGCAAGTGCACAGGACAGCATGTTAAATCCTCTGAGCCTTGTACCTCTCAACAGTGTTTCATGCATCAAGTTTCATACAGTAGACATACCATCAGATCACATTGCATGCCTGCTGGGTAAAGTTCTTCAGACTCTGATATTTTGACAGTATTTCTGCAGGGCAAGAATTCCCCCAAAGGAAAAAAAGCTTCTTTAAAAATTCAACCTTTTCTGCCCCTTTTCTTCATATCTGGATGGTATGTTGCTAACTAATTCAGATAGCTTAAAAGCAGCTTCAGGAGGAAAGGAATCTTTTGGGAAGTTTATTTACACATAGTCTAACATACACTTTACCACGTATTTACAGATACTAGTTTCTAGTTTATCCAAATTCTTTCAAGATGCCCACTAGAAATAATACTTTTAAACATATGTGGCCAAAAGGTGTTCCCCCACAGCTACTTAAGTTACAGAAAAAAAATCAGTGCAAAAGATTTGTAGGAGAAGAACTAACAACTCAAGGTAGATCTTACACAGTAGGCAAAGCAGGCATCCAATTCTGAAATGATTGTTTCGCACACTCAGGAGTACAAACCATAGTAGCATTTTAAAAACCATAATACACAGACCTCCAATTCTAAAAGATTACTGTTTCCCAAGCTTTTAAAAGGCAAAATTATGGGAAGTGTTATTTTGAAACTGGTCAGATTTCAGTCACAGAAAGAAAGAAACAGCATAGAGGGGGAGGAGAAACAATGAATTCACCAGAACATCTGGTCCCTAAGTGTTGATATGCCCTGCAACTTCCTACACCCACTCAAAAAGAGAAACTTCCATAGTTTTAGAGAGAAACCATGAGAGATTAAGCCTCCTCTTTACCCTCTGGAACGGTGTTTTTCTCAGGAGAGAAAAAGAAAACAAACCCCTAAACCCATAAATCGTACAATCTGTCCAGAAGGCATGGGGGCAATCTAACTCTGACTAAACAGAGTGGAGGAAGTGAGCGGGGGTGGAAGGGGAACCTGAGATGGAAACAAAAACACAGTGTCCTATAGGGGACAAAACCTCTGAGCAGAGATTTTGCCCAACCAAGACTAATACTTGATCTGGTTTTGTCTATTATTTAAGCGCTTAATCTTTTCCCAACTATTTTGTAAAGCTCCTCACAAACTATTCATCCTTACCACACTTTGATGTGCTGGTTTTAAGTAATGAAAGATTCTTCTGAAGCTGAGTACCACATACATTATCATTGAGAACAGAAATTTCTCCAGAAAATGATACTTAGTAAGTAAAACAACTGTATAATTCCATTTAGTCCAGTAGTGAAAAAATAAGAATCAATTGAAATATTTAAGCAATGTGCAACCACTGTCTACCAATGTCTAGGGTCCCCTCCCAGAGGGGGGACAAAATTACCAAAGGGTCCTAGCTTTTACTTAAAGCCAGTGTGTGGCTAGGCATCATGGTTACAAAGACGAGACTGGGACTCCCAAGACATTGTTCAGTTGCCTATTCCATCACGCACATCCCCTGGGATATGGGGCATGTTAATTTGTATCTGCCTACACCATGCAAAGCTTTGGAGAACTTTAGAGTGGTGCTAGGACTGGGTCATCTGCTGTGCTGCAAGACTGACACCACTGAAGCAGCGCAGCACTAAACCTGGGCCTTCGCTTTCTCTCCTTTGAATTAGCTGCCCTTAAAGCCAGGTACCTTTGCACTGCCTGACATGGATGTTCTCTGAGAAACGAAGTACAGCTCTTGTCTCACTCACATATGAATAGTTTCCCTTTCCTGTCTCACAGAACCATGGCAATTAAATCTATTAATGGTCTTGTAACACTGCAATACTACACTAATGGGCTACATGAACCAGCAGCAGCTGACCATCAAATTAGAACAGCCCTCATCCATTCATTCACGGATATAGATGTGTCTTGCTTGCTGGGAGTAAGTACTGTTCCCCCTTCCTGGTCTCCCCATCTCTCCTTACAGCCAGCTTTGCTTCTAAAGGTACTAGGGAATGTTTTGAAAAATAAGTCCTCACTGCCTCTCCAGTGAGGATACCTGGGGAGGAAGGGGGTGCCACCATTCTCCCTCAACCTTTCTTCTTCCAAATCCTAGAGTAAAGCAGAGGGGAATTTCTTATCACCTTATGGAGATACAGCAGTTTTCACCTACAGTGCATCCACATCACCAGATGGCCTAAGTCTCTTAAGTTTCTTAATGTTTGTGATGATATGACGCACGTGATAGCTTTAGGTTTTGCACCTCCTATTGTTTTCTCTCCACTCCTCCTATCTTCCTGTCCCCACAGACACTGTTGACAGATCTCAGGAGATTTTAAAACAGTACCAAGTGCGTGCCAGGGGGTGAAGTGGGGTTGTTTTGTTTTTTAAAATCAGAGTTGCTTCTTTCCTGAGCAATGGATTTCATCTTTATCATAGCCAGACTTGCAAGAAGGGGTTAAAGTCTGGCAGGCAAAAGAGAAGAGAAACTGCCTCTGCCCCAGAGAAACTCCAAGTTCAAGAGTTTCCCTTCAGGGAAGAAGGACCTTATATCGGTTGCTAAAATTAAGTGATGAAAGAAAAAAACACTCTCTAACTGGGAGGAACACAGAGCTTCTGGGCTCTCTTGGGAAACTGATGGAGGGAAGGAAGGAGGAGAGAAGAAGGAAGGAAGGGGAGCCCAGACAGAAAAGGCTGAGCTTAATGACAATCACAGATTAGTATACCCACAGTGTATATAGGATATGAAGGAAAATAATAAGGATCTCTCCTGCAGCAGAACCATCACACATGTTCAGATACAATCTACAAGATGGTGGAGGTAAACAAAGACTCATCTTGATTTATCAGCAGCAAAACCATGCCTGCCACTTTGAAAACTGAGTCTACTACAAAGTTACACAACTTTAGAAGACAAATTTATTAGAATAAAATGTTTTATATTACCTAATCTCCATTTTGTCAACTTCATCAACATCTTCAATATCAAAATGGGATTTCTTGTTGTAGCTGCTGGGTCTTGTAACCTAATAGAAAGGAGGAAACTTTAACAACTTGATCTGATACAAATGCATTCTGATGTTACTTGTACAAAGCTCTGGAAGATCACAGCCTTTTACTATCAGCAGTGATTTCAGTCTTAATTTTTAAAACATTCAGGCACTTGAATAAACATGGTGACTAAACACATTCCTGACTATACAAAAGTGATGGTTACACAATCATATCCAGAAGTAAACAGATACTCCATACTGTCTTTACAGAGAAAGAATGTCTTTAATATTACTACAGTACTTTGAGTTTACATTGACAAAAGAAAAAAAAAAAAACATGGAAAGGAGTACCACTTTTATAATCCATCTAGGGAAATAAAAGAACAATTAATAACTGGGTTTTAAATACAGCTGTACAACTGATGTTTCAGATGGCCTGAGACACTCTGAAGCGAGGGGGGGACAGGCCGACACAAAACCATCCTTGAAAATATTTTATCCAGTTATAATTGGGGAGCTCTGCCTGTCCTAATATCCTGGAAGGCAATTTATCATGCCCATACAAAAAAAAACCAAGCAGATTAACTGTCCAAGAGATGCTTGCATGTATTATGCATATCAGAGTATAGAACCAGGTGTACAGTTCAGCAACCATATTTGGGAGGCTGATAGAGAGCAAAGCATGGGCACAAAATAATGGGAAGGTAGCTGTTAAGGGTAGAGCATTAGCAAAGAAGTTTTTGTACAAGCATTTCTTAACATTTGTTTTCTAGCAGGATTATAAAAAGACTTTGATGGTTGTATTTTTGTACAGTGTGTCAGAAACTTGAGAAAAAGGCTACCCCACCCAGCTGAAACCACAGCAGGAACTGATCAAATGCAAGTGTGTATGATGCGTGGATTCAGCTCTTGGTTGCACACAGAAGCTGAAATTTAGTGTAGGTTTAAATGTACTTGTAGCTTGTTATTTCCCACTCACAAAAACTGGCTTTTATTGTAAACTTGACCTCTTGGTTATCTACTGCACATCAGACGCAGATGGTACAAACAAGGGAGGCAAAGATACAGCTGCACAAGTGGTGAGGAACCAGAAGAGACTCTTAAAGCACAGGCCACTCAACAGAGCCTTTTTTGTGTGTGTATGTAGGTGTGAGGGAGGCACCATTTTCAAAGCAATACATAAAAACTAAAAGATGCTAGCAGCACTGGAGACCAAATGCTCTAGACTAACTGAACCAAGTGCACCTGGAAGCCCAAGAGCACGGGGGATTTAAATGTAGTCTACAATTTCAGCAGCTTAGCACAAATCTTTTCACCCTTGCAACTGCTGTCACTGTGCCTTCAAGAAATTATCTTACATACCTGCAAATGACATTTTAGTTACTACTATGAAGCTAATGCTGTAATTTTTAGTAAGGAAGAAAATTTTAAGCCTTTTATTATCTCTAACACGAGTTGTTAAAAAAATGTTACAGCATAGGTGTAACTTACAGCACATCCCTTTAAGGAAACACATTTCTGAGAAGTTTTGGTGGACTCCGCATGTACTAGGTTTCCCTGTTCGCCTGTATGACTGCTTTGTGTGCATATTAATAGAGTTCAAGAGTGGTACTGCTATAAAGATAGCTGTATGAAGTTCATCCATTCCAAGGATGGAACTGGAGATGAGGGACCTCCTAGTTCACAGTGCTGAACTAAGCTGCCATGTACCATTTTACAAAGGGGGCACAACTCTGCTGTGCTGGTGGTCCCTTTCTTTAGGCAAAGCTGGCAAGCTGTTTAACCCCAGTCATTTTTTTTTCAGCACATGCAGGTTTGCAAACAGGTCCCCAGCACTACCTTCTTTGGTTTCCATAAGAGGACCATTTTCTTGTAGCTGCATATAGAACTCCGAGCCCCGACACCACACTGCAGCTGGAGTGGTGGTGAAAATGGCTCCTGGCCATCAGGTGCAAGTTTCGCTCACAGCACCCCTTAAATAAGCCCTTAGATTTCCCAAATCAACTATAAGCTATTTTCCTTTTAGAAAATCAAATTTGGTTATATAGCCATTCAATGCCTTTTACAGATCAGCTTCTTCCTTGGAGGCATGGCCGATCACTGTGTTGTTAGACTGCGGGAAAGGTGATGAAATTGTTTGGAAGCAGTGAGTGACACTGCTGTTAACAATATGAAGCTGTGCAGTTCCATTAGCATGCACCAGCCACAGGTCTGCCCATGTTTCATTAGTGAATGTATTTCCCAGCCATAGCAGATCTACTGAACCTTGTTCCTCTGAGACATTTAGTGTGATATATACTAAATGCTTTCAAAATGACATATATCTATTATGGCTTTTTCTGCACTAAGGGTATGTTTATGTTTCAGAGTTCTGGCTGATTCAGGCATTTCCCAAGCTCTGCTCTTACCCGCACAGAAAACATTTTGCTCTGAGTTAGCAGAACAACTGGGGCATGGGCTTCAGTTCAGGTTTTGCTTCTGCTGATACTTGCACGCAACCCAGCTCTCAGCATAAAGGCAAGATAAGCAAGCCTCCAGCCCCCTCCACAACTCCAGCTGGAAGATGCTTTCTGTTTCTTTCCTTCCTCTCCCAATATGGCACCACCTGCCAAGTTCAGTGTTTAAATACCAAACGTTCTCGGCTTCCGCAGTGCACAGAAGGCTGAGGAATCAGACAGGTGAAGTTTAGTGCTTTACAGTCTGAATTCCTGGCTTACATTCTCATTAAAAAGCTCCCACTGACAGATGCCCTGAGAACTGCCTATGTTAAACATAAGGAAGCCCGGTTTAGTTTAATTACATATAGCATCATTCTTGTGTCACTGACAAAGGCCAGATGAGGGACTTAAATCCTGGACAGCCTCACGCGGTACTGTGGGATCTCTCGCCTGCCAACCATGCCCATGCAGCACCTATGGAGCCTCACCAAGTCAGCAAGCAAGCACAAAGGCTCACTGCTAGCTAAAGTTAAGTCTGCAGGGAAGTTACATCCTAGAAGAGATGTGTTGGGTTAGCAAAGGAAAGATTACCTTAGATAGCTATTCTGGCCAAGCCTCAGGGCTTTCACCCCTTTGGGCAGTGAGAAAGTGCTCCTGCCAATGAAGATTGCAGGAGCAATCCACTTGCTATCTGTTCCTCACATCCAAATACAACAACAGTGCTCATCAACACGACCATGTTTCTGCTGGTAAGACAGACTTTAGATTAGCTGGTACAATTATCAGCTTATAAGCAAAGATGGCCTTTTTTTTTGTCTTTTTTTTGAGAGGGGAAGACAGCAATAAATCCCTCAGTGGCCCTGCCAAGAATGGTATGTGTACTTCAGGTCTGCACAGTGCACCAGCACTTTTATGGCTGCTCTCTTCCCAGCTCTCCTTCCTGATGTGGCTGCCTGTGCCCCTGAACTGATTTGAAAAACCACATCCCAAGGTGCCACCCCTATATCAGCAACAATTTCCAACACAAATGTGTCCTGAATGATGCAAGCCGTGTGGCCAGAAAAAGCTTTTCAATGATATGCCACCTGCACTGCACTACTCTGGCTTTTCATCAACTTTGTAATGCCAGATATGTTCTTGAGGTGTCTACTGAAATAGAACAGTTAAACATAGATCAGGACTAAGATGTCCCAGAGAAAAAGAAAAGATTCACATACTTTAAAAGACAGAATTAAAAGTTCCCAGAGGTATCAAAATTATAAGCACATGCACATATATGTACAGACACACCACAATTACAGCTACTCTTGCCAGAAAGAACCGAAATAAGCACTTTCATGAAAGTTATACTTCATTTTAACCGGACTTGTTGAAAATGCTCTGTATTAAATCAAGCTGTAGAGGTTTCACCCACTTGGAGGAAAGGCCCTGGTATTGCAGCAGACTGGTAGACAGCCAGAACATCCAGTTTAAGTGTATTTTTCCTCTACAGTTTTCAGTATCCCTAGGACATAACCTTCCTCCCAGTGACTGGGAATCACAGGGTGGAGCAGCTATAAAAACAAAAGCTAAAAAGATTGTTGTTGTTTTATTTTTAAATCGCGTTTTTAACTGTTCTTTTTCAAAACTCTTCTCGGGTAAGTTGCCATGAAGCATAAAGGCTGCTGGTCAGAAGCTCACCTTGACAGTTTTCCTGCATAGTATCTGAGCTGAAGCAATATACTGCTCCCTCAGCAGACAGAGAGTCTAATCCTGGGTACTTCTTTTCCCTGCACCATGCTTTGAAACAGTCTTCAAAGAAGACAGCTGGCACAACATGGAGCAGGATACTGTGCCAACTATCTACAGTATAGTATTTCAGCTTATCACCCATTCCTTTGAAATACCAACCTCAAAATAAAACACTTCATCAAAATGTGGATTGTTGGTCTTCTTTTTAACTTTAGTCTTTTTGGCTTCTGATCTGAATTAAGGAAAGAAAGAAAAAAAAAGGGTAAGAAACAACATCAGCAGACATGTGATCCTACAACAGGGTGACTGAAGAACAAATAGTCATCCACTTGATTTATCTGGTAAAGCTAGAATGCCACGTGGCTCCAGCACAGTAAGGAATACACACTCGCACACATTTAACAGAAAGATTCACTGCATGCTTGTTTCTCTGAAGTGGCAGTAATCACAGTTTGTTATCCTCTCTTAAACACAAGTTCTTGATTCTGTCACTCACTTTGTCCAGCAGAATCTTGTATCTGTACAAAGCAACTGGCAAGAATGAGGCCCTGAGGAGCAACATTTGGGGGACAGTCTCAGTCTTGATGTGACTCAAAAATTCCTCATACCCTAACAGCACAGGAGACAGGAAGACCAACAAATAGCTATTTCTGTGGTTTATGTTTTATAATCCTGGCCTGAGGAATCAATGAATGCTTCTCAGTGGTGAGAAATAATCAAAACCACCCAGAACCATTTCCTCAGTAAGAGTACTTTTATTGCTGTATTACCAGCCTTTTCCCTGCAGCCCCAGGAGCACTTAGTTAATGTTCTGCTGTTATTATTATGAGTAGTGCTGAGCACTGTAGGATTAAGTCTCTCAATTTCTACTGTTCTGTAGGAACAAGACATGGCAGACCTCTTTCAAAGCACTCCCTGGGCAATAGGCCTGACAAAGTTCAGCACTGCCCATTCATCCTTTGGGCAGCACCATTCACCTGCGTCCGCCTTTTAGAATACGGACTTCAAACTGCTTGAGATTGGGCTAGAGCCAGTCAATGCATTTCTCACAGGCCAGCCAACAGCTGTTCGATGCTTTCCAAATGTTATGATCCTATGCTTGATATGTTCTCATTACCTACAAGTGAAAAGCTCTGTGCTGTCCTTGTGTCACCAATCTTCCCCTACAGCTCTGCAGACACATCAGCCATGTGGAAAACTGACCTACTAATCATTTCATTCCAGAATCTATCCCTCATTTCTCATTCAGCAAAGCTGCTTAAGATAGGCTGTAACTGTTTATAGTAACTGGACAATTCTATGTATTCTTTTACAGAGGTCAAGTAAAGTTGGGTTTAATTCCCAGTGCTGCCACAGGCTTCCTGTGTGACTTGAATGGGCCCATCCACCACCATACTATGTTTTCCCGTCTATAATAGAGGCTTAGAAACAGTTTTGGTCAGGAAGTCTGATAGCTTTCTAAGTACAAATCACACAATAAACAGCAGCACATTTGGTGAAATTTTTATGCTTGGCATTGCATAAATGTAGCAGAATAAAGCAGCTTTACTACTCTAAAAGGAGAGGCATTGAAAAATTCAGAGAGGAGAATGATGTACAGATTAAGAATATCCCACTGTTCGTAGGAGGAGCTGAGATCAGAGACACTAATCGCCTCCAGGACGTAGGGCAGATTGCCTATCCCATATCATCAGTCACACTTGCCAATCAACCTCTTCACTGATAAGCCCATCTGGGAAAGGACTGGGAAGCAGGATGTAGAACAGGAGGCGATTAAAGCAAGCACAATTACTGGGCAATTACAAAGCAGTCAATGGGAATAAGCTGCATGCTGCTTGCTGGAGATAGGAGGCAAGCCTTCTCCCCCCACCAAAAACCAGATAGTAATAGGATGAGGCTGTGCTGTTTATTCTGAAGGGAAATACATTATCAGTTGTCATACACAGCCAGACCCATGGGCAGAGGGAAGCAGACAAAGGTAAGTTTGGACATTCAAGTATACAAGGGTTAGTCAAAAAATCTCCTTACAGTATCAGTAATAGCCACCCAGTACCATCTGAAACAAGTCAGAGGCTTAAAACATCAAAGCATACAACTCAGATGCACAGCTCATTAATGGAGATAATGAACAACACAACTAGACAAAGATGAAGAATACAGACTGACTGCTCTATATTCTGGTCATAGACCGGTTAAAGACTCCTCTGCATGCAAGGTAAGAATTTGTCAAGAACGCATCTTATTTACAGTATTTTCAATAAAACTATTTCAGTAAAACATTACAAATAAACCATGCTACCAAATCTGATTCTCTGAGGTCACAGCAGAGCTGTTTTGTTTCTAATATGGCATAGACATGAAAGATGACTCTAAATAACCAGAAATAAAACAGTGACATCTGACAACATGGGAATTTTTTATAACAGAACACGAAAATTGAATCCCAAATTTAAACTGAAGATTAGTATGCATAATGTCATTACTAAAAGCTCATTCCAATTTTATTCATGCTATTATATCCACATGTATCAAATTATAGGACTAAGACACCTAGGGCTTTCAACATACACATTAATTTGCCACACCTATGAAGTTAAAAGACTCCAAATATTCACACACAAACATGCATACTCTGCATGATGTTGATGTATTCAGCTTTCTCTTCTGCCCCTGCCCAAAATAGGAAATAAATTTGCTCAAAAACTGGTCTCCAACTGTGAGGTGAGAAGATGCACAAATTAAGCCTAACTACAAATTACATACTCCAGGATATTTAAATTATTCAGAGATTATTCAGACCTTTACATAAATCAAACCTGAAACAAGCCTCAAATTGCTTACTCTAGTATAATTCAGCAGTTCATACATGCACACACCAACACTTCACATATTTTAGTGGTGTCTAAGTACTCCCATCTGTCCATCCGAGAACGCAGATTTCCAACAGACAAAGGAATCAGGAACCTGATTGCTTTCCTTATAAAATGGAAGCTCTTGTATGTGCAATACTTGCCTGGAGGGTCCTGCTAAGGTAACGGTGGCATACGGATCACATTGGCCATTCACAATGGGCAGCCCTTGACACTCTAAAACTCTAGAAAAGAAGAAAATGCAGACAAACAAATTAATGAAATGCAAGGAGGCTGGAGTGAAAATAAAAGCAATTCATTCTCATCCTATTCCTTTTCTTAACACTTTACACTAGGGAATTGAAATGTCACTATGCACAAGCCTTTAATTTATACCTAAACTTCAAAACACATTTTGGCCTGAAATACTAACTTTAACGAGGTCAAAAATACTGTTAAATTACAGAGAACCCTTAAATTGAAGGATTCTTATTATGCAAGTACAACAACTTAAGGTTCATGAAGTAAGAGTCTGCTGTCAAGATGGGAGCTGTCAGCACTGTAGAACTCTGACAACTTATTCACCAAAAGGAAAAAAAAAAAAACAACCAGAATTTACTTCTGTAACAAAAGACAAAAAAATCCAAACAGATGGATCCCAGCAGTAGTCAAGTAACTTCTCAGAATAGTATTCATGACGGCCTCAGTGCTCCTGGTAAAATTTGGCATGGGTGTATTTGTAAAGGTGAGTTAACTATGGATCAGGAAACAGTATGACACAGCCAGCTTTCTTCATAAAACTTTTAAGTAGCAAAACTGAAGAAACACATTCAGCGGCTCTGCACTGAAGAAGTCAAAGAAACACTGGAGGGACAAAATGGAACAAACTGGGCTTTGCTTCAAGCCATGGTGAGAAACCTGCACTCTGGCACTCTCATTTTAACCTCTCTTTGGGAAAAAAAAGAAAAAAAAACAAACTATCACAACCTCAAAATGAAAAATATTTCATGTTTCACAAGTTAAAACCTAATGAGGAAAGAAGCACCCATTGGAAACAAAGGCAGACAAGCCAGATGCCAGAAGCAGAGGATTCTCCTCCTGCTTCCAACAGGTAAACCTCTCGGGCTGATGTATTTATATGATTACAACTGGAAAATTTTGGTGAAAATGATCTCCAAAGCTGTTTGGGCAAATGAGTAATACTATACCCGCAGTGCAAAATTTCTGGCAAACTTCAGGGTGCTACAAGATCAGCAAAAAAAGTAATACCCATTTCACTGCTTTCAGTGACACCAACTTTGACGCACAAAAAACCCAGTAAAAAATCAACAGATTAAAATTCAGTAACAGCGCTCCACAATTTTATCCATGCAACAAGGTATTTGGTAACATATGATGTGGACTTCAAATGCAGCTTAAGTAGAGACCTATTTCTTACTCTCATGAAGGGAGGAAAAAAAATTGATATTCTGCACCAATACAGGAATGAGTTCTGTACCGGAGGAGGTATTATCTAGATAGTGTGATCTTCAATCTTGGTGTACTTCTAGGACTGTGTGAACCTAGATATGACTCCTGTTTTAATAAAAGCCGTCCTTTCAAGAATATGCAGACAATCGAAAGTCATCCCAGACATCATGATCTACACTTGAGGACACGCAGAGTTTATAAACCACTACACAATCAAATCACAGATGAATTTGAATGATGGAAAAAAAAGCATGATGGAATGATGGAAAGAATGACAGAAAGCATGAAGTTATCCACACACAAAAAATACACATACTCTAATTATACACACATACAATGATAAGATCTAATATTGCCACAAATTTTTTATGTTTTTGTCATTAACACATCGACAGTCAGCAACAGACTGTCGGCAAAGACAAACAGTATCAGTAGCTGACCAGAGAGAACACAGCAATGTAAATTGTTGGGTGCTCGATTTGTACGTGCTCTACCAAACACATGGAGAAGAATAATGCGATGACATCTAACCTTTCATGGCTCAGGTTTGTTCACTCCATCTTGGATGGAAACAGAAGTTATCCATCCATGGACAGCTTACAAAGTCATGGATGGTCTGAAGAACATTTCCTCACAAAATAAGAATTAAGTGGCACATAATGAAATCACCAGAGAGCAGGTTTAAAATAAACAAAAGGAAGTACTTCTTCCACACAGTGCCTAACGAAGTTGCAAAATTTACTGCCACGGGACCTTGTGGAGGCCAAAAGAATACACGGATTCAAACCAGGACTACACGAGCTCATGGAGTGTGGGTTTGTAGACAGCTATTAAAGCTTAATGGTCCAGAAGCCTCCTCCAGCTAAGGAAAACCCAAATTGCTGATTGAGAAGGGTATAACACTGGAGCAATCATACCATATTTGAAGTATTACTCACCATCAAATAATAGAAACAGTACTAAGCTAGACTAGAGGGGGCATTTAACACAGTAGGGTATTTTCTATGTTCTCCAGGGAAAAAACAAACCAAGAGAAAACAAAAAATACACAGCTGTTCTCATGCAGTCATGATGACTTAAGAGTAAGACCTTTCTTTTGTGCAGTTGGAATAAGAAAAGCAAAAGCAACCTTGAACGAAACCAAATGTGGGAAAACAGGAAACAGACACCGACGTAAACTGTATCCCAAGCCTTTCAGGTAGTTTAAAAGTGGAGATTAAGGATGTTGGAGAAAGCAGGCAAAAGACTGAAGACCTATGATTTTGAGGAAGGAAGGTTATGTCTGGAGAACGGCTCATTTCGGTTCTTATATTTTACTGAGCATTGTAGGGAGAGACAATAAAATTCATCAAGGCACAGGTCTGTTTGACTCATGCTAGTATACACTCATTAGCCGCAGGAAATTGTAATCCTAGAGCTGCTCTTGTTCAATCATGGGAAAGTTGCTAGCTAAATTAACACTCCTCCTCTTCCAACCTGGTACCAAAATAATGGCTTTAATTGGCAAGCAGAAAAAGAGCTAGAACAAAATGACAGCTACTCGGAGATGATAAAATGATGCCTCAGTTCTGCCACACGGTATCACATTATTAAGACTGACAGTTCATATCTGGATTAGATGAAAATACATACAAAAATAAATGTTTAATGAAGGTATAATCTTTAGGGGTGGAGACACGCTGGGAAGCAGTGAATAAAGCCAGTAAAAACGACATGCCTTTGCTCTAATCTTCTGCAGAACTAATTTAACATACATGTACTAGGAAAATGGAAAAAAAAAAAAGCCAAGGCAATCAAGATTATTCAAGAATTACGAGTCAGCTCATCAAGCCCCACAGGAAAAATGTCTGGTGGCTGCTACAATCTTTTCTGCCCAACTGGTAGTTTCTGATCCATTAGCTGTCTCAAGCGCAGCTGCGGCCGGGTGAGCCATCCCTTGGAGCTAGCCTGGCTAGGCTGGGCTAAGGTTAGTGCTGGGTCATATGGGAAAACTCTCAATGCAGCTGCCTCACCATATTTTGTCTGTGGTTTATAAAATTAACAGGTTTCAAGGAACAAGACATTTCAGTTTTCAATGTGGTTCATGACCAAACCTTCACCAGAGTAAATAAGCTATGGCAAATTCCCAGAGGGCAAAAGAAAACCTCAAACCCAAACACACCATAAGCATGCCCTCTTGTCTTGAAATTACATGATTACAGAAACTGAGAGGGAGGCAGGGAGAGGTTTTGAAAAAGAAAAGATATTTCAGCAAAGACTAAGCAGCTCACATCTGACAGCACAGGCATTCCCTCTGCCTTAGGGCTGCCAACCAAGAGCTGTAGGCTGTAGTCTCTGAGACAGCCCCTACACAATCACACTCTAAGACAGGCATGATGATCCAAGCCTGTGGGTGTTCCACACCCCTGCCTTGGAACAGCAAGAATTACTTAAAAATTATAGGCTTTCTGATTAGTTTGGGATGCATATGTGTCATCGGCATCCAATGCAAAAACGGACAGAGTCAAGAAATGAGAACAGCCACAGCTATTCTTAAAACATGTATCTGTATTTACTGTTCTTCCAGACTAAATCACTTCCAGCGTACCTAGTCAGGCTCAGTTCTTCCCCCAGTTTCAACCCTAGGTAGGGAACAACACACCATTTCCATTCTCTTCCGTCAAATCAGACAATTTTCTCATTACGACTCCTCCACAGAAAAAACAACCCAAAACACCACTTTTTCTCCTAGTCAATCTTGCTTTTTATCACTGTATATAATCCATGTATTTTAATTGCTTTCACATACATATTGGGTTCCTGGGATCAATCATAATGCTTGGCAAGTCTAACAATGTATCTTATTAACCTTCTGCTTCCAGCCTCCACTTGTTCCCTCTCTCATTTCTTTATCTAGAAGCTTTGTCTCATCTCATTATGTGTGGTTTTTGGCTATGCTTGGGTTCTTCTCTGCGTCATTTCAAAGACAACAGACTTCCTCTTCCTTGCTTGCTCTAGTGATCTAATTATTACTTGAACACTCAGTACTTTGTGTGGTAAACCTGACCAGAGAGAGAAGTTAAAAGCAACTTAAAAGCAAACTTTGTGGCAGATTTGTCAGAACTGTCATCAAAACTGTGTCTTTGGCTCATGCTAAATACTTGTTTGGTAAGGTCATCTTACCTATAAGGATGATCAGGGGAGGGACTCTTCATTAGGGACTGTAGTGACAGGAAAAGGGGTAACGGGTTCAAACTTAAACAGGGGAAGTTTAGTTTGGATTTAAGGAAGAAATTCTTTACTGAGTGGGTGGTGAGGCACTGGAATGGGTTGCCCAGGGAGGTTGTGAATGCGCCATCCTTGGTGGTGTTCAAGTCCAGGTTGGACAGAGCCTTGGGTGACATGGTTCAGTTTGAGGTGTCCCTGCCCATGGCAGGGGGGTTGGAACTAGATGATCTTAAGGTCCTTTCCAACCCTAACTATTCTATGATTCTGTGATCCTATCTTACAACACAGGCACTACACTCCAGGTACCTTGCTTTCCAGCGGTAATGGAGCACTTCTGAATAGTCTCACTTTGTGAATGGGCTTCTCAGGGCACAGAAAATAGGCTATTAATCTTCAGATTAGTAACAGAATATTCCAGTCTCTAGTCTGACAGTAAAGATGTGGTGTTTCTTCTTTTCTTCCCACATTCACTTCATTCTTGAATGCTCTTTCCTTTTAGTGCAGCCTTGCATCATGAGCTGAGCTCCTTACTCATTCCCAGTGGTTTATGAGGAACTTTGAGGTAACGCTGCATGATGGACTTCCATGTGCACCTTGGCTAACCTCACATCTGTGCTGGCACATAGTAGCTGTTCTCAAACCAGTGAGCTGACTTCTGTCTTCCACTGCCAGCAAGAACTGTTTCCAGGCCTCCCTCTTATTCCCTCTTATTCTCTGTGTGTGATCAGGGCCTCGCTAAACCAAACATATTCATGTGCTTTAGAGGGGCTTTGCCTGGATGTACCTGCACCTAACACTACTAAGCACAAACATGCTGTGCCTAGCTCAGAAATTCCCTGAATCATAAACTTCTGTAGGCCAGGACAGTGTGTCACCATGTGACTGTTCTCATAATTCTTTATCTCCTACTGGACACACTCAGTTACATCTGAACTGCTGTTAGTGCACCTTCAAACAAACCTTGAACTTCCTCTCCGCTTCCACAAAGTAATCTACCAGATCTTCATTCAGGATTTAACATAAACACACAACGCTTTTTTGCCAACAAGCTGATCAAGTGGCCGGTTTCTTCCCGAATACGGCAAAAATTTTCATGATTTATTCAGTCCTGGTTTTAAATTACACTCTGCCTCCATCACCAAAATGCTAACATAATTATGTCCCAACCATCTCAAAATTTATTTAACCAATCCATACTCTGACTCTGCCTTGCCCCTGTCCACAGGGAATAATTAGGCTAGCAATACTGCATCCATGTATTGAGTCAAGCCCTTGGTCCTCTGGATGAACATTTGAAGCCAAATGATTATTGCCACAACAGTAAGTGAACTCTAGTAAAAGAAGATTTCCAAAGTACCTATTCCTTGACTTTTGGAAATGATCTGCTTGTACCAAAGAAAAATTTCCTACTATCCTTCTCACCTGGATGCTTTTTGTACTGCGAACAGACCACTTTCCTCTAAAAGTGGTTCTAACATACTGTGAATTGCTCACAGTGATGTGCCCTGGTCACCTTCACCTTATGTCTCATTCAGACACAAAATGTTACAGTTCTGTGTAGTGTCTGGTGACCACTCTTCACACTGGTAGAATGAACCTCCAGGAAAACCATTCTCCTTTAGGAACTCTGACAATATCCTACGCTCTTTGGAGAATACCCTGTTCTTTGTTTAAGGGGGGGGTTGGGGGTTTGTTGTTTGGTTTTTTCCTTACCCTCTGACAGGATTATTGTCAATTGGACAATAAATATATTATTGTTATAATAAAATTGTCAATTATAGTCAATTGGAGCTACTCTTCCATCCTTCACATGACCAATTCATAAACTCTGTGACACTAAATGAAATTCTGCCCCATTCAAACAAATGGCAAAACATCACCTGGGATCACCATTTCACTCGATGTGCATACTGTTAAAATAAAGGCTGTACAGCATTTGATGCACTGGCTCCAAAATGCGTCTACAAAGGGAACGTTATATACTCAAAGCCAGCTGCATTTTGGTTTCTGAAATCTGGACAGAGCTTATGCAGATCAGAGGAACAGGCTGTGCAAGCAACTATTTTCATTTTTCCCTTTAAAATACTTTCCAAAGCCTCCATACCAGAATCACAACAGAAACATTGAAACTCAGAGATTAGAGCTGCAACCCCACATAAATACTGCCTTTTCTTCCCCATTTCCAGCTGAGTTCAGAACAGCTGCAGCAGAGCAACACATTTAAACATGATCGTAAACTCATGTTATCCTGAACACAGGTTCCCTCCTGAACTGACCTACAGATTCTGCAGCCTCATGCAGCACCCGGATTAGCTTTTAGCCTTAACCAGACAGCTCTGTATATGCAACATTTCTGTCCCACACACAATTCTTATTAACACAAGGCTGTTAATGGTGATTTGCTTCGACAGAGCGGAGGAAGAGGAACTGACTGTTGATGTTTGGGTTTGAGCAACAATTTCCTTCCCAGGTATTTACTGAATATATTTTATAGCAAAACAGGAACAAATATTCATACAAAGCCAACCAACAATATATAGAAAGCAAATGAAAGCTAAAGAGCACAACCCCTACTGTCCCAATCTTAACAAAAAATATTACATATATTACAGTAAAGCTACAGAATGCAAAGAATTGTTTTATTAAAATAAGGAAAAAAACAACTGTCAGTACACATGCATCCCACTTCAAATAAACCGCAAAATTTTATCATGTCAGTAGACATCTAAACATTTCTTACTAGCTTAAAAATCATACAGACTTTTTTCTGCTATTAATATGGAAGCTGTCCTCCATGTACAGTTCAAAACATCCAATTCGCTTCCCCGTATCATCTCTAGAAAGACTTGTAAACCCACACATTTAGAGAGAACCATCTGTACTCTGCACTAAATAGAGAACAGACTAAGAAGTGGGTGTTAGCCATCCTGTTCTCCCAGAACAAGGAGTTAATCCATTAGCAGTTAAACCAGTTTATGAGTCAATTACAGAAGGGTTGTAAGCTTCCTAAAAGCCACTTCAGAAAAGTTTTTAGTTAGGTTAATATAAAAAATGGTCAAATTATCTTCTGTGACAGTGCCCTGAGGCCTTGAAGAAAGACACAAGCTTGCTGAAATTTTGAACAGCATTGATTTAGTGACTATTACTGGCATTAACATCATCATTTCCTCCTGCCTTGGTCTTGGACTTGCAACCCTGGTTATTAACAGGGAGTGACAGCTGAATGATGGGAGAGTAAAGAGAAAAGGTAAGTAAGCAGAAGGTGTTACTTCTAGCATATGCTGATTTTCAGAAGAGACAAAAGAACCAAAAAGAAGTTGCAGCAAAGCAAGAAGTATGTGAAAATTAAGGAAAGCAACATAAAAGAAGAGGTACAATCAGGAAAGGATAAATCTGCTCAATGACAGCACTATATTGGTTCTTGTAGGGAAAGTGAAGAAATTGGAATTCGATGTAGTAGAGCAGGAATTGGTCAACATATCATGGCAGTTACAGAAGCATGTGTATTAAAGCAGCATGGTGAGGAACGCAAGAGAAGTGAAGCACAAAACAACAATTACAACAGGCAGCAAACGATTAGAGCCTAGAAAGCAGCGTTAGCTGAGCTGACTGGCCTACAGCTATACTAAATTAACGCAATAGATAGCGTCTGTACAGGCAGATAAAGGAAGAAAGAAGAGCAAAGACCAAAAGGCATGGTAGCTGGACACAGAAAGGCTGTTATAGCTACATAATGCCAGCCAGTGACACAAAAATCTCCCATGTTGTTTTTCTTCGCTTGGAAACTTAGGTCAGCCTCAAGAAGACACACAGTGTGCTATATGGGATATACAGGGTTTATGGAAAGCAAACTGCAACGATCTCAGACTTGAGGCCTGTCTAAGTTTAACCTGCTCCCGGGAAGGAGCTGCCCATACACAGCACAACCCCTCCTTTTCAGGCAGGGCCTGCATGTCACTGCACACATGCACAAGCGCATAAGCAAACAAAATAAGCTGCATGAACGTGTCCTGACTTTTCCCCTCTGCCAGCCAACAGAGGCCACAAAGACCTACAACTAAGAGATGGACTGAAAACCATGTGACAAAAAGGAAGGCAAAATGAAGAAGCCAGTTTTGGAATGACTGAAATTTATCCTAAAGACGGGGTGTGATACTTGGCAGGGTAAAAGTTACCAAGAATACAGCCAAAGAAAAAGCTTCTAAGCCTACTTGCAGGGATTTGATTATGAAGTAAATAAAAAGATAAGAGAGGAAGAAGAGACTAGAACCAGAAGTTTTAAAGAAATAATGACACAAATAAATAAGGCACCTGGAGGACTGCGGGGGATATTCAACTATAAGAAACAAAGCAGCAAAACAGAAGTAGCATCCTCTTAACTTACCTAGAGGTTTCCTACCTAGCTGGTGAGTAGGGATTTCCTCCGAAGTGCTGAGTATTGCCAAGCCAAACATCTGTCCCAGGCTGGCCACAGATTGTAATATTTTAAATAAAAATTCAGACATGCCAGTAAGTGAACTGAAAAGGCAGACATCTGTGACAACCAGGAGAGCAGGATGTACAGCAGATTGGAAGAAAGCATCCAAATTTCATGCCACAACACACTGGAACCACAGGGAACAATAACCCAGAACTCTTGGGCCAAGGGAATGTACTAGCTAAGAGTCTGGATCAAATCTCAACAACTTTTGGGTAATAGGGGGTGCACACAGGAAGGGAAGGCAAGGGAGTGAGATAGCTTAACAAGAGCTGTGGCACTGACACAGTGAAAACCCAGCCAGTTTCTTCATCCCTATCCAGTCCAAGAATAAGAATCTCTCTTCTAAATAAATCCTTGAAGACTCTTCTACATAGATTCTCACACCATATATTTAACTAGCAGCAAATACATCATTCTAAATGAAGAATTAAAAAATAGGTCACAGTTTAAAAAGAAGTAATTATTTGTGGACCTAGAAAACAACCAAAGGCACCTTCAAACACTACATGGAGGCTACAGCCTTCTGTGCTGGGCATGCTTTGGCACACCTCAAGTAGGTGAAACTTTTAATGCTTTAAAAACACAACTTGAAACAACTCAGAACAACTTTTGATTACATTTATGTGAATAATCAGATTATCTGGGATCTTGATTAACAATACTTATTATTAAAGGGCAGTGAACTTTCCTACTCATGCAATAATTTCATTAAGGAATTCAAATTAAGCTGATTCATCACTCCTACTGAAACCTGATGGCAGTTGAGTTGCCAGCTGAGTCTCAAAGTAATGCTGATGCATTAAATCCATTTTGATAGGAGAACTGTGCTAAGGTTATACAAATTGTGTCACAGTTAACACAAAAATGCTCTCCACCTAGAATTCAAGAAATAATAATAATAGCTTGATGTTGTGTAGATTTATGTAACTAAAAAGATGTCAATGTATCTCACTGGGATTACTGACAATGCAATCATCAAGCAGGGGAGGCAAAAAATTAAATAAAATCACATATAAAATCACAGGCATTTAACAGTAAAATCAAGGCATTACATCCTCAAAACCTATGTTTTATTAAAAATCAAAGTACAGAAATACTCAATCCAAATCAACATTCAGATACACCAAGTCTGTGAAAAGCAGGAAGAACTGTGGAGACTTCTTTAGTTATCCAAACAGCAACACACAAGATCAGGCTCGTTGTTTCATTTACCTGAAGTTTTTACACTAAAGCAGATAGAGCTATTCATACCAAGAAGCACAAACATCACATGCATCAAAAAGCATGACCGTACGCTGCCTAGTTTAAATTGTTCCTCTGGTCCTACAAGGCCACTTATCTCATTGTGACACTTGATTATACCAAAATCACTGAATTGGGTAGTGAAACATCACACATGTAAGGCAATACACATGCAGCTTTTCAGAGCTAGTGTAACACTTTCACTGATCAGTTACTACCCTTTCCTTCTTCTCAGTGCTGGGTATCCTCTTAGGATTGTTGGTGTCCTTAGCTCCTGCTATAGCCTCTCTCCTACAAGTTTCAGCAGAGAAAGAGATCATCTCTCCTATACATATGCTATAGTGTTCTATGCCTTGAGGATCACACTGTGAATATATTACAGAAATTGCAGGAAGGATGTTTTGGGGCCATTCTGTGGAAACACCAAAGAAAGCGGGTTCTGCAGACAAACCCTCCCCTTAGCAGTGGAATCTTCTTAATAAAGCATCATCCTCTGCAACATCACAACTGTAAAGCACCCAAGATCCTAAGACTCTCCACAATTTTTAAGACAGTGGTAAAGTACCCACCTGGAATTATCCTGCCTGATGCTTTCTCCTCCAAAACCATACAGATATACTGTCTTATAGGTAGCATTTCAGAAAATCAAAAAAAATAAACTATTTAGACTTTTTTCTGAGTGATGGCCTACTACTGAGTTATCACAGAGCAATACGCAGGAGCTGCTTGAGGAGGAAGGCACAGACTTTTAATGGAAGACAAAATACCTTGACCAGTTGGATGGGATAAAGGACTAGGTGAGATTTCCTGCACAGTGAGAGCACATCAGAATGGTAAACCTGGTACCCTACCAGGAGCAAAGCATTACACATATTGTGAACAGCTTCTGCTGGCACACTATTCCCTTTTACTTTTTACCCTGAAACATCAGTCATGTCCTAGGTTCAGCTAAAATCTGATACCCATCCAAAGAAGGCTCTCCTTCACCAAATGGTGGTTATATTGTTGTTCACACAGAACTAAGACATCTGGTGATGAAAAACAATGTCAAGTAAATGCTCCTTAAAAATTTTTAGTTTCTTGTCACTTTAGATCTTCTTAGGGAAAAACAAGATGCAAATTAAGACATGGTCAGGTAGGCATTCTGGTATAACCAGCTGTAATTAATAGCCCACATCAGCTTTGTAATTCCACTTATTGCACAAACAGTTCATACTTGCATTAAGTTTCTCCTTGTATTTTGGGACCAAAAGGGATTTTGGGGATCACAGTCTGGGCTCTTTCAGGACAGTGATGAAAGCTCTCACGTAGTCAAGTTGTGCAATGAGCTCATGATGTCCACTGCATCTCCAGAGCACCTTCTTGAAAGAAATCAAGGCTTAATTCAAAGAACTGTCAATGATGAAAACATCTTTACAATGTTCTACAGGAAACACTTCACTGATTAATGATCTGAGGGGTGAAGGTGGTATGCGGTGTTTTACTACTTCTTTCCTCACTAGATTAGCCTTTTGCTTCCAACCACTGGTATTACTGTGGTAAGAAGAAATAACCAGAAGGACTCCCATCTGAACATCGTGCACACTCTGGTTTCATCCACTTTGAAGCTTTTCTTGCATGAATCAAACACTTGCTCACTGTGAGACACATTTACCACATCCGGTTTTTCCTGCAGCTATTCTGTGAACCCTTGTGAGTTCAACAGCATCTTTTTCAGCCTGGTCTCCTAAAGATATGGGCTTATAAGAAAATGCTTTCTGTCTACATTTGGCCAGTCTCCCACTGTTGATGTTTTTAGTGATTTCCACAAAATTTGAAAAAGTTGGAGAGCCCTCAAAAGATACTCCAGTTCCATGAATTTTGTGAAATCCAATGGCTGTGTAGAGAATAGAGCACCACTGGATGTCCCCAAGGAGGAAAGGGGGAGTTCAGCAATTCTCTGTAGCCTTTGACTCAACAGTACATGAACAAAGTCAGCCACTGCACCATGCCACCTCTTTCCAACATGATGTTTAGGCTAGCAAAGCAGGAAATGGGACAACATGGCACCAACTGGCCAACAACTAAAAGAGTAACACCACTTGCAGCCAGTACATCTGTAGCTGTATAGAGTCTAGCTGAATTCTTGCTTCTGTTTGAAGCTTATATGAAATTATTACAAAACCATCAGCTTGGAAGCAAGTCAACTGTAAAATGAGTTGAAATTAATTGCAGGCATACTGCCTCCAAAAGCACTGCCTCCTTGCCAATTTCTGAGCTTGTTAGACTGGTATCATGCATTTTCTTTCAAAATATTTCCCTTTTCTCTTTGTATTTGAAAGAACAAAATGATTAAAGGAGGAACTAGCAAACTACCTTGTACAGCAGGAAACAAGGGTGACACAGTGAAAATTACTGATTATAAAGTGCTATTAAACACGTATATTAAAAGACACTTACTCTTTCCCACTCACAAGTCCTTTGTTTGTTACAAATACATAATTAGCAACACAGATGAAACATTTCACAATCAGCTCTTACTAGAAATGCCAGAAAATGGCATCCAAGTCAAAGGTTTACACCAAGGCGGGGGCATAGCGGGGGAACTACAGTAGATCTCAGGTTATTTTAGCTCTGTGGACTGTGAAAAGAATTTGGTCAAAGTACATAGCCAATTGTGCTCCCAGTTCAATAAATGTACTCAGAAACATGAATGTGACTTCTAGCTCACCCAGTTGGTGGAGTAGGGAAAGAGATACTTTCTCATTATTGCCCCGTACACTGTCAGACTTCTTGCAAAATCTTCCTCTCAACAAATAGATCTGTGAACAATAGAGTTAATGAAGGGTGTTTCCTATGCATTGTATACCATGTCTACTCTCTAAAACTTGCAAAAAAACCCCCAACTTCAACACCTGTGGCCCTATGACTTCCCCTTTACCCTGCAGCTTCCCCTATTCCTAAAATACCTTGATGACCCCAGTTCCTTGTTCTGCTAACTAAATACTACCTTGGCAAGTGTTGCTCTTGGAACAATAGACAAAAAGCTTGCAGAGTTTCCACAGTCATTCAGAATGTAACAGCATATAAATTTACCTTTGTATTATGCTAAACACTGTGTACTTCAAAGAGCCTTTTGATACAGGTCATACTGCAAAACAGCCAACTAATTTTTCCTAGGGCCCTACCTCAAGCATAATTGAACTTCCGTAGCTGATCACCATTAAAGGACATTTGGGGTAATGTCAACATATCCAAGGTGCTAGCAATTCATAGGTCTCAAAATCCATGCATCTCTTACAAATATGGGTACTACAGGAATTCTAATGCCCCCCAATCACCCTAACACTGTGACCTCAAACACACTGAGACGTTAAGTCATTAATCAAAAGGATTTTTGCTTGAATAATTTCCCTCCATTTATAAACTCAGACTATGTTTACTCTGTGTAAAACAGGAAGTATTGTGCACTATTTGAACAGTAAGTAGCACTTGGACTTGGAAGAGTTACATTCCAGTCTTGAATTACAAACTCAGGTTTGTATGTATCCCAGACAGCCATGTGATGACAATTCAATCTCAAAGGTGAGCACTAAAACATGTCCTGCTGGAGGTGGACTACTGCCAAAGGGTGTAATTGAAGAATTTGCTCTTGATTAGGATTACAGATGATACTTGTTTGTGATTTGAGTAAACAAAGAATTTTATGAACAGAGAAGAAGCACTGAAGAAACACTGAATACAAAACCAAAGAAGGGTGAAACTTTCCCACTTTATTTACTAGGAAACATGGCAGCAGGAAATAGCATTCATAGATATGGTAGGTTTGGTGGAGAGTGAGCAATTTAAACTTGAGTTAAGCTACAAAACAGTCAACAGAAGTTTTGGTGAGAATGGAGAACTACTTAGATGACAGGCAGTGTCACCTCAATGCTACCAGAGCTGAGAAGAAGGGAAAATATTGATGTACTATATGCTAAAGCCTTGGACAGAGATACATATCCATTCCTTCTCTTTTCCCCTTCCTACTCCTCAAAACCTGCAGTATTGCAGCACTACATGATAAAAATAGCAGATACTATGTGTTTTAATATCTGAGCAATTTTCCCCCACCTGTTACGAAACACACACAAGATAAAAGCATGACCAAGATGCAATCCTGCAGAGAAAGGCACAGCTTGATGCAGGGTATGCTTCCTAGAGAAAAGAGACTGTGACGCATTTTAATGGATGCATGAGTTTATTGAAGGTGAAGCTTTGAAACCACTTTGTGCTGTCGTCAGCAGCAAAGAGAAGTCAAACTGTTTCAGAATGCTGTGAGGTAACCTGATTGATGCGCACATTAAACGGGCCTGCTCATGGTCAGCAATACCGCTGGTTTTTTTCCTGATTCAGCTCATGTTTCAGGCAGGAAAATAAGCTTCATTTGACCCTGAAGTAAGTTCAAAGCTGGCTGTATGCTGTATGTCTCTGCAACAGAGTAGAAACTTCTCTACAGGAACACATAACAATATGTTCTCTAAGTCTGGAAGCAGAAAACCCAAGAGGCAGGGTGGTTCAGGGACCCATGAAAGCAAGCAAAGACTGCTGAGAGCTGTAACTTCACAGTAAGAGCACCCACCATCAGCTGTGGCCTCAGGTTACTTCCAGACTCAACAGGAGCAGCAGCCTTGCACCAGGCCAACATATCACAGACAGCCTGAGATTGAGCACCACTGCCTCACACAGTAACAAACCAGTGTCATCAGCACACTGCCTCCATGACAGAGCACCTTCTGGCTCCTACTGACTCTTTTACAGAACACCCTCCTCTAATTTGGAAAAGGAAAGTGCAGTATGGCACGCCACACTCAAATGAGGAGCAAATCCTGCTCAATACCACTATTAAGTAACCGGAGTCCATTCACCAGCGCCACAACCAATTAAAGAAAACTGGAATACTATGAGAGGTTATAGGAATTACATCAAGCAAATGGGTCCCAGTGTCTCCTGCATTAAAATGGAATTCAGGGAAAAAAAAACCAAACCAAAACAAACACACAAAAACAAAACCTCACAAAACAGCCCAGAAATACATTATTTTAAACTTCGCAGGCCACCCTTCCTCCACTCCTGCTTTCCACTCTGACCAGCATGAGAGACAGTGCCATGACAGAAAGCCAACAAAATTTGGTCTTCAGCACCACAGATACCATATAACCATTCATTTCCAAGTTCTCTCCTTAATTCAACCCTTTAGACAGTTTCTTTACCTATTCCTGGGATCTAGTGAACATAGTTATTTACAGAAAGTAAACTATCTCCAACATAAATGAGAAAAGCAGGAAACAAGTTAGTAAAGGAAAATTTTCAGATGACTCCAGTATGATGCCTGTGTGTTTTAATTTTACACAAAAGCATTTAAATATATTCCATAATTGAAGGACTAGCTGCACTCCTGTAGTTTTTCAAGCTGTCTCCAAATGCAATCACAGGTGAAAACAGCAAACCTTCACCAGGCAAGATGAGATCATAGAATGGTTTGGGTTTCAAGGGACTTTAAAGATCACCTAGTTCCAACCCCCTGCCATGGTCAGGGACACTTTCCTCTAGACCAGGTTGCTCAAAGCCCTGTTCAGCCTGGCCTTGAACACTGCCAGGGATGGTGCAGCCACAGCTTCTCTGGGCAACCTGTGCCAGTGTCTCACTGCCCTCACTGTAAAGAACTTCTTCCTAATATCTAATCTAAATCTACTCTGTTTCTGTTTAAAGCCATTCCCCCTTGTCCTGTCACTACATGCCCTTGTAAAAAGTCCCTCTCCAGATTTCCTGTAAGCCCACTTTAGGTACTAGAAGGCTGCTCTAAGGTCTCCCTGGAGCCTTCACTTCTCCAGTTTTCCTCTTACTCTTAGATTAGGATGCAGACTGCTGATCCACAAGCAGGAACAGCCATTTTCTCAGCCCTTCTGACTTGACTTGATAGATGTGGCTTTGCCCTTCAGGAGCTGTGCGCAGCAAAGCACAGTTGCTGATCCTCTGAAATTGTCAAAATGGAGCACCATTTACCTTGGCCCTAGAAACATCACATTGCATGAGAGAATTTTAAACAGTTACAGAAAGTCATACTGATTTAGGGCAATGGTTGCCAACCTGCAAAGCAATGTGCTGCCCAGGCCACTTTCCAGCAAAGCTCATGGACAATGAAATTCAAATCTCTAATGTGAGGAACTGGAGAGGAAGGTTAGATGCTGCTCACTGCATGCTCTGTGTTCTGTTCTCATGGGAGAGAAGGCTGGGGAACCATCAGTGAGTCCCAGCACTCCTATCCCTAGGCAGAGACCTTGCACTTTAACCGCACTTGACAAATGACACCTTCCTCCTTACCTCCCTCTTCCTCTTCAGAAGGGCTTTTAAAGCTCTTAAATGCCCACAGCTCAGTCACTGTTGTCTTAATGACCACTGAAGTGTTTATCTTAGGGATGTCATATCTACTTATTGTTTCCTTTCCTGCTTGCTCCTGCAAACAGTCCATTTAACTGTATTCCACATGGGGAGATCACATCCATGTAGAGCTCTTAAGAGAGCTGCGTGGCATTTAAGTTCAATTCGTAAATTAATGCAGAGTGGCTACATCTTCCACACCAGAGCTACAAATGCTTCATTTATCAAATAAAAATTCAGCATTGCTAATGTATTTGTAGACTCATGAATTGCTTACTGGAAAACTGTGTTACTACATATGAAAGACAGCAGTGGCTTCTAAACCACATATGTTATTATTTAGCTATATAGGTTTACTGGGGGGGGGGGATGGATGGATAATAAAAGGAATAGGGGGAGGGGAAAGCTCTCCAAAAGCAGATGTTCCCAAGCTTTTTTAAACCTAAGAGACAAGACATAAGACAACACTTGAAGGAGCAGCTGGGGACACTGAATAAGTACAGACCTTTAAATGTGACTAATTACATACACATGCTGGAATTCTCAAAGGAAGATCAGGGAGCCAGGCTCCCAGCTCACGCTGACTTTCAACAGGAGTTCAGTGGCCTGTTTCTTCAGGCATGCTAGAAGTCAGATGTCATCTTGCTAAATACAGAACACTGCTTCTAAATGCTGCCTCTGGTGGCTTAACCACAGCGAAGCCTACGGATTTCTACAAAGCTATCTGCAGGAGCCCTCTGCTTTTTTTAACTAAATACACATGCATGTATCTGCTGATCCTAACCTATGCTGCCCTGCAATATGAGTGAAAGTTGTGTCTGGACCAGCCCAGAAGCCTTAAAAGTCCCTGGGGAACCACCTTTCTGTGCTGAACACAGATGTGCTGCACATAATCTGCTCTAATGATTGTGGGGAAAAGTTTACAAAGGCCTAGGTCTCCTTTCTGAGTACTTCTGTTGTAAAGGAAGGATATCTGTATACAGAAAGTGGTGTCTCAGTAAAGACTTAGGGAGAACCACATGAGACTGTTTTTCAAATATATACAAGGAATGCAGGTACGCACACTCCATTCATGACTTAGTTCTAACAATTCAACATGGTCCATGCTGCTCATTTTCCTTCCTCTGCATTACAGAAAAAGAACAGTGCAGTTTCTAGGATGTACAGGATTAAGGCCTGATCCAGCTTAAAATCCATGAGGTGAAGAAAACAAAAATACAGGAGCTGTGTGTCAGCACAAAGGGGTAGGTATGGACATAACGAGCTGGAAGCATGGGAAAGCTTTGACCACTTTTTTCCATGGCCTTAGTACCTTAATGTTCATAAAATCATGGACAGATTTCTGTCAGGTGACAAATCACTTGATAAACAAGACTGGGCCTTCACTTTACAGCCAGTGGAAGGTGATGGCAGGTGTTGGTAGCCACAAACAGCAGCTGACCATGCCCAGGGCCAGAAAGGCTGTGGCTGTAAAGAGCACAGAGGAACACAACATGAGATACTTCGTGAGTGAAAGACAGGGAGGAAGAGAGAACCTACTGCCTTTTTCCTAGTGCTCAAGATCACTCACTACATGGCACAACAGTATTTAGTACAAATGCAGTTATATAAATGTATCAGGCCACAAAGTCCATACATGTTGTCTTTTATGAACCAAGCACATGGTCAAAGGTCTGTGCTCAGCAGGCTGTAGGTCTGCTCTCTTTGTATGATGTGAATACACACATCAAAAGCCTGCATCCTGAGACCTGTAACAGGAACGTGACAGACTTACAGAGACCCAGCTGACAACTATGTCCAAGCCAGTCACTAGGACTGTCAGATTTCATATCAGTTCCACAGAGGGAGCCCACAAATAACAAAGTGTTCCCAGAAGGAGTGTGCCAAAGTGAGAGCTGTGGTCCTTACCAAAGGATGACAGCATGAGCTGCTTGGGGACACAAGATGTGTGATGCCTGCATCTGTACTCTCAATGTAACTTTTAAATCCACTAATGCTTCTCCTTATAATATGTTTTGCAGAGATTTGGTCCAGGAGATTGTGCTGTAGCAGCTGGCAGAGACTAGGGCCTCTGAAGGGCTCTGATGAAGCACAACAGCTAAGTGGTTTAGGGCTAAAAAAGTATTGAATGCTTCCTAAGGAGAAGCTACTAGGTAACAGCTTTTAAACTGATTATTTTTCCTTCCTCTGCAGAGGCTAAGGAAGCTCACACATCTTTTGCATTTTAAAGTAATCTGCTACTTAATGCTCAAGAGCTCAGCACTTAACAATTTCAATTTGCCCTTCCATTCAGATAAATTTTCCCCTCCACCTGTGCAGCTGACTATTCAGAGTGTGCTCCATGGGACTTCATGCTGGCTCAGCAAGGGCCCAGCTGCTTTCGAGGTCTTTCTGGAATGTGGAGGTGGCAGGAATGTGAACATGCTTGCTGGTGAAGACCTGTGGGTAAGCTCTTAAGAAAAATATTTCTTTTCTGGATAGGTAAAAAAATTTCCTACTTAGGCCTACTCTTCACTTAGCCTGCATCTGTATCTTTGAAAACAAGCACTATTCTGGGGCTTAAAAAAGCATACGTCTCAAAAGTATTTTTAAAGAGCTGCTTTTGTTCTCCCTGCAAACCTGAATTCTTCAACTAGCTCTATCTATGAGGTTACTTGCAGGGTAGTGTTTATCTTTGCCACTAAGAGCTGCATTTTTTTTTTTTTTTTTAATTAAAAAAAAGAATTCAAGGAAGTTCACAAGACAAGTACTGGATTCATCAGAACAGTCTGGTTTTAAGATGAAGAGATTCTAGGTTCTTGCTCATGGTTTTACAGCCTCGTCTTACTTGCTCACTGCAATAAATTCATGAGCTATCCACAAGAAAATCAGTTATCATCACAAAACTCGGTTGGAAGCTGTACTTCCCTAATACACCCCGTCCCTGGCTTTTCACTCATGAACTACATATAACAGAAGTTCTGTCTCCCCTACCTTGGCTGCACTCTCCACTGGCAAATCCTGGCTACACAGACATGCAATTGAGCATTGCTTAATTATCACAGTCTTTTCTTACATACCCAAGCACTAGAACCAAACTATGAACAAACCCGAATAAGATTTCAGATAGTGGAAAAACACTAAGAGCTGAAGTTTGCTGTATACCTTCCTAAAGCAAATAGTGTGGCATGAAGAAAATGTTGGACTTCATTCTAAAGTGCTTTTATCTCACACACACCCCCAATGTAATCATTCCCCTTTCTTTTTCTTCATCATTCCCCTTTTCTTTCTCACTTGTAAGACACATTGCCACAAAAACCTGCACCAATATAACTACATACTCTAGAAATATTTTTATTTCCCAATTCTTTAATCTAAACTGCTAAGCTCTGTTCTCACTTACACTCAAATAACCAATAGCTGTGGGAGCTAGCTAGAGCCAGAGTGTCCATGTCAGCCACAGAAAAGAAGACGACATTGGGAAAAGATGGCTTCAGCAGACAAAAGCTTCCTTGGCCTGTGATTTTCAAGTTCTGTTTCTAAGAGCCAAGGGCTAGATTTAAATCAAGATAAACTCTGAACATTATGATTCAGTGGTTAAAACCTCAAGATTTTGCTAGGCATTTCAGTGAATACATTATACTTACTGAACAATATCTTGCAAATCAAGGTTACAGAATGCTTCACAAGCTGATCTAATTATTTTCTCCGCATTGTAGAAGGTGAACAAAATAGTCTTCAAATCAAGGCCTTATTGCTTTGCATGAAGCAAGGGGCTGCATATGTTACATGTTAGGAAGAACCTTTTCAGACACTTATTTCTAGCATTTCAGGAATCTCACTGAAAAAAAAAATCCATTGGTACTATAATGTTACCAAGGTCTCATCTAACTGACGGCAAAACTTTAAAAGAAAGCTGGCTGTGGCATGGCATGCTCTCTCAGAACAAAACAAGATAAGGTAAACACTTCTGAAGGTGTCTCAGTATAACACCTAACTATTCAAAACAGACTATGGTGAGAGTGGAAGGATGTTCCAGTTCATCTATGTTTGCAGAGTCCCAGATATCACAGGGTCTTAACTCACAATTAGGGTTCAAAGGACATGGACAGAGGCCTTTGTGGCTATATCACAACACTAAGGAGTGCACTACATGCTTCCAGAATAAATCTGGTACTCAGGACAACTGTGCTCCTTTTCTGTTGCTAAGCACAATACCCTCCAGGCCTGCTCTGAGGACAGTCCAAGTTTAGTAATAAGCTGTTCTCTGTGTTCCCTCTCACACAGCAGAGATACCAGCAGGGTTGAAAGACAAGAAACTGCCTTTTCCCACCTTCTATTTCCCCCTCAACTGCAAGGACCTATATATATATATATATATATATATATATCCTATATATATATATAGGACCTATAGCAATAAAAATAACACTTCAACCAAAGGAGCCAGCCTAGGACTTAGTAGATGCAGGTTTGAACCCTGGTTGTACAGAATGTGTTGATCATCATCACCTGGTCACATTCAAATTGCACAATGGAAAATGACACAATGAAAGTGTTCACACAGCAATTAAAGTAAGTCTGGGCCCTCCAGGTGGTGCACAGCTAAACTGACATAGCAACCCCTGTTCTGAAAAAGGTACAGCTGTGTTCCAGTGGCATTGTGCCCTGGTTAATAAGTTCACTGGAGCTCAGAGCCTACACAGCAACTTGCACCGAACTATCCCTGTTATTCACTCTGCTCATCACAGCAGACTGAGGAGAGAAAGATTTCAAATGCATCTACTCACAGAGCTCTGGTAGGGCCCAGAAGGCTAGAGGGTATATGCACAGGCATGCAATTCAAGATCACATACCTCAGCACATCCTCATATCAACAGTGTATCTAGAAGGATGGAGATCAACCACATGGTCCCCCTGCATTTGTTAACATGTCCTAGATACAAGGACTACCATGACAGCTTATTAACAAAACCATAGCAAAAGCAGTCACAAAATCATGTCGAATACTGGTCTGAAAATAGGACTGGTCAGAACTTCCCTTGCAGAGTACTTTTTTCTATTGACACAACTGCCAAATAGGTAGAAGTATATGATGCCAACACTCCAATTTTGACGGCTGTTGTGCCAGACAGAGAATACAAAGCAGATTCCTGACAGAAGCCAACCAGTTCTGCCACTGCCACTGCCCCTGCAGTAGCCACCTGAAAGGGTCTGGTGTAGTCAGAGAGCAATGGCCTTTCAGACTTCTCCTCAGAGGAAGGCAAAATCTTAACTCCCATCTGAGCCCTGCGGCTTCTAGATGTCTATTTGTTTGAGTGAGATTGGATGACTGATTCTGAAACTGCTTTAATAACTGATGGCAGACTCCTGTGTGTTAAGTCAGCTCTGTAACACTCTCGCCACACAAGTTGTGCCACAAATCTGCTTAGCTGGTAAAGTCCTTAATGCAAATCAGAAAGCCATTAATAATACCCTCTGATATCTTTTCAGTATCTATGCCATGACAAAACTGGGTGATTTATTAACATTTAAGGAATAAAAGTATATAGATTATGTGGAGAGAAGAAGAGAAAATTAAAAAAAATCTCACAACCTATAAATTCCTAAGGATATCTCTGATTAAGAACATTCAATATCCAAACAATGTTTTGATTCCTCCAACCATTTTTAAATGAAGCACTGCACATTATCTGAAATCAGTGTGTTTCTCATAACTCTGCAGTTACATTTCAAATCCTACCGTGTTGCAAGCTTATGGCAGACGACACCAGTGTCTGTTATGACTTCACTCAGTCTCAGCTCAAGGTGAACCTTTCCCTGAAACACACCAGAAGAACATATGAAAAGTTAGGTTTATGCATAGCCAGCCACATCATTCCAACTTCAAACAAAGCAAGATGGTTAATACAAGTAATTCCAGGAGGAGTTAACGATTAATAGCTGTATAGCTATAACTGCCACAGAATTCAGATTTGTAGCCACTTCACTAAAATTTCAGTGCATAATTCCCACCGTTATTTTATCTCCATGTTTTACAAATTGATATGGGGGGGTCTTTAGTCTGACACAAAAACATTTGGTTGGAGCTTTACCTATATTTAACAGTTTAAATATTACGCAAGGATCTGCAATACAATCATTGAAAAGATATCACACCAGTGTGCTATCAATGAACACCTACATTTTAAATATGAGAAAACCAAAAATTCTGAAATAATATAAACGGTGTATCAGTAAAATTATATTGGACAACTGAAAAAATAAAAATCCAACCATGTTGCTAGCATTCATAGCAACTATTATTGCATAGTCTGCAACTGCTTAGCATCACATTAACTTTCTTATGACTTGGACTAAGATGTGCTCAAATACGCTTGGACTAAGATGTTGTGCTCAAATACGCTAAGAAAATAAAGGCAATAATGAATATTAACTCTTATTAACTCTATTCCATTTCAAAACATGAACATCCATCCCATTGGCAAAAACTCAGCACCACTCTTAGCTGTATGTAAAGTAATTGCAAAGTATGTTTTGTTATTGACCTATTCTGACTTGCCAGCACTGCCTGATCATCTTCTGCAAATCACTGTTGCCAAAACTACAGCACTCACTTTCATAACTACGTCTTCTCCACCCATTTTACCAAAGGATACTAAAATCCACCTTGCTAGTTAGTCAGAGCTCTAATGTGGGTGTCATCTTTGACTCAGGTCTACCTCAACTCATACAAAAATGTGCTGCCACCCCTTTCACAAGATCTTCCAGATTTAACCTTTCCACTTATTGGCACATGAACAAAACTCTTGCCAGAGACCTCCCTGTCTCTTCTGACTAGTTAGTGACTCCTGCTCTATGAGGATGTCTGTGCTGCGTTAACAGGGGAGAGCGAAGATCAACCCTGGCCTCAAGCTGCTAAGATCTACTTCGTCTACAGCATACTAGTCTGGACGAAAGCTGGCGAAACCAGTCCAAAGCAGAGCAGGGAGTGCAGTAACAATTAAGTAGCATGGACACACAGAAGTTCAGTTCAAGGTCATTGCCTGGTCCTCTTACTTTTAGCAGTATAAAACTCTAAAATCACTGCCTCAATACTTGTTCTGAAGAAACCTATGAGAGCTTCTGTTTCTTACTGCTAAAGTCACTCTCTCCCCTTCCTTGTATACCCCTTTGTCTCGATACCATTCTTCCTGTACTATCTTGAATGTGTGCTTCGTGCTTTCCAGCACTTCACCCTTTCACTCCTCAAAACCTCCTTCACTTATTTACATCTTTAGTATTTTGACTCAGTAGCAGTTTTTCCTGTCCAAGGGCTGGAACGCAGGCCTTTCAAGTACATGTGGCAGATGATACTGGTGCTCATCATCACAGAAAACAAGACAAGACAATCTCTCCAAGCTGTATAAGAGCCCATGGTGCAGAGGCATCACAGCAGCTACCTGGCATTTTGAACAGGGAAGGACCCAAACGTGTGTGGGAGTTTAAAAAGATGTTTCCTGGCAAGTGTCTTTTGCATCCTTTTAAAGGAAACAATAAAAACAAGGTGAAACTCAAACATGCTGCGTTTGTCTGTCAGACTTCGGATTCATGTCTGTTTCAGCAAGACATGTATCCTCCTTTGCCCTGCCAGTGCACACAAATGTCAACATCTGTCATTTTCTTCCAAACTGAAGCCTGTCCTCATGAGTAAGTGCAGGATTTCTCTGCACAAATGCATAGAGCCACTTCTAGACCCACCTCTTCAACACTCAGTTCCACTGCAGTGCCTACGTACTCATGCATAACAAGGGCTAAGCCCACAAACAGCTAAGAACTCTGGTTAAGCAGGATGGTTTTCTGGCTTTAGTTTTACTATGTTTTCCTTTAGTCTTCACTGTTCTCTCTTCCACTGGCCGCGTATTTTACCACAGGAGCAAAACCACTAGTCTCTGGAAAACAAATTTATATTATGAGCCTGTAAAAAACCACTGCTGCTGTATCTGTTGGTATCCTGCATATCACCTTTACTAGAGGAATCAAAACAAATACAAGTTTTGAAGAAATTACAAGACAGGAACAGAGACTTATAAACTCTAGAGGAAATACCCCGTTGTAAAAAAATAACAAGAAGGTAAGATAATGTTTTTATAGAACTATTTCTGCTGGTTTTAAAGGCAAGACTAACCTCTTTCAGGAAATAAGAATGCTTCCACACACTTACGTGAGCCTGAATGCAAACTTACAGTGCCCATTTGCTCAATCTCACACAGACTGAGTAAGATTAAAGCTCCCTATTTTTGAAATTAAGCTGCAAAAAGCCTTTTGAAGTCAGCAGTGCTCCACACGTTTTCCTGGCTACATTAAGCACAAAACCACAATGCTGCCTCTTTTGGACTGACTCTCATTTTTCTCTTGTGAAGCCTTTGAAAATGGTCAGCTGCTCAAAAAGCATCTCAAAGCTTCAGACAGCAAAACAGAGGTCATGGGATCACTGGGATCAGCAGCCCTATGACTATTCCCAAAGCACCTTCTTACTTCCAGTTAAAAACTCAAATGCATAAATACATTAAAGTAAGGCTACAGCAACATACTTGCAGGCTTAATTCACAGGAAATGTAACTCCTACATAAGCAGAGTGCTTTTTCCCAAATTGATTATACTGTTAGGCAAAACATGCGGATTCATCTGAATAAATTTACTCCTGAGCAAGGGCATTAATTGGGTTTACATAATACCAGATAATCCAGGGAAGAGAGAAAACTGTAAATAAATCTGTATCATAAAATCAACAGTTAACCTAAGCAATATAGGTCAACCTATACTGGATTAAATGTACCCCAGAAACAGGGAGTTACCAACATTGTATTTACCGACAGTTTATGAGAAATTCCTATTTTTATTATTAAAAGAATTACTGTGATAATAGCAAGAGCCTCCAGTTGTACCAAGTGCACTCAGTTACGCATTTACAAGCAGGAAAGATCTGATAATGCAGCAGGATAAAAAAATATTTTGCTCCTGTTTTACAGCTGAAACACCGTGGCTTGGTCCTCCTCAGACAGAATCCCTGCTGCAGAGCCAGGGACTGAATCTAGGATCAGTCCCAGGCCATAAAGCTTTTTTAAATGGAGTACAGTGAAAAACCTCAGAGAAGCAGCTGGAGGTTTGACAATTTTGAAGTAGAATGCATTAATTATTAAAAACATTTTCATTAAAAAATATTCCAGGATGTTCCTAGAAGCAGCCATGCTCATTAACATACCCTTCACATTTGGAAGGGTAAGGCTTTTTCAAGGAACAAGCTGAAGGAGTGCCAACTCAACTGCTGAACACTTCCTTTTTCATAAATGCTGACTGATATGGATGGGTGGGTTCATAGGTCATACGTCCTTCCTAATCACATCTAACATCACATAATGGGGCCAGCCAGCTTCCATTTTTCAGTTCTTGATGAAAGAAGCCATCAGTAGACTGAGGGGTTTTTTTTTGTAGGGAAGTAGACAGCATTCAAAAGGAAACCAGTAACAAGCAAAACTTGTAAAGAGCCTTACTGTGTTAAAAAACAAAACCAACCCCAAATGATACTATGCTTATCCCCTTTACTAAAAAGTAATAAAATCAAGTCCCAGTCTTGTTAACATTGTTAACAGGTATCCGTGAGAGCTACACGCACAGCTGTGTGGAAAACGCACTGATCGTAAGCTTGCAAAGAGAAGAAAAAGCAGACTCAAAAGTCCTGTTTTTACAGATACAGGAAAAGCCTGTCTCCAATCGCCTCATTTCTCCTTGGAACACAGCTGTGAGTTACTGTGGATTGAAACACCAGAAAGCAGTTGTAAAGCAAGTAAAAGTATACAAATGCTACCTACCTGTATCATGTTTCCAGCAGTTGCAAATTTGTGGCTTAATTTAAACATAGTATGTTGAAGGAGAAAAGAAAACATATAACCACAGACTATCCTAAAGCTATTCTTACAACAAAGTTCTGCCATCCTGGCACAAAGCATGTTTAGCATCTTGCACAAGTGTGGGCCTCAGAGGCCGTGTTTGCAGAGTTACCAGGACACCACTGGGAGCCATTTCTGCACACATTTTGGCCTGGACTCTGACACACACCACATGATCCAGTGACTGTAGATTCAGATGCAACATCTGATCTAACTCAAAACAGATGTGAACTGTTTTTTCAGGGAGAGATTGATGAAAAACAACGACAAACACTAGGAACGTCTGTGTCTCTATCTGAGGGTCTAGTAAATGCACAAAAGACTGACAGTCTGGCTAAGTTCAAAAGACAGGAGCCAAATCTACTCAAATCTCTTAAATCATATCTTTAAGAAGTGTCAATCACATCTCCATCCTTTTTGTTACTCTGAAAGTTCTTAGAAATCTTTCACTTTTAAAAAACACAGAAAAAGAACAAGCATTTACTGTTCACTTGCTTGAATATTAAATATTAAGTCAATTATCTTCATATGCAGGGCACACACAGCACTATAATTCTTTCTTCTACAAAAGAACAATAGAAGCAGAAATACCTAAAAATGGTATTTGTCTCCTATTAAAATTTCTGGACAAGAGGGTTTTTTTATCATTCTACTTCTCACTCACCTACCCAAGTTTGCTAGGGAATTTCCCCTCCAAAGGGGAGTGCACCTGCATGGCAGTATTCCAAACATTTATCCCACTTGGGTACCCTTATCCCAGCAGCTCAGCTCAACTCTGCTGATTACTCAGGAGTGTGGAAAGAGGGACTGGGACCCACCCTCAGCTTTTTGCTCATCCTGCTGCTGCTACAGAGTGATTGCAGGCAGTTTCACCCCAGCTCCTGGAGATGGAGGAGGGAAGAGATGCAACAGGGATGGGTTGTAGGAGAGGACTAGGTTAAGCAGGTGACATGAGCCACAGCTCATGACTAATGCCAGCACCTCATTGTTTTGGAATCTTAAATTTGGGATCATAATACCCCTGGTATGTCAGTTTACTTTGCTGCAAATTGTCTGGAGAAAGGAGCATTGGAAGAGCTCAGCGCTGCACAGACCATTCCAAGCCATGGGATAACGTGCTATTGCTTTCTCTGTATTTCCAAATTTTGTTTCAGAATACAGAAAATGTTATTAGAGAGATCCAGTCTACTTTGAAACCCTCTTAGGCAGCTTTCTGAGATGTCACTTTCTGGCACTGACAAAGCTTAAAAGCAAACAATAAAACTGACCCAAACTCTAAGGGCTCACTAAATGCTGTCCATGAGGGAGTCGGAGAGGGAAGACCAATAGTGCAGCTACTGCTTTACGTAAATCCAGCCCTGCAGCATTATCAGCAGCCTCACTTGAGGTCACAGCCTAACAGCAGGTTTGAGAGCAGGAGGAAGAGTTTGTTTGTTGTCTGCATTTGCTGCTGTAACAGCTGCTCCTTCCTTTAGCTGAGGGCAGCAGGCGGCTGGGAAAGGTCTAAGGATCATGCTCCAGATCACAGCCTGCCTGCTGGACCACAGCACGGAACACAAGAATCTGGAACAAAATCCAATCTATCGCTGAGGAAAGCTCTAATGAACACTTCACGGATTCACAAATGCTAGGCAAAGCAAAACTGATGTCTGCTTGGTCTCCGTCTGTGCAAGCATGTCAGAATTGCTCAGTAACTGGCAAACACCTTCAAATGGCACGTTAGCCTTCCTGTTTCTCTAAGGGAAGAATACCTCCATATGGCCAAATTCCTTGCAATTACTCATGTTTTCCTCTCAGACTACTTTGATGCAATATAATATGTAGATACTCTGAATGAAAGCCACCTGGCTTTCATTTCCCCTGACAAATTGTGTTCCACAGATACAGAATCCAGGTATGTTATTTTGAAATGTAAATTTATTATTCAGCAATAGCTGCTCCTTACCACATGCCATGTTACAGACAAGCTTTTGAGAAGTAACAGACCAAAACCAGAGAGACTGTTTTGGACCTTAAGGCTGACAAGTCTGAATACTGCACTCTTATACTCACATAGGGAGGAAGACCTGTCACAAAGCAGGATCTGGTGAATAACTGGCCTTTTTGTTTATCACCAACATTATTTATTGTTGTTGACGCATGATTCAGTTGTCTGAAATTATTTTGCCAGTAGGCATATAGCCTTGAGAATCTTCCCACCCTGTCAAAAAGGAGATTTTATCTCTTCAAAACAACGAGAAGAGAGAAACCTGAAAGCCACAGTTCATAAAATAGAGGGCAACACCCATTTATTTCCTGTGTGTGGTGGAAAGTTGATACCAAACCTGGAAGCAGCTGCTTCTTTTTACAATTTGCATATACTCATGTTTACCATAGGTTTTACAATATGCATCAGTGACAAACCTTTATGCTTGAAGTATTTAAATACCTACACAAAGACAGTTAATGTGTTGGACAGTGGGCATGCAATGCTCTTAACTGTTCAACAGACTAGATAATTCTGTTAATCATTGGAGTGAAACAGTCCTACACAGTTGCTCCTAAACACAATTTGCTCAACCTACTTTACCTTCAAAGCCATATTATTAAATAAAAATTACCATCAGAGCCAGCCCAGTTCAACACTGGAATTTGCTCCACACATACAAAAACCATTGATTTATACAGAACAGGAAGCAAGCAGGCAGGTATCAGAGAGACTGTGGCAACTTGGACAACATTATGATGATAGGGCAAAAGAAAGTAATAGATAACACTTCTAGCTTCCTCTGCAGATCTGGGATAAACTTCTCTAACTGTCACACAGGACTGAATGGAGAAGAGCTAATTCAAAAGCTTGTGGTAAAACCTTGGCTCTGCTGAAGTCATGGCAAAACTCCCACCCTGGCAAGGCCAGGATTTCATTCATGAAGCCTGACGTGTGGGATACAGATTCTGCATTCAATGGGAAAGTCCTGACAAAACAGGAGAGGTTTATTTTGAGCACTGCAGAGTGCCTTGGACACCCACTAGTGCCTTCAAGCTAATAAACAGGCAGCATTTCGGAGCAAGTGATTTCCAGTAAAACAACAGAATTATGTGTACTGTCCAAACATACCCGTAAGCAATGTTTTCTACGAATGATGTATAGTCCACCCCTGCCACTCATATCAGTCCATACTCAAGAACAGGCATGTTAACCAACAATAGTCAAAGGCCTGTGTGGGCAAAATGCTAATGTGGTGGAAAGAGGAGGAAGGACTTCTGGTTTCTGAAGAAAAATATTTCTGAACATCAGTAAATCTTTTGCACAAAGCTTTGGGTACAGAAGGTTAAAATGTGAGACAATTTGCTTCCTCAGTGTTGGTTATCTGCCCTTTACATGCCTTTTTTTTTTTTTTTTTTGTCCTAAAATTGATAGCCAAATAGATACGTTTTAGACAGATCAAAGTTCTAATGAGGAGGAAGGGGAAATGAGCAATTTTCAAGTTTTTATGTCAGTTTTTTTATGTTCCCAACAATTGAGCATGACTGGCTTTGGAAAAGCACTCTCATGTAATACTGAGAACTCAGCTGTAACAGAACATGACCATTTCACATTTGTCAGTGCTGTGGAGGAAGTAACTCAAAGCACACTTGAAAAGGAGAACTTTTAAAGCAAGAGCCTGCAGAGGAAAATGTGTCAGAATGATCTAACTCTCCTTGCAGCTCTCCCCCGCTTTGGCATATACAGACTACATGCTTTAAAGTGTGCTAGTGTATTTTGATATTAGTCAGAGTATCTCTGGATCTTTAACCACTTCATTGATTAATCACATGCACACAAAGGGCATTTGGGTTGCAAAGCCCAGACTTCATAGAACAGACTTGAGCTATGCAGGCCTAAAGCTACTGTGAACAAAAAAATTTAGGGGAACTACTCAAAAACAGCAAAGGCCTTTTAAAGATCACATGTGCACTTGGGCTTAAATTCCACTGAGAACACATGGACCACTGAGAACATCTGTCATCTACAGCCCCAGGCAAATACGTGAATCAGTTACTCTTGAGTAAACTTGTGCATGTGAAGGAAAGGCAAACATTCACGGATCAAGAGAGATGTACGCACAGCAGCACGGCAATTTTCACTTCCAGTCCTCAAAAAGCATGTGAATGAGAATATAGCAGGTCCTGAAAGACAAATGGCTAGTAGAAGAGAGACATATCCCATAAGAAGCATGCAACATCATGCTTTTACTGACTTCAAGCAGCTTACACAGGTATGACTTCTGTTGCTAGTCCCTCCCCTTCTCCAGCTGAGGCTGCCTGATTGCTCATAGTCTTATTTCAACACAAAAGTTAAATGGTTCAATTCCTCCTTTTACTTCCTGCTGAAATGTTTGGGCACTTGTACTGGATATTTAGCTCTGGGTGTGGTAATGTCCCACTAAGGAATAGGCAGCTCTATTAGAAGATGCAAACTTGAAATTCCTTCATCTGAATCTGCACAAACCCACCTGGCTACACCTTCATATTTTAAGAACAAGTTTTCCAGTCTGAAAAGTTAAGCCATGAATTATGCATTTAACAACTGCTGTCAAGTTGAATTCTGCACTCTGTATAATAAATCTTCCTGATAATATTTAACATATTTTAATAAATTTTAGAATATTCAGAAATAATAGTACCAAACAAATTTTGCTGGAGTTTCATAATTTGCTCTCCATAGAGCACCTCAAAACTTCATGATTCTTAACACAACTGTTGTTTCATCACCCAGGCTATACCTAAACAGCATTAGGGGTATACACTGACATGACTACAGCAAACTATGCATTGTGTTATTTTCAAACTAGTGAGAGCAAAACAAGCCAGGAAGATGTGTGGGGTATTGATGTACCAACAGAATAAATGCCTGTCGACCTCAAGGAGCAATTACAGCCCATTGCTGAATGGCACAGCGCTGTGTGCAGCTGATGGCTACCAATATGCACTCACTCAGAGGAGAAATTCAGGTGTGCCTGATTTTGCTATTATTCTCTCAATAAGTTCATTTGCTAGACCAAACGATGAACCAAAGCCACAAAGGGCATGTAGGTGAGAAATGCCCAGTCTGCATGTGTGGGCTGAGCAGCTGCGCAGCACCTATACTGCTTCAGCACAGGGTCAGTGGTGGGGAGAATACCTGCTTCTTAGCAGCTCTCAAAAAGAGGACATTGTGTAGGCTTTCTTCAAGATAAGCAATGGTACACCTTGCTGTCAAGCAATGAATGGATGTGGCATTAAAGCATCTGACAGTACTGCTCTTATCTATGAAGGCTGACGATTAACATAGTCCTGCTGTCAACAACATCCTTGGCTATAATGAAGCTGATCAAGTCATGATCTCACCTTGCGCTCCTGAAAATACAAAACTTCTTTATAAGACATTAAGAATTAGCAACCTTGGAAAAGCATAAAACTGAACGCAAAGCCTCAAGCTAAACACCTTGGCAACTACATCTGATGGAGTTAAGTGACATTGCCACTTACATTTTGATTGTTTTGGGTTATTTGGGTTATTTGTTTTCTACGGCATCAGAATACTTACGAGCTATAGTTTCAGAATAAAATTTGAGAAAACAGCATAAAAACATTAAGAAATCCACTCATATTCCATTAACATTGGAATTCTATTTGTTTGGTTTATTATTTTGTGCTCACAATATAAGAGGAATCTCCACATCACATACTATTCCCTCTCTATGTATGAAGACAGCAAACAGTAGTGCCATTTGAAAACCATTTCTGGAACTCACACAAGTGAGGTCCAAACTACGTCAACAACAAAATTGTGAATTCTACTCATTATATACCGGAGAGACAGCTCAAAATGCCAGTTCTTAAATCACAAACGTTATTATCCGTAATTTCAAGTCGTTCCTTCTGTTCTGAAAAATGAGGCCAAATGTGTTCAGGAACTGAGCATCTGAGAACCACAGCACCCAGGATCACTAGTATTTCAACAAATGATTAATTTTACAGTTTTCCAGTTTCTGACTGTGATGATCAGTCTTCTTGAAAACTAGATCATTTCAGGCTTTGCACACAGTAAAGTCCTATACAGGCTTATCACTGTCACTCAGTTTCTTTCGTATCATGGCCTAATGAATTAGAAAGAATTAGAAACCTGGTCTCTCTGATAGTGTTTATTTAATTTCTCACACTGATTTTTGCGACCTCAAGCAAGTCACATTTTTTTCTGACACTTATTCTCACTGTATTCAATGTTTTGGATTGACAGTGATTTACCTCAATATGGTGCTGTGATGCATAAATAAATAGCCATGAAGCGCTCTACAATGTGGAAAATAGTATTAAGGCCACTGACCTACAAAACCAGAAGTAAGGTGCTGGAGTTCCCTGGCACATGGCTCAATGTTTAATCCACTAGATTATGTGACTAATGGAGACAACTGCTAGAATGATAAAACTGATAGCTGGCACATGAAAATTGCTTTTTGACTACTAGTATTTGTATGATTCGCTGCAAAAGTTAACTAAAGTTCTTACATTATTTTCCTTAAAATTGGAGAAAAAATTACTAATATTGTGCAAACGGTTATCATTAACACACTTTTTTCTCTTATAAAAGAAAAAGTGTTTAGAAAAAGAGACAACTGAGATACCATGAATGTAAAGAGAAACAAACACAAAAATATTCCTTCATTTGGCTATCTTCACTTGCATAAGAATTCTCATAAAATATCTACAAGTCTGCTTCTGCTATCAAGGGAAACAAAGCTCTCTTGCAGATTCGTTAACATAAAGGCTGTGGAACATCTAAGTAAATGGATAAAATCATCAGTGTTGTTCATATTTACACTAGTTGTAATAAATGCTTATCACAGAGCCCAGAAACAGCCTTTAACAGTTGGGCTCTTGTAAAGATACAAACAGCGGAAGTGATAAACTGTACAAACAATTGCAGAGAGAAAACATGCTTTCCAGCAAATACTGTCCTCCTCACCCCTCCAAAAGCTAGAGCTACCTGTAAACCTTTCTGCTATGAGCTCACAGATAAAGATTATCAGTGCTGTCCTAGAAAGCACCCTGGCCTAAAAAAGCTTCTACAAGCTCACTCTGTGTAAATATTGTAACAAAATAAGCAATGCAGAAGCTTATCCAAACACTGGCCTCCTTTTACTGATAAATTACAAAAGGAAAATTTTCATATCCTGCAGGAAGTAAACACTAAATCTATTGTTTTCAAGTCAGTATCATAAGAGGCTTTGGGGTAAGAAGAAAGGGAAACCAGGGTAAAACAGAATAGAATTCAAACTTAAAAGGCTGTTAAAAAGCCTTTCCATCAATACTGTCATTGAAATATGGCATTAAAGAAGTTCAATATTTTACAAGAGAATGTTACAGACTGAACAAGCTGTCATGAGGTTTTCTCTGCATCACAACACTGTATTTGTCTCTCCAAATAAACAGAAAACCTAACCTTGAATGTATTTTCACATATAGCATGCTTCACTACAGACCATCACGCTACATGCTGGAATGAGTATGCATTTTAAGTGTCATGTTCTGATATGGTATGTGCAGACTTGCATGCAGACTGAAAACCCAAGACATTATGTCCAACCCTACCATACAGAAGTATCCAAGCAGTGTTTCCCCTTGCACTTACTGGGGACTATTGCACAGGTCAGACATTCATGTTTGTGGCCTTCTAAGCAAATACTGTGGTTCCAAAGTGACCTGTAATAACTACTTACAAGAAGTAAAAAATGTAAACGAATTATATTGACTTGATATCCTGCTACATTGCTTTGCTCTTGTTTCACAAGACCTAATACTGTAATAGAAAATAGAACCTGCTTCAAAAGAGGGTAAGTACAAAAAAAGAGAAGTCTCACCATGTACCAAAATCTGTAAAGTACCAAACCCTAAATGGAGCTGAAGTTATACAATTATCAGCATTCCCATGGTTTTGAGCAGGGCCTAGAAATCTGGTGAGGAGTGGGTTTTTTAATCTGAGATGTACTTGTTGCCATTCCTGTGACAACCTGCCTACATAATTATCTAGAACAGTACCTGCAGATATTATTTTCAAGCTGGCTCCACTCCCTGAGGAATTAACAGTTATTTATAGGGTTTTGAAGTTATTTGATATTTGAGATAACCATACCTCTCCTTCTATCAGTGACCCTGATAGTTCACATAGTTTTAGTTATTTCTGTAGGCAGAATCCTGGCCCCTTGGTTGTAATTCACACTTGTAATTCACCTTACATGTACACAGGTTGCAAATATCACTGAAACCTAAACCATACTAATAAGAAGCTCTTCCTTTTTGTAGGGAAGCAACGCATCTGTCCTAGAGCCATGGAACCCACAAAGCTGTCATGGCCCTGTTACAAAATACTCCCTTGCCAAGATAATCTCACCTGTACTTCTGAATCAGCATCAACATGCTGGAGTTGAAACCAGGTGTCTCTGTTATGATACTTCTGCAGATCTTCTTTCTGTATAGCTACCTTTCCTGGAAATAAAACAAATCAGAAGCACAGTTTAAGACATGCTATATAGCTCCCCCAAAGTACATTTCCATCAAAAACAATTTTTAAAACAATGATTTAAGGACTGTCCTAGTCAAGAAAGGCTTCAGAGCAAGGAAGCCTCTCTTTACATGATACATAATTCTTTCTGATGAGCAGCTTTTGCCACTTCATACTGTGAAAGACTTTAAAAATCCTAACATTGTACTCTTAACAGACATTAAGCACCAGGCTCTGTGGATAAGCCTGTAAGTATGCTTATAGCAAAAATATTAAAATTTCTTTGACATGACAAACTTGTGGGAGAAAAGGCTCCAAAACTGTTGGAGAGACATTTTTGAGGCAGACATCTATAACAATCCCAAAAGAAAAGTTCCATGCACAGGGTTACTGCTAACAATATTTTAGGATGACGCTTTTCACTATAAAGTTTTGTAGAAGGGCAGCAACTAGAGATGTCATTTCACAGCAGATTGCCAGATCTGCATTTTGAGGCCCTGTTGACCTGTCTCCCTCTCTCAAACCTTGCAGAGTTCGCGTTCTGCAACCCAGACCCACACAAGTAGCTCTTGAGGAGGGGGGAAAAGAAACCAAAAACCACACAGTAGAGCTTCAAAACCCCCCTATATTTTTAACCTCCTCTAACCCCTACCAAATTAGCTGGCTTGGTAGTTATGGCAACAGCAGCCAGTTCCATGCTGTGAACTACATGCATGCCAAGGGATAGTATGCATGTGAAGCTAGAACTTTTATCTTGCCCAGTCTCTCATTTTCATTATGTAAAGCACTCTCTGAGGGGTAATGAAACTTTTTCCAAGTGTCCGTCTTTGTATATACGAAGCAGAGCATGGCATGCCTGAGAAGCACGTGAAAGCAGCTCAGAGAGCAGCTTTGGGCTGGGTGGTTCCCCAGGCACTGAGCAAAGCAGCATATTTAAAATGAAAGAATCCAGGACAGTCAGAGATGTTCACGAGGCTCAAGAAAGCTGGGTTTTGGCAATGTAGTTTGGTAGCAGACTTCCTCTGCTAGAGTGAGGTGCTCACAGTTTGCAATCACTGCTTTGCTGCAGAAACACAGTTTCTTTAACCAGATCCTGATAGATAAAGTACACCAATGGACAGTCTTAGTGGGAGAGAGATTTCCAAGGCTTCGCCTATCCATGCATTTTGGCCAGAGGTCAGTAATACATTACCCCAAAGCTTACGAAAGCCACAGCAGTTTAGTTATTACACCTCAGCATTCCCGCACATTTTGGCCTTTTCCTTTAGCTGCTCACCAAGCCCTCCTGTTGGCTGGGGCACTCTGCATACCCTGCTGCAGCTACTGCTGCATTCTTCTGTTATTCTTGGGCTGCTTCTGGTGACAGTTTCCAGATTTCCAGTCCCAGTTTCTAAACTATTCTGCCATTCTTCCACAACTGCCCTGCATAGTACCCATTAGGGTTTCTGCTCTAGCTTCCACAGAGCTGCTGACCCATTACACCTTAAATCTTGCCCATTCTGCCATCAGCACTCTCCTCGCTCTGCTTGTCCTTTACAGAGATTATAAGATCCATCTCCTGGCAAACATTACACTAGAGATTAATGAGGCAGATTCATTACTAGGCTCTTTATTGGATATGCAGAGCAAGTGACTTGAAACTTCTTAGACAAGCAATAATTAAATTACACAAATCTCCTAAATAATACGGCAAAAAGAGTAAGGCATCTGAACTGTGTTGGAACAACATTCAAGTTATGCTGCTCAGAATCTATGAGATGATGCTCTGTGTATTTTCAATGCTTCTACTTTTATTCTTTAACCACAGCAGTTTGTAGGCAACCCAGTTTCTCTAAAACATTTTGAGAGAGGAATACATTTGAACGCATGACCTTCCAGTAACTGCTTTGGACCTCACTTGAAATTGTACTTTCACTGCTTGCTGCCCTCACTGTACCCTTTAATCTCTTGCAGAAATCCTCCACCCAACTGCAGTGTAGCATGCACTTCTCAAACACTGTCACCCATAATCAGCCTCATTCACAGTCACCTCCCATGCAGGGAACATCCTTGCGTAAACCTCAAGGACAATTTCATCAACATCTGCACCTGTGCATAGCATAAGTAGTGTGTTATCACTGTTCTCTCTTTCAGCAAGGAGTTCCACTGCTCCCTGCACCAAGGATGGCAAGATAACCCAGGTGGGTTTGACCGCACAGTCAGTACATAATTGCAGCACAAAGTGTTTTGACGCAATGGTACATGCCCCAAGCTTTAAGAGGGTTAATAACACGATGGTACAACTGTTTTGATTAGGAAACTGTTTGAATAGCACTGTTTGCTCTGTACACAAGCAAGTCTTATTAATGAGTGAAACTTATTGACCTGGCTGGCTAGAATCCAAGGTTTTTCACTGTATACCAAATGATCCACAAAGGAGAAACATCTACTATGGGGGGGAAGGGTGCGTGCATGTGCACAAAAGGGCCTGCATTTGGTTAAGTCTAAACATATACAAAGGTGTATTACTGATAGGGCAGATTGTTTGGTCTGCCCTATTAAACAATCTCTGCATACAGGAACAGCCTGCACAATTTCTATTTGTAACTCTACACCTGCACTAGCTATGTCCATTGCTCACCCAATCCACACTCCTCCTCCTCACCAGGCCTGAGTACCACAGTGCAGGTGCTGAGCCCAACCAGGTCCTGCCCTCATCTATGCAGTCACTGCTCTGCCACTAACTGACCTATGTCTGACCTGGCTCAAACAACTTCCAGCCCCACTAGAAGCAGGTTAAACCTAGGCCAATAATCACAAGCTGTTGGCACCTGTCATTTGACCTGACACGACACAAATAAGGGCCTGTAATTCTCCTTGATAATAAACCTGATACAAGAGGTCAGAAAGGTTTACCACCACTCACTTACAGGATGTTTTCCTCTTTGTAGTTCTTCAGCATGCTCCCAAACTCGAGCCCATTGTCCCTGCTCTTTCTCAAGACTTGGGCAGCAGCCAGGCAGTGAAGAGAGACTCTAAAACTTGCACCTGAGGCACCCAGCCACTCCTGAGGGTTTCCTCAGAGCCGCCCTAGGCTGCAGAGTCCATGTCTGTGTAAGCTTTTAGACACTTATGGGAGGAGGCAGAAGACAGCAAGGCACGCTGAACAGTGTGAGGTGTAATTTCAAAACTTAAGTTACATTTTTAAAAGTTGGATTCTCAGCAACAATGAGGTAAAAGCATTCTTCTCATTGGAATTAATTTCTTTCTGAAGTCTGACATTCACCACGACCTCAGGCTGGGGCAGGGTAGGGAAACCCTACACACTCCTGCATGTTGTTCACCTGTATGGCAGCCATTTCCCTATGTCCCCCCAGTTCAGACTGAACAGATCTTCACTGGCACATTTAAATCCTAAGCCCTGTGTTCAAAACAAAGATGTGACACACCACACCTGACCTCTTTCTTCTGTGAATCTCTCTTTTGGGTAAAAATCCAATCTACCAACAACCTATTGGTAAGCTCATAGACGAATGAAATTATTACCTAGGGCCTGGATGGTTCTCAGGGTGCAAATTTCACTTACGATCCCTGACGCAAACTGATTTAAGAGCCTCCTACTTTCCCCACCCATGCACCCCTGTCCTTGCAGGAGGCTGTACTGGGACTGTTGAGGAAATAGATCCAAACTAAAAAACACAGAACAATGAAAACAATCATTCTGGGGGAGGAGAAGGGAAGAAGCAGTAAGTTTCGGGGGCCATGTGTGGGTGGTGTTGGCATTTCAACACACAGATAATTTCACCTGACCTGTTTTATGGTTTCTGCACATCAACAAAGACAGAACATAGCAGAAGGTGAATAATTTGGGCAGAGAGGAAGAAATATGCAACAAAGATGGGTAGAGATTTCTGGCTGCTCTGCTTGGGAAGTGCTTGTGGAAGCACTGCATCCTCAGTGCCCATTCCCCACTGGAGTTTCAGAAGCTCTTCTCTGCCAAGTCAGTGCAGTGCATTAACTTGTCCCTACACACACCTGGGCTTGTTAATTCAGGGTCTAACACTTCCCTACAAAGACTAACAGAGCTGATAATTTGGCTGAAGCATTCTCCATCCAGTCACGACTACCTTCTGTCTGGATTACCTGTTGGTGACAAAAGGATTAGACACTAGTTTGAGGATTACATCTCACCTTTTGATACTCATTTACCACTTTGTAGGATGTTTACCTCACAGCTGAGATACGTGAGTATTTGTCACATGCTAGATTAGCAGAAGATATATTCCTTTACCAAAAAAAGTCAAAACAGCAATAGGACAGGAGTTTGTAATTTTAAAAGGGCACAAGGCTCTACTTGAAGAATGATCCAACAGTTATTTTACAGGATCCTAAAAACAGTGTTTCAGGAACTCCTGTATCTTCTCTGTAGGCTGTCTTTATCTTGGAATACTGGCAAAGTGAAAACCACAGAATTTTGCATATTGCTGCCAAGTGAGCTGAAGCAATATAATGTAGTATGTTCCTTCATTAACACTGACTGTAGCATAGTTAATTTATATAGCAAAGGGTTAGGTCTGAGTCACATGTTAAAAGGTCCCAAATGCCTAATTAATTCAACCATCTCAGCTCTGAGCTGACTACTTTGCTTCCTATGTGCTACAGTATTAGGCAGTAAAAGGACACGGAAGCTAATTCAGAAGTTGCTTCATGCTGGTATATTAAGTGCAAAGACACACTATATCAGTGAATTTATTAAAAATAACTGATATGAAAGTGCACAAAGAGAGTCACTTTCAATAGCTGGAAAGACTAAAGACAAATCAGAATTGATTTTAATCAACATTTTAGGCTTTGAAAGCCTTGTAAACTTTAACTACCCTGCAACCTCCAACCGAGAAGCACTGCAGCTAATCCAGACTATCCGGAATTTTATAATTATGTGTATGAAAGGTTATTTGTCATCAAATAAAAGTACAGAAACTTTGCAAGACAAGAAGGGCCAGATGCCTGCCTTGTTTGTGAGCACAAATTCACTCAGCTCTCCCATAACATGGAAGAAGACTGAAACAAGCAATCTCCCTACTTGAGGATTAGAAAGATAAGGATGAGAATTAGGGGTAACATGAGGCTTCAGAGCCTTGGAAGCAGAAGAATGGCTCCCTCCCGGCTCCTGTGCAGTGCACCATGAAGCACAAGCACTATTACACCATCTGCTACCATGGGTAAGAAGAGGTGGAGATAAATGGCAGAACACTGCACAGCAGTGGTGCATCCCACATAGAGTACTAAGGTGTACTACACTCATGACGCCAGTTTTGTTTGGTTTTTTAATAACTAGTCCAAATATAATATCACTTGCAAAACCCATTTTTTTCCTTTGTGGTATTTATCTTGGGTAATAAGGCAGAGAAACGTAGGCTGTGGATAAGACATAGTTTCTATCCTTAAAAGCAGCAAGCTGCAGCATTGCATGGACTATTATCAGGGCAGTTTTGTTGGCCACAATCCTGAAGAGCTCACCCAGCTTACAGAGCAATTTCTACTCTCCTTGTTTAAAAAAAGAAAAAAATCAACCTGAAAAACACCACCTACCCAACCACATCTCTGGTACCAATTCTCTGCCAGCTGCTCTCTGGGCCCTTAAAATGTCCATACATTTAAGAAAGGTGGTATAGCCGCCTATGGTTGGCTGGTTGCAATGGGAGAGCCATCCTAAAACCTAGCTTTGCAGTCACTGTTGCCTGCCTTACAGTAGGCACCAAGGCCCTGAGCATGCTGCCTGCACTGAACAACCGCCTCCTTAATTCTCTCCATTGCCAGCCCCTCTCAGGTACTTATTCCCCAGTGCATTATGGGGGGCCAAGATTTGATACAGTGGATTTACATTTTCCCCCCAGAGCCTCACAGGGGGTGCACGTTCAGGTTTCTGCTTAACACAGATGTTAGCATGTCAGTTACATGCATCTTGTTACCCAAACAAATTAAGTACTGGGGTGAAAACAAACCTGATTTGTGAATTACGTAGAGGATAAATAATTGTGTACATTTTTCCTGAAGGCATCTGATATTAACTATTCCACTAACGCAGTGTTTCATGATTTGGTGTGGTACATTTTCTGCTTTTTTAACTGATCGGTATGTTCAAGGTCACAGCCTGGCAGCCTGAAATGTCCATTAGGCTCCTAGGAGAATACCAGCTCAGGGCATATCATGGGGACGGTTTTCTTCACTAAATCTAGCTGAAATGTTAAAGGTGAAAAATGCCTTCTGTCCCACTGTATTGGCACAGCTTGCCTCATTCAACATTTCTGAAAAACTAAAAACTAAGTACCAAAAATTAATCATTAAAGAGCATGTATTTATATTTGCCTTACTTAGCAGCACTACTATCCTAATATTCCTTCTACTGCATACAGCCAGAGACATCTTATTTCCCATTAGAATTGGAGGGACACCAATTGACAGTTGTTCAAGTTAACAGTGTTTTTAATATTGTATCAACTAGATGGAAATAGCTATCCTAGGTATTATACAGACACGTGTTCCATCAAATTAGCCTACTACTCCTATTTGATCGTTTGGAAATAAAACAACAGATCTGGTTTTTCCCACTCAGAGCAGCTCAACACACTATATAAATCAGTACATAATCTCTAGCCAGTTAAAGTCAAGACACACTACACCAATTAGACAACTTTAGACTAGTTTACTTCCTCAATAACTGTGTATTTGCTACCTTTTATGTAGAAAAAAAGACAAATCACATTTCGGATCCACTGAGCTCTGCTTTGTCTTCATTATATTTGCTTTTCAACCAGCATCCCAGATTCTTCCAAGATACACTGTTCAAGCTAACAGAATCCTAGGTGACTTAGCAAATTATAATGAGGAAAATGCAAACATAATAAACAAACATGCAAACTCAAAGATATCTTTATCTGCACAATCCTCCCATCCTGTATGCCAAAACACTACAGTGTGTTCCAAAACGTATCTGCCGCACATGTGTCCAGTTTCTGAGTTTGTTTGGTTCTCCTCGGAAGTTTCTGTCAGAGGTTTCAGGGGGTTCTTGTTTTTCTGTTTCTCGCCCCCACTCCTTCCGCTTTTGGTGGCTTGAGCATTCTCATCTGTCACACCCAGAGCTGCAGTTCCGACGTTAAAGAATTTACCATCGCAAACTTGTGCTTCATATTTGAGTAAATAAAAACATGCTTGCTCTGAGCTCCAGTCACCCTGGAAATCAATATTAAAACACCAAGAGAAAGTTCTGACAAGTAGTGACTAAAAAGGAACTCTGCTAGTCCAACCAAAAAACGGCCACTTGCCAAATTCTCACCATACCGACACACATGCACTGTTTTCTGTCTCAAAACCCATACAAACCCAGCCAAACAACCAACGCAAACAGATGTGTTAAACATACCAGATCACACAGGAAACACAGACAAATTCACAAGCTCAGCAACATCTGAACTTAAAATTAGTCTCCCTGGATGGAAGACACAACCCCCAACACCCTTCTCTGAGAAAGTTTGTTGCTGGACAAACATGGGTAAACACATTTTCTTCAGCAGAAGTGTCTCATGATGACATAATATAACAAGATATCTCTGTAATGCAAACAAAGGGCCTCTATTTGCAGAATTCAGCGGTTCAGTGGAAAATTGCTTATTCTAGCACTACTCTGACCAAACTCACTCAATAGGGACCTCTTCCAAACCTCCTGTATTCAAGCCCATGCAAGAAAAGGTCTCTTAAGACTGAGCTGAAGATACACATACGGCAGCTATTCCTTTTAAATATTAGACTTTGTTCCAATGAAAGAGTTTCCTTTCTCAAAAAAAATTCCACTGTTCAGCTTTGCTGCTGCTGACTCCTGTCAATAGGAACTACTGAAAATAACCACATGCTCCAGAGCACCGTTCTCTTTCCAGAACATTTTCCTATTACAAGCAGAACTTACAGAGTTAGTATCAAAGTGACAGTAATGCTGGGTTTTTTTCTCCTCTCCATTGCTATTTATCATACTTCCAATTCTTTGAAATGCTTTTCAAAATATGCCTGTGATAAGGAGGGAGGAGAAGAGAGAGTGGAAGAGGGGAAAACTCAGCCTACAACAGCTAAAACGTACCGTAAAATCTCAGCGTAGACAGGTGACACTGGAATTTTGACTTTTAGTGCTACAGCAGTATAGTAACACACCAGTCTGCCTACCCATGGATTCCACAATGCATACCAAAAAAATCAGCGTTGTCTCTTCTTGAAAAGATAGTGAAAAACAGAAACCTGATCAATCATTTGAGCATCCAAAAGTCTCTTTATATCTTTTTCTCCAAGTCCTTCTTTTCACAAACTGCTCCCAGTACCTTTAAGTTGAGATTACTCCAGCAGCTCCTGAAGAATTCCCCTCCAATGTCAGAGCTTGATTATTAAAACAGGAACTTTGGACACATGGAGAAAAGGAAACAATTTGCACTTCTCTATCTGCAATTTCATGGGTCTGGCTTGTGTTAAGTGTTTGGAAATCCTTGTTCAAAGAGAGGGAGTAAAGCCCTGAGCAAGAAAAATCCCAGTCCATGGCCTGTTCATAGGTCACTGCAGCTGCAGAAAACTGTTGTCACACAGGACATCAGATGAAGCAATTTAAACTACGAGAAACTCATCAGATGAAAGAAAGGAGATATTACCTTCACGTTACCAGGGGAAACTATACAGATTATAGAGACCAAGAAGCTTTCCAAAAGCTCATCAAAAATCAGAAACTGATGCCCTCCTCCCCAGGATGCCAGATCTTGTACACACATGAGCTCAGTTGGGAAACTGACAACCCAGTTTTCTAGCTTTGTGTAAAACATAAAATAATTAATGAATAATTAAAGAAAAAGCTAGTGACTGCATAACAGATGCAAAGACACATACAAACAGATCTGCACTACCACCCCATGCGCTTTAACATAGTGCATTTTACAGTATTACACAAACTCTTGCTCAGCATCTCTTGCTCAGCATCAGACAACTTCCTCACTAGAAGCTCTGTCAAAACATACACGCCTCACTGACAGCTACAGTCATGTTCTACTGTAATTAGTAAAATGGTAGTCATACATGACTTGCTTCAAAAGAGATGAAAAGCTGAAAAAAATCCAACAGTTAAAATTACTTAAAGTGGAAACTGTTCTACTCAATAACAACTAGGCTTTTACAAGACTTTTATCCCTGAAGAGATAAATGGAGTGTCATGCAATTTGCTGCAGATGAAATGCACAGCAAATAACATGTGGAAAAGCAGAGGTCTTGCCCACATCAAGACACTGGAAGTCTTACAGAGCTATTCTGTAGGCAATAGCTTGCTCTGATATGCTCTATAAAATCCTGTCATCATTCTATTGTGGGCACCTATGACCAGTAGGTATTATTCTGCATGTCATTAAGGTAGCCACAGGGTAGCCATACAGGCAAGGGCAATGAGGCCTGGAAGAGTGCAAGACTAAAGGCCTTGCATTTAGAGAAAAAACCAACAAATCCAGTAACATGATGCTGCCAGCATTTAAACAACGCTTTATTGCCTATTTCAGTTAAACTGCAATCTGCATTTACTATCACAACAGACAGCATTTATCTGACAGACTTTTTTAATACGCAATACTGCAGGCATTTTTGTCACTTGACAAAAAAGGACAATCCTGAACAGTACGTCCAACTGTCACTGTCAGTCCTATCGAGCTCCCAACTCGTAAGACTACATATGATCTAACAGTTAAAATCCAAGAGAAGCAAGCTGTAAAGAAAATAAGAATTTATGAGCACATACCTATGATGGAATCCCTTCGAAAAACATCTCTGTCAAAAATATAAAATGACAGATGGCGAAAGGTCCGAGGAATTTCACAGTAAAAGTCTTCTCCATAGAAGGGGCTGGGTAAACAAAAACAACATACACATAAACACACACACACAGAAGAAAGAAATTAGTGTTGGTATCCTGGAGGAGCCAGTGTGTTCATACTTCACACTCAGAGCATCACTCTGGACTCTGACAGTCTTTCCCACCCATGAATGTGTGCCTTCAAGCACACCGACTCTTAACTATCCTAAACACCCACATAACAAGATTTATTCATGTGCAAAAAACCTCAATAGATACTTCTTTTTATATGGAAAATAAATGTCCCAAAATAAAGAAGGTAGAGACCAAATAAGACTGTATCTTATTTGTTAAGATAAAGTGCCCTGAAAGGTGGAAAGAGGCCCCCGCTGTCACACTATGCTTACAATAGACCATTATGACAAAGATCACTAAAGCATACCCATGAACTGGATGAGCAAAATACAGCATGGTTCATGGCATATATAGTTATATATTTATTTGAAAGGATCTGGTTTATTTAAAATAAAATGCCTACAGCCATTGCCTCTTTCCCCATCCCCTGCAATGTTTCTTATTTAACTCAGATTCAGTCAATTGATGGTAACTAAGGCTTGGAGCTGGCATGATGCTTGCTACCTGATAGTGCTGCGCATCTGTCTATTTTTGCAGTCTGGAATTGTATAGAATAAGTTCCTTTACAGTAAGACCAGATTTTAAAAAAACAAATACTATCTCAGCATGAAAAGGTCTTCAGAGACTTCAGGAGCTTTCTTTGGATCTTACCAATTTAAATAGAGAAAAAGAAAATCTAAGACACCTAATAGCAACCCTTTCAGTTTCTCTCTATTCAATTATATGGGAAAGGATTTACTCTTAAGAACTATAAGCATGTATCAACATTATTTATTCATTGACAGGTCTACCATTTTACACACATTTTTCAATCCTAGTCACTCATGCCTCAGTAGATCTAAACGAGTGGATGCAGTTTGAGTCATATGAACAAATACAGCAAGCACTGCAGATATAAACTTAAAAATAAATCTAATTCCAACAGGCCAAAAGCCAGCAGGGTTTTTTATTTCCTTTTTAAACACAGAACTCCTTATTGTCTTGGCTAAGCACAAAAATGGGAGACAGAACTGTGCTGTATCTTTAACCATTATTAAAGGCTTTTTATGTCAGAAAATTAGATATCAAAAAATATTAATATTTCCTTGCATTATCTTTATTGTTTTCTTCAGCCTTTTGTCAGGAGACATCATTGTCTTGGCTTCTTTCAGAATATTTTACATCACCATGCACTTTTGCTTGTATTTCTGCCTACAGTAAAAATACACTTCCCCAGAATTGCCACATTCCCTCAAGAGCTAGCTGACAAGTCTCACTCAAAACACACAGGCAATGCAAATTAGCTAAGCAGTCTGTGTTTGAAGGGAATATGCCACATTAATTTTATGAAGTCTAGAGACATCACCCAGTATTCAGTAAGAATATTATTTAAGTCACTACTCCAACAGCCATATGCAAGAATACATATTGGATAAACAACCAAGCCCAAGGCATACCCACAGGTTAAACTTCCACCACTGGAAACATTTTCCCATTCCTTGAAATAAATGCATCCAGCTGTGAGCTATGGCAACCAGCATGAGCCCCACTCAGTCATTCCTATTGTGAAGGCAGGGGAGAAAATCTAACAGCTGGAAATGGAAGCTGGTTTGACTGTCCCAACTGCCCCCAACAGCACTCTCAGTTATGTCCTCTTTCATTTGGAATCAGGAATTCAGCAGCCACCACTCCAGGCACAAAATACGAGCATTCTGTGGTACAAGCAGCTTCTACCAAACTGGGAACTATCTGACTGTCCCAGCAGCCACGTTTCTGCTGGCGGCCCTGAGGGCCTCATTCTGCACACATCACTTGGTGCAAGTTTTCACGCACAAGCTTAACCCAAGGGGGCTACACAAATGCATAAACATAGCCCAAATATCTAACGCATTACACATGCAAAACACTTGCATCGTTCCGAGGCCTAATACTCTGCTCAGCCATAAAATTGTCCTTTCTGCTGGAACAACGTGACAGATGAATTTACTCACTATCATGAAATGATACTTAATGAACTTTAGATAATACACCCAATCCTCTGTCAAGAATTTAAGGGAAGCTTCAGTATACTGGAAGTCTAAAGGCAATGTAAACACAAGTGAGGCTTGCACTGAGCATACCTGAATTCAGCTTAGCCAATTCTGGAGAAAAGAGCAGAGAAGAGAACAACTGGAGCCTTTGGCAAGTGCCCTATTAATGTCTGTTATTGGTGGGGGGGGTCAGGGCAGAAGATAACTAAGACCACACCACAACAAAACAAACATGAGATTCAGAAAAGCAGAGTGGACAAGAAGCATCATCTAGTCCAACACATGGTACCAGAAAGAGACTGACTAACAGAAGAAGTGATGTGGTGGGTGACTTAGCCATATAGGGACCACATCTAGGCATTACTTTTCTGCACAAGGCTTGTCAGCCTGAGCAGCACCCGCTGGCATGCATTCTTCACAGGATGCATTATTTGCAGCCACTGTCACAAGTTTTGTTCTGCTCTTGGCTTTCCCCCTCTAAGATCTTGTACCCTTTGTAGATTCACAACTTCTCATCTCTCAGGTAACACCCCTGAGGTGTGCTGCACTCTTAACTAATATAAGCAAGCAGATTTCCAACACAAGTGCCCTTACTCTACACTGGATAATTAGCCAGCAAAGTTCTAACTGTAAAGATACAGATGGAGATAAATTTGATACCCCCTCACCCCAATCCTGTGTTGCTTTGTAGAAACAGTATCTTCTTTCTGAAAGAATCAAAAGTTACCACACAAAAGCTTCCAGCTTCCACTTCAATGTGTGCTTTTTCTCCATGTATCTCTTGAGAACAGTACTCGCTTTGTCTCCCACCCAGACCTGAAGAGCAAGAGGTCGCAGCAGTCAAACCCCATGATTTATTTCCCAAGCTAATTTCTCTTGAGCATGAGCCTCAGGGCTGCAGAACAGTTTTTCCAAAAGAACAGCTAAATTCCTCTCTCAGTGCCCCCTCTCTCCTAAAAGCCAGAATTAGTTTGATTTGGCTTCGGTGAGTACTTTTATTTTGACATAGCAATTAATAAAAGGCAGCAGCATCTGCCTACACAGCCCTCAGGAGTCTGACAAGATCCTCCAAAACAAATACTAGAATGAGACTGGCTGAAATCTCGGGAATCTTCCAGAACCCAGTGAGTTCAGATTCAACTTCCAGATTTTGAGTTCAGCTTTCCTTGTGGATTCCAAGAAATTTTAATCATTCAAAGAGAAGGAAAAATTATGAGTCCCCCCTCCCCAACCTTGCAACCTGCACAATGGAAGGGCATGGACAAGACCGGTGTCGTCATTATTTCAGTTCCTTTTGAACTTAAAACAAATGACAGGACATAACTGCTGAGGGCAATATCTCACAAGGACAGAGACAGTAGGCCTCCACTGTAATTGCAATTCAGCTCCTTCCAAGCTCAATATAAAGGCATTTTCAAACCCGGCTTCTTCAGTAGACTACTAAGTTTATAACAGTTTTACTAACTTTTTAGTTTTGCTATCACACACCAATGAGCAGGCATCAACTACTCTTAGTTATTAAATGGGGCTTGTTCTAAGTCATTGTTTCTTGTTCTCCCAACAGGATTAGAAACCACAAAGAAGGAACTGCATCAATTTTAAAAACCTTGCTCTAAGCTTTCAGACACTGACTCTGTAGCCTTCTACTCTACATACCGTCACTTCACACCCTTTTCTTCTCTCTTTTCCAGTAGATATCTATCACCTTAGTATGCTCTGAATGAGGGAAGCTCTACCTCAGCAGTAGAGGTAATCCTTTTCTCAGGAAGCATGGAGCTCTTACTGCACAGCTTTTATCCAGTCCCTACCACCAACACATACACTGATTGACACCTCCTCATGACACTTCCCCTAGGATGCTCCCACAGCTCTCGCCACAGAAGAGACATACACCCCCTCCCCCCCCCCAAAAAAAAAAAAGTCAAGTAAAAGCATAAAGACTGGTGCAATGGATTTGAATCTTCAGGCATATGCTCAAAAAAAAAAAAAAAAAAAAATCTTGCTTGCTCTGAATGTTCACAGGAGCAGGAATACCAAGGAATCAAACCCAAAAAGTTCCCTCTAGGTACTGTTTCACTGTTTCACTCTCAGCTATCCAGCTTAGAGCCCTTCCCATTCCAAGGTATCTATTTTTGAACCTCCTCTAATGTGTGTTTTGGCAATGGGTATTTTCAGGAGGAGATAGGGAAGGAGAAGAGAAACAAATTACTGTGTAGATCAAGCGGAATGAAAGCAAATAAGGAAGAGAATCCTCATTTCAAACATACTGAATGGGAACTTCTTCCCCTATAAAAGGTTCAAAATTTGTTCACTTTTACATGTTTTACTAAACTCCAGAGACATGCTTGCAATTTAAATTCCATACCTTCACATATCTAATGAAATCATCACAAATAATATTAACAGAGAGGAAGAGACTTCATAAAACAAGTCTCAGTGTAGAAACATTTCTTTAGGCTGTGTTGCAAAAGCTCGTGCTTGTTTCTCAATACTTAGGATTTGCTAAAGCAGTTTTGTCTTTGTTTTGGCACCAGTACTTCAGTGGATGAAGTGCAAGAGTTGCACGATGAATAATAATGAAATCCCTCAAACCAGAATTCTTTGTGTACAGCTTTTCCTTTTTTTAAACTGCTTTTGTGATTGAAAGTAAGGACTATTAACATGCCACAGACAACTCCACATCCTCTGACTATTTTAAAATGTTTAGAAATACTGGATTCATCCTGCTGCATGAACTTAAAGACCAGAGTTCGCATCACCATGTGAGTGGGAAGCAAAATCAGTCTGTACAAAGGAGTACACTTGCTTGTTTCTACTAGTAAGGTTTTCCTACTACTTAGCTAATACGTTGTATACTGTGCTTTGCAATGTATGTAAAGGGAGTGGGGTAGAGAAGAGAAGGTTTATTCAAAGCAGATACAGAAAGCCAAATAGAAATCTGAATGCACTTCAGTCTCCTACTAGACACAGAGCTATGAGACAACAGGCAAGTAAAGTCGGCAGATGTCATGGTAGCTTCCTTACACAATTTATTAAAAATACCTAGTATCATATTTGAAGCACAGATCTGGCAGAGGACACGCAGCAGGAAGTATACGGCCAGAAGGCAACACCTAAATCCAAATATACCAATTATGGCCACTGTTAAGCCTCCCAGACATCCACCGAAACAAAGGCAGATTTTTCCTTGTGTCCCTGTGCAGAAACACCCAGATCGCAGTACTGTGTTATAGCCACAACCACCCCTACTACACAGAGAAAAAAATAAAGCAGTGTGCATTTTCTCAACCCCATGCTCAGAGGAGAGAGACAAACACTCGAGCTATAGTTATCATCCTCACTTGACAGTTGCTGCTATGGCTCAATGAGGCTTACAGGGATTATGATGACTTGGAGCAGCAGCCATTTGGCCCCTAGTCGCCTCCCAAAATATTCTGTAAGACGACACACACAAACAACAGAAGTCACATTACAGCTGCATTTACTTTTATTTTTTTTTCTAACCAGTCAAAGCAGCCTGCACCACCATCAATTGTTTCTCATATGGGTGGCTCTTCATGTGGATGAACACTCTCATTCATAAACCCTGCCTTAGGTCTCAAGGCTCACTGCATTTTCCACCTTCCACTAAGTTTTGCTTCCCTTCCTTGTGCCCTTTCCAGATGTATTACTTCCTTACACAACCATACAGTCCTTGCCTTCAATAAGGCTGAAGTTGTACCCATACCCATCTTATCCCTGTTCCTTAAAGGCTTGGGGTTTTTCTGAATGAAAGTCTACTGACATTAGGAATTCAAGCCACAGTTAGATGTAGTGGAGTGCAGAAGATGGCAGGCCCTGAGGCGGACAGCACACTGAGGAGTAAGCTGGGAGCAAGCAGGAGAGAAGCTCCAAACCATGCTACAGCATTTAGCTCAAGGCCTCTTTACTTGAGGCATCCAGGCTTGGGAAAGCTGTTATTTCAAGGAAGGAAGCTAGCAATATAAGAATATGGAAGTAGCTAACGTAACTAACTCAGATACAGCAGCCAATTTTGGCAATGGCCCAACTAAGGGAAACAACTCTGTGCTTAAATTTTGAGAAGTGGCCCGCATCCAAGACGTTATCAGAACATAAGAGAAGTTTAGCTATGCAGTCATGAACTCCAAACATAGGAAAATAGGGGTTTAAGCAAGTCTAGAATTAAAAAACAACATTCAATATGGCAGTGGAATTACTTAGAAAAAGTTCTGAGAGCTACTGATTGAGTATGTTACCTGATCCAGAGCAAAGACACAGCAACCTCTTGTTAAAAACAACACAGTCTTAACTATGATCTTACAGCACATTTCACCATACACTCACAAGCACACTGCAGACTTGCAGTTCTCGCTGTTACCTTCACTGGAGACTAGCAAAAAGAAGACTGGGGGTGGGGAAGGTGCCTCTGGCTTCATTTGCTGTTTCATTCAGGCTTTGATCACTATGTTTAGCATGTGAAAAATTCCTCAGTGAAATAGTGGAGAATGAAATAATCACAGACTCAAGACGCTTGGCTCACCTCTCTAAAGCACACAGTGTCAGCCGTTTGATTCTTAGCATACAACGGTTTTTGCCTTTATTCATATCCTTGAAACAAATTTAGAGATGTCACATTCCTTCCATTCTTTACCTATGATTTGAGAAGCTGCCCTGATTTCCTGTTGCAGCTGACACTGCCCTTTAAGTGAATGGAAACATTTGATGCAACTAGCAAAGGCAAAGTCAGTCTTAATGCCAATGAGCGGAGAAAGTTTATCCTCAGAGAAGATCTGTAGCTAGGACCAAGTCCTGGATGGTGAAGCCTGAAGTTAAACAAGGCCACGTTCAAGGTCCTGCACATGGGTTGGAGCAATCCCAAGCAATACAGGCTGAACAGAGACTGGACTGAGATCAGCCATGAGGAGAAGGACTTGGGAGAGTGCTGGTTGATGAGAAGCTCAACATGAGCCGGCAATATGTGCTTGTAGCCCAGAAAGCCAACCATGTGCTGGGCTGCATGACTAGGAGCATGGCCAGCAGGTTGAAGGAGGTGATCCTGCCCCTCTACTCTGCTCTAGTGAGACCCCACCTGGAGTACTGCATCCAGCTCTGGGGCCCCCAACATAAGAAGGCCGTGGACCTGTTGGAGTGAGCGCAGAGGAGGCCATGAAGATGATCAGAGGCTGGAGCACCTCTCCTATGAAGACAGGCTGAGACAGCTGGGTTTGTTCAGCCTGGAGAAGAGACGGCTCTGGGGAGATCTTAGAGCAGCTTCCAGTACCTAAAGAGGCCTGCAAGGAATCTTGAGAGGGAATTTATACAACGGCGTGTGGTGACAGGACAAGGGGGAATGGTCTTAAACTGAAGGAGGGTAGATTTAGATTAGGCATTAGGAAGAAGCTCTTTACTGTGAGGGCAGTGAAGCAATGGCACAGGTTGCCCAGAGAAGCTGTGGCTACCCCATCCCTGGCAGTGTTCAAGGCAGAGTTGGATGGGGTTTTGAGCAACCTGGCCTAGTGGAAGGTGTCCCTGCCTGTAGCAGAGAGGTTGGAACTGCATCTTTAAGGTCCCTTCCAACCCAAACCATTTGGTGATTCTAAGTTTGAAATTACTCATGGGGGAAGCCAAGTAGTTGGTTCAGCAGAGGAAATTAATTGGCAAAATTCTTGTCAGGCTTTCTACTGGCAGCTAGGAATTCAAGAAAAGTTACAGATCTCTGCATTTAAAAGAACAGTAAATTCTCACACGTTCCTTAGGGTGTAAAATAAATGAGTCCCTTCATGTACCTCTCTGCTAGGTTATATGGAGTGGATCCAATTCTATTCAGTGCCTTTGCAGATGATGGTAATATAAATATTGAACAACAAACACAAAACAGAGGAGCGTGTTAAATCCTGGCTCTAACTGACCTCCCCCTCATATCTTATGACTTGCATGTGACCTTCTTAGAATTTACTAAAAGCTTGTGCCAAGGAGTTTATGAAAACAGTGCTGCTTGAGGAGTTCAAGATTCTCTTCCTGGGAACCTGGAGAACTTGCTCTGACCAACCCAAGCGCTCCCTGTGCTTGTCCAAAGATCCCCAGAGAAGTCAGATGACCTCAACTGCCCCACATAAACAGTACTTTCACACTGCTCTGTGGTTTCATAGAAAGGCCTGCCCATGTTGTAACCCTTGACTTTTTCAATCAGACAATACCAAGTTAGCCTCACAACAGCCCTCAAAACCTTCTGGCACAAGGCAGCAGTGCCACCATCCAGTTTAACAGAAGCCAATGGAAGTAGGATGGCAGGAATTATTGAAGTTCCTGATTGTAATTTATGAGTACCACCTGCCTGCTGAACAGAGAAGTTAAGGTTTGCCATGCTGGCTGCTCTCAGTTTTTGAGATGCAAACTTAGATACAGGGCAGCAGGCTCACAGAGATTCTCTTCAGAGCACTGGTAAGGGCAGTGGACTGTGCAATAGGATGTGCTGGTTCAGTTCTTAGAGTTCTGAATGATTCATGCTTTGTTGATTTAAGAGGTTACTGTTCTCAGCTGTCTTCTCATGCCTCTACCACAGCCCAAAACAAAAATCTGTTGCAGAAGTTTAGGACAGAGCTCAGGGAGGCAACTTCTTACACTGTCCCAGTACAAAACACAGGAGATCATGAGTCAGAGTCTGAAGGATCTGCCACAGATATCCCAAGCAAGTCAGAAATGCACATTCATCCAAGTTCCTTTGGGAAGGAGAGATAACTCCTTCTTTTTTCTCATTTACCAGTTCTGTTTAAACTTTACATAAGGAGGAGGCTTGCCTGGAAAAGTATACATTTCTGCAGTGCTTAGTAGAAGCTTAATGAAGCTCAACTGAGCAAAAAGAGGGCTGGGGGGAAGGGAAGCAAGCACTCCCTGAATTCCCAATACCCGAGATGATGTTTTTCAGTGTGACTGTAATTGTAAGCCTTCTCATGCAGATAAAAAAGTCATTTACGCAGATACGTTGGAAAAGATAGGCTTCCCCATGAAAATTTGAATGAGAAGATACCACTTCAGAGTCAGTAGTGCTAGGGCTGCATATGGAACATCTTTCAATTCAGAAATTCACACAAAGCATCTTATTTTTCATAGACTACATGACAGTCATTTTTTGAGCTTACTGGAAGATGGGGAGTTACCAGTATGAGTGAAAATACAGGCAATTCTTAAAGCTTACTTTAGAGCAAACCAGCCCTGTGTCAGCTGTGAAGTGATCAGAAATAGAAAATAGGCTTGAACAACAGAGTGGAGCCAGAGCTCTCACCTTCAAACTCTAGTCGAAGGCTGTGTCACCCACTTGAGTGCCAGCCACACAGATGTTCAGACAGGATTCGATTATTTTAGTCATGTGTTGGCCCAGTTTCACATCCCTCCTCCCATCTGAAGTCACCTAATGCAGCAGTGATACCCCAGAAAAAGGGACCCAACATGTGCTTTGCTATTACATTGGGAAGTGCCTGGCAAAGAAGCACCATACATGAAAGCAGGTATTTCTCTGCTGCATACACATTACATGGGCCTTAAGGCACACAAGCATCGCCTGCCCAATAATTCAGCCAATGGGTTGAATCAATCTACAAACAAGCATGAAAGAATGTAACAGCATGACTGGCTCCTCAGCTATAAGCTCATCTCAGTCTTACAAAAAACAACAGGCGACCGCATTACAGTCTGAAATCATTTGAAAAACATCTTCCTCTGGAAGTCTATGCACTTGTTTTAATAGATGTAAACACAGTCATAAAAGATTAAGTAGCTGTGTGCGTCTGCCTCACTAAATAAGAGCAATTCTTAGTCACAGATTGGGAAGACATCCCAGTTTTACCATTCATGTATTTGGGATTTTCGTCTGCTTTTCTTCTATGAAACAGAAAAACAAGGGCAGAGGAAAAACCTATACAGATAAATGCAAAACTCATTTGATATCATTGTCTGTAAGTGTATATTCGGGGGCTGTGAAGAAGCAAGCTTTCCAAAATAGTAGTTTGCAAATAGAAGATTACAGAGGGAGAAGGCAAACTACCACTGGAGTTTCTTTAACAACAGAAAGATTTTTCTTCACAATAAATTTCAACCTAAAGTTCCTTCCCCACTGCAATTTCAGTTTATTATTACTTGCAATATCTGTACTGGACATATAGAGTAATTCTCTCCCTCTGAAGTTTGTTTTCTTTTGAGGGGGGGAGGGAAGGGTGTGGTGGTGGTATTTCTTCTTTTTGGTTGTTTTTTTTTTAATAGTATATTTACACAGTTATATCTACTCTCATCTCTCTTTTCTAGGCTAACAATTCCAAGATTGTAACCTTTCCTCAGTGGTTGTTTTCCAGACCTCTGATCATTGTGTTGCTCTCCTCTGAATTCACCTGAATTTAACAAAAAGAACTTAGTTCTGCAAGAAACCAGAAACCTTCCAGTTCTGCACAGCCTCAGTGTACCTTTTCTGCTTTATAATGGCATCCAAAGACAGGTGGAATCTTTCTGACTAAAGGAATTAGACTTGTTGCTTATTCCTACTACTAAGAGTTTATTTTCGCCGTAGAAAAACACATGGATTAGTACAAGGAAATTACTCCAACTATTCTCATACATCCTCACTCCTCAGCTTCCGTTTCCCTCCAAAGCACTAATGATCATCCAGAAAAAAACTGTGCAACTTCTAGTTGTGAGCAGGAGGGCTACAGCTATTTGACCCAGAAACGAATGTAAATGAGTTACAAAGTTACTTATAGGGAAACAGCTGCTTCAGGGACAACTTGCTTAGAGACACTGCATGTCAGTTATTGTAAAATATACAGTATACTACAAACAGGAAAGCATTAGCATCACCATTCAAAAGCACTATGTGTTTAGCCAATTTAAATGCCTCAAGAAACAGAAGTCTCCATTATGGACCCCAGTATACCGTATCAGAATATGAGAAATGAAGACGCAGACAACAAAAAATGAGGTGAGAGAACAATTAGAGTAACTTAAGGGAATAAACCCCACTTCAAACTACTGAGACTCACATTCTTACATGCATTAGGTACTTCTGAGGGGTTGGGAGTGAGGTCTAGAGCTACTTCCCAAAGTAAATTACTTGCAATAACAAGACAAATAGCAAATTCCTAACCGTATTACTCAACTGTCTTTCCCCACTTCATATCTTAAGATAAAAGTTAGAAACTTGACTGTTCCTTGCTGCTACTTTCCCCTCAATTCTAAAAAAAGCCTAGCTTGCCAGAGTATACATATATGCCCAGCCTTCTTCCCTTTATTTTCTGATGTTTGGGGATTTCCAGGAGAAAGCATTTTAAGTTTTGGTGCATTCTTCTCGTTCATTTGGCTTCTACAATCTCACAGAAGTTTCCAAGATAATCAGACAGGCATCTCTTGTTCAAACCTCTCCTTTCAGCTGCAGCCTCATGATGCGGGGGGTGGGGTGGGGGTGATACGAATTCCTAACTTCACCCTTTAGGGTAGCTAAATCAATGCAAAATACTAAGCAGAGACACGAAATGGAGTTCAGTGCTCCCTTCTAAGTTGAGATCTGAAAAGCTTAGGGAAGTTCAAAACAAATGTTGCAGAAATAAAGGAGCACTGGCTGTACATTCTTAGGAAAATAATTAATATGGCTTGCTGTGGAGAAGACTTTTTCCCATATACACAGACAGGAATCATGACATGAATAGTTCTACCACCGGTGTTCTTAAAACTGGAAAAAGGATCATACTCATCCTCCCTTCTCCCCTTAAGAAAGTATCTTTGGAACATTAAACAAACATAGCAGAGAATAAAAGATAACAGAACACGTATACAAGTATTTGTTACCATAATGACTTCTCCACTATTTTGGTCCTGAAAACCTCCTCCTGGTCCAGGTTTACTGTACAATAGCAATCCCTCATCTTGTTTGGCCCCGGATATGTAGGAAGATTTTTGGCTTCACCTAAAGACAAGAAAGAAAAAAAAGGCAGGATTACATATTAAAATGTTATCCATAAATCAGTCATCTGTCAACTAATGCCGTGTCAGCAACATGGCTAAAGTGAAGTATTGCGGTGTCTTTTTCCTCCCAGAAGTGAAATCTCTATTACAAACTTTGCAGCAGTACTCTCTTTCCAAGACAGCAGCTCCTGACTATCGCCACGTTTAGAGCTCAGCAGTAGCCAGCAACAACTCAACAGTTCATTATGTTGGATTTATTCACATGTATTTGAGTGCACACTGCTTCCTTTCAAATTTCTGTTTATGTTTTGATCAGTCCTCCCAAAAGATACCAGGAACACAATACAACATCCTGTAAGATACCAGGAACACAATACAACATGGTGGTAATAAAGCTTTCCAATACAGCCCACTGATTTTATGCTAAAGGCATCACCAGAACACAGCAAATGAGAACTGACCCCAGCTCCACCACTCTCCATGGATATGGAGATGGAAAACAGTCACTTTAGTTTCAGCCAACAGCCTCATATCAAACACTGGACTTCAAAAGCACTGTGATGAGGCAATTAGCATTCAGGAAGCTGCCTAAGATCCTTGCACTAAGGTACCATGCAAGCCATGAATATTCCTCATAATAAACATTTGTTTCAAAACTGCGAGAAACATGTTATGTACCCCAGACTTACAGAAGAAAAAGAAGAAAAAGACAGGATTGAGGAACTAAGGGTAACCAGGAGACTATAAAACACAAGAGCACAAGCATGAAACAAGAATAAGCCCACAGCTTTTCCCTCTACATATCCATTAATAACCAAAGCTAAGCACTAAATTTCCTTGGCAGACTGATAAAATCAAAACTCACAGACAGGAAACTTGGTAATGCTCCTCATGGCTTTGCTAAAGCACATAAGCACTGTGTGGATGACTGATTTAACTCTAAAGACAAAACTCAGAACTCTTGAAGAATTACTTAAGTGTAAGTCTACAATGCACATGCTCTTATTTACCTCAACTCTTCCAGTACCCAGAGATTATTAGCACATACCATGGGAACTAGATCATTCTCTCCTAGTAAAAACACAAGGAATAAAACTAAAACTAAAAATGCACAGACCAAGAGAACACAGGTTTGTTTGCCAATGGAGAAGAGAACTCTAAATGACAGTAACAAATACAACTTTTTATCAGATGTCTGCAGTTCAGCTTAAGTGCATTTTACTAGATACGTGCTTTCCCAGTCTCCAGCTCCCAAATAGCCCCATACTACTAACAGAATCATCTTGCTTGTTTCAACCCTGTCTTCAGTAAAGACATACTCTTTCCTTTCTACAGATTTGTTCAACAGAACTCTGATGTATGTGCATGTAAATATTGAAGAACTACAGCAAGGAAAAATTAAGCCAACCTGCATCCCCAGCTTTAAAGAAAAAACACAAAGTGACACAGGACTCCATGGCTTCCTGCCTATGATCTCTTTCTGGCACACTGTTTGCACACTTTTGCTGACTGACACATGACATGCCCTTGGAAATGCCACACGTCCACACTTCTTCACAACTGGCCTGTGTGTGTATATATATATATATATATATGGGTGATCATACATGTATATGTTTTCTAAAGCTAATCACAGAACATATAAGGAGGCGTTGAAAAAGGACATGAAAACAAGTTTTCAGACAGTAACACCTTATTTCAGAGTGCTTCTAAATTAAGTTTGCTTTCAGCTCAGCTGATGCAACCCGACAGCATTCTTCCCACTTCCTTCAGAGTTGTGAGACGTATATAAAAAAGAAGCTGTCTCTGCTGTAATCGGGAGGTGTGACTGGAACATCTGTTGGCATGCCCAATGTGGCTTTAAACTAAGCTGAAGCCTTAGCAATAGTTTAACTGCAACAACCAAACATATACTGAGGATTACTGACGGTTTGCTTGGGCTGCATTGAGGTCTATTCTGCCATAGTAAACCTTACTTTTATTACTCTAAGTTCAAGCAAGTTGCAAATCAAATGCAGTCTCACATAGACTGGCCTCAGGTAGACTGAGGTTGCAGAGTTTGTATCCTCTCCCCAAGTCCCAAGCATCCAAATTTCTCTTATATATTTTCACACTAAAATCACGTGAAGCCAGCCTCTTTTTTGGATAACCGGGTAAAGGTCCTCAGAGACAGAGAGCGTGTATGTCAACAGGAAGAGTTTCAACAGCAGAACAATAAGGAAGTCTTCCTCTGGAGCTGGCACACCATTCTCTCAGTTCTTCCAAGAAAATGGGACAGAACTTTTCAAGCTCAAAATTAAACCAAAAATTTACGCAGTTTCCCTTTTTCTGCACAATTCTACTTCCTACTTCAACATGCACACACACACACATGAACCCAATTCTGGATTCTGTGATCTTGATTTCCAGTTTTCTGATGTGCACAATATTCAGTTAAGCACTTAAAGTTGATACTTAGCCATGTCAGAGCACTCTGTAAAAACTGCATTTTGAAAACTCAGTTCTCTTTGTTAAAAAGACTTGCACTAGGAAAGCCCACAGTATTAAAACTTCAATGCAGGGTATATGAAGACACCATTCAGGACTGGAAGAAAATGACTACCTGCAGACCATACAGCAAATTAAAGCCCACCATCATAATACTGGAAAGTGAGACACACAGGGAAGATAGACGGAGAAGGCATTTTACTGTAATATCTTTCTTCAAACTGGAAAAAGGCCCTGCAAAACCACTGAGACTAGAACAAGGGATTAATTGACCAACCCAACATATTAATCATGTTACTGACTCAAGTAGGAGCTTATGAAAAATAAAAAACATGGGTTTTCTTCCCAATGTTGGCAGCAGCCAATGGCTGTTTAGATTCCTCCAGCACTGAGCGGTTGAGAAAGAAAAATTTGTCAAGCTTTCAAGCATAGCTAAAGACTCTGCTCTCTAGCCAGACATTTTATGTCAACAAATACGCTCTGTTAGAGTTTCAGTTGCTCTTTAGATTCCTACAAGACAAAAACGTTCCCTCTGTGGCACCGTTTTGCCATCTACAATGAAGTTGAACAATTTGCTCAGGATTTTTTTTGTTCTGTTACTACTGAAATGAAAAAGGAAAGCCCAAAACACTCAATGCAGTCATGCACCATTTCCATATTCTCAAGACACAGAGCTATGAGATCATTTAATTTGGGTGAGATTTTATCATTTAGCCTAGCTGTGTAAAAGAGGCATCTTCATCAATTGTATTTTCAAAAGACAGCTTTGCACTTCCCACCCCCATCCCCTTCATATTTATGAAGTGCCTGCATGCTAGAGAATTTGGGACGGGTTTGCAGGCAAAAGGTCAACACACTCACCTTCAGTTTTCCACTTCACTGCTAAGAAGCAGCACAATGTTTACTCAGATGTCTACGAGCTTGACAATTTCAAATACACAAGCACTTTGATTTTGTGCAAAACGCTTCCATTTGGAGCCACAGTGGCAGAATAATCAGTTCAAGTTGGCAATAGCTCTTTTTTCTGTCCCTGCGCTTCTAATACACATGGGTCCGAACTTAACAGTGTTAAATCACTCAACTTAGTACTGAGTACTTAAACTTAGAAAAGCTGATTTCAGCTATGGAAAAGTTATCATTAGCTATTTTGGACAGGTCTTAAAAAATAGACCATACAATTCTGAACACCTCACTGGCTTGCTATCTTCTCCCCACAAATATTAGGTTACTATAGTTTAAAAATGGACTACCATGGCAAACAGATAGCTTGAGCTAGCCACAGCAAATGCAACAGGCTGGATAAAGAGGAAGGAAAAAGTTAAAACCATTTTCATCTTCCTTGTTCTTTCCAATGTTATACATTCCTGCCTTGCTAAGATACTGGCAATAAAAGGGAAGCACGAATAAAGGGCTTGCTGGCATATATGGCAGAGAAGAGCATGGCTTAGATGCTTGGGAGCATAAGTGGTGAAAACAAGAAAAACTTTGAAGATGTTTCTAAGAATAAACAAATATGGACATGTATACATTTCCTTAAGGTTTTGCCACTTTAATATTTTGAAGCATCTAGTGCTTTTAATTGAATTTAGATACTTGGCATCACATTACCTTTGCTTTTGACACGCTTCTCCAGATACAACTTTCGGAAAAGCAGACAATGCACAACAGCCAGGCATTATTTCTGTCTTTTGGAAAAGGATTTGTTGTTCCTGTCCTTCTAAGTACTGGGTCACCACCACACATCTGCTGATATGAGTGCATGAAGGCTTTGTAATGTATCAACAAATTCAGCTTGCTGTCTTCTAGCAACAGCTTATTTGATTTTATCAAGATGTCATGGGAGAATCATTTCCCAAACTATTCCAGAATACAAACAAGCGAACAAAAAACTACCCCTAAAAAATAAACCAAACAAAAGCAGCCAAGCTCTCTATGCCACAGCATTTGATTTCAGGGAGTATGCTGAGAAAGACTTGAGTACAGAAACAAAATACCTAAAATCTGAAAAGGGCAACATATCCAAACCAACAACAATCCACATTGTTTCTACCATATTCAGGAAAACACACTCCAGAGAAGCTCATAGGCAAGCACGTCAAGAACAGAGCAGCAACGTCTCTCAAGAATGGAAAGCTTCTGTTCTCCCTTAAGCTCTCGATACCAATTAGAGATGCTGGAATCAGAAAAAAAGGAAGAAAAAAAATTCTCTCAAGCACTCCTTTCAAGTTTTCTTTCTTCTGAAAACATTATTCCTTCAACATCCATAGGTCAAGCAAAAACAGAGAAAGAAAAATATTTGTACAGACCTCCAACTCTCTACTACAACTTACGCTTAAAAAGCTCATCATACACAAAATCCAGCATATATGTAAAATACGAAGATGCCAGCAAGGTTATAATCAACAGAAACATAATAACGCTCAATGCTGATTAAAACATGCAGAAATACCTAGAAGCATACTAACTTTTGCGCCTATGCATGAATTCAAACTGAACTGAAACAGCTGCATTAATGTTGAACGCTTAGAAAGCAGTTAATTTCCTTGCAAGGTGTGCTTTCTGGGGGTGAGGTGGGGTTAAGGGAGGGGTATGACTGCAATACCTCAAGGGGGATATACAGAGAAAATAATCCCTTTTAATATTAAAATGGTCATCAGGTCATTGTTAAAAAAACCCTATTCACACCAAAAACAGTTTTGTTACTAGAGGGCCAGTGTGATAATTATGTGAAATTAACACAATGTTTGAAAACAGAGTATGTGGATGTACGGTTACATTTGTATATAATTCCTATCTGTAGGTACACTGTGTGTACCTCTCAGAAGAAGAAAGCTTCAATTCATTTTTGCATTTCCAAATATGAAAAAGCTATAAAAATGAAAGGTTCCAAGAACCAGTGCACCCAATGTGAAACCACGGGGTTATGCAAGTAGCGTAATATTCTCGTGTGCTTTTGTAGTAACCTAAAAACAAGTAACACCTTTTAGGCAATACATGCCAAGCATCAAAAATGTTCTCTCCTCCACCTATACATATATGTCACACAGCATGAAAATAAGAAAAACACATGGAATCTGTAAATATCTGAATACAGAAAATTTATGCATCAAAAAAAAAAAAAAAACCAACCTCTTGAAACAGATGAGACTAGAAACCCTATTTGCTCAACAATCTCTCTTTCCTTTAACCATAGGTATTTATGTGTGCATACACACATGCATGCTTTGCTCTCATGGAGAGACAGATTGCATTAGATTTCTAAACCAGGTCAAAACCAGCCATCTGTGAACAGATTTTGCTGATCTGGAAAATGAGACTTTTAGATGACCTGTTCTTAATCTAAGTCCTTGCCTGCCAGCCTCTTTCCACGTGAACGATCATCACATTGGAAGACTCAGGAAAAACACTTCCTCAACAAAACAATACTGACCACCTGGGCCTTAGCAACATCCCCAGAGCAACCCGATACCACAGCTAGTGCTGCCTCAGCAAGCAACTAGAAGGGAAACAGAGCACACTATGTTAACCACAACTTTTTAGACATAAGCATCATATGGACACCCTTGGCTTAGGGGAAGCATCAACCCCAAATCCCTTGGCATTAAACTGAAGACCACCACCAGCTGATACCTCTGTGCCAAAAACTAGTTATATCTACTTAGACCTAGTTCTTCTAGTGGAGTTTTACTCCCTTTACAGTCTAGTGACAGGAACACTTGGCATCCATCAGAGTCCCTTCTGAACAATCCACTTCATTAGTGCGCATGGCATACTACCACACTACTTCCCTTTCCACTCACATGATTAAACTTATTCTATACCAGTTAGAAAGCTTCATATAGATCTTCCTGTGATGTCAAACCTGTTCTGAGACAGCAAATGACAGGCCCTTCTATCAGCTGTAACAATAGCTAAACTTAATCAGCTACAGCCTGCATGGTGCACAGCCTAGGACCTATCACTCAGAATGGCTAGTAGACAAATTCCTTGTTTCCTATACGTGTGTACTCAGACATCCCACTTCTCCTTTTGCAGCACAGAAGGTCTAATAAACTGTCCAAATATCTTGCCTGTACTGCTCTAGGTCTAACAGAAGCGGCTGAGGATGTTTCCACTGGAGAGCAATGAGAAGCTGCAGGCTGACAGCCTTACTTTTCTTTTAAGAGTCAACGAACACTGAGGAGGCTCAAAAGATACTGTCATGATCTCAAGTACTTAAGTGCTCCCAGCACACTGGCTGTTAATCAAATCCCAGGGCTGACAGGAAAGAGGTCTCTCCAGCAAGTTCCATGAGAGCTGCTTGTAAAATTAAGATTTTAGTTTGTACAAGAGGAGAAGCATAATTCTCCACAATTCATTAATGTAACTGGTTGCATGCTGCTTGCCAATATCATGGTCTACCGGCAGGAATCGTGTTTCTCTGAAGACTCCCTTAGGATGGTAACTTAATCCCACAAAATAAATGTACAGTCCAGCTGCTTTTTAACAAGACTAGCTATTTTGTGTAAAAGTATAGTTTGAAGAGATCATTTTCAAGTAGGATACTGCCAGGAAAAAGGTGTTCTCAAGGAGCTTTCATTCAAATTCAGCTTTCCTGTGGCACTCTGGGGTTAGCATTCCAAGTTTCTTTGCTGTGACTCTCTCATATTTATGCAGAAAAACTGATGAATTAACCAAACTGCCTCTAGCTGTGTTGATACAATGTTAGACTCAGCTCCTCATTTACTCTTTTTCAATCCAGTTTGTACTCTGAAGATGATACTTGCATCAAGGCACACCTCATGTTTGATAGAGGTCCTTGAGGTTTTCCCTACCAGCTTCAGTAATGTAGGGACTGGCTACAGGCTGCTCTGTACCTCTGAATTGTGACCTCTGTTTAGACTGGTGGTTTGTGGAGGTTATTTGCAGTTTTTTAGCTGTTGTTTGAGGTGGGGGGTGGGGGTGGTCTCGTCTTTGGTTGTTGTTGGTCTTAGAAAAGAAAAATCAGCTTCCTAAAGTTATAAAAGACCTTCTCTCAGCAAAGTTTAAGCCAGTGAACATCTGTTGTGGGAGGCCATGAAGGAGAGGATTCAGGCTGCAGGAGGGGCAGAGGAGCTGAGAGGAAGTAACTTTAAACAGGCTATTCCACCATGGGCAAACAGCGAGCAGTTCCAGCTATTTTTAGAAGAACAGTATTAGACAGGAAATACAAGCAAATGATTTACAACATCAAACAAAACGTGACCAAAATCCAACCACTCCCTTTTGAGAGTTTTCGTGCTTTAGGATAATTTAAGGTAGTTTCTCTATAAGGAGCTTAATCACTGCTAAAGAACAAAAGTAATGGTCTCGAAAACATCAGCATAAGCAAAAAGAAGTCAGTGTGAAAATAATTCTCTCTTTTTACCTGCCTTTATTTATATTATTCACACACAAAAACAAAACCCAGGTTAAAAAAAAAAAAAAAAAAAACCAAAAAACCACAAACAAACAAACAAAAAACCACACACACACAAAAAAGAAAATTTTCTATATATGTACATTCAATTTCTTTTTTAGTGTATATCAAAAAGCTATAGCTGTAGGAAAAAAAACCCAAACAGCCCACCAGTAATGAAAAAGACATGATGCCCTCTCTCTTCCACAGCATTTATCACTTACCACAACAAGTGACATGAAGAACTTTTCAATAATCTCAAAAATACAAATCTGCCAAAGGCTGTGTTTTGCTTAGATTACAAACTAGGAACAAAAGGAGTGATTCCTGAAGAGATGAAGCTTTACCGGCAATATCGAAAACCAGTAACTGTTTCTTCTAATGATTCTGCTGTCCACTATTGCTCTTGCTTTAGAATTGCTTATTTAGAAATATCTTCACTAACCACAGTTCACAGGATCAAGTTTAGATCAAGTTCATGTTGGCCCTGTGGCCCCGCAGCATTCAAAACTAAACTCAACCCCAGCTATTGAGAAACAGGGTGACTCAGAATGCAGCAGTTCAAGGCAGTCTTGAAACCACCTCAGATTTAGGAATTAACTGAGCAGAGCATCTTCTTCCATATCTAGAACACCCTTCCTATTATGAAATTAACCATCATAAGGGAGAGAAAGAGGTTTCGAAATCTGCCCAACTTGCTTTGCTTTAACCTTTCTTCAAAACCAGTGAAAATAGGTGCTTTCCTACAAGATGATCAAATCCATTCTTCCATATCAAGATCCGAATTTAGAAATATTCTCCTCCAAACTTGCAGTAAGTAATTAGCAGCTTCCCTTAGAGCCAGTAACAGGCAAGACTACAACTACTTCAAATTTGACATGGTCTTGATATTTTATTAGTCCACATATTCCTCATGTGTTCCTTCTTACACAAAGAGCATCATATACACTAAGGAACAATGTCATGGGAAATCCTTTATTTTAAGAAAAGAATGATCACAACCAGGTCTCAGACATGTACTTATAGATAGTTTTGGAGTCAAAACAACTTAAGGAAAATCGTTAAGTTTCTTCGGTGGCTGACAAATGCTATGTTGTGAACGCACCTCTGTTTGGAACAGAAGGCTCAGATTAGGACATTACTGAAATCACCCACAATATTTGTTCTGCTTTAGCTGTTGGATCTTCATTCACACAGCACTTTTTCCAGCAGAGCGAAACAAAAATAAATCCCACTTGGTCATTCCTAAGATTGTTGCCTTGTGTGATCTACAGGTGACTCTTCCATGCTGGTGGACTTCTAAAGTATTTTAAATTATCTCAGAGATTTACCTCCCTGTTGAATAGCCTGTATTGCACAGATGTACGCTGACAATGAACAAGATTTTACATAGATGCTGCTGATTTTTTGTTGCTAGTTGCACTCTAATTAAGTAAAAAACCAGCATCTCCCCTCATGACATGTTAAGATGCTTTGAAGTATCTGAGCTTGACTAACAAAGTGCTTACTTGCCAGTTTGCAGTGCTGTGCAATTAAAACTCTGCAGATGAGAAAGGACACACTGCAACTGATCTACAGACCTACTGATTTCTTTGAGGAAAGAAAGATGACAGCATGCCTGTACTCTGAAGCCCAGACTACCTTAACTACTGCACCACAGTTTCCTCACAAACAGCTAGTTTCAGAATATCCACACACAGACAGAACTGGACCAGGATCCTAAATATTCAAGATCCTGAATATTCAACTTGCCCATGTCAGTGGGTTTACAAAAGAATTATTTCTCTTTTTTTTTTTTTTTTAACGTATCAGCATAGGATTCCTGACTCAATGCTGAAATAAAATTTTCTATTAGAAAATAAAGTTGAAGACAAACTGACCTAGCTATAGGGAGGAAAGGACAGTGTCAGCTACCACTGTCTGCTGCGTTTGCTCACTGCAGACTTCTGAATGCTCCGACATGCTGAGCTGTCACCACCACTTGGTCACTCTGAGAGCCCACCAGTACAGTTCCACAGACCCACAGGTCTAATGGGGCTCAGCAGAGACATGCTACAAGTTCTTCTGCCTAGATGGCATGAATGTAAAGCATACTGACATCAATTCAGGCAATAACTTATCGCCAAAGTACAGGCAATTCTATGTAATTCTATCTGCTCAGTTTCTTCGTTTTTACAAAGAAAATACAGAAGTGTTTTTCCCACTCAAATATTAAGTATATTTCAAGTAATATATCTTTTTTAGGGTATATTTTAGTATGACTTCATGAAAGTACCTTTTCTTAGTAAAGCAAAGGCAGCTAAAAGGTCTCTCTAAAAACAAAATACGTACTATCCCACCTTATAAGAACAATACATAAAACATTCAGCTAACCTCTCAATATTTTCAGATTCCAATTTAGCATTCTTACCATTATATAGATTTTATTTATTTATTCAGACAATCAGTTTAAACATATTCATTCCCCCCTTCTGATTTGGGCTTGTTCAACACCCTCTATTGTTACAGTGGTCCTTTAACAGGGTCAACAGCAGTCAGACTCCTAGACTAGCAAGCTGAGCTATATTGGACAAGCTATGTTTCCATCCTCACAAGGCACTTTTGCTGAGACCAAAGGCAACCAAAGACTTCTTCACAAGGATAAAGATGATGATGTTAGAAGAATACACTGATGGCTAGAAACAGTGTTTAGCATGAGAAGTTTTAAGAACATCTAAAATACTTTCAGACCTGTTGACACAGAATAACAAAGGAACAGTTAGCTAGTATATGTCACAAGAAAAGTAAAGAAGTACTGAGGAAGTGAAGAAAATTTTGGATCCAAATAGGCCACTTCATTCTGGAGCGAGAAGAAAAACCAGAAATTAAAATGTTAAAATTGTTTCTTTCAGCTTCATACAAATTAAAAATTATTATTAAACTCTTTGTTTATGAGTTACAGTGTAATAGCAATCATAGTGTTTCCCCTTTCCCAACAGTGCCCATTCTTCACAGTGCTAAAGTCCATGCAAGACTAATATACATGTATATGAACAGTCTTAAGTCTTTGAGAGTTTCCCAGTTGCAAACTGACAGTGTACCGGGTTATTTTTCAATATGAGCTGTCAAGCTGTACCCACAAATCTAGGGCTGTATGTGGGACTGACTGACCAGTGCTGAGCTTACAAACTGTAAAACACAAACAAGAAATCCCCCACCCAAGTTCCCAGTCTCCTGCACAGTGGTGGCCAGGGGAAGAATCTTTAAAGTAAATGATGTTCACATGTAGGAAGGAATACCTAAGCATTCACTTCTTGCTTGGCCTGAAGTCACAGCGTCAGGTCCCCACGTCACTGCGTAGAAGCCAATTCACTTCAGCTGAAGCTTTAAACCAACATACTCATCTCTGTGCCAAAGAAGTAACTCCCAAAATACAGGGTCTGCTGCCTTCCAGAGGAGGCCAATGCAGTAGAAGCCAACAAACCCCAAAGAAACACAGGTCTGTTTCTTCAGTGGTTATTCTTATAGAAATTGGAGCAAGATTCAAAAATAAATTTAGATTGTAGGTGATCACCCAGAGGCTGAACATTCTTCAAAACTGCAAATGACTTTTGGAAGCTGGGCATTCATTCCCTGTGAGCTGCTCATCCACACCCACAGAGTTCATCCAAAGTTGAATTTTTAATACGTTTCTTTAGACACTACATGCATCTGTCTCACACAGAATGAAAGGAAAACTAACAACCTGAACTAATACTTTTAACAGTTTTGAATGCCTGGTATCTGTAAGGATCGGCTGAAAATTGAAGGCAGAACAAGATCACCACAAAAAGCTTCACAAAGAAAACCCTCACTATTTGAACTTTCTACAAGTAATCTCATTTTCTATCCCACTGGTCTGCACCTTCACTTACTTCATGAACATTTTCCCACCAAAATGCTGTTAACTTTCAAGATGGAAAATCATGCTGTTCAAAAAAGCCAGAATCAAAGTTTAATGTGGCACATTAATACATCTTTCCTTCTACTCAAGCTTTCATCTATGAACCATGACATAGTTCATAACCGTTTATTTCAGCAACTTGCAATCCTCCACCCTAGCATAAGCCTGACTCGCTCCCAAGGCACAAACCAGCCATTGCTTGTTCACAGAATTCAACATTCTGCATGATTTAGGTACCTGCATTTGCATCTACTGTTCACATAGACTCCTGCATAAGAGACTTTGAGGAACAAAGATAACTGGTTTTCTAAGTCATAATTTGAATCGGTTCCCCTTGCTGTCCATTGACTAGATAGAGAGCCTAGCCTGCTAACATCAGTGTCTAGGTTAAGTGTTTACAACCATGCAGCACGTACTTTCCTTGCTGTTGATCTAGACACCTCACATTTTCTGTAAGGCTGGACTTTCAGACTGCTATTTCTCACAATGAACAACACCCTAAAGTCTTCTAATACCAAGATAAAGAACTTCAAGAGCCTTCATAATAACATCCTGCACAAGAGGAACTGGAAACTCTGCCACTGTCCAAATGTTGTTTGAAACTTTCATCAGATCTCAACTCCACTGAACATTTCCAGGTAGAGATAATTCTGCAAGGAGAGTTTCTGCCACTAATACTTCAGGTCTGATTCAAGTATCATGATAAGAAACCCTCTGTGTTAATAACTTCTGTTATTACCACTGTTTTTTTAAAACCTGTTTCACAAAGTTCAAGCTACTACCAAAATTGTAATGTAGGTTTTGTTTTTAGCAGCACAAGGAAAAAAAGCCCAAGTTTAATCAAGATGTACTTCAGCACACTGAACTACTTTAAATTCACCTGCTAGTTCCCAGAGTTATGAATTTAACATGCTCATTTCAGTTGGACTTCAATAATATATCAGTTACCGTGACTATAAAACATTTTTCAATATAATGATGCTACTGAACTCAAAACAGCAAGTGGAGGGGGTTCAGAAGCATGTAACTGGCAAGCAAGGCATCAACCTGCAGTGCCATTTATTTTTTAAACAAGATTCAAACAGTGACTAATGTGATCGCCCTGAGAGGGGGAACATCACATGAATCTTGTCCTGAGGAACAAACCTAACCAAGAAGGAATGATTCATCGTGCAGGCAATGTGACGAGAACTGAATGCTAGATTATCCAACTTCAGTAACTACAGGAAGAGAAAAAAGAACCCAAAACATCTTCTCTCCTCAGCACTGAGCATAGATAACACAGGCACAACAGGGGATGGGGGTTGGAAGTACATGATCTTAATGTCCTTTCCAACCCTCACCATTCTATGATAACACTGCAGAAAAAGAAGCAAGAAGCCGAGCACAGTCATTTATTTATAAGCAGTGGTCAAAATCACAGAGTTCAGAAGTTAGCGTAGCTGTGGGCATCTAAAACACATCACTGGTATACGCAGCTGAGATTTTGAAGAGGCATCTAAGCCAAAATGCAATATTCTCTTGTAATTTATATAAATACTCATATGATTAAAATCTGTATTTACAGGGAAATGTATAACTTTCCATGAAATGTCTGTAATCCAGCTGTTAGGCTTTTATGCAAAGTAAAAAGCTGGGTATTAAAAATGGAAAGTGACCTACTTTCCTTTTCTAAACTATGCAAAGCATTAATATAATGAAACTCCATCAATGTCAGTTTTCTTTTATTCTTCTAGTTTCAGTTTACAATTTAGTCATATCAGTTGAGGAAAAGGGGGTGAGCAAGATATACTGCCTGTAAAGCATTCTCGAAATGCTTAGTAGTTTGCATACTTACTACTAGTGCCAAAGCAGAATTCATTTACCTATGCAGAAGTGTGAGAATTCAAAAACATCAGCAAGAGGGACAACTGGCAACTGCTCTCGAATACATTCGCAAAGCGTTATTTTTTAAAGCACATTCAGTTCCACAAACCTGTCTAACCAAGCACAAACCTGCTCTGACTTGCTTTCAGTAGCTGAGGTCTAACTGTACGGAGAGCTGTACCAACATAGAAGACATTCTCTTTCTTGAAATGCTTAAGCCTACACAAACATTCATGTATGAAAAGGGAGGATCAAGCTTTAAAAAGGGAAGGGCAGGTTGAAAGATATTTGACAGGATGAAAGTACAAAGGCACAGCATTCCCAAACAATGCAATACCAAATATATAAAAATATGTCGTTAATCTTTAAAGTCTTATACTGAAAACTTTCCAAACCAAACCAAGGTCTGACTTCACAGTCTTAAGCCTGAGTGACCATGGTTTGCTTTAACGACACACAGGCGGAGCCAGCATTGCAACCAAGCTTATTCCTCAGCCCAGTGACCAATAAGTACAACACAGCCACATAAACTTAAACTCACAGCTTCAAATCCACAATTATGTGCTGCAATTATTTAGTCATCAAAAGCCCCAAATACACAAAACCTGGGTCAACCCTGTCCTCAGCAGTTTACAGAACACATCAAGCAGGCAGAGTGATAACTTACCCACACATATGTCAACTTACAGTTTTGGGCTCAACTTTGCAGAGTCCAACAGAAATCATATAGATACACATCATGTTTTTCTTGCAGATATACTATGTACTAGTTTAATCACAAATTTAAACATAAAAAGCAAGAAGTACTTTCTTATTTCTTCAGAGGGTCAAGTGAAGCTATGATATCACATGCAGCCAGTGTCAGTAAGTATCTATAAGCCAAGCTATACCTGTGCAATGTCCTCGTGTCTTCAACTAATCTCCTGAAACTCCTGTGCAAATTCATGGCTTACAAAAGAACAGCAGACTGAAGACAGGGAACACTTCTGATAATCATGTGTAAAATGAAGTTGATTTCTGGATTATATCACACACTTTCACAGACTGTAAGAAAGTTCCTCACTGACATTTACAATAAGCAGCTGCAAAACCTAAAGCATGTAAATAGACATGCCTATCCCAAGACTATTTATTGGATCAAAAGATGCCCATTTTTACCTTTTAGGGTAGAATACAAGTTACACAAGTCCACGTGCACGCTGTAGTCATTATTTTTAATGCTGGGGGGATGGGAATGAATACACCAGACATCTGGCTACCAAAAAAAAAAAAAAAAACACCAATGCTTCTTTAAAAAGGTCACCCAAGAATGGAAAGCCATTCAGCTTCGGTTAACTCCTTACTCATCCCATGTAGTTTCAAAAATGGTCTATTTGTTTCTACAAAGCACTACCACACAGCAGAGCTATTCTGTGCAAGAAGTTTGTAATCCCATGCAAGAAGCTGCTTTGGTTGAAGATCTGGATTCCATCCCAGTTCTGTTGCAGACTCCATCTGTGACTGTGCATAATAAGCCAGGCAGCTAACTTTCACAGTTGCCCAACCTCCTTCTCTAGTAGTTCACATTCAAAATGCAACTTCAGATCCCTCAGATGAATCACAAAAATCAACTAGGTTGGGAAAGACCTTTAAGATCATCAAGTCCAACGTTTAAATGAAAAGACCACATTGGAATATTTCATTACAGTATTTCCTAATACATGAGACGTTTCAGAAACTGCATTTGAAGGCTAGCCACAAAGGGACCAGCAAAGCCAACCCAGCCTGACCAACACACCTTGCACCAAAAGACTTTCTTGCACAGCAAGTGAAGATCAACATCCTCATGGTGTTGGGAGCCTCTTGCCTACTTATTTAACAGCACAAGTTGGTGGGGGTGAAACACAAAGCAGGATTTACCAACACAAAGTAGGAGAAGACAAAGCACCTGGTTCTTTCAACCTTTTAACAAGAAGCTAAGTCAGACAAAAAACTCCCAGTAACCATGACAGGAAATATCTTATTGTTAGCAGGGTAGCCAGCAGTACTGTAACATACATAAAGAGAGAGAAAAAATGGCTCCCAGAGGCTTTATTGTGGAAAGAACACCAATTTGGGCATGAAAAAGGTACTGTAATAGCTGCAAAGCAATCTGGCAAAAACGCTGCATGACAGAAATTACTTTGATAGGAAAGACACTCTTCACGGGAAGCAGCTTCAGGTACAGTGTACCAAAAGAGAGGGGCAGAGGAAGGCAGAAGGTAGACACACTGAACAGAAGTGCAGAGTAACAGAGACAAGCCCTAGAACAGTTCCCACCGAGATGTAAATTCACCTCTCCATAATCTGGCACCATTACATCCCAAATAACCACACCATAACCACTACCCTGCTGCCAGCTATTGATTCATGAGATCTGAAGAAAGATACTGCCTTCCCAGAAGATGAACCATTTGTGAATATGAATGTTAAAAATACTCAGCACAGTGAAGCATCTGTTCTGACTTTTGCATATCTTTTGAAATATTTGCCCAGTGGGGGCTTCTGCAACACAAAGTTTGCTTCTTATCTCCAGCTCTAATTCAGTCTGAAATCAAAGTACTCCCATTGCAAATTCAGAAGTGAAGCAGTGGATACACCTGCGAGTGGCAAAACAAACGAAGTTTGTTATTCAACCAAAGAAATTGCTCACAAAGATAAGCTAAAATATCACTTTTTAAAAGAAACAGCTATTGAAGTGACAACATTCTGGATCACTGTTACTTGCTTATTTCCCCGAGAGTTTCTGCAGTCATTAATCAGAGCTTCTCTCTTTTAAAAGCCAGATCTAAAACAGGTTTCTGCTGTAGTATGTTCTTAGCACATTTAGGCTATTCTTCCAGAGAAAGACAGCAAACACTAGCAGCATAAAATTGGCAGGGAAGCTCAAATGCAAATATTGTAATTAATTTTTAATATTAAATGAATTGCAAGTTAGTGCCTCTTACTTTCTTGAATTCCAACACACTCATTGTCCTCCAAAAGACCAAAAAAGTCAAGAGGCAGTTTTTAAGCATACATTTGTCTTGTTGCAAGAGATGGGGGCAGCATGAGAGCAAACAGCACAGAACTTGTGCAACTGCATGGTGTTGGACGTGTATTTCAAACATGTTTATGGGATACATGTTCTTGGAAAATTTGAGGCTCCAGCCTCACAAGTATGTGGACTACAGGCTCACTTCCCAAGGCTGCTCTTACTATTGTTGTTCTCGAATGCCATCATCTAAAGACTTGCTCAAAAGAAGCAAAGCCTCTGACAAAAAGAAGCCACACTACCTACTGAAAAATCCAATTCAATCAGTCATCATTCTTTCTTCAACTCTGCACTCCTTGACTACCACTGCCAGTTAGTCTCTTCCACTCGTTTTACCACTGAGGCCTTACTTCAAGTAACTTTCATCCAGCAAAGTTTGAGACCCAACAAGATATCTCGCTATGATACAGACAGAAAGCAGTGAAGAAAGCCATCCTATGTACAACAATACTAAACCTTGTCAATTCTGCAATGCTTGAGCTCAAATAAACTAATTTTAACTTTTTTCAAGGCATTCTTTGACAGTCAACTTGTCTGCTTTCATTTATCCTTCCCTTTAATTCAGCTGAATCACCACCATGATTGAAGCTTATATTGTACACAATTTCCTTCATGAGGTCCTGCACTCCTTACCAAAGTGCAAGTCTAAAACGCAATCAAGAACCCCACTAGACACATGAAGTGCATCCATGTCCTGCTCACTGTCAATAACATTTATTCTCCAGATGAGAGTTCAGTATTTTCTCCAAAATTATATACCTGTAAGTTTCCCAGTGTACATGTTGCATCTAATTCTGTACAACTGCATGCTGTCAACTGAAGAGGTTGTGTCACTGGCTCTCCATCTCCAATGCTTTCCCTGAGGTCAAATATAGTTTTCAACTCCACTTGAGCAGCAGAACTGAAGTTTGGCATGGTGGGGCCATGAGTTAGTGTCTACATTAGATCACCAGGTTCAGACAACTGCCCAGCTGCCTGTCAACCACTGAAAATGGAGGGCAGAAGCAGCAGAGAACAGCCTCTCTGCAAGACATTACAGTTAGAGCAAGTGAAGTGTGCCCATTCACACAGACATCCCCAGCTATGGAGGAGACATACCAGAATCACTGCATTGCCAAACAAGCTCATTACAGTTCCTACCCTAAAACCACATTTCCCTTCCTAAATGGTACATTTATACACTCTGATCCACACACAAGCTGAAGGTAGGCAGACTTTATTAAAAATACTGTCTTGAGATTATTCACAACAGCTGCTTCCTCTTCAAGTGAGAGGAAAACAGATGGCAACATAACAAGAGCTAGATAATTTTTAAAAATTAACTTTAAAACATGACACTTGTACAGGATGTCTTCCACTCGTGCATCTCCAAATGGGATAGTCAAAAAAAAAGAAATCCATGCCAAATGTTATTTTGCTAGTAGAACATAGCATAATTAACATATTGAAAATAAGGGCAGAACAAAGAATACATCAAATTGCACAGAAAAACTGCAGGTTGCATAAAACACTACATCACAGAGCTGTTTGTTGCTGTAGGTTCCCTACAAAAACATTCAGAGCACAGTTTACCTCCTCTTAAACACCTATAAAGCATGACAGCAATAAGATAGTGCAATTACAGATGTGGTAATGTATTCTTTTTAATATTCATTAGCAACTTCAATCAAGATTCACAGGGATGGAAAACAGCAAGAGAAATATTTAAAGTCATACTAATTATCCCTGTGAACATAATGAAAGGATGTTATTTGTGTTGGTCTGGCATCAACTGCAGCCTATCTATTGCATGTCATGCACATTCCATGCACTTAAGAGTAGAATTTAAGAAACTATAAATACATCACTGCAGCATTTTAAACATAGGTTTAAACATGAGAGACCATGTATTCTTGAGCTACCGCATGTTCAAACAACTGTTTAAAAGTTTCCAAGAATTCCTACCAAAACAGCAGTATTTTTGGACAGCCAGCAATGAATACTCAGTGGGTTGTTCCTTCTACAGGACCAATTTAGAGCAGAAGGAAGATGTCTTGACAGGAACGAAAGCTATGCTTCTGAACACCTACTTTAAGGAAACGTGAAGTTCAGGGTAAGTGAAGAGTTTATCTTTTTTTTCTAATATGCTTAGAGCTGAAATGTGGTATACAGCAGACTGCTGAGCTACCAGCCTAGGTTTCAGGATCTACTAATGTCTAACAGACTCATTCTTTACAGTAGTGAAAACAATGCTACTTTTCTGGGCAGACTCCACCTGGATGTGATTACTCTGCTCTGTATATACTGAAGAATTTAGAACATGTATCTTTTTTTACAGGCAGAACAACGTATTTATTTTAAAAACTAATGAAGAAGTCTCTGCCAATCCAAGCTCCACTGAAGATCCGCAGAGAAATACTCTCACTTCTGTTCTCCTGTTCAATTAACATGCCAGGTACAAGCCTCCATCACCTAAATAACTAGAAATTAAATAACCAGAGCAGTTAGACATCAGCTTTACAGCAACAGCAAAACTAGTCCAAAAGAGAATTTACATTCTACATCTGTGTGTCTATTCCCACCACCACCACCCAAGAAAAACCTAACCAAAACCCAAACCACACACATAAGTTGTGCCAGATGACTAGCACATTTAGAAACAGAGATGGTCCTAAACTCAGCTCTGGATAAACTCAACCGTATAATTGACAGCATAACGCAAGCTATGGTCCCCTGTGATTCTTTCACCTATAATGTTTAATTGTAGGAATTTGTAGCCAACGTGCCTCAAAATTACAGAGCTAGTGGTCAGTAAAGTATATACACACACTAAAATACTGTTCCCCATAATAATATATAACAAATGTATAGCGTATCATAACAAAATACACTGCACATAATATTGTCATTACCTGTGTAATATACATTGCCATAATTATGCAATTATAATACATTATATATATTTTATATCGTACAACCATATGTTACATGGAGTTATATGAAAACCCTACACAACTTTCAAGTAACTTCTAAATTTGAAGCTCTGTTCAGCTGACATTTTAAAAACTTTGATTTCATTTCTGATAGTGCTTGTTCTGCTGGGTTTTGATACAGCTTTATGTGACTGACAGAATAGATAGATTTTCTTCCACAAGCATAATCAAGTATCACACAACGCTGATCTTTAACTAGCTCATATCTGAAGTGTTTGGAATAGTGACATGGTTTGGAGTGTTAAGAACCCAAACAGTGAAGAGAACAATTACAGAAAAAAAACAGTTTCCTTCCATGCCATTTTGTCTTTCTGACCCCCATTCTAAGGATAGAAGGAGATTGGACTTTGCAACTTGACCTCCATGTTATTCAGTGTATTTCTGATCTCAAGCAACAGTGAAGTCTCAGACATGCTCATGTACTCTCTAGCTGTGACTCTATGAATCAACTTCCTCTATTTATGGAAAGTAGGTATTAAATTAACTCTTGCCTTGGCATTTATCATCTACAAGTTTCATTCTCAAATTCACGGGATATCCTCTCTCCAGCACAGTCTACCATTCCAACTAAGTTGTGTAACTCTGGCTGGCATGGCTAACCAAAGTTGACAGATGTCCCTATTGCGGACGAAAAATAACCCACAAATCTTTATTCTCTTGAGAACCATAAAATTCAAGTAAGTGGTTTTGAAACTGCCATTCTCCATTAGCAGACCCACACCCAAACTTGCTTAAATGATACCTCTTCCATTAGTTTGCTCCCTTTTATAAAGGCAAAGTAGATGTAAAGACATATATCCAAAATTTGTCTTGCAGATTAGAAGCTGTATTTCTAATCTTAAACACAGACCCTGCCTTGTTTTCTTCAGCAGTGAGAGATAATAAATGCTGTCAGTCCAGCTTACATTCAAAAGGGAAGAGATGAGGTACATGTACAGTTGATAACTGTAAATTAACCAGCTAAAATAAATCTGCCAAGGAATTCAATTACATCACTGAGCTTTAACCAGTTACTGTGTACTTGCAGGAATGAGAAGGATACCCATTTAACAAGCTTCCTTCCTCACCCTGACAGATCCCCATTAAAAATGCTTTATGACAACTACTTATATTGTGCTGGTTATCTAAAATAAAGTTCTCTCACTTGTTATCATTAAGAGGTGCAAACTATCAACAGCTCACACCCAGCGGAAGATGTCTACTGAATAGATAGTACAGCTCTGTGGTCTTCCCAGCAGGGAGGAAAAAGCCACTTAACCAGATAAGCTGTCCTTTCAACTTCTTTGCACTTCCACCTCCCTGCTGTACCCTTCAGTTCAAAGGAGTACTCTAACCTAGACAGTGCCAGAACCAACACCGCTCACATAAAACACCAGGACTAATGGCAAAGCAATGCTATAAAGGAACGCTCCATACCTATTCTACACTTCTTGTGAGCTCTCTCTGCTTCTTGGTTTAGGAAGATCCTCTCCTACTTTCTTTACATGACAGTTGTGAAGAATTTTCCTCCCCCACCACTCTGCAACTGCTGCCTCCTTACATCTTTGCTTAAAAAGACTGCATGCCATCTCCCTACTCTTACACAAGCAAGATAACTTTAAACATACTGGAATGCTTGCTGTCCTGCAACAAGGCATTACTAATCTCAAACGGTACAAGCTTCATGATGCTCCAAGGGTTGGAGCACCTCTGCTATGAAGACAAGCTGAGAGCTGGGGCTGTTCAGCCTGGAGAAAAGAAGGCTCTGGAGAGACCTTGTAAGAGCCTTTCAATACCTAAAAGGGGCCTAACAAAGAATATAGAGAGGGACTTTTCTGGGGGCATGTGACAGGCCAAGGGAAAATGGCTTTAAACTGGAAGAGGGCAGACGAAGATTAGGCATTAGGAAGAAATTCTTCAACATAAGAGTGGCGAGGCACTGGCACAGGTTGCCCAGAGACATTGCGGCTGCCCCATCCCTGGCAGTGTTCAAGGCCAGGTTGGATGGGGCTTTGAGCAGGCTGGTCTAGTGGAAGGTGCCCCTGCCCATGACGGGGGGTTGAAACTAGATAAGCTTTAAGGTCCCTTCCAACACAAACCATTCTGTGATTCAAAGTTTCATGAGCATCTTAAGTGAAGATAAAAATCTCTGAGCAATTTGATTATGTAGAAAAAGCCTCCAATACATTTAAGAGTATTCTCTAGTATTTTCTAAAGTGAATCCTCCATGAAACACATTTCAGACTACAATTCAAAATATTTTAAATGAGTTATCCTTCATCTTTCTGAAAAAAGATTTAACACTGATAACTTCTAGCTCTTTCAAACAGAGAGAATTAAAGAGGAAAACTGAGGCACCACATGTCTTATCTACAAAACACCAGTCATTATCCTCCCTTCTGTGGAAAAGCACATTGGAAGTATTGCTGCTACAAGACACATCATCATCTTTCAAAGCTGCAGGAAACTCGATCGCAAACCAAACCCTTTCATCTCAAGTCCAGGTCTGCAGGGAGAGCCACTGGTTGAGCTCATCAGCTAATTTTTACACAACCCTCCACTGTAAAAACTCCTTCAGTACAGCTCCCACAGAAATAGCACAGAGAAGTCTAAAAAAAATGCTTCCGGGGAAGGGTGAAAGAGACAGGAAACAAAGGAACATTACACTAATAGTTCTTTTCTTCTAATCAATACAATAGTCCTGACGTGATGTAAGGTCAAGCTTACCACAGCCTGGAGAGAAGTAAAAACGTGCACAAGAAGCTTCACAAAAATCAGTCATGGTTTTCAAACCACAGAAAGAAGGAAGAACAATAAATCACTAAAAACTGTCACAGAATGAGAGCAAGATATTAGCCAAAATACACGGATGAATAGAGACAAAACACAACTGCAAAAGGTTAAAGAAGCTTCAAGAGAATCTACTTTCCTTCCATTCCCAGTCCAATTAGCAATAATTGTTCCATAGTGCAGCAATAGCTACCTAATACCTAGTGCCTCCCACACACTTGTCCTTATCCAAAAAGAACTGTGGAAATACTTACCTTCCAATGTTAGTCACAGTGAATGACAGGGGCTGGCTCCTCTAGCACACAGGATGCATTTTATTGCCACAGTTAGTGTTACAAAACATGCAGCCCTATTTTCTGTTACTGCATGTGTGCTTCCTCTTTTCACCATTTAGGATTCCCACTATGGCTACCCCAGGATCAGGAACTGCAGAAGATTTTATGAGATAAAGGCTAGTCCAGACAAGGTCTTACCAGAACACCAGTGGTGCAGGGCCATGAGCTCAGCCTCTCCCCACCCCTCACGGGCTTGAATGCCTTGCCTCAAGCCCAGCTGGGACATGGTGCTGTTGTGTAAGCTTGGACCAGGCTGCTGGGAAGAGAGCTGTGGAAAAAAGCACTGGAGCAAGCCTCAATGGGCACCTTTCTCCACCTCAGAGCTGTATTCCAGCTCAGACACTTGCCCTTGGTCCTTACCAGAGCTATGTAGCAGGTTTATCTGTGCCTGGCTGTTTGCCTTATAGATCTTGACCCTGAACTGCTGACTTAATCTCCTGGTGTTACCTTGGATATACCCATCATGACAGGTTTGTCTGGTGACAACCAGGCTCTTGGTTGACCCTGGTTAACTTAATGGACCTGCTCTACTCCTGTTTGGCTACCACAGGACTCCCCACTTCATTGGCAAGATCACTGCCCTGCCTGTTTTGCTGTCACACTCAGCTTCCAGCTTGCCTCTCTTTACCAACTAATGCACTTTGTGCTCCCTGACAAGTGGGATAGGATGGACTCATGGCTTAACAGAGCCACACTACATTTATTGTTTGTTTATTCAGTTCTGCTCTAAATATTACCAACCCACCCACACCAGCAGGGCACTGGGACTTCTCTTACTAAGGTCTCAAGGACCACTGGGGTATTTAAGTAATTACTGCTATACAAAACAGGACTACAGAAAGCTAAGCAAAAGGTTATATCTGAAATGTAAGTGACCAGCAGCTCTTCAGAAAGGTAAGCAACTAGAATACAAGACAGGATTTATTATTAAAGCTATAGCTGACTTTTCTACATTGTTTAGTCTTCAAGCAACCAGAACAGAAGCTACTTGAACAAAATAATGCTCTACACCAAGCCTGGGACCTTTATGCAGTCACACAATGCTAAAACTTCCATTACTGTCAGCTTACAGAAAGCCAAAAACTGGTGTCAAACCCTGCAGAACAGGAAGAGTTTGGACAAGTTCTGCTGGAGAGCAGCAGGAGAAGGAAGGGTACACAGTGGGAAGAAAAGGGAAATCAACAATTTAGTGCCAGTTTCTTAATAACATCTTCCTCCTTAGTTTCTATTCTCTAGACCAAAACAGTCACCTAAACGCTTTTCTGCTAAACTCTTTCTGCCCCCCACGAGTGTTTTAGCTAAAACAACTGAGTCAGGAAAAATCACCTTGTCCTGCAGATGTCCAGCTTACATATTAAGCATCCCTTGCCTTTAGAATGGGAACTCAAACAATTAAAACAAAGTCCCCTAAATCCCCGGAAAATAGAAATCAGCAACTTTTCTGACCCTTGTGAGAGCTATTTGCTCTGGTATCACATTTCATTTCCCTAGGATTGGATATGCCAGGCAGGACTTTCACTGCAAGAGCAATACTGTGTCCAGGAGGACGCAGAACGTGTTTGACTCAAAGCGCAGACTGACAAGAACAGAATCTTGAAAGGAAGGAAACAAGACTTGGCTGGGCAGAGGAACACTGCTTGTCCTCCCCTGTCCCTTCCCTTGCCAGGGCTCTCACCACCCTGGGCACTGCTTAGGTAAAGCAACCTATTCCATCTCTATATACAGCTGGGAGAGTTGCCTGTGAAGCACCTGTCCTGTATGTCTCAGCAGGGGGAAGGCACATCATGAATGATGTAAGCAGGAAGAAAGACGACTGCCACAGTGGAATAACAGATCTGAATAGCACATTGGGCACTGAGATTCTTGCCACTTCTACAAAACTGCCCTCCAGAAAAATCTAGAATTAGACCAAAACTGGCACCATGGCTGGTAGATACCATTTTCTACCCACTTCAGAGAGTCAGCTCTGCCTTGGAAAAGGCTGGAAGATAAAGAATTCCATCGTACGGTAAGGAAGGCAGTGAAAGCCCATCGACAGTGCTGGGGCAGGTTTTGAACTGAACATATGTGCAGGAAGCCATGTGTTCCACTACAGGAACAGAATAACTGCTTGTTACACAAGTACCACACATCCCATGGAAAAAAAGCAGCACAGTGTTTTCCTTTTATAGGCAAGTATATATTCTGGTAGCAGGAGGAATTTTGTGTCCACAAAGGGATCAGACCAATGGACAACCCTCATGATCGCAACCCTCAGTTTCAAGGATTTGACTCTGAAAGCTCACTGATGCTTAGTTGACGCAGGGGTAGACAACACAAGTCACCTAGATAGACTCAAGTTCCCCTGGCAGGAACGTGAATGCAGACGTATGTCTGATACTATAACGTCACAGTGAGACAAGCATGCACGCTGTCCTACAGGCAGAACAGCAGCTATGCATTTCAGTGAAATCAGGCTGTCTTTCAAATAATTAGTATAAAAGCTCATTTATCAGTAAGGTTAATTAGGCAAGTAATGAACTGAAAAGAAAAACACACCTGAGGAGACAGTAAAATGAACTAAGTGGGCCAGGTCAAACTTACTGTCTTGAAGGGCTGGGGCTAAACTATCCAATGTGAATTACTACAAGAGTACAAACCAATAGCAACATGATTACACTGTCTACAGCTAAGCTGCAACTGCCAATATAATTCTGAAGCCTGGGCACAATTAAAGACCTTTCAGAGGCACCACTAATACCACAGGAGACTACAGCAGCATCCTCTTGAGTTAGTTTTAATTTACAAAAGCTTCAACCTCCTTCCCTTTCTCCCCCAAAAGCTCTGAATCACACCCCTACAACAGAATTCACATTACTGCCCATCAGAAGCTGAGTAAATGCTCCACTTCTGAAAGAAATACTCAAGCATACTCTTGAAAATAAGCTATTATGGTCCAAGAATTGTACTTTAATGTCTGCTGAAAAAAAAAAAAAAAAAAAAAAGGAGCAAAAAAAGCACCGACCAACAACATTAAAAATCTTCATTAAAATAAAGCCAACCCACTGGCTCAAAAATGACATTTTGAAGCTTTATACTGTCGTCACCTTCATCTGTGCTGGTCTATTTTAGTGTTAATCTCATGGTTCTCCAAAGAAAGCTATCATTCAACAAACAAGGCAAAAAAAACTAGCAGGCACTGGCTGGGCCATCACTCATCCTTCCCAACACCCTGCTCCCCCTTCGGCTGTGAAGCCTCCCCACAGCAGCACAGCTGCTTCAGGTGTACCATAAGGGAAAGAGAAAAAACAAGCACCTTGGCAGGGGCTACACAAAAAGACTGGTTCTCCTGTTAATGGATGTCTGCAACAGGTGAGCTGCATGCACCCCACTTCAGTTTTCTAGATATGTTCACCCTAAGACACTCTTCTCTCCCTGCAATGCCCAGCTTCACTCATTATACAAATTCGAACTTTTCAGGGAAATAGACACGAAAAAAATGAAACATGCATCCATGTCCAAAACAATGACAA